>NC_091047.1:4375000-5000000 GCF_963966145.1 Tenebrio molitor
TTTAGTATTACATACTTCTTTCCTTAGTGTATAATAAAAACAGGAGAAATATGATTTGTGAAGCATCTTATCTAGATAAGAAGTTGTACCTGATGGTGATGGACTGGTCATATCAGTGCAAAGAAAACCGTCGGTCATGTTAACATATGTATGGTACTTACTGCATTTCCTCGTTCAAGACTATTAGAGATGTACTCAATTAAAACAAACAAATTAGTCACAGTTCACCTACACTGAAAAACTTACGTTGTTCAGAAGTTACCAGAGTTTAGTGTGCACACTTTACATAATAGAAATGTCATAAATAATTACAAAAACAACACTTAATTTAGATTGATGGCTCCAGTTTCTTGTATTAATTACTGTAGAAATTGAAAAAGAGAAGAAAGCATTTAAAGAAATAAATAAAGCAAAACATCAAGATTCTTTACGTTAGCAGTACACAAAAAAGTGGTCAGAAGTCTAAAACCAAAATAAATTTTAAAAGTATCGGGTGTTCATTTAAATGTATCCCCAAAGTAGGCGTTGAAGAGTTGATTGTGAACGCACCACGGATTAAAAATCGCGGATCAGCTGTTTAAACCTAACCTCACTTTTTGCGTTGTTTGTGTTTTTACTCTAGAGACTGACATGTGGTGCGTTCACAATCGATTCTTCAGCGCTAACTTTGATGATAAATTTAAATGAACACCCGATATTAGCAAGTGTGTTCTTTACACATTTAATTTTTTTTTACTGATGTCATAATTTCTTCATTCAGTCTTTTTACATCATTTTATCTTTATTTTAGTTTGTCTCCTTAAGGAGAAGATTTATGTTAATCGTCGACTCAATCATAATCAATAATAATCATGATCAATATTAATAATAACAATACACAATCACGTAGCCTTAGGTACTAAGTATTTAAATTCCCCAAGGGGTTAGTTGACATTAAAGAAGGTATTTTATATTTGTTATTATTAAGTTGTAATTGTTGTAATATTGTTGTAATGCAATCACACACGTGATTTATATTAAAATAATAATAATTGAATCCAGACCTTCACTAGTAACAAATGCGAAAGTTCTTCAAGAGCAACTCTTCATTTTCATTTTGATTCAGTTTTGATTCTTGCTTGTTGTGTGCGAATGTATTTTTCTGGGTTTGCTGGACCATAGACAATAAGATGGTCGGCCTAATTATGCTCGGCTGTCATTGTTTGTGTGTACCACAGCCATGGGCAAGAATCGGTGCAGCATGCGGAAAGGGTGCTTTCAGGTGATCCGGAGTGTAAAAGTAACTCCGGCTGTCTGTCTCCTCTCTGGCCTTATTGTGTCTGGGCAGTCCGCCCAAAATGTCAACCAAATATTGGCATGCCCGTTTGAATGCCCATCTAAACATGCAAACAGGGATTAGCGTACGATGGGAAACAGGAAAATGAGGATAATGGAATCTAATACCTTTATGTGGGGCGGAGGGATGCTGAGCTATAGGTACAACGGGTACCGCCGCATCAACACAAGTTTTGATAATCCCGTGTCGGTAAAGAGGGATAAGCGGGATCAAAAACAGAAAAACCGATTCATTTGATTGGGTGCACTTTTGATTTTTCACATTAAAAAATAATGTGATTGGAAGTGTTGAAGAAAATGGTCGAATAGAAATTGCGCGCCGCTGCGATTAATTTATAATTGAATTGATTGGAAGGGTTATTAGGTCTAATAACCTATTAAGTTTCATTTCTTTAATAATTAATGATATATTGCCAATTTGTGAAATTAAGTGGAAGATGATGCAAAACGCATACTTTTTCAACTTACTGCGACGCCGAGCTTTGATAATTTTTTTATCTAATTTTTTATTTTCATTTTAATATAATCGAAGAGTCCAGAAAGCGCATTTCTCAATGAAGAATGAAAAAGTATTTAATACTGGACGACTACGGATTTTTTTTTTCTCTCTCGAAGTAAGAAACTAAGCACAGGATGTTACAGTTAAAGATAAGAAAATACATTTAAATAATAGTATAATGTTAAAATGCAATAAAATTAAAAATATTACAGGAAATGGTAATAGTGGTGAAGATAAAATTTATTGCAAGTGATGCAAATCTATTTAAACTAGTGCAAAACAGTAACAGAGTAGCATTTTTAATAATAATAATTAAAAAAAAAAACATATTTAATAGGAATTAGCATAGGCAACAGAGTAGCTCTAAGAAGATTATACTTTTACAAATAAAAAAATACATATGTATTTAAAAAGTTAAGTGTATTTTGCAATAATAATTACGCTAAATTATTTTTCCACAATATTTTTATTTATTGTAGATAAATTTTACTAGACTCGCGCTGCGCCTCCAAACATTTGTTAAATTGGAACACACATCACTTAGCTTTGTAAAAAAAAATGATAGAAATAATTTATTAGCGATTTAAATCGACGTATAAATGTTACCTCACTAATAGCTCAAATTTTATCTCCATAATGGAGCAAGGACGACTGAGACAAAAACTATAAAAACATAATTTATACTGTATAATTAATCTTATGTTTTATGTAACTTGTGTTAATAGATTTTTAAATTACCCACGCTTTGAGAAAAAATTAGATTAGTTTCAGTTTCCGGGGCGTCTAAGAAAAGATGTGAGGTGCATAAATAATTTCTCAAATTTAATTGATTAATACAGTAAAACTGCAGCGAGAGCAGAGTAAATCAAAATTGATTATTTGTAATTGGAAATGTAGACATTTTTGTGATTGCAGTAGTCATTTAATTGTTTGGGGTGAAACTAGCAATGACAAATAAATTTCAGCAACTGTAATGGAATTTTAAAAACCTTATAATGCAAAAACAAAATTAGTGGAAATTGATAATGTATAAAGAATATTTAATTTATGATTCCTCGAAGTACAACTGTTTGCTTACCGCAAGTTTTTACAATTCCCTTATTAGAATAATGCTAGGTAGGCTTCAGAAGAACTAATTTATGGTGAAATTTAATTATCCTTGCCAGGACTAGTGAGATTTTGAATGAATTAGAAGAACGATTGGTTAGTTCATTTCAAAAATTCTGACGTCACATTAACATAATCAGCTGTAAATTAACAAATGGTAGTTCGTAGTTCGCGGGACGAGTTGAAGTGCTGCTCCAGTTTCACGAGTCATATCATCAATTATTATCACATCCAAATTTATACATGATGAGAGATTATAATGAATGAATAAATGAGGAACATTATTTCATAAACAGCCGCCACTGGCTTTACTTTTTCATAACTGTATTTTTGCGACCGACTTACTGACTGCTTCCTTATTTCAGCGACGACTCCCCGACGACTAGTACACCTTTTTTCACCTAATAATTGTGCAATTTGAAGAAACATTTTAACTGTCAAATTTGACAAATGGCCTTACCGTTAGAAACAAACAAAAATAAGGTGACAGGTTCTTTCGCTCTATATTCTCGCTGTGATATCGTCTTGTTGGCTTATTTGAGCCAATCAAAATCGTTGAAAAGGGATCACGTGACACATGAGACAAATTCTCAGCCAAATTAAGCAAGAAAGTGTACTTTAATAAATATCACTTCTTGGTCTGTTGTTACGCTAAATTCTTTTGGGAGTCCTCAAATAACTCAAGAGTCTTCAATTACTTTAACCTTTACTTCGTAGAAAAGATCATGTTTGAAGTTTTTGCCGCTTTTCTTAAAACCAGAGCAAGCAAAGTTTGAACAAAATATGTATCTAAAGTTGACTCAAGTTGCAAAAAAAACACTTTGCAACTGACCTTCGAAAATTTACATAGTGTAAGGTGACAATATGCACCAGAAATTTCATTAGTGTGTATTTTATAGCGACCTTTTTAGTAATTATTTATTTGAGGTTAGGTACAGCATAAATAGATTTAAATTAGAATACAGCAATGCTAGTAATAATGAGTCGTCAAAATTACGAAACACGATGACAGTTAATACCAACCTAATTTTTCATCCGTGGTTTTTCGCCACTTGAGTCTACTTTACTTATTATCGCATATTAAAAGAATATTTTCTTCTTTTTTCGTGAATTTTCAAAATTCCGTTATCTAAAACAACCAACAACAACGACTGTTTTTAAAATACCTACTTCCTTTACTTCGAACTTGTTTTTTCTAAACAGTTTCTTAACTAGATCGAATCAAAACCTCTTGCTACTGGTTTGATCTTCAAGACATTACTCTTAGGGAATTTGCTGGCGAATCTAAGCCTGTTTAATTATTCATGAGGTGACAAGACACTGGACAAAAGATTGAATTGTTACGTCTGCCGCAAGCGACGATGTTTTACACTGTTTTCAGTGTTTTTCGTCTCAAAGACGTCAGCGGTAATGGACCACAAGAAGCTCAACACAGGAGGAACATCTTGTACTCATCACTTATCTACGCTGCCCAATACCTTCTTAATACAGCTTCATCGGCCTAATCTTGTTGAAAACAACTCTGGGACGGCGACAACGGTCCACGCCATCAAACAAACAATAAAAGGGTTTAGATACATAACCTCACTTTGATCGTCACCTCATTGTAAATTAAACCATTAATTTCAGGGGAAACTCGCCGTGGAAGATTAAGAAAACAGACAAACACTCTCGTTGATTACTTTTACACAGAATTGTGTTTGCAAAAGAAATAATTTAAATCACCTTGGCCGAATAAGCGACATCTATGATTCGACAGATGAAGCTACGTGAAATTTCTTTAAGCAATGATTGTCATTCAAAAACAGAAAATATTTTTGAAATGGGGACGAAGAAGATGGTGACTGTCTTTAGTCTGCACAATATTGTTTGTTGGAATTTCAACATAACCTCTCTTTATCACGTAGATTAGTTACACGACCCGTTTTGAGAAGTCTTGCTTTTCACAGTCTTTCTTTTGTGCAGAAACAATCGGTTCGTCGTTGGTGTTGTTGGAAGAAGCTCGTCTTTTGGTTGGGATGGTGTTGTTTCTGTTTCAGCTGACCCTGCCCCAGCCTCCGCGTTCACACGTCCATAGGAGCCTGCAGAGCGGACATCAACTGTTGTAAGGTGTGAAGTGTGATATAATTATCTGTATTGTCTGAAGATTAATGACACCGCCCGAGGAGGCCGCCGGCTTCCGTTTGATTGCTCCTGTCCCGGCAACTATCAAATAATCAAGTGTGACCGTCTCTCTGCATTCCGTGGAAGCGCCCCGGCCACCTAGACTCGCTGGAAGAAGAAACTCATTGTTGCGTAATTCGTAATTAATGAAGCCCCGTCGGGGATGAGTTCCTTCGGCCCCGCGCGCACCAGGTCGAAAAATCCGGTGGAAACCGTGTTACGGCCTGGCGGAACCAGGGTAATGAGCATCGGCGCCGGAAGTCCGGCTCTGGACGTGCGGGTTAGACGCCGGTTTAATGAGTGTTGTGATCCACGTCAACAGGGACGAATTATGGTGATCCGGGCCCACACGGCTCCTCGAAGGATAACGTTTTCGACTTAACAACTGATTGTCAGGAGAAGAGAAAAGTAAATAATATCGAATTAAAGCAATTTGCATAAAGAATTGAGGTTTAATGGGCCGGCCGAGTTATGGTTTTAACGATTTTATATCCGTTTGTATTTTTGTTTTGATAATCGGGGGAATTAGGTTGCCCAATAGGAAAGTGCACGGAATTGTTGTAGGTGTAATTGTTTTTGACGAAATTGTTGAATGAACAAGTTTGTTTTTCAGACAATGAGAAGGGATAATTATACGGGTCGGTAGAAATCTGGCCATGGGAACAAACTTAACACAGAGTTGGGTGGATAAATATTTATTTTCGGGTATTTTACCTCGCGTTCGGCGAAAAAATACTTCGATTTGACCCTTTTTTGTCTGCAAACTATGAAGAAAACAACAAAATTTTTGATTTTTCTTGAAATTTTGAAAAATGGTGAATACCATACTGCATAGATGACTTTAGAACCCTATAGGTCTTGTGTTTTATAATAAAAAGGACCCACAATGAGTCCAATAAACAAAAAAGATAAATTATTGCGTGGAAAATATTTGACCAGGATTCAAAGAATACAACGAAAATAGTAGATTATATCATTAAGAGTAGAAGTGAGTCTTTTTGTGCTAAGCTCAGAGATTGCACCGAGACGAAGTTGAGGTCGTAACTGGGCGAAGCAAAGACCTTCTAGGAAAAAGGAAAGGATTTTTCCCAGATTATAACTTGGAGTTGTGTTATTTTCCACTTTTTATCTACCAAAATATTTTTATTTATGTAATTAAGAAGGTAATTCAGATCAAAGACACAAACATTTTTTTGCAGTAGTAATTAGCTAAAGTACTCACTGAAAATTCAGCATCGGATGTTTTACATGCTTGTGAGGTATTCGGTACGATTATTTCCCGATAATACTACATTTTTGAAAATATTCGTCAAACGCAAGAAATGTTCCAAAATAATTAAGAGATTTAATGGTTGGTTGAAAATAACATAATTGTTGAAAATTAACAGTTAGTAGTTTGTAACAGAGTGGAATTATCTGTGTTTAACTCAAGTAAAAAAATTTAATTGGTGAATTTAAATCAGTCGGGATTGTTTGAAGTAGATATTTTTTTATTTACTGTCACTTTAACGTTAAATTAAGCAACTACCTACTTAAAATGAAAATGATGATTTTGTAAAAACTTTAAATTAAAATACGGTAGCAGCATAAGAATTTAAAAAATGCGTTTTCATATTGATTCTATTTTTCTTTTCTTTATCGTACACGTGGGGTAAAATACACATTTCTTATGATAATTCTTATTTTCTCTTCTATTCGTTTCATATTTTTATATTGAAATCATTCTCTGCGAGAAAACAACCAGGTAACCAGATGAATTCCAAGAGATTTAGATTTTTTTCTGTGGCCATTAAATCGTCCAAATCTAACCCCATAGATTTTTTAAAAACATTGCTAAAAATGTTATAATCAGTGCTGTTGCAATCTATCAATCGAAGACATGTATGAACCACTTTTCTCATATACTCTTTGTAATTCTTGACGAGAAAGGCCGGAAGGAAAATCATAACATAAGCATCAAAAGCAATTCCGACGAAGACGCATTCAGTCGTGACATGTGATACTTAACAACCGGAAACATTGAACAGTTAAATTAGGAACGATCATTTTTGTTCATAAAATATGGAACTAGATGACCCACAGTCTGATTTTGACAGTTTTATTTTTACATTTTATGTTCACGGTCAAATGAAAAAGCAGTGGACCCCAACAAACTGGTTTCAATAAATTCTGTTTGGTTCCCTAGACAAAGTAGTCTCAAAAGGGCAGAGATCTTTATTTTGGAGCGTTAAACAATGCAGTTTAAATAAATAAAAAATAGGACTTGTCTTGTAAGTGTTTTTTTAAATAAATAATGCATCTTTACATCTTCAAAAGTTGCTTCTTTAAAATGTGGACCAACTGGATAGTTTTTCTAAAAACCTTATTCGCTTTACCTTCCTTGTTTCTTGTTGCTAAAAGATCTACAAGAACAAACTGTCACAACCACATCTTGAAAACCTTTGTGAGGACTTAACATTTTATTTTCGTTCACTTAATCTAATTTTTCTTTCTTTTTTTTTGTTCACAGTGTTTTCGCTCACTCTGTTTCTCATTTTATGAAAAACTAGTAAAGCGTTTTAAAATTTCTCCCGGAGCCCTCGAACAGTCCAGATTTAAGTCTACTAATTTTTTTTATAAATTAGTGAACCACCGATCACTTTTGGGTTGAAGAGTAAGATCTTGTCGAATCAAAATCTGAAAAATCATCCTTTTCGAAAATGGAAATTACTTTTGCTTATAAAACATTCTTTTTGTTTCAATTTCAGTTCCTACCTAGCATAACTATTTTATAGAGGTAGATAAGAACTTAATTTAATTTTCACATTGAATTCTTTTACTTCTTCATTATTTGTATTTTTGTTTCGTTCAGTCTCTTCCTTAATTTCACCAGATTGTTACAAAATAAGAGATATCAAAACAAACATCCTGACCAAAACCTCCACACATACAACCCGATCTGAATCCTGTAGATTTTTTTGGAAATAATGTTGATCCTTTACCTCTTACCAAATAGTTTTCGGTGCGATTTTCTTTGTTCCTTGTTAATTGTTTGGTTGTTTTGAAGCTTTGGGCTCAGTTTCACTCCACAATTATTCCAACGCAATACGAAAATATTAGCATATTCGATTAACTTTTATTATAGGCATTCTAAATGTGAAGTGAACAGGAAAGAAAAATAATTACGAGTAATAACAGACAAGCAACACTTTGTACGTGAACATTTAAAAAAAATTCTTTGAAAAATGCGCTATACTCAAGTACTCATTTAGTCGAACGAATCCATAATTTATTCAAGTTTAGATCGCATTTGCAAATTTAAAACTTCATTACGACTATATCTTAATGTGGAACGATTTCTACGGAAACACTTAATCCACACACTTAATGCTAAATTATTAGATAACGACTAATGTGTCATTACATTTAAACACATTTTTTTCCTCCGCAGTAAATTCTATCATGCGTTCAAATGAAAACCTGGGCTGAGTAGGCGTCGAAAAAAGTAAACCATTTGGAACAGTGTAAAGTTTGAATTTCCCGCCGTTCGACACGAATGACATTTCTTTATATCTACTCGGCACAAGATTGAACATGTTTCTTTTTAGCAAAGGTGCCCTTAGCTATTTGCTTCGAGAATAGGAATCGTTAGTTATTCTATTTTTTCTATTTTTTTTAATCTAAAACTTTGCAAAGAAAGAAAAAAACAGGAAGGAAGATTTTTTGTTTATAAATTGTAGGTTAGTTGTCAACATGCTCTAATTACAACTGTCAATTTACAAAGCAAAACAATTGACGGTTTCCAACGCCTTCCCACCCCAGGATTTCATTTGAACGCCCGATACATTATTAATATTTCGCAAATTCGTCAGGACACGCTCGTCGAGTCCTTTCCATATAAAGTCCTGCCATGTTTGACGTTTATTTTATTAATACGTCAACCTACCCCGACAGAAAATTATCCCGGCCAAATAACACAAATTAAAGGACTTCTTGTCCAATTTCCAAATTATAAGTGGGCCCATAAAGAAAATTGTCTTTTCTTATTTATTATTAAAAATATCGCTTACTACTTACCCGTAAACGTTCTTTTCGTAAAACTAATTGAATTAATTTAATGTAATGCGACAGTATTCACCAATTATTGGTAATAACGGTCAATTTCGATTTTTACGGTGGTCCCATTAGCTTACATAAATTTCTTAATTGCGCCACGTCCAGCGCTCTGTTTACAGTAATCCCAAAAATATTTGTCCTGTGTTATTTGCCCACTAAATCGCTCCATTATCTCCCAATAAAAGTACACCGTTGTCGGTTTAGTTAAAATGGAAATTTAATGAACGTTACGTAACGCAACGTTGCGCTCGCGTTGCGGTGGCGGAGGTTAGGCAACCCAAAAAACACTCCAAGTGCGAACCACCGCTGCGCTTAATTATTATAACATAAAATATGCTCGAATTTCACACACTATAGACGTGATTTATTGGTAGGTAGTTAAGTAGGTTTTAATGGATGTTTAGCTAAACCGCGGATTTTAAACGCAATTACTGATTTTCCTTACGCTCCATTGTAATTATCAATTACACTATCAATAACCGGTTAAGTATTGAGTGAGCAATTATCGGATTTTTTTAATGAATTATTTATAACAATTACCTGTTCGACGAAGATTTATGTGGTGCTCCTCATCGAAACATTGCACTAGCACCTGCGATAAATTTATGTCGAACGTCTAATTCGCACAAAATTGTTTTTTACACCTGTTCGAATAATCTAATGCAGAATCGCTAATGTTTTATTGCGATAACGAAGACAAATTAGCGGTCGACGTCATTGGTTAAATAATTCCAATATTTTTTATGCAAAAGCATTGATGGTGTTTTGGTGTTACGTGCGCAGTCATTGTTTACTAATATGGTAAATTATTTACCCGTTTTTGTGATCGCTTTTTCAAGCTTAACGCAACAATTTTTTTATCGATATTCATTATACGGTTCCAACGGTAAATATAAATAATAATAAATATAAATCATGACGATTTTTCTTGTGTGGTCTCCAGTCCTGTTGCAGAAATTCAAGAAGAATACATATTTACACTTTTCGCTTCTTTTATTCGTTTACTTAGCTGTCAAAGAAGATTTATTTGCTTTTTATCAACTCACGACTTTCCCAGTCCCATTTGATTTGCCAAACCCCCTAGAGTGGTGAAAATGTCAAAACAGCTCTATAATTTGATAACACTGATTTATGTCAATCCTACGCGAAAATGACTCGAATATTTTTTGCAGATTATTAAATTTTGAATCAAGTCGGTTATATTCAAAATTTCTGTAGGACTAATAGTTTTCATGATAACGCTGCTCGGATATTTGTCGCGCGACGCGACAAGCGACTAAGCAATCCAAATGTTGTCACAGAGTCCAAGCTGTCTGTTGCCAAACTAACAATCCAATATTCAATTCATGATACACTGTTTTAAAGAGAATAAAATTGTCTTTAAAATGGTGGCAGAAAATTTAATATTGCTCGATAAGTGCTAAAGTTATAGATGGTCAAATGCGATAAATAAAAATTATAATTAAACTTTGAAAGATTAAGTTTGAGCGACTATAACTTGCGAAATGTTTAAGATAGTTGAGCCACTAAGATGTCATTTGATAGAGAATTCAATTTTTAATAAGCTTAATAGAGTTTTTTGAAATTTGAGGTGGTATTACAGAATTTCCGGGCGAAAACTTCACGAGGGAAATCTTTACGGACATGACAGATAAGTGTTAATTTTGACCTTCTGTAACTTTTGCAATTATTAACCAATCACGAACTTTTTACCACCATTGTAAAGACAATTTTATTCACAACAAAACCACATGTCACAAATTGCAAATCCTACTCTCAATTGAGCATTAGGTAGCTTCAACTACGCAGCGACATTTAGATCGCCCATTCGCATGTCGCGTCGAGAAAACACACATTCTAACGGCATTATCGTGAAAAGTAGCAGTCCTATCTAAATTTTTAATATGAACAATCTTGTTCAAAACTAAATAATCTACAAAAATTATTTGAGTCGTTTTCCTGTAAGACTAACACAAATCTGTCTAATCTGATTAAGACGTTTTTTGTTTGACCGCTTAAAACTTGAGAAATACTTGAGATAATTTAACTAGCGGGACATCAGTAAATCGCGAATTGAATCCTTAATAAATTCAATGGAGCTTTTTGGATTTATTGTGCTTGTGTGAGAATTCCCAAGAAAAAACCTGACAGGTGTAACTTCGTCAAACATGTAAATTTAAACGTCTATAACTTTTACAATTAATAAGCAATCGTAATTTATTTGCCACCATTTGAAAGATAATTTTATTCGCTACACATCCATGTACTGAAATATAAAATCCAATCGTCACTTTAACCACAGGAAGCTTTAACTCTGCAACTACATTTGGGGCGTTCAGTCGCTTAGTCGCGTCGCGCGATTAAACTTTGTGACGGCATTATCGTGGAAACTCTTAGTCCTATCAATATCTTTCATATGATAAAATTTGTTCAGAATTTAATTCTCTACAAAAAAGATTTAAGATTTTTTCACGTAGGACTAATACAAATCGTGTTATTTTTTTAAGATGGTTTTCCTGCGAGATTTTTTCTATAATTCTTCCAATGAGAAATTGCAAAATTATGTAAATTGTGAAAATTAAATTGTACAGTTTGAAATCTGACATACGAAGAGAGTCATAATCGTGCAGCGTTTGAGGAGTACCCACCTAAGCTGTCAAGCCGTCAATCACCATCTCGCAACGATCCCTGCGCTTATTACCTGCATCCTCACTGCACCGCCCGGATTCCCAAACATATTCGGAAAAATGCGTGGCCAAGTGCCGACAAATCTGGATTATTTCTTCGCTTGGCAGAAATTTATGAAACGGTAGCGCTCTACGTCTGCTCGGACGTTAATTGGAGTGTATAAAATAATTGTAACGTATGTTTCCCATGTCGACGGCAGGAAGAAAGCCAGAAATGCGGTTGCACTAGTAGAATTTTCTGTCGGAGTGTAGCGAACACATAGTCCGGCATTTTTCGCGGCGATGGTAAAAGGAAGTTAACCCTTCGGCTGGAAAGTTGAAATTCCGTCACACCAGACACGGTTCGAGAAGAAGTGTATGCACCTCGGGTACACCCATAGTGGAGCATAACGCCAGAGAAACGTATTCGCCAACCGTGGTAAAAATCATAGCGTGCCTCGTTACCACCATAACATTACCGAACGATTGTTATTATCAATTGGACGTGTAATGATAGAGTTTCCAAAAGCAAAATGTCGAAAGCGGTCGAATGAGGAGCGGGTTGTGCGTGGCGGCGGTTGATGGACCATGGACACTTCTTGTCCAAGCGCGATGGTCAAAGGAGAAAGAAAGGAGGAAAATACGTAATTTGTTAGAGATATTGGATTCTCTCATGGACTGTGACCTTCGAAATATCAGCGCGAGAGACGAGAGAGAGACGACACTAACGTAACTAATGACGATGTTTTCCGGTCGGTTTGTAGCGCCTACTTGAGACCAATATTCAGATGACTCATAGCCCATGAGAAAATCCAACACCTATACAACATTGCTTTTTTCTGTAGTTCTTGTTTCATGGTGCTGTAGTTATGATAGGCGGCTGTTCTAATGATTTTGTTCCTGAGTGCCGCAACATCGTTAAATACGTTAGAACTATGCAACAGTTATTTTAAAAAATCGTAATTGACATATTGAACTGCAAAGATTTGTATCTAGTGAAGATTAGAGGTCTCTGCGCACCACCCTGGGCAACTTCACTTGCCACATTTTATTTTTTAGTCTTAGAAATCATTACTGTCAAGTGATTTATGGTATTGAAATAGTAATTCTTGTTCTGATACGATCTGGCATATCCTCACCCCCCCATTTATCGCTTCGCCCCATCAATCCGCCGCGGCGTCGATAATCGCCCCGTTCCGATAACGCAAAAGCGTTAATGTGCAGATATGTTTTGTTTGTAAAATAATAAAGGTTATGGGAACCGGCAGCATTAGTTAATGATTAATAAATTAAAACAACACCACCTATATCAATCATCGTGTCGTTGTCGCACGCGAAATTCAAATTACACACAACACCCGACATGTACACACACGTCTTGAATAACACGTTTTATCCCAATTTTCCACATTTTTCGCGTGATTGTGAGCCCATTAAGAGCGCCTCACACTCGACGCAAATCAAGTGCGGCCGCGCCATTAAGAGGTCTTCAGACTGCAGTCCACCTTTTAATGCGAATCTGTAACAGTTGGTACGCTTGTAATTTGGAGTGCTCTCGTCGACGCTTTGTTCGGCGTCGACAGTTGGCAGCATGTGTGGTGCCACTCCAGTCCTGAAGGATCGATCTGGACTGGGAGCTACTGTGTTACCGGATAAGTGGACACCGACACATTACCGTTATCTACATTACCGACGGGCCTCGATTAGTTCCGCCGGACAAATTAGATGAATGAGAATTTATGTCATGGGAACTGGTGTGGGAGGCGCGACCCTAAGAAGAAGATGAAGAGCGGAGTGGTTGCTTGGGTTGTCCCTGACTGCCGAAGTGCGGATTTTTTCTGGCGCTAATTGAAGAAAAACAAGAAATCGTGTGCGTCTCAGCCACCTTCGTGCAAGGTTTCGAAGAACGAGACCTTCACAGAAGTTAAATCTTTTTTAATTTTTATGGTTGCGTCAGCGGAAGGCTGTCATTAAATGACAGATTGTCGTAAGATGTAGTGGTTTTTTCTTTGTTCCTTGCATGCTGCTCCACGACATTTCGTGTCAATGCTTTACGTAATCATTGTTTGATGTAAACAATGCCGTTTTGCTTCGGAGACTAACCGAAAAATAAGCCGCGTTCACAAACTCTGTAACAAATACAACAAAACATCCGTGTGGGTTATGTGATGGTAGAAATTATGTGGGAATACACACGGTGGGCCTTGAACGGATGCACAATTGCGGTGCCATTTTCGTTTTGTCTTCTTTTCAGAATGCGGGGATTTTTAGACGAAGGAATGCGCCGAGTGCTGGGATTTCCTAGAGGAGCTCTGAGATAATCTACGAAAGTGTCGGCCGGGTTTCGCTCAATCGAAATCAAATAATCAACGTGCCAAGTGGAATTTTGTTTTTGCGCTTGTAAACAATCAGCGGTTGCGGTGAAGATTTTGTAGAAAATTTACGAACTTTTATCCTGTTATTTTGACTTAGGTCGATGGAATCATAAATCACTGCAAACGTTAATGCAAATGACGCAAATAGTTTTTTAGAAATTGTAGAATTGTAATTTTGCAAGAACTGAAAAAAAATCATTTCGTAGAACTTGCCAAGTCATTTTGATTAAGCGTTCACCGTTTTAAGCAATGAAAAATGAAAGAGTGTCTTGGGCAAGATCTACACAATTTTTATTTAATGTCAAACTTGTTTCTATCAAAGGTTATTGTTTTTTTTTTAATTCAATATCTAATTGAGAACATTTTAAAGCTGGCTGACTAACTGCACGTGATGAACGATATAAAAATGCTTTTTAAACTATTCTAAATTATTGGTCTATTACTGTCTACAGTTAATTAAAAATGAATAATAATATGTTTTATTGCATAGTTGGAGTTAAATTACTCGTAGATAGCCGAGTACTACGTTTAATAGCATCTATTATGTCTTTACAGAAGGAAAAAGCTGCAAAACATTTACCACGATTTATTTCACACTTGTTGCACAATTGCAGGTAGTGTTGTAGTTAATTTAAAAAAATATCTGATAAGAAGAAAGTGAAAGATAAATCTGTTGTTCGTGATTTTTTTCATTAAGTTTTTCATATACTTTAAAACAAATTTTGGAATTTTGGAAAACTATATAAATGCCAAAAAATTTTGATATTTGAAGCAGGTGGCAATTTTTCTTCAGACAAAACTTTATCAAACTCAATTCAAGATATCTATAAATATTTTTTAATTTGTTAGATTAATCGAAATAATCTTTTCTAAGCAAGACATTTTAAGTAAATGTAGCTAACTAAATTTTTTAAGATTTTTCAATCCTTATTAACGGAAGAAAATAAAAAAAACTGCTTTATAACTGCACTGATCTCCATTGCCAAAACTTACTTTTTTCCAAAGAAAAATGAAAACATTATTTGTGACAATGAAGAATTAATTTGTTTATACGGTGCGATCAACAATTACTTAGATATGACTTTGACAGTGTCAGATTTTTCGTATCTTTGCTAAGTCAGTCAAACAACTGTCACAATTTTTTTAACGGAAAAATGGTTTTTACTTCAGAATATAAAAGATTCATCTTACTTTCGTAATGGTGTTTTCAATAACGAAGAATATCTGTTTGGCCGAGGCTGGGTAAAAGTTTATTAAATTGAAACAGGTATATGCAACCAGAAATACTTCCATGCATTCCAGATATCTGTCGATATACGGCCAAAATGTCAAAGCCTTCTTTGATCTAAATAGTACTTTATAAAGTTTGACGTAAAACGACACTTTAAGAGTGAAAACGAACAAGAGGAAAAAATATGTTTGTAAAATTCTTGCACTGGTGTAGGAAGAGCTTGATTCTTCTTCAATAAACATATCTGCATAAATTTTATGTAAATAAAAAAAAATTCTGCAACAGATTTATTAAGGTTAAATAAACGTTTTACTAAGTACTAATTTTTGTGTAACTAACTTTTTCGTTGTAAGCGCGTTAGTTTTTGGCCAACAGAAACACCTTGATTTGCGTAAATGATAATGTTAAAGGTAAGATATTATTATAAAAATTTACATTGAACAAAGTTTTACAGTTCATCTATAAAACAATTTTTTAATGACTACTGTATGTATATAATTTTATTGGAAACATCACAGAGTAACCGACTCGATAGTAAAAGGTTAGAAATTATAATATTTTAAGCAAGAATAATGAACCGCTACGATCAGGAAAAATTACAGGGAGTAAATAGAGAATCAATAAATCCTATTAATGTGGGAAAAGTAAATAAATAAATGTAAAACATCTTTAATTAAGAAAAAAAATGTGTTACTACCTATTTTTAAAATAAAGTAAAATGGACTTTAAATCGTTTCTATTAACTAGAAAAAAAATATAATTGACGACGATAAGTATCGAATTGATTAAAATAAATGTACAGTAAAGGGATGATCAAGGCTGAAGTCACTCTTAGTCGTGGTCATCATTTTTAAGCAATATTATTTCAGAACAAGATTTCAGAATCTAAATAGTATCATGCGATCAACAATTATTTAGATCAAAGAAGGCTTTGGATTTTGAAACGTATTTCCAAAACTAGACTTTCAGATCCTCTGAATGCACGGAAGTATTTTGGGTTGCATATACCTGTTTCAATTTAAATTTGGAAATTTTTGCTGATACTTGATCAAACAGGCAACAGCACTGCATACGTATATGTCCATTCTCCATTATTGAAAACACCATTACGATTCCGTGATGAATCTTTTACGTTCTGAAGTAAAAACCAGTTTTGAGTTAAAATTTCATTCATAGTGACAGTTGTTTGACGTTTATTAGCTGAGTTAGCAAAGATACGAAAAATCTGACACTGTCAAAGTCATAGCCGCCCCTTATCTAAGTAATTGTTGATCGCACGGTATTATGATAGTGAAAATTGGTTAGAACTGAAATTAATAAAAAAGGAAAACCGGTCGTGCATGATAATAATAAGCTGACATGCATGAAAACTGCATTCTGTATTAAAAATAATATCGGGCCTTCAAATAAATATATATTTAGGCGACATTCTAATTCTGTTAACAGTGGAGAGTCATTTTTGTAGGTAACCAATTATTCTCCTGAGTTACACAGGTTACATAGTAAGCTTTTTCCCAATTTCATATTGTCATATTCCGTGGAAGGGGAATAGGGAGAATGCACAACAAAAATTAAAAATATTTTCTAACCTAATTTTATTTCGTTAAAATATCATACGTTTCTTGTGTCATTTTCTACGCTGGAAAAATGTTGCAAACAATTGAATTTCCATAGGTTGCTCTAAATATAAATTTATTTGAAGGCCCGTTAGTATATTATGGTATTAGGAGCAACAATGAGGTTTTATGTACAGAAGTTGGTAGTTTGGCTGCCGAACGCAATGAGGCAGGCAAACCAATCAAAGCAGATAACACCATAACATATACTATTTTTTCTTCAAACATTCATAATTTAAGAAAAATTAAGAAACCAGGAATTATTTTAAAATAGAAAATTGGGTAAACTGATAAATTAATGTAGCTCGTTTTGGAAAGCGTTACTATGACTCTAGTATAAACAACGCTGTGAACAAAATCCGTTTTTTTTAATTTGTAATTTGGATACATTTTGTAAACCCTCGAGCTAAAGCTCTCGGGCCTAACCAGAATAAAAATGCTCAGATTCAACTCGTAAAATTGTCAAACCAAAAAGAAAAATAACTTATTGATCCAACATTTCATTTCATTCCAAATTCTTGAGTTTTAAGGTTTTGTGAATAAAGATAGTTAAATATTTCTTTCCGAGTATGTAATACATTTAAAAAATGTTTAATCACAAGATTAAGACAAGTTTAAATTTTAATTTATCGTAAATGACAAATTATTACTAATGTACGGACGAAAACACCTGAGAAGATTATTTCCGGACATTTTTTTTTTGGTATCCATTTTTTATTCCTTCATTTACAAACGAAAATCATTAACTTTATTTGTGTTGCTGTAATTGTAAATTCAGTTGCTGACAAAGCACGTCGAATAAAATCTACAATTTATCGAAGGTAAAATAACAAGACCTAATTTTTTTTTCGGTTAAAAAAAACTTTTTGCTCTGACAATTTTACGAGTTGAGTTTGGGCATTTTTATTCTGGTTAGGCCCGAGAGCTTTAGCTCGAGGGTGTAACTTTTGAATAAAAATACACAAATATCAACGAGTAAAATTGTCTAAAGCAAAAATGTTTAAGTGGAAACTGGGAAATTTATCAGGTATAAAAAATTAGGTCGTGTTTTATTTTTGGCAAGATTAATTCCAGAATACAAACATTAACGTTAATTATTTATTTATAATACCTACAGTTATTAAAAACACAGTATAGGGATGTTTAGGGGTGAAGGCACTCTTAGACGTGATATCATCAATGTGACATTATTAAAAAAGGAAAACTAGTAACACAATAATAAATTGAAAAGCATTAAAATTGTATTTAAGATTAACAACAAAATTAATTTTATAATTAACGACATTATGAACAGAATACAGAAAACTTATAAATACATATTACATAATTATTCGGAATGATAAAAAATTTGTAAAGGAAGTTAATTACAACATTACAAATTCTTCACATGTTTTTTATTAAACGTTTTGGAATGAAAATCGTCAAATACATTCAAAAATTTATAATCACGACGTTATATCAGATTTTAATTTTAATTTATCGTAATTGACAAATTAGATTAAAATATTAAAGATTAGTTCTGAACTTCCGACCATTTGTCTGCTATCCATTTTTTATTGCTTTATTTACAAACTTGTATCGAAAATCATTAATTTTATTTGTTTTCCTGTCTAATTACAAATTCAGCCGGTGCCAAAGCGCGCCGAATAAAAACTACAATTTATTGTAAGAAAATAAATGAAATAATGAATCGAGTCCATCTCTGAACCTGCTCCGGCCCTGTCCGCTCTCATCCGTCCGGACCGCAACCCCAAAAAAGCTGAAAAGTCCGTCGATGAATCTTCTTCCATTTTAGCGGAAGCACTAAAGTCTGAAAGCTCACGGCGCTTCCGGTCTGTAGCATTTCCACCCCTGTGCGCCTCGTCCCATTGGATCGTGGAACGCACGCGCGCCCCGACCCCACGGGGCCGGCCACCCTATCGCGTTTACCTAATCAATAATGTAATGCATGCGCCCTCCGCGGACGCCCCGACAAGACGCTGCAAGCCGAAACGCTTTGTACCCCGCACATTGTCCGTCGATAATTGACACAATTCAAAAAGGATAATTCTAATCCAGACAACAGGAACTCGTCAAGTATCGACCTGGCCGGGGTAATTTCCAAGACACTACGGCCATCTCTTGTAATTAGCATTGTGTTGCATTCGCATTCGCCAGGTGACATTTTTCGATTATTGCATGTGAGGGTAATTTGAGGCACGCGAAAACTGCTCAAAAAATTGCTGAAGCACATGGCAAATGTGCCGGAATTACTGTCATCGTCTCACTGTTTGCCAACCTGCAATCTTTTTACTATTACTGTGGTTCGGGCGGCAGGAGGCGAAGGAACGCCGCGCAAAACAATTTTTAAACGGTTTTCCTAGACATTTCCATCAAGTTGGACTGATTTGTACCGTACAGATTTGTGTTTGTCGATCGAATCGCTACGGCGCCGCCCCCAAAACTCGTACTTTATCTCATGTTCGCATCGAACGGAAAATATTTTTATTACCGCCACCGATTAATGTCGTTCTATATTCATGTTCTCGATTTTTTTGTCGACCAGAACATGTTCTCTGTTTGTTCTCTGTCCGAACTTAATGGATTAGCCTTCGTAAATTTGTAGCCAAGGTAACTCTAACATGCAAGTCGACTCGCTTCTTCTATTATTCAACTGTTTCCGCTCAAACAAATCAAACAGAAATTCCTGCAACTCTTATTTTCCCTCAAATTCTTCTTAACATAACATTCTCTCACTTTTAGATTTTTTGCAATTTTCAATTTTCACACCGTTTCCACTCAAGCAAAAATCAAGCAGAATTTCCTGCAACTACATTTTATTTTTCCTGCAGTCCTACTCAACATTCTCTTACTCTTCTATTTTCTGCTACCTACAAATTTCTTTTCGCTAATTCTATCATTCACCAAAATCAAGCTGAAATTCCTACAATTCTTATTCCGCTATTTCCAAATTGCTTTTAGCTAATTCTACAATTCGCATCGTTTCCACAAGGATAAAAATCACACAGAAATTCCTGCAATTACGTTCTATCTTCTCTAATTTTCAAATTTTCTTCTGTCAATTCTATCATTCACCAAACACAAGCAGAAATTCCTGCAACTCTTATTTTTCCTGAAGTTCTTCTCAACATTCTCTCACTTTTATATTTTTTGCAATTTTCAAATATCCTTTCGGCTGATTCTGTCAAGCAAAAATCAACCAGAAATTCTTGCGACTGTTATTTTTCCTGCAATCCTACAAAACATTCTTTTATTCTTCTATTTTCTGCACTCTACAAATTTCCTTTCGCTGCTTTATCATTCACCAAAATCAAGTAGAAATTCCTGCACTATTCTATCTTCCGCAATTTCCAAATTGCATTTTGCTAATTCTACAATTCCCACCGTTTCCACTAAGATAAAAATCACACAGACATTCCTGCAATTACGTTCTCTCGTGCTTCTATCTTCTCTAATTTTCAAATTTTCTTCTGCCAATTCTAACATTCACCAAACACAATCAGAAATTACTGCAACTCTTATTTTTCCTAAAGCTCTTCTCAACATTCTCCCACTTTTATATTTTTTGCAATTTTCAATTTTCCTTTCGCTGATTCTGTTTTTCACACCGTTTCTACTCAAGCAAAAATCAACCAGAAATTCCTGCGACTGTTATTTTTCCTGCAATCCTACCCAATATTCTCTTACTCTTCTATTTTCTGCACTCTACAAATTTCCTTTCGCTGATTTATTATTCACCAAAATCAAGTAGAAATTCCTGCACTATTCTATCTTCCGCAATTTCCAAATTGCATTTTGCTAATTCTACAATTCCCACCGTCTCCACTAAGATAAAAATCACACAGAAATTCCTGCAATTACGTTCTCTCGTGCTTCTATCTTCTCTAATTTTCAAATTTTCTTCTGTCAATTCTATCATTCACCAAACATAAGCAGAAATTCCTGCAACTCTTATTTTTCCTGAAGTTCTCTCACTTTTGTATTTTTTGCAATTTTCAATTGTCCTTTCGCTGATTCTGTTTTTCACACCGTTTCTACTCAAGCAAAAATCAACCAGAAATTCCTGCGACTGTTATTTTTCCTGCAATCCTACCCAATATTCTCTTACTCTTCTATTTTCTGCACTCTACAAATTTCCTTTCGCTGATTTATTATTCACCAAAATCAAGTAGAAATTCCTGCACTATTCTATCTTCCGCAATTTCCAAATTGAATTTTGCTAATTCTACAATTCCCACCGTCTCCACTAAGATAAAAATCACACAGAAATTCCTGCAATTACGTTCTCTCGTGCTTCTATCTTCTCTAATTTTCAAATTTTCTTCTGTCAATTCTATCATTCACCAAACATAAGCAGAAATTCCTGCAACTCTTATTTTTCCTGAAGTTCTCTCACTTTTGTATTTTTTGCAATTTTCAATTGTCCTTTCGCTGATTCTATTATTCACACCGTTTCTACTCAAGCAAAAAATAAGCAGAAATTCCTGCGAGTATTATTTTTCCTGCAATTCTACCCAACATTCTCTTACTTTTCTATTTTCAGCACTCTACAAATTTCCTTTCGCTGATTTATCATTCACCAAAATCAAGTAGAAATTCCTGCACTATTCTATCTTCCGCAATTTCCAAATTGCATTTTGCTAATTCTACAATTCCCACCGTCTCCACTAAGATAAAAATCACACAGAAATTCCTGCAATTACGTTCTCTCGTGCTTCTATCTTCTCTAATTTTCAAATTTTCTTCTGCCAATTCTAACATTCACCAAACACAATCAGAAATTACTGCAACTCTTATTTTTCTTAAAGCTCTTCTCAACATTCTCCCACTTTTATATTTTTTGCAATTTTCAATTTTCCTTTCGCTGATTCTGTTTTTCACACCGTTTCTACTCAAGCAAAAATCAACCAGAAATTCCTGCGACTGTTATTTTTCCTGCAATCCTACCCAATATTCTCTTACTCTTCTATTTTCTGCACTCTACAAATTTCCTTTCGCTGATTTATTATTCACCAAAATCAAGTAGAAATTCCTGCACTATTCTATCTTCCGCAATTTCCAAATTGCATTTTGCTAATTCTACAATTCCCACCGTCTCCACTAAGATAAAAATCACACAGAAATTCCTGCAATTACGTTCTCTCGTGCTTCTATCTTCTCTAATTTTCAAATTTTCTTCTGTCAATTCTATCATTCACCAAACATAAGCAGAAATTCCTGCAACTCTTATTTTTCCTGAAGTTCTCTCACTTTTGTATTTTTTGCAATTTTCAATTGTCCTTTCGCTGATTCTGTTTTTCACACCGTTTCTACTCAAGCAAAAATCAACCAGAAATTCCTGCGACTGTTATTTTTCCTGCAATCCTACCCAATATTCTCTTACTCTTCTATTTTCTGCACTCTACAAATTTCCTTTCGCTGATTTATTATTCACCAAAATCAAGTAGAAATTCCTGCACTATTCTATCTTCCGCAATTTCCAAATTGCATTTTGCTAATTCTACAATTCCCACCGTCTCCACTAAGATAAAAATCACACAGAAATTCCTGCAATTACGTTCTCTCGTGCTTCTATCTTCTCTAATTTTCAAATTTTCTTCTGTCAATTCTATCATTCACCAAACATAAGCAGAAATTCCTGCAACTCTTATTTTTCCTGAAGTTCTCTCACTTTTGTATTTTTTGCAATTTTCAATTGTCCTTTCGCTGATTCTATTATTCACACCGTTTCTACTCAAGCAAAAAATAAGCAGAAATTCCTGCGAGTATTATTTTTCCTGCAATTCTACCCAACATTCTCTTACTTTTCTATTTTCAGCACTCTACAAATTTCCTTTCGCTGATTTATCATTCACCAAAATCAAGTAGAAATTCCTGCACTATTCTATCTTCCGCAATTTCCAAATTGCATTTTGCTAATTCTACAATTCCCACCGTCTCCACTAAGATAAAAATCACACAGAAATTCCTGCAATTACGTTCTCTCGTGCTTCTATCTTCTCTAATTTTCAAATTTTCTTCTGCCAATTCTAACATTCACCAAACACAATCAGAAATTACTGCAACTCTTATTTTTCTTAAAGCTCTTCTCAACATTCTCCCACTTTTATATTTTTTGCAATTTTCAATTTTCCTTTCGCTGATTCTGTTTTTCACACCGTTTCTACTCAAGCAAAAATCAACCAGAAATTCCTGCGACTTATTTTTCCTGCAATCCTACCCAATATTCTCTTACTCTTCTATTTTCTGCACTCTACAAATTTCCTTTCGCTGATTTATTATTCACCAAAATCAAGTCGAAATTCCTGCACTATTCTATCTTCCGCAATTTCCAAATTGCATTTTGCTAATTCTACAATTCCCACCGTCTCCACTAAGATAAAAATCACACAGAATTTCCTGCAATTACGTTCCCTCGTGCTTCTATCTTCTCTAATTTTCAAATTTTCTTCTGTCAATTCTATCATTCACCAAACATAAGCAAAAATTCCTGCAACTCTTATTTTTCCTGAAGTTCTCTCACTTTTGTATTTTTTGCAATTTTCAATTTTCCTTTCGCTGATTCTTTTATTCACACCGTTTCTACTCAACCAAAAATTAAGCAGAAATTCCTGCGAGTATTATTTTTCCTGCAATTCTACCCAACATTCTCTTACTTTTCTATTTTCAGCACTCTACAAATTTCCTTTCGCTGATTTATCATTCACCAAAATCAAGTAGAAATTCCTGCACTATTCTATCTTCCGCAATTTCCAAATTGCATTTTGCTAATTCTACAATTCCCGCTGTCGTCTCCACTAAGATAAAAATAACACAGAAATTCCTGCAACTACGTTCTCTCGTGCTTCTATATTCTCTAATTTTTAAATTTCCTTCTGCCAATTCTATCAATCACCAAAAACAAGCAGCAATTCCAGCAACTCTTATTTTTCCTGAAGTTTTTCTTAAAAATTCTCTCACTTTGCTATTTTTGTAATTTTTAAATTTTCTTTTACTGATTCTATTATTCACCAAAATCAAACAGAAACTCCTGTAATTCTGCTTTATCCTGCAGTTCTACTCATTCCAAACCGCGTTTGTTAAATCTATTATTCACACCATTTCCACTCAAACAAAGATCAAGCAGAAATTCCTGCATTTCCTATTTTTCCTGCTGTTCTACTCAATATTCTATCTTCTCAATTTCCCAATTTTATTCAATTCCTGCAAGTGTAATTTTTCCTGCAACTCTACTCAACTCATTCATTTTTTTCTATTTCGCGTCTCAAATAAGCATGAAACAGAAACTCCTGCAAGTTTTGTTTTTCCTGCTGCTCTACTCGTTCACCTTTCGCCGATTCTGTCCTATTTGCAGGACCCGTTTTGACCTGTCCGCTTTATGAAAAGAACTCATTTAAAGTGAGTTGTTGATTACGGTAATTCCCCATTTGTGATCCAGTTTCAGTCCGATCGGTCTAATTGCGACGGTACGAGTTAAATTGGTCAATGAAGATGCGAAACAATGAACGAGGCTCTGACATTATTGCGTTCGAGGAGGAACTCGAGTTGAAGATCGACTTCCCGCACTTTATTATTGTATTCACTTACTGCAAAGTAATGTTTATTGTCTCATTATGACGATCTTTCCTTCCTAATAACGATAAATTGTGCGGTAATGAGACTGCGTCCTCCCACTGGCTGTACGGCCTCGATGGAGATGTTCTAAATGGGAATCATTTTGGAGTTACGTAAAAATGCAAACTGGTCGTGGTGCGGATGTTTTTTTTAAGTCAGTAGAAAAAATTTAAAAAAATGTTTTTTTTCAAAATTTGAATCTGTCTCAATGATAAATAATAATATGTATTAATCACCGACCATTATTCTAATTGTTCTTCTTTGTAATTTAAGCGGCCCATTCAAAGATGAGGAATGTTCCCAAAGAAGCATAACATGAGGATGCCACCACATTGTGCCAGACAAGCTATTCTCATAATAATAATATGCCTTGACAAATTATTTACAAGATCGCGAAAAAGATCTTTTTGTAGTCACAGCCTTGGAAGTGACGCTTCCAACATCCAACGCTCAATCAGCAACGAGCTTTTCCCGATCGACTCGAATGTAAAAATTAAAAAAAAAAAATCGGTCTTGATTTAGTTCATAAAATACAACTTCCCTGGATTTTCATAATGCTTATTGCCAGAAAAGCCTTGAAAATATGCCAACAAACAATTTTCAGTATAATTTTTGTTTTTTTTTTGTCTTCACATCACTGTACACATTTTTCATAAACGACCTCATAACGTTTTCTTGATTTTGATGGCAGTAAATTTCGGGAGGAGTACAAGAAATATCACTAATATCACTATTAAAACAAAAAAAATTTAATTTAATGTTCGTACAAAAAATATTGTACGAGCCATTTGCATGAAGACATCTTCCGCTCATTCGCGCGTTAATTAAATTAAAAAAATGTGCTCATGCGGGAACATCGTCTTCCCGCACTTGGTTCTACTGAGTTTATCTAGCTTCTCTCATTTTATTTCATGTTAACTATGAGTCTGTGTAACAAATTTGTGGTTTTATTTTTCGTCGCAGCTCAATTTATTCGTAAGAAACAATCAATGAGAATTTTTTAAAAGTTTTTGGAATTAAAATTTTGAAACTTGAAATATGGAAACTTGTGTTATTATTTAACAAAGAAAATATTGGAATGGAAGCTGGATCACATAAATCATTTTAAGATCTTCTGCATGTAAGAATGAGGTTTAGAATTGTTGTTGATAAGAGTGCTGATGATTAAAATCTTGGCCAAGAAAGGATCCATAATAGAGTCGTGTGTAAATCTATGTTAAAAATAGCATGAAAACAAATATGGAAATATGTATAACTTTGAAAGTTAAAATAGGTGCAATTTGTCAAACTTATGTAATAGTAGCATGATCGATTTAATAAAAGTGATATTGACTATTGCTTCTCAACCTTGGTTGGCTAAACTTGGAGTAATAAAAACAACAGTGGGTCAAGCAGTAATGAATAAAGCTGTGCTGATATACAAAGAATATTGTACGTGGAACAAAAAAAAATAAAAAATTGATTGTCTAAACTGGTTTCGCAAATTCAGGCACATTCCATTCTTTTTGGAAATGTTCTCAATAATGTTGGCAATTAATTACTTAATTAATTATTGTATTATTTAAATAACTTAATCTCGCTGATTGAATTATTAATTAAGTTGCCAATTAGGAACAATAATTATTGTTGTAGCTATTTATTATGACTTCAGTTTTTTCACTTGAAGATGCTCAATAAGAGTAATTTGTTAAGAAAACATAAGATCTAATTTCAGTGGATTCATTTTTCCAAGAAAAACGTTTCAATTAAATATTTGAAAAGATTGCTAACTTTGCGCATACAGTATATTTTCATGTATTCAAAGTACCTACCTACGACAATTTGTTTTTTGAAAAGTCATATTTAATGTAAGTAGGTAAGTACCTACTCCTCTGACAAAATATTCAACTATTTAATCTTCAGATATTTTGTACATATTTTATTTTTACTTACTTTTACTAATTATTATGTATGTCAAAAACAAATGAGAAAATAATACTCATTATTCTTTATTGAACAAAAATAATTGATAGTGCTATTGAAACACAGCTGATATTGTAACAATAAAAAAATTGAAAAATTCAAAAAATTCTTAATTTGAATTTTGCGATGAAATTCGGTATAATGGCCCAAAATTGTATTCTGAACAACTTTTTTGAATAACTTTTTACTATTCTCCAACGCGAAGAATATGGCGGACATGGGCAATCCTCGAGGTTGCAGTTGGCTAGATTTAGAAAGATGCATCATATGAAATTTTACAACCATGGAGAAATTCAAATCTCTATTCCCAAAAATAACAAAAATTAAAAAAAAAAACAAAATTCACAATGTACCTATCTAATATTTACAGGGTATCTATAAATGATTGTCAGGTCAAGCCAGCTTTGGAAAAAATATTATTGAACCGCCTTTTTGAAACAGATGCGTAATTTTAATTCGTTATTAACTACCACTTCTGACACTGACATTTTGTTGGCGCTTTTCAGTCGAGTGTTCGTTCTTTATATTCGTTTTATCGAAGCTAATCAGTAAACAATTAATAAACACCAAGAATCTGTATTTTTCAATACAAATTGCAAATACGTCCGCTTTTAGAGGTAAACACAGGTACTGGCAAAATTTGTGAGGTTAGGTTTTAATGTTTATGTTTTATTTTAGCTTTAGTTTCTTAACGATGATTTATTCAATAGAATAAATGTGTTCAATAGAACACGTTCATTGTTCTATTGTATAATATATACACGGTGTGGCAGTATGATGGGAGGATTGATGGTGCTGATATTAAATATATTAATGTTACCTGTACCAAAACACAATTAAAACTTGTCTCAGGTTAAAAACCTAACCTAAAAATGTGACATTCAGCATTAAGCGCCACATTCAAAATTTGACAAGTTTTCATCGCAAGCTGCCCAGGCAATCATTTATAGATACCATATACATGAAATAATGTAGAGGCTTGTACCTATACAGGGTGTATCTGAAATACGTGTGTTAATTTTAACCAGTGGAAGAACTCGCCAATTTATGAAACGTTTCTCTAAAACATTTTTACGAAAAAGCATTATAAATTGATTTAAAATTTGGAATAAATTAGCCATCAAAGTGTATACCCGCCTATAGGTAAGGGTGAACATTTTCTGTTGTGATAGAAACGGAGCTTTGTAATAAAAGTTACACTATGTTATAGAAAAAAGTAAATAATTAAAATTAAAATTCTCATGTTTACGAAAAAATAGAGACTAGTTAACTACACAAAACGACCCGTTTGGTAAAAATTGGAGGGCAAAAAATTGTGGAAACCTTTTGCGAATTTTGCAAAATGTTATAGAGAAAAGTTTCATAAATTGGCGAGTTCTTCCACTGTTTAAAATTAACACACGTATTTCAGGACACGTATTTAGGGAAAAAGGATTTTTTTTCACTTCCAGCTTTAACTTGCGAGTAGTAAAATTTGCCTGTTGGAAAACTGAAAACTACAGAATTTAGTATGTTTCAAATCCTCCATTGATTTTGATAGAAACATACAAAGTGGCTTGATTTTTCATACTAAGTGGCTAAAAATATCTTAGACAGTTTTTGCTGATCACAGAACAGCACAGAAAATAGAATAAATGTGTCTTCACTTCAAGCCGACTTTTTCAAAAGTTAATTTGAAAACGTCAAGATTATCTAAAATTTTTGAAAATTGTATTTTGTTTATATTTAACCCTTCTTCTAAACATGTTTTGTTGGTAACTTAACTCCTTAGCTAGACTAGTAAACCGTCATTTAGCAAAAAATATAATCTGTGGAATTCTTCCTCTTTCTTGCTCTACTGAATTTTTCGCTGTACAAAAACTTCACTGTGAATAATAGACTTGCAGTTAAAAAAAGATGATGGTCATATTACTAATCTTAAGACCATTAATCCTAAAATAATCACATCGTTACGATGCCAAGAGCAAAAAATGCAAGTATTTCGGGGAATTGAAATGTTTGTTTCTATTTTTCTTAGCATAATCTCGATACTACTAAACATTTTGTTGTCCGTGTCGCAACCTTTAATAGTTATTTGTATAGCAAGGCTGCGAAATCCTACTTTGACGAACCGAGAGAAAAATTCTCGTCAAGGCCGCTTTGCGGCCGAGACAAGACAATCTCGAGGTCGTCAAAGGATTTCGTAGCCAAGGTGTACACAACATTTTGTGTGCAACCCGAAAATTTGTAATTATAAAATGAACAAGTAAAATTTCCTTCACTGTCAATAAAAATAAAGTCGGCCTACATGTCGCCATGTCGCTATGGAAACGGCATAAATAAAACAATTCATTTTGAGAAAAATTGGAAAAATGTCGCAAAAAAATTACGTTTTTGTTCCGTCTACTTCCCCAGATTGTGCAGTGTCCAATTTAATACCAGAAAAGTCCAAACGGCAGTACGATAAGTGTTACAATGACTTTAAAGAGCGGTGTAATAAAAATAATGTGAAAACGGTGTCGGAGAATGTTGTTTTGGCTTATTTAATGGAAAAATCAAAAACTGTGAAAAGTTCAACTTTATGGAGTACATATTCAATGTTGAAGCTCACGCTGAACATACGGGATGGCATTGGTGTTACGAAGTTTCTGAAATTGTACCTTTTTTGAAAAAAAGTCAGTTGGTTATCAGGTGAAAAAGTGTAAGGTATTGACACGAGACCAGATCAATTTGCTGTATAATCTGCCCTTTTTTTAGGTCATTTTAATCATGGGAATATTAGGAGCCATGCGAAGAGACGATGACGAACTAACCAAAATGTCTATCGATGACATCAAGGATGAACATTCTGTATTAATAGTGGCCGTTCCTGACACAAAAACTGACATAAAACGAACTTTTACTGTCACCAATCCAGAATTTGTAAGATTATACCGCAAATATGCAGCTCTTGTTCCGTGTACTCATCCAGAGTTAAAAAAAGATTATAAATTGTGCAGTGTCGCATTTGAAACCTGAAAAATCGAAACAGCAATATAAAAAATGTTACAGTGACTTTGAGACTGATGTAACAAGAAGAATGTGAAAACCCTGTCGGATAATGTTGCATTGGCTTACCTATTTACTGGAATTTATTTATTGTGGCAGGTAAACGTTAAATTCTGTTATAAGTTTTAGGTTATTTTAATCGTGGAAATATCAGATGCCGTGCGAAGAGACAAATAAACCAAAATGTCTGTTGATGTTGATGCCATTCAGGATTCAGGTTATGTTACTACTTACTAGTTACTAGATATTTCCCTTTTTGACCGGTGGGAAATTAACCTAATTCATACGTGTCTGTTCTAGATCGATCTTTTTTACCGACTCGTCAATACGTCAATTCGTCAATCATCGAATCATCAGGCGACCACTCCATTTGAAATTGGCGGGAACTTCAAACCGGATGAAAATTCTGTACTAATAGCGGCCGTTCCTGACACAAAAACTGGCATAAATCAAACTTTAACTGTACCCAATCCAGATTTTGTAAGATCACACCGCAAATATAGAGATAGATATGTTGTAATTGTAATAATAAATAAATATTGAAATGACTTTTACTTTTACGGCCGTCGTCAAGGCAACGGCTGCGAAATTCAATTTCGCGGCCTGCTCTAGGCACGCGAAGTGCTCATTTCGCGTACGGTTGCACACAAAAACATTTTTTTCTTGTGATCAAACTTCTGGGGGGAAATTTTTACGAAGAAATGTAGGGTTTTCATTTATTTTTTAATTGTCCCTTAGACAAAATATGCAAACTTATCTGTGGGTTTTTAACCAAGATGAAATGTCATATTTTAAAAATCTTTAGAAGCGTTTCTTTATTCATCCAAATCAGTTCATATTTAATTTTGTAAACTTGTAAATTAAACCAATCAAGGAAATTTTGATGAAGAAGTTTATATTGCGTGTTCAAATGAAATCCTGGGCTGGGAAGGCGTTGAAAACTGTCAATTGTTGTGCTTTTTTAAAGCGTAGATTAATTGGAGCATGTTGACAGCTAACCTAAAATTTATAAACAAAAAAATCTTTTATTTTTTCTTTCTTTGCAATGTTTTACATTAAAAATAGAATAACTTAGCGATTCCTTTTCTCGAAGCAAATATCTAAGGGCACCCTTTGCTGAAAACAAACATGTTTAATTATGTCCTGATTAAACATAAACAAATGTCATTCGTGTCAAACGGCGGGAAATTCAAACTTTACACTGTTCTAAACGATTTAATTTTTCCAACGCCTACTCAGCCCAGGATTTCATTTGAAGGCGCGACAGTTTTCGCTTTTATTAATTGTTCCTTAGACAAAATAGCTAAATTTATCTGTGGCTTTTTAATCTGTTTAAAGTAAAATGAAGTTTCATATTTTATATCTTTACAAACGCATCTTGATTCTAGAATATAGAAATGAAGATCTTTCCCAAGAACGCAAACACCGCCACAAAGCCGAATTTAAAGATTCGTCCGATTGACCGAAATAACTGTAGTTGCAGTCCCAATCCCGGTGCTCCACCTGTAATTACCGTGATTCGTCGTCCGCCTCTTCGAGACCGCTGTCCTAATGGCCTCAGCCCTCTTCCCTAAAACAAATGTCGTGCGGCTCCTAATTTCGGAAACAAAGAAACGAAGGAATCGTCCTAATAACAATGTTCGGTCGGCGGAGGCAGTGTCATTAGAAGAAGTGGATGGTAGCCTTATTAAAATGAGCAAAAAACCCGTACTCCCATGTATCGGTGCTTCGACGTGCATCCCGAAATGATTATAATTAGACCCCGGCAAGTTCGGCAGACGGCCGCCTATGGCGCCGGTGTCGCAGCGACTTCTTCAATGGACCTTTGTGGGGCCCTTCCGCACGATTTTGAATGAAGCCAAATTGGCCGAAGGGACGTGTGCGAGCGTCGTTAAGTTTTATTGTTGCGAGGGGCGGACTTAAACGATTTTTTAATGCCCCTCGAAAATCTAACGAAGGCGCATTATCCCCCACGATACGTCGGATCGATTGCGTCGGGGCCAATTTACAAGTAAGAAATCAAAATGACACAAGCGGCCTTAATAAAACACGAGGTCTTGGAAGCGTCCGCTTATTAATGTTTCATTGGGAGCTGGCAGCATGATGGACTTGCGTGATTGGACAGTTTAATCCGAAGCGCCTCTCGACGCTTAATTATTAACTGCCATTACCGACGGTGCCCTTTTTGAACGCACAACACAAAATAAAACAACAACGCCGCAGACTTATCAAAGGCACGTCGCGGATTGATCTGCACCACATCCAAACTGGCGCGCCAGAAGTGGACACTTTCCCTACCACAAAAACTACTTAGATCCCAAATTAAACCAAAAACCAAAAAAAAAAAAAAATTTCATTTCTTTTTCGATGACAGTCCCTGAACTAATCGTCGACGTACTCATTCATTTCTTTGTACCCCACAAAAACGTCATGAAACACCTGCCCCGTTATGATAAAATTTTACGACTTCTTAAATAATTACGTTGGAGTTATATAAAGTGCTCGACCAGGTGTGGTCCGCAATAATCAGCGATTCTATTTTAAAATTATCGTTTTGATCTTGGGGGTATACCTATGGATGGTGGTGATACCGTGAAAATTTTAATTGTTTCGTATTTGAGTACTTTCGAAAGTGTTCTTGTGTGGTGGAAACTTGGCCACATGTTGGAAAGATACGAAGGTTGCAATTGTGCATTCCGTCTAAATGGAATGAACTGAAATTTATCTCCTGTCAAAAGAGATAGCATAACTTTGTTGGAACGCGTCGACTTTCGCTAATTCTCATAGTAAGGCGCTCACTTTATTTCTCGTTCATTAAATCATTCGGCTCGATCCGAAATAGCAAAAATACTGAAATAACAGTAATTTTGACGCCACAATTTATAAATTACAGTTCCACGGAGATTGATTGTAATTATACAATGATTCGAGAAGCAGGGAGTCCCATTCTGATTCATTCCACGAGTCGATGCACTCACTTGGACAGTTTTGAATAAAAACACTCCATTACGTCGTTATCTTTTTTATTTCGAGACCAATCTGCAATTTAATCTAAAGAATTATGTTTTCAAAATGTCATTTTCCAAAAAATAGCGTTGTGTGAGCTGTAGAGGCCACGCCGCAGCTTCACAGTCAGAGACTATCTGAAGAACTAAAATTCATTTTGTTTAGCCAGTCTAAATTTAAAGAAAAAAAAATTGTGACAGTTTTATAATGCTTAACTTATGATTGTATTTGAAATCAAATTGATTAATTACATTTTACTTTTTTTTTATTAATCTAGGTACACAAAAAATGTTATGTTTACCTTGGCCTCGAGATTGTGTGCCTCGGCCGTAAGCGGCCTCGGCGATAATTTTTCTCTCGGACGTTAAAGAATGATTTCGCGGCCTTAATATACAAATACATATTTTTTATGTATTTTTTTCATTGTCATTCAACACAAAAACTGTTTTCCTTTACCACTACTGCCACTATTTTTTTCTGAGACATGTTTTATACAGGAAAAAATTAAATTCCTTCGTTGGGAAGTTTATTTTTTGGGGATTTGTTGTATTCGGAAGCATCTGTTTAAAATTCCATCACATCAACAAAAACCAGAAATTTTCGCTCCTCGGTGTTCACTGTTAAGGCAAGACCTGCCAGTACCATCTATGAGGTGACCATGTACGGCTGCAATAAACCCGTAATTACCACCGTCAGATTCCCGCATTCCTTGCGCATCTAAATATCCTGAAACAATTATAAAAACGGTGGAGCGGGCTCCGGACTAGTCCGGACCAGTCGGTCGTTGTATTAATCCTGGAAGCGTCCGACTTTCGCCGCTCCCGGAAGCGCCTCATTCGTATTCCGGGCATCCGGCCTCGTCCCCTGAAACTTATAGACGTATTAAAATGGCGTCTGGACAAAAAGCTGCATTCGCCTTTTTGCAAGGTATACTCCGGCCTGCGTAAGGAAACTATGACAAAGGCCTGAAAAATCAGCAATCAGGCCACGTATAATATCCGTACGTACGTATCAAGGACCGACGCGAGCGTTTTATAGCGTGTTCTTTACGGATCATACATATTTATAGACCGATCCTAACCTATAATAATAGCCGTCTGAGCCTCTCTGATAATCTGTGCCTTAACACGACGTCCTGATTGGCCGTCCGACCGGCAAGAGGAGGGGCGTCAGCATTTTTATGCATTAATTTTGATTTAATTTTTAGCGAACACACGGTTTTCAAGATAAATTGCCGGTTGCCGCCGGCTCATTAAAGGATTCGATGATAGCGTCGTCCCGGCAGGACGAGCCGCGCGGTGTCCTGCGCTCTCCCGGAGGGGAGGAAAAGGAATTCGTGATAATGCGATGCGTTCAATTAACGGAGGAGCGGACGCTTCGCTACTGAATTGATGCAATTTGTGATTCTTCCGCAATTAATCTGCACCTACTTCTTTGTAAAGCACAAATAGATGCATCTGCAAGTATAATTGCGGGGGGCGGGATGCACAGTAGCAACGGATAGAGAAAAGATTGTGGAGTATGGAGTGCTCGGGCAGAGTTGAGGATTTTTCAAGCAGAAAAAATTCTTCGGTGATTGCGATGACAATGAAAGAAACTTGTTTGGGGGCAAAAAACGACAGATGTTAATAACTGATTTTATATTTGGACGAGGTCAGCGTTGGGCCCAAAACAACAAAAAAGTTGTTTGACTGGCAGTGCTACCACTTTTTTCAAAATTTACTTTTTTTGTAATTTAGGAAATTACTGTTTTGGTCCGGTCATATCAGGTTATTTCAGGATTGGGCTGTGAAGAAAATCAAATTAAATTCATTAGCATGATCGTTCAAGAGCGAGGAATATGTTAGTCAATTTAAATTTAAAAAATTCAATTTTACCATGATTAAATTAAGGGTGTTGTAATTTTCCTCTTTTTAGATGCTTGGGTATTAAAAAAATACAATTCAATTAATACAAAGCAAAGCTTTTTTTTGTATTGTATTATTATAATAAATTAAATTTATGTATTTATTTTTTATTATTCCGTTTGTTAATTTTCTTCAAAACATTTAATCTAATCAAGTTGCTGTCAAAGTTTCAATCGATGACAAACAAATGACAGTGCGGTTAGATTAGTGCATTAATTACCGCTGTCATTTGTTTGTACATAATTGGCTGTTTACAAAAAGATGAAAAGTACCTACTAAAGAAAAATGTACTAAATTATGCATCTCTGTGAGATTTAAATTTTCTTCAGAAAATAATCCAAAATAATTAGACGGCTCAGTTAAAAACAAGAATTTTGACTAAAGGGAAATTTTGAACTCCTGAAATGAAGAAGATTTAAGCAGCAAGATATCGAGACAAAGCTGTTTAATTTTTCGGGAAAAATAGGAAATTCCTTAAATTTTGTGACCCCTAACAAAGCAAAAAGGAAAATTAATCTTATTTAATAAATTACTTCAAGAAAAATTTTATTAAAATGGTAATTTTCGTATTTCCTGTTACGGAACTGCAAGATCCATCTTTTTATATAGAGCGTTCAAAAAAGTTGTGGTCAGGTGACCCCGCACTTGCTTTTGTTCATTAACTTTCACGGCTCGTCAAACCATAGATATCAAAGTCAGTGAACAAGCAGTTGTGTGAATGAGTTCATTTGCGAAAGACATTTCAACTAACAAATGAGAATTTTCCTCGTTTTCGTAGCGCTACAAGTTTTTGCTCTAATCGATTATTTAATTTATATTAAAATCGGGTTCAAAGTGAGGTTATGTATTTGAGGGAAGTGTCAAGGCAATCAAGAAGAAGATCTGTGTTTGTACTAGGTGCAAAAAAAAAACGCACTCTGCACGACCACATATTTTTTTGAACACTCGATACATTACTTTTAAGAACTGCAGTGGCAAAGTATTCACATATTTTTACTTTATATTTTACATTCTGTGACCTTAGAATTAAAAATGTATAGTAGGTATAATTTTGTTTTTTGTATATTTTCTCTTTGAACTAAAAATAAATAATAAGAACTATTAATAATTTATTTAATTTGTTTTCCTCGAGAAAGTTAAATTATTTATTTAACAAGTAAGCGTTAAATAATCTGGACACTTAAGAAAAACCAAGAATTAGTCCTACTTTGACTGTGCATTCGTCGATTTAGAGAAACTTATGGAAAGTAATAACAACTAATTTATTGTTGATTAACAATTTGCACTAAATAAACATTAGGTAACTCCTTTTCCCAATAATTCATTATAGCTCAGTCCAATTAAATAAAATAAATGACGAGCATCGTCTCCTGTTTTATCCCGACGCCGGCCCTGCCTCGAACATTCCAGGTAGGCCTCAGCGCCCCACAGTAAATCACAATTTCTTATCCACGAATCACTTTTACATAATCCCAAGATATTTTTTTTAATGAATTAACACGCTGTACACAAAGAATACGACAAAGATATTTATATTGTTTTATTTCACATTAAACATTTTACGATGGTTTTATTTAAAGGAAACATAAAATAGACATAAACGTGTCTACGGACGGTCAAGAAAATTAGACACGCTGTGTAAAAGCACATCTTCTGAAGGTAAACATGTGGGTAAAAATTATTAATGAGCACGCCAGCACCCTCTTTACTGGAGGAAGCATAAATGTAGGAAACATCAATTTTTTGACAAATCAAACAGCACCTGCTTGGTTTGCGTCGTTTCCGGATGACTAGGCTCAACAGGATGGTGCAACCCCACTTAGTGTACTTGCAATGAATATTTTTCCAATAATAAAAATATATCTAACGAAAAGTCTTAATAAATCAAAATCTTTGCTGAAACAACTTCTTGTTTTTTTAAAAATTGTATTTTAAATATTTGCTATAAAATAATTCTGATATGTGTCTGTGAAGCCTGGAGGAGCCTCTTTGCAAAAATCCTCACTCATGAGGGCCATTATAAGCGGCCAGCCCCCCGCGGAATGCCCTTCGCGTTCCATTAAGCAACTCCGTCTCTTCACTAAGTGCTTCCTTTAATTAAGCGCGCAGGACTCGCTCGTCCAGTTCAGCTGGAACGACTCCTTCCAAGGCCGTTGTCCAAGAGAAAAATTGTGTCAACGCCACGACTCAAAAACGCCGCTGCAACCCGACCTACTAATCACCGATTCGGTGCAAAATGTAAATTTCGCTAAATAATCGTTAATCGCCTCATTGTTCGATACAATTGCGATAACTGACCACATTTTTAGTCACGCCAATTGATAAGCTTAACAAGTGTAACTGGGGCTCGGGGGAGAAAAAGCCGCGCTGAAACCGATCCGGGCTTTTTGCTTGACTTTTCTGTTGTTGGTCAATTAGTCGGAACAGGAGCTGCAGAAACGTGAATGTCATAATGCGAAGTAATGAAATGCGGAGTTTGCGAGAATGGATAATGAGGATGGCGCGGCTCTTGTTGCAATGTTTGCACGGATCGTTGGATCGATTCGAGTTATTGCACTTGATTTGATTTCTACGGAGTCACCGCCATTCCGTGCCATGGAGGAGTTTGTCACGCTTGTTTGTTTACACAAGATGAGCAGAACACAATTCTTTTAAAAAATCGCTCCCGTGATTCTTAATTTAATTATCCTTGCCGACAACGTCCACTTCTTGCTTTTGATTACGTTGGTTGAAAAAATTTCTTTTTCGCTCCCATTGATAGATTCGATCCGGCAGCAGACCAGTTTTCGAGGGACTAAGGATCAAAAGGACGAATAATAAAAAATAATGTATTTTTTCTTCAAACGTCAGTAAAATATCACGTTATACTGCTGGATTGATAATGCTAAAGTGTCACTTCATTGCCGTGGCATCTGACGGGCTGGCGAGCGGCAAATAAAGTTATTATCTCAGCTGACGAGCGGCAGATAAAGTTATTGTCTGCGTTGACGAGCGGCAGATAAAGTAAACTAGCTAAATCATTTGAAATTCCCAACTCAAATTTTTAACAATTTCGTTTCTAAATCTGACATATTGAAAGAACGGGTTGACAGACAAATAATAATTTTTAAAAAACTTGCACATCAGTTAATTTAAATGTTATTTTAGATATAAATTACACTTTCACATACCATGAAGAATAGGTCAAGCAAAATATTGAACCAAATAATTCACTACATTTTAATTTGCTCTTATTACTAGTAAAAGTTTTTTTTTTCCAAAGTCTAGGTCATACAACACCACTTGCTCAACCTTAATTACTAACTTCCATTTTTCACACTGTCATTATAACACTTTTATATTTTATTCCAGTTTAATTATTACTTTTTCAAATGACACAGATTGGATGATTACAAATTACAAATTGGTCTCAAATCTGGTTTTCCTTGTGTAATTGTTAAGTCTGAATGTCAAGTACACTACATTAGCGATCTAGAATTAGGAATAAATTATTTATTAATAACATACAAAGATATGATCAGTTGTTAACATGTCCAATATAATTTAAATAAATCAATAAATCTTCATTATCTTCCTTCACGGTAGACGTCGATGACAAACAGGATAATAATTTTATCCGCAGATGTTAACCACGATCAGCAACTTTGTGAGCATTCTTGTACTTTTTATTTTTGAATATGGATTAGGATGTCAGAAATTACATGTAAATTAAATGGTTTACCTCGTAGTCAAGAAATGTACAAGAAAACTACACCAAAAAATCACTACAATTTCGTCGGAACGAGGTGTAATTTCGTGAAAACGACAAATTTGGACCAGAAGGACATTATTAATCAATATTTATTTAGATAACAAGGAAGGAAAGTGAATTTTAATCAGTCAAGGGAGAAAATTGGAGCATCAGAGTAAGCACGCTTGCCGTGACAATAGACTGATTATTTGAAATTTTTACTCCTTAATTGTTACTTTTTGTAATGAAGTTGAAATGAATCAATATTCATTTTTCTAAAAGATTCATTTTTCATTTAAAGAAAATCCTTTACGGGTGAAAAGTTGGTGTGAATTGTTTCTACAGGGTGGGGCATCGTATCGCGACTTCTAATTAAATAAAATTGCCGAAAATTTTCACACTTACCTGGCTATTTGTAAGGTACATTTCATAATTTTTTTGATAATTTTTCACTTCCAATCAAAGCCAAAAAAAAAATGAAAATTTCAACCAAAAAGTCAAATTCTGATTTGTATACTGACCTACCCAGATTCACTTCCTATAAATTTAGGTGACAATGGAAACTGTCATTTTTATGGCAAAGCTGTAAGTAAGAGGCTCAAAACGGCCGGCTACTAGTGAATGGTCCTTTTGTTGGCAAATTATAGATTTTAAATATGTATACTATTTTAGGCAACAAAGAGAAGTTATTACAGTTATTATTTTGGATAATTTAAAAGGGATTAGAAATTTTTCGCGAGCGTATTTCACGAAATAAAAATGTTTTGAAGGCGCACTTGTTCAGTTTCTTACTTTGCTCGTCTGCAATTATTGTAATTAGTATTTTCAGTTATCTGCTTGTTCCGATAGACCGAAGTTGAAGGTAAATGCGCACAACAGTTTCCCCCAGCGAAGCACTCGTCAGTGCTTCAATCTCCACCAATAGAATTTCGTGTAGATTCCTGGTGCGTCCTGCTGGAGACGTCCGGAAATGTCGATAGAAAATAATACAGAAAATGCAATTAATTTAAATACATGGCTCGACCACCACCCCGATAAATAATTGAATCGGACATTACGTCCGTTCAGTGGCTCCTCTATTAATTTTCCAGGAGTCGTAGTTCCCGGAACGGGAAGAAAATTTTAATTGATGACCATCACGCATTTTCCACGTACGGTTTAAAGTTTAAACCCGTTTCATGTCCTGGCCGTGTAATTTGGAGATCTTTCAGCCGCTCCCTTTACCCTACATCTGCAGTACGATTTATTCAAATATTCATGGCTTCGTGTCAAATAAACATTCGGCGAATTTCTGCAACAGCACGAAGAAGTCGACGAATGGAGACGAGGTACGTAGAGTAATTACAAACCGGGAAAAAATTGTAATGATGGTAATAACGGCGCAAGAGCTGCATTTACATTCTGCGGATGGGACAGCTTCATTACTATTTTATAACTCATTCTTAAACGAGGGTAATTATTTTTATTTCCACGTTTTTCCCCGATTAAGTCGGGTCCGAGGACTATACTTGGATGTTGCCAATTTGAAAAAGCGTCCAGACCGACAATTTGCTGAAAATTCGTCAGGAGCGGCACATCGCCACCCGGAGCCGCGCGGACGCTTGGAACCCCGCGCGGCGCTCGCCCGAAATGGCGACACGAGCGGCGTCCCGGAGAAAAATTTAAATCGAGCGCACGTTTATCCCCGAAATTACCATAATTTCGTCAAAATCGATTACAATCCTCAAGGTGGTGTTTGCTATCGACAGTGCAATTAATGTAAAACGTGTGTTTAAGGATAGCGGACAATGGCGGCCAGGAAATTATCCTCTTCGGTTCGATTTTTTTTCGATATTTCGCCGGTAATTGTGGTGTTTGGGGAATTTTTGCAACGCCGGAAATTTCGCGAGATTTTGTTTGTGGGGCGATTATGGGGGCGGGTACAGAAAACGAGCGCGCCGCCATTAAAATCGGGGCGAAAATCGAAAATTCCCGCTTGGGACTTTGGACAAATTAATTTGCATTTGATTAAAATGCGGCGTGGCCGGCATTATCTTAATTTGTGGTTTTATCTATGATATAAATATTTCATAACAAAACTACCGAAATGTCGAACATCAGAAGCGCTTAATGATAGGGAAAGCGCGCTTTACCTAAAAAGAACTAACGTCAAAAGTATGATAATGAATGCAAATGATCCAAGTCGACGACGAAAAAAACCCATTTTAATAAACATGAGTAAAGCTAAGTAGCATGCTGGGGAAAAAATTTTTTTTGAATAATTTAATAAATAATATGGCGCTCCGGCGCCGGTAAATAAACTTTTAAGAGGCAAATGAGTCATTGTCTAGACGTAAACACCTCACTAAAAGAGTTAATTTCTGGAGGATAATTCGGGGTAATTATTTAGTTTCGATGGTCTTGCTCTAAACTCTATTAATTGTTGTTTTTAAACCAGAAGAATTCACTGCAGTTGGTGTAACGAAGAGATTTGCCATCAGGAATGTAACTGAAACAATCAAAGTGAACTTTCAATCTTTCTATTAGTGAAGCAAACAAATACCTTCAAATGAAATTAATTTTCGACAAAACACTCGAAAGAGAAAAATTTGAAATGAAAAAAGAACTAATAAGTAAAATAAACAATAAATGCCAAAGAATTTTTTATTTTCGTTTTAGATTTTCATTCAAACTTTGTATTGTGTTCTCATTAAACTGAAAAAAGAAATGTTAAGACTGTTAATCTGCTGACACCCGCACTGCAATTTTCTTCAATTTTGAAGAACGCGAAGAGTAGTATAAAATGTTGGAATTTTAACAAAAGACCTTTGTAGAAGTAAAAGATATTTTGATAGTAAAGAAGAAGTCTTGGTTAGCAAATCTATAAGAATTATTTGTGACAGTACAAGCTGCAAAAGACATATTTAGGGAAATATAATACCTTTAAAAAAATATGTATTTTAGTGACAAACATTTCAAGCCATGGTGGCAAATAGGTGGTGCAGCGCAAATTTGTAGCTATCTTTGTCCTACACATTAATTACCAATATGCGTCATCTTTCTCTCTTGCGACGTTACCATGACAACAAGTGCGACCGTCGCAAGTCAACTTGAAATCGGCCTCTTAGTCTCAAAAAATATAGCAGATTTAAGAATGGTTAAAATTTCAGTGGGGTATTTTTATGACGTAAGGTAAAATTAAATTAACTCATTATTTTCATTGTGATTTGAATTATTTTCTCGTAACGTAAGAAACTTGTAAATAAATAACTAGAGCAGTGAAGTGCCGTTTCACCAATAAAAACAAGTAACATGTGTTACTTCTTGGATTACTTTTTAAAATTTCTTCTTCTCACTGCGGCAAAACAGAGAGAACTGGGATAATCTTGCATAGCTATAAAAAAAAAATGCAAATTGTTTATGCTACGTTTTGTTATGTTTCTCATTATTGAAATGTTCAAAAGAATATGTCAGAATGAGGCAATTCTGACCAACGATTTGTTGATTTTATTTATTGCCAAGTTTGTTTCTAATGTGCATCTCAAAATGTAAATTTTTGGCATTTCAAGGTGCCTCTGCGCCTAGCCATAGTAGTAAAAAAAAATAAAATAAAATACATGAGTGTCAGTTGCCCAGAAAGTAAGACATTCGTGGGTGCAGGATGTTAAGTAAATAAATTAACAATAAAATTAGCTATCGAAACATTCGGCATGATTATTAATAATTACTATTATTTCTGGACAACTGATGTTCTAAATCTCAATTTTTTTATTGTTCTTTAATTCATAACAATTATTTTCCAAAGCGTTATCACTTATCATCAGTGATCAGATTAACTGAATGATATACTTTTAGTGGCTTTTATGCGATTGGTAAAAATTATCAGTTAGCATTTTATAACAAAATAAAAGTAATCGCCGATAATTTTAATCACAATTGTAGCAGAATCTTGGAGAATTGTAGATAAAAATAAGGATAATGTGTTGAATCCTTCTTTATTAGTTACTGAAGGTAAATTACAATTTTGTGAAAGAGGAGACAAATAAAATATTTCATTTTTCTAATACCTATTTTTTAGGGAAATGTTAATAATATTTGTAAAAATTAGTAGATAAGAGCAATATGAGAGTTAAAAAACTCTAAGTAAAAGAATTTATTGTTTTAATCTTAAAGAATGTTTTTATGAAGAATTTGAATTTTGACTTTTATTAAGCATTAAAAAATATATTATTATGTTTATAAACCTGCAGTGTTTCTTCAAGTTAATTTTGTTAATGTCTCAGCAATCTTGAGGTTTTACCACAAGCTCTTCTAAACAACATTCTTCCCTTCCCAACTGTTGTGTATTCTGTACAAATAAAAATATTTCTTGTAAGTTGTCTGACTAAGAGTACAAGATAAATAATATTTATGGCAGATAAAAAGCCTTATGGGATCTAAGCTATTTGAACATTTTTGGATAATATGTATTTGGAAATTTTTTTAAATTGTTAAAAATTTTAACCGATTTAGAGATTATTACAATTTTAATTTCTTATTTTATAAATTAGCACAATTAATAAATGGTTTTTATCAATAAGTATGTTACAAACTATTGTAAACAAAAACCTTTTACAAATATATAATTATTCAATTTAGTACTTGTAATTTTGGATAACTAGACAAGAACAAATAAGTGTTTCAAATATTTTCTTCGCACATATTTTATTTTTGTTAGAATAGTCTTTAACGATCATTCAAAAAAGAGATAAGCAACAAAACCTTGAATTTCTCGTTATAGTCACCAATCATTCCCGATCTGAATCCCATAGAATATACCAGGAGCGTATATACCTACTATTGGGAATACAGTTTCATTTTTTGTAGTTTATCGTCATTAAATAGATCTACAAATTTAAAAAAATATACCTATACATAATTCCTTAGGAATAGGTGGTGGTACCCTGAAGTAGGGCTGGCGAAGCTCATATTTATGATGAAGCTGTAAATAAAAAGCTTCAAAAGGGTAAAGAATCCTTTTGTTGATAAACGATACCATTTTGTCATAAATCATTTAATTCGTTCGTCTTGCAATAAAGACCGCAATTATGTAACAAACTAATTCAGTTCTTCTAATTTTGATTGCTGAATCCAATATTCCACTAGATGAAAATTCACTTTACTTAAAATTTAATAGATAAATTAACAGAATCTACTAAAAAAAAATCACGAAAACTGCTCCCACGATATGCATTAACAAAGAATTACAAAAAAAAAAAAATAATGTGCTTTATCATTATACAGGGTTATTATAAATGATTGTAGTTCAAGTAGGCGTAAAAACTGAATGTAAAATTTATGGTTGCCGCTCTATATAAAAAACATCAAAATGATGTGAATAAGTAAATACTTACACACCGTTCACTCACAGGAGTTAAATTGGGTGCAAAACAACTCAATATTTGTGGATTCAATCATTAATTTTAAAAAAATAAATAAAACCCTCATCACCGCACTTTTCACCTAAAAAATGACAGTGACAGCGACAAAAATTGACAGTTCACATGAAAGCGGCAAAAAATTCATAACATGTGCATGGCCTGCTTCAACTACAATCATTTATAATAACCCTGTACAAGGGATCCCAGCTAGGAGTTTCAGGTCTTATATTTCTATTATTTATGGACCCATTTTTGTGAAATTTGGAATATAGGTATTCTAGTGAATGAAGAATAAATTACTGGTAATAACACGTTCGATTAATTTAAATTTAAATTCAACAAGCCTTTACGTCCATAAATATCGCACGTTCAAATGAAATCCTGGACTGAGTAGGCGTTGGAAAAAGTAAGCCGTTTAGAACAGTGTAAAGTTTGAATTTCCCGCCGTTTCACACGATGACATATGTTTATGTTTAATCGGGACATAATTAAACATGTTTCTTTTCAGCAAAGGGCGCCCTTAGATATTTGCTTCGAGAATAGAAATCGTTAAGTTATTCTATTTTTAATGTAAAACATTGCAAAGAAAGAAAAAAAGAAAGATTTTTTTGGCTCTAAATTTTAGGTTAGCTGTCAACATGCTCCAATTAATCTACGCTTTAAAAAACCACAATTGACGCGATACAAACATATTGCAAAACATTAGCAATAATTGTAGGTTTCGTTTGGAAAAATGCATTGAGGCAAATGGTAGTGCATTTGAACAGAAATTGCAGGAACCTCCAAAATTTCACAATGATGCTCATTTGTTTCATGGATATGCGCGTTTTTAATACCTTTTGGAAAATTAACACGGTTTTTTCTTCTTTTTCTTGTAGTACGACTGCCTTTAGGAATTTTTGCGGAAGTCATTGTTTATTGTGGTTCTCCTGTTTAGTATAAACCTTAACCGATTTAATTCACAAATAAAGGGAGTTAAAATGGCGTTTTTATGACTGGAGCTTCTTGAACAACGCGGGATTAATCTCCATCCTTAAAATTATTTTAGCTTTTTGTTGTCAATGTTTATCAATCCATCTTATTTAACTTGTCCTCCAAATATGATTTCATTTCATTATTTGTAGTTTAAAGTTAATTCTAGTTCTTAATTAAACTATTAAAAGCTAGAAAATGTCGCTAATTCTTGTAGATATTTTACTAAATTAAAAGAATGCTCTGATCAGGCCAAACCTTGAATTAAATTTTAAGCTGAAGATATAAAAATATTGTCGTCACATAAAATATTTCTTTACAAGTTTTAATATTAAACAAATGTATAAAAATGTGTCTACTAATATCTAGAATCTAAAAAAATTAATAGTGATTACTTCAGTAGTGTAATTCTCATTTTATCTACACCTGAAATTTTTTTATCAACCGTAGTAAATAATACACATGTTTAATAATTCATAACAATAGATAAACATAATTTATATGAAATTCTAATAAATCAGAATTGTTCGTGTTTAAAGACAATTTCTATTAAAAGCTTGTAGGTAAAAATTTTTTACCTTGCCACTCGTTGTACTCATTTGTATCTATTTACACTTCTGCCAACCAACAAAGTGTAAAATTTCAGAAATCACCGATCTAATCATGTATTTTTTCTACAATCATTACTGTTTGTTATCGATACAGCTCCCGTTCCTTTTGTCGTCTTTCATACCTGCGCAATCAACCGGAAATTAAACTCTAATGGGCCCAAGAAAAAACCTCTCTCGTTACAGTTCCTCAGCGGGTACCATTTTGCTGGGAGAAAGCTCCTGGATTTTTACGAAAAACCGGATTAATTCGCCACCGAACGAGCACGCCATTAATTTAGAAAATTCCATTAAAAACGCCGGCTATTGACAGCCAATGGGATCGCTTTGTTAAATTAAGTAAAGAAAACAGCCAGTCATACCACGGCAGTTTTATCAACTTATGCGTTGAAGCAATAACAAACGACCAATCAATGGGCGATCAAACGGCCGATACTTCCACCATCCACCCATCGATCTGGGCGATTGTATGCATGGTACAGCTATATAATTTCCTATACATACACACCCACAAACTCTGTGATACACCTCACCTTGTGTCTGCAGTTAATCGTTCGTTATAATACACCAAAATGGACGGCCATGAAAAAATTATTAAGCCCAAACTTCACTTTTTATAATGCATTTTTCATAATGCGTAATAAAGGACGTCTCCGTTGTCGTTTTGTTAATTTTTCATCAATTCAATTACTTAACCTGTACGTTCACCGCGATATTATCGGTTGTGTTTTTTCCTTTTGCCTCCAATCAATAAATAACTGCATTCAATACAAAATTATTAACGACATCTACTCGCCGCAATGGACGATTTAATTGGTGGGTGGTTGGTATTGTGGCGGATGGGAAAAAATCGCCGGTGACGGTCGCCGCCGCCGCCGCCATCTATTCGCTCGCAGCGGGTTGCGTGAGATTACGAGATTGATAATTAAATATATATGAGGTAATTAATTAGGGAACATCAACGGACACACAGATCCATTAGTAAATCATACGTTATTGCGGAATTATTACGCATGAGAAACGGATATTATTTATTTCTCTGGGACCAATTTGATTTCTTTGTTGTAATTTTTTTATTCTCTCGTGTGTTATTACCCGCCAAGATTGATGACTCAGTAATTGTAATTAGCTGTTGATTTGAGACAGTTTTCGAATTTTCCCAGGGATTAATTACGACGAGTGCATCGCGTTGCTGGCTTTTTGCACATTTCACGCAGAAAATAAATACATTCCGCTTCACTTTCTGCTCGTTTTTGCAAATGCCGCACTAGTGCGGAAATGACGCTCTTACCGACACTCTAATTAATTTGGTTGATGGCCTGGAACAACACCGATCAAGATAAAGAACATTTAGCTACACTCTCTTCTTTAAATTTATTCATATCTTTAAATAGGAAAATCGTAGGTAATAATAGGTACTAATATTGCTAATGATAATGATCTTTATTAACGCAAAAAAATTACTAGGTAAGTCATGCATGACAAAACGAACAGATAAAACGAAAAATACTTTGGTTCAAAGAATTTTTGATTTTTTTTTGTATACAGGGTGTTTCAGAAATTGTGTCCCAGAAAAAATGAGGAAACACGGGATCGCATTCTGATGTGTAATTTTGAAGAAGAAAAAATCTAGCTTGAAAGATATTCGAGAAAACAACGAAAACAAAAATATTTTATGTGCAGCAGTATGAGTCTCAGCAGCGTCTTGAATAAAGTGGACCAACAGAAAATCTCCTTCATTGTTATAATTTTCAAAACTGCTCAGTTCTCTTTGCTGGAAGCTTTTCAGTTTAATTTTCCGATCTAGTTCTAGACCTTTGGGAACAAAATAAATGGGAACTGGTGTAAAATGACCCGAAGCTGCGACTCAAGTGTTGTAATCTGTTTCCCATCGACGCCGAAAGAGAAGTGTAACAGCCCAGACGTGAATAATGATCATTACACGCATTTCATTATCCAACAATTTGTATTGTTGCTAAATAACACACCTGCAGCAACATATCACTCCTTTCGTGTATGTCATAGCACAGTGTGCAAATTTCACCAACAATTTAACCTCTTAAACGTGCTACAATTGCCAAACTGAACACTGCAACCTCCTCCGCTTCCTTCGCAAGCTCTTCCTCCGACGTCTCCTCTCGCCACTTGTAGATTGATTTCAAGCAATTTAACGGCCTAAGTGTCCCAAAGAAGCCGTAATTGTTGACTTCTTGTGCGTGTGCACTCTTCGCCGCCGCCGGAATTTCGCATAATTAAAATGGTGGCGCTTCCGCGGCGGCGGCGGCGGCGTGTGGATAACACCTCCGTCAAATTACGCAAGAGAACGGTGATTTACAAAGACGTCGCCGGCGCTTTTTTACTCGTCTAATGTGTATAATTAAACAGTAGTTCGCGACGGGGGGCGCTGGTTTATTGATGGGCCCCCCGCTGGGGCGCATAATGCCTCGAATGCGCCCCCTGGGACTAACTCATTACGGAATCCCAGATCTACCTGCCGCCTGAAATTGGATACAACATAATATCGCGGAGGATGTGAGAAGGGTTTGCGGGCATTTCCTGCATCACAATGACAAGTCACTGTTGAAACAATACTGGAGGTTGGCTTTGGTGGCGCGACCTCTGCCGACCGAACGGCGCAGCTAAGTGTGTCATTAGTGTCACAAGCAATAGCTTACATTTTTGATAACATTTCAGACATGTCATTACAGTTGTTACAAAGCGGTTATCATTTGTTCCATTTATTTTTCTACAGCTTTATCTAAAATTGGTTTCAAATGAATAGTCATAGTTTTTTGAAGCTAAGCTTCTACACTTTGAATTGTGCACAAAAAGACTCACTTCTATTCTTAATGATACAGGGTGTCTCACAATTCGCGAATTCCGAATTCAGAGCGTGGTAGGGAAGGACTCAGTGGAGCTCGAAAAATACTTAGAAAAAAAATTTCGCTATTCCTGAAGAAGATATAAGCACTTTAATTTTGTTCAATACATAGCAGCCTTCATATTCACAGTGACAAAATACTATTCTAGCTACGTTGCCGTTTCATTTTTAAGAAAAATTACAAAAATTTAAGATTTTTTTACTCCAAAGTAAAGCAATTGTTTTACGTTATTATTTTTCACAATCGTCTACACCATAAATAACAATAAACACTGAACTTTTCAGCCTGTAAGAAAACGCTCTTCAAAGAGTGTACCTTCAGGCCAATGTATCTTTGTGGGGGGAGTCCTGATTTTGTTTTATTTTCATATTTGGACTACTGAAGTGATCCCCTACAACGCTCTGAATTTGGAATTCGTGAATTTTGAGACACCCTGTATAATCTACCATTGTTCACAATTTTTTTATTGTCGCACCTGCAGCCTTATTTTACTCCAATTATTTGTCTACGCAACTTTAATAAAATTTGCAGTATAATTCAACGAAAAAATCCTTCAAGAAAGTGACAAAACCAATTTTAATATTATGAAAAAACTTATTACAAGAAATTATATAAAATTATGTGTGACTAAAGAAACGGACTCGAAAAGAGTATAAAAGTGCATAAAATTGCATAAAATTATGTGTGACTAAAGCCAAACTAAACGTAATGCCACTGAAAAAGGAAAGGAATTGTATACCTGCTCTGGCCATAAATCCTGCCAGATTTGACACACTGTTTACAAAAATCCTCGTCCATTTTAATAAATTTAATTTTAATTTTAATATGTAGATTTGCACACCAATTACATTATCATCATTATTATCATATCATTACACCATATTACATCAATTTACGTCATTACACGTGATCTCATAAATTATCGTGGAGCGTTTGAAAAATGTCCCGCTGCAACGAATTAATTTGCGCGGGCGCTTTTTTGGGCCGTTTTTTGCAAAGCACATCCCGGAACGAGCGAATTCCTCCGGTGGCGACAAAAAGCTCTGGCAAAACGGTACAAACCTCGATTTTCAGTATTAGAAAGCTTGGACAAAAACGCCACCAATCTCGCATCAACCCACAAAACAAATTGATTTCCGAGATGATACCACGTCCGCCCGACCTCAGTCCCACAAAAGAGCAATTTATTACGGGCAAAAAACCATTTTCGGGGAGGCAATTATGTAGATTGTTGCAATTTCCGCGCGTAATAGAAACTTTTTCATCTGGCGCGAACCATCACGCCTCCGGATTTTTTCCCGGACCATCGAGATGGTGCTCTGATTGGCACCGCGTCTAGCACAATCGTTACGATGAATGACGCATCAAGATGATAAAGAAAAGAATGTTAAAACAGTCGGTATTTTCCCATGGCCACCACTTCAACTACTGTTCTATCGGCTCTTCACCGGCCTCTTCATATCTCGCATCTTCCAGCCATTTCCCCTTTGTTTTGGCTGAAGGAGTCTCTTTAATTGTGCCTCTTTCTCCAGCACATCGACGACGGCCGACTCACGGCTAACTGTACCCGCTGAAGAGGCCGAGATGGACTTGGAGAGCCGGTGGGAGGACTTTTTCGCAAACGTTCCCATTGTCGAGGGAAAGACGCGGAAAAAAATTAATTAAACCGATGCTGCTGACAACCTAACGGCTTTTTTCTCGCCCATTCAATACATTTTTTTCTAAACCCCGTACGCTATCTCTATATGGTGCGCCTTTCATCCACGTCAAATCAAGTGGGCGAATCATTTTTCTACTCCACTTGTGACAGCTTTTGTCTACAGTTCTTTCCCCGACCAACACCGACAGCGCCAGATCTCTGAGCAATAAATCAGTACAAGGAAGATTTATGTCGTCCTGTAATTTATTGCGTTGATTATTATTTAATTAGTACAAATGGAAGACTTATCTGCGCGATGCGGCCCAAAAAAATCATTTATATTATGCAAATGCGCTAATTGAATGAATCACGTCAAAAAGTGACAGATGTTGCCTGTTTCGATTTAATTGGGCAATTTTAGGTTAACTAGCTATATGTTTGCTCTTTCAGTTTGCATCTAATTTGACTTTATGAGACGTGCTTGTAGGCTTTCGTGTACTGATACCTCGCCCAATTGGCCACGCTTTGGCCCGGATTCAGTCCCATCGAAATCGACTGGTGACGGTTTCTCTCGACCAATCAAGCGTCTCACGCTTCGTTCGCCACCAATAAAAGGTGCAATTCTGTGTGATTAAAGTTTTTCAGTATTTGCGTGACAATTCACAGTATAATCTAGATACTTTATTTCCAAATCGTTTATGCCTCAGAAGTGTGACAAAATGCCATAATTCCTCACAATTTTGCCACTTCGCCACTTGTGACAAGGATTTTACACAAGTTTCGATGTTTACAAAAATTCCCATTTCTCATTCTCTTCATTTTTACTTTCTGTTATCCGGATTTCTTTATTTTGATCTTTTTTTAGTTGAAATTTAATCGCCCTTAGGTCTACGTGACCCGCAAGCGCGTAAATGCGCTCGGCTCACCCTCGTTTTGGCGTGGGTTCTTCACTCTTTATATGCGTATGGGAAGCTGTACGTTCGGCAGGTACGCACCCAGCTGCCATCTGTCGTAATAATTCGTGATTGGATTGTCAAGAGTCGGCCGTTCGTTAGCGGCCCGACCGCTACGTCTGTGCTATAACTCACTTCTCGAGCAACGACAACGCTACCAACGGAGCGATACTCGTTTGTCCGCTAACAAATGACAATCGCCCGGCTTCCCGGCTATCAAAGAGTGCGCTGGCCACAGCCGCCCTTGTTTTTGCGACGATCCGGTGTGTGAAAACAATGGCACATCGCCGAGACCGCATTCTGCCTTTGAAGAGGCCGCTCACCAGGTATGCAATGTTCGGCATGATGACGTATCCCGTTGCCGTCGAGTAACAACAATCCAGAGACGAGAGTTCTTCATGTGGAACGAGGACGCCGCGAAGAGATGACAGAGCCGCTCGGATCTTACGATTTTGGTGAGATATTTGGTGGTGTGTTTGTTTGAGATGTCGGTGTGGTCTAATCAGAGACTGCGCTCTTGTCTGTCGCGAGCTGTAGACTTTGGAAGGGTCTGCGGTGTTCATCGTAGTGTGATTGTGCCTTGTGACAGTCGAAAGAGTGCGCTTCCGGTCTGTGGAACAATCGCAGACGCATCGGTGCGAGGAAGATTGCGCCAAGCCCGTGCACGCCGCCCCCAGCCCCCCAGCCTCCCCCACCTGCACACGCACAATACAATAAAACAAATTAAGAGCAGTTCATTGACGTACGTCACCAATTTGGGCGGCAAGTCCGAAAAATTCCCTGGCGACGAGTCCGTCCATTAAGCGGAGCGTGGGTTTTGATTTAATGCCGCCAGAATGCGACTCTCACGCTGTCCTTTGGCCAGTGACCGCCACTTCCGCCAACTCGCAGACAAGAAAATAACCATCAGGGCTCTCCCTTCCTGATGCGTTGACAAGATACCTACGGACAACTGCAGGTAGGCGAGTTCTTGCACGAACGAACGCCTAATAACGCAACGGTATGTGCGGCGAAAGAGGCTAACGAGAGAACAAGAGGAATGTGTGGCAAAGGGAAGAGAGAAACTACAAAATCAAGAGAGAGATTGGAAATGGGGCTGGATGGGGAAAATCTCGGCGAATTAAGATGTTGCGCAGATGCGCATATAGTGATGATCTCAACTGACTTAAGTAATTTAACGACTTTATAATCTTGATTTAAATTTGAAATCACGTGAGACACTACTATGCAATGATTTTATTGCAGCGGATAATTTAATGAGCTTAATATAATTATTGACAATCACGTTCTAGACAAGAAAATGGTTTTTATCTTCAAGCTGTCTAAAATCGCGCCTTTTTGAAATACTTCAAATCCAAGGAGTTGAAATGTCCACAAAGTCAAATGTAAAGTTATTTCATGACACGACATATTTAATAAAAACACGAAATAACGAAATTATTACGTAATATTTTACCGGTGCCACTGTGGTGTAACACGAGCCGCCCATGTGCATGGATGACAGATGTCAAAATCAAAAATAGTCAGATGGCCGTTCAACGTCAAAAAGTAAACTTTAGACTTTAGTAAACTTTACTAATATTATCAAACCTTGCAGTAGTATTAATATTGCAACAAGAATTACTGGTACCTTAAAATTTGAAAATTGTAAGTTTGCAAATTGTCATTTTACTGTAGGTACTTGAAGATAATATAGTATATCTCAATTTATTGTTGATTAATAATTTACATTAAATGAACATTAACTTTACACTACAACAAATTAAACAGTATTTGCATCTTTTGCAATAACGCCAATAATTTGTTTTCACTCATTGACTGCCTCTGGTGCGCATCGTCTCCCTTTTATCTTGACGCCGGCCCTGTCTCGAACATTCCAGGTAGGCCTCAGTCCTTCGCTGTTTCATGACTCATTAAATACTATTTATCGAAACCTGCAACATCGTTGCAAGAACCACTTTAGCATCGGCATCCCCAATGAATTAATATCTTAGGCAATCATGTAGAGAAATAAAATAATTTGGATTTTCTTACTTGTTTTTATCTGAGGAAGAATAAATCATGAACCACAGTCATTAGCTATTTATGCAACGAGTTGCAAAATGAGCGTCTTTTTTGCACTAGACACGACAATTGGACCACGAGTGTCAACGAGTGGTCCAACATGTCGTGTGCAAAAAAATAGTCATTTTGCTACGTGTTTCATACAAGATTTTTTCTAATTTAGTTACGAAAAGCACACATTCTGATTAAAATCCTGTTTAAATCTGCTATTTCAATAATTTTCCGGGATAATACTACTAATGTCACTTTTTAACACTAGTGATAATATAATAACTTTTTTTCACTAGTTATTAAATGAAGCACGTTTGACAACTAAAATGATTGATTGTCGAAGAATCGCAACAAAAACCTCTCAAGTTTGAATATGTGTTTCTCGGACCCGTCACAAATAAGCAGACAATACCACGCCAGACCCAGCGAACCATCATTTGGGAACCTACGTCCGTGTAATAAGATTTTTGGGGACGCATTGTGCAATAACTGTGAAACAATCTCGTTTTGCAATTTTTTCAAGCGACTGAATTTTCCCAAATTGCCTTGATTTTTCGGTGCCGAATTCGACCCAAGAGAAAGCACCTTGAGAGCATCCAATTCTGTCATTTTTGACCCAACACTGTGAGAATTTGATATCGTGTCGTGCCATTCATTACGTGAAGAACTCTACGTGACTTGTCTAATTCAGTTATTCATAAAATTCTGAAATGGACGTATTTGTATTGTACCTGTTTGTTAATTAACTCTGTCTGCACCTAAACAAAGATCGTGCTTTATTATCACATCTAGTAGAACAGATGTATTCCTATTCCTACCTTAAAGTGTGGCCCTAATTATTTTAATTGCTGCCCATTGTGTAAAAATCACTGGAAGGAACAGTACAGCATGTTTAATGTATTGACTCTAATGCGAGTCACACTTCACTTCTCTAATTAAAGGGGGGATTACACCATGATAATATTGTTAAGTGGTTTCGGGGATCTGACAGACTTTATTATCACACTCGCAAATTATTTTTCCAATCGGGAACCAATACTGTGCCTGCTTGACAAATGGCCGCCGCGCGACCTTGACGCTTCACTCTACCATTTTCCGGCGCATTGTACCTACAATTGTCTTGATTTGTATTTCATTACCAAACTGTATTTTATTTGTGCTTGTTGATGCATCATTAAGATAAGCGCCCGGTGGTACCCATGGCACGCACCATATACATATTTGAAAAGTGTTTTTGATGGGTCAGTATGGAAGACCACGACCATGTGAAAGCAACAAAAACCCTTCAGAAGAACATGAGTTGTGAGTGAGAGGTGTCGATTTTTGTTCTCTGTTATTACCCTTTAATTGCGCAGCCATAAAAAGCTCTTTGATCGCGTTGAATAATGAATTAGAAATCTTACGGTGTGAAGACACGGAACGTGGAAATGCCCCTCGCATCCATGCAAACCCCATTTAAATACAATACAAGTTGATGGTGTACAGTTTGAAAATCCATCGATAAGCAAAGCGGCGTCCATTACGCTATGATTAGAGCAATTAGCTTGAAATAAGTCACCCAAGCTCGACTCTAACGACCTCTTTGACGCAAACCGAACAGGAATTGGGTTCTTAGCAATCACACACCTCTCAATTGCCTAATTTTTAATAGCGACCGTGTCCACTACACACCACTTATCGCTAATTTTAGCCACAATTTGGCTTTTTTCTCAATATCAGTGAACATGCGTGACTGGAGACAGATATGGAACATGCGAGCCACAAAAACTTGACCAGCAGAGATCGAAACTTGTACGTTTTGACATTGACGAGAAAAAATACCAGTTCAATTAAACATTCCGTTTCCACATGTCAGACGAAACGCGGTTTTGCAACACTTTTTCCACTGAGGACATTCTAAATCGGCGACAAAAACTCCAACACGTGTGAGACGCGCTACGAATTGCGGAACGGTGTGGGGCGCCCTCTCTCGGCGGATAGCGCAGACAAGCGGAGGGTCTCAAGTCGGTAAGGCAGGTTGCGCGTCGTGGGCGACGTAATGGCGGTAATTGATCAAAATTACAGCAATTTGTAAGCTGTTTAATTATATATTAATGGCCGTATCGGTGTGTGTATTATATCATATTTAAGTGAGAGCGAAATTGGGCAATTAGACATGCCAATCTAGGAGACATTGACTTTTTTCTTCACTTATCTGTCATTATCCCATTACGGTTCGAATGTTTACATTAATTTTGTAATTATTGCGTTAAAAGCGCATTAGCATAGTCGCTGCTTTATTAAATGGTTGTAGATGGTGTGAATAATGGCGTGGGGTAATGGGCAAATTACACGTATTATCTATGGACAATTTGGTTCGGAAACAGACTGTTTGTTTATAACTTCCCATTTGTTTCGGCACAGAAACGTGCATCGTCTAGACGGGGGAAATAAAAAAGGAGATGGTATTCGAAAATTTACAAAAATTATATCGATTTCAAAACTACCATCGTGAAATGATCTGTAAAATGTCGCCAGTGCTCAAAAGAATTTTGTTATCGTTAATTTTTTTCAGTTAACGACTATTTATAACTACATTTGCTTTTTCTACAAATTTTTCTTAACGCTCGTTATACCTAACTCCTGAATCAAAAATTGTTCGCTTTCAAAAAATCAATTTTCCAAAATCTTTTGAAATCATGTAAGTATAGGATTTTTGATTTTTGTAAAATGTTTAATAACTTTCAAAAGCAATTAATTTTGTAATTTTTCTTTTTCCTTCTTTGTTCGATTTCCTTTTTTTTCTATTTTGGCATTTACATATCTTTTAAATGTTTGTCCGGGTATCTACAGTTGATTTATAGGAAGTAGTTAATATCATTGCATAATTATTTTTTATTTATATACTTACACATAAGAAAAATAGAATAGAGAAAAAAAAGAAAAGAGTTGTTTCTATTAGGTACATATTTCAAAATTTCTAAAAGTTCATGAATGCTTTGGTTGTTCTGAAAATAAGCACGAGTCGCAGAGGAGTTTTCATGGCAACAGTAATTAAATAAATTTGGCCAATGGAATGATGGAATATTAGAAATCAATTTGGTCCTATAAAATAAGATTATGCCCAATTGGCAAATGGCTTCCACATAATCTTGAAGCTTCACCTTCACATTACAGGCATTGCTCTAAATATTTCAAAAAAATATCCTTTTTATTGTTATTTTATAATCGCAATTCTCGAAAAACAATGAACTGACAGTCTACAATTTTAAAAGTGTCTTTATTTTTCTTCTTAGTTTTGTTTGATGCCAAAGGGACATAACATGTTATTTCTTGCATCTGAAAATGTTTATTTTTTACCACAGGAAATAAATAAAAGAACTAGAAATCAAAATGCCATTATAAAGTAACATTTTGCCTAATTAGCAAATGGCTTCCGAAATTCTTGGAGCTTCACTTTTAACTCACAGGCAGTGTTCTAAATATTTCAAAAATATCTTCATTATTTTTATTTTATAATCGCAATTCTTGAAAATCACTGGACAATTTTAAATACGTATTTATTTTACTTTTTAGTTTTGTTGACGCCAAAAAGGCATAACATGTTGTTTACTGTATCCACAAAATGTTATTTTTCACAGAAGAAAAAAAAATGTGTTGAGTTTAAAAACATATGTGTGCAATAAAAAAATCACAAAGTTCCGTCGCTAAGTAAAACAATAGTCGTATCGTTGATTGATTCGTTAAATAGAAGAAAAGAGCTAGACAGTCTTATTTCTCTAAAAATAATAAAGAGCAAAAGTACAGTTGAACTATCTATATTTTTTATAGTTTGTGTTGTACTTAAGACTCAATAAAATTCATCATCGATCATCGCTATTTATACCTACTCTTATTTTGTCGAGTATGAATCAATCCACGACTCGAGTTTCGTTTCTCGCCGTTCGCTGATCTTGGCGGTATTACTGACAACGTTTCGATCTTTTGGAGATGGTGCTACCGCCCAGATCCCACCAGGAACCTAATTTTCAGATGCAGATGTCATTTGTGGAAACAACGAACAGCCGCCTAACCGCTAATTTGAGTCTGCGGTTCCCTTGGCAGGTGAAGAAATTCACTTCTAATGGCACCGATGAAAGTTTGATTGACGTAGGTGCGTGGAAGAAACGTCGTTTTTGCGGCCGAGGCGATAATGGGAGTAATTTTTCCGGCGTTTAATTGCATCAGTGGCATGGGCCTTGCAATTAGGACCAATTTCGGTGGATGGCCATATCAGATAAACAAATGAGCGGCGGATTATTAATGACACGTCGGTGAGGATTTTCCGTTCGATCGGTCAATTTGAGGTTTTCGGATTGGCGATTTTTTTTTTCGATTCGAAATTGATTCCCAAAACGCATCGGCTGTCAGATGGGATTTATCGAGAGATTAGATTTAATGGACGATCCGAAATTGGCGTGCAGAAATGTTTACGACATTATGAGAGATTATTTTCTTTTGTTAATGATACTGTTATTAACATTTTTATTATGTTCGTTTAAGTTTTAATTTGTTGGAGCTCATTTAAGGCAATTAACTCGCCGGAACAAAAGAGGATTCGTTACACAATAGCGGAGGCGGTGGTTTTGGCGTGATCTGAGAAAATGTTATTTTGCCTAATTGTTGTAATAAAAAATTAACATGTGCACTTGTAATTCTAATGAAACAGTTGTTGGTTAAGGTTCCAGTGCCATAACTATTTGAAATTTTCACAACGATTTGTTCAAGTGTTTTTTTAAATGCTCCCAAAAGCTGTGAATACAAAATAAACACGAATAAATAACAAAATTAATAAATAAAAAAATTATTTTCTCAATAGAGCTCGCGATAACACTTTTTTTAATGCTTTGGTTTCAGCGGATAAAGGTTACACACCTTTAAATTTAAGTGATAATATAATTTCAGATATTGTTGAGCCAAATATACCTGACACTATAGCAAATATAAAACAAAAGTCTTTACATGGGAGATATTTTAAAGAGCTAGAACAGCCAGAAATTAATATTCAAGCTTCTCATGCATGGCTTAAAAAATCAAATATTCATCCTGAGACTGAGGGTTTTATATTTGCAATACAAGATCGTGTTATAAACACAAGAAATTATAAAAAACACATATGCGGTTTACAATTGATCATTGATAAATGTAGGATTTGCGGAACTGAAGGGGAAACCATTGAACATATCATTTCTTCTTGCACCGTTTTGGCTCAAAGCGAATATAAAAAACGTCATGATATATTCGCAAAAATTATACACATGAATTTAGCAGTTAAATTCAATTTATTAAAGGATACACAACCACATTACATTTATAAACCAGAAAGTTGTTTAGAAAATGACAATTACAAATTATATTTTGATCGGACAGTTTTAACTGACATTCACATTCAGCATAACAGACCAGACATTATAATTTTAAATAAACAACAAAAGCAAGCATATCTTTTAGATATAGCTGTTCCAAATTCACACAATATAACACAGACATATAATACAAAAATTAATAAATATTTAGAACTCTCCGTTGCTATGAGAAATCTTTGGTGTTTAGAAAAAATTTCGATTTTACCATTTATAATTTCAGCAACAGGAATAGTACCCCAATCTCTTTTTAAAAATTTAAAAATTTTGGACTTAGAGAACACATTGGTGGTTGAAATTCAAAAAGGTATATTATTATACTCATGTCACATCGTGAGGAAATTCCTTAACATTGACACAGAACATAAAACACAAAAAAGTCAAAATGCGGAGGCGAGACGCCGGTAATTATGTTGATAAGCACTGCACTATTACTTGATAGTATTATCCGTAATAGTGTATGTACTCCGGCAAAATTGCCGTGCCGCCGGGTGGAGGTGGGATACGAAAATAAACCATATTTTGTACAAACAAATCGATGAAGGGGTCGAATCATTATCAGTAATAAAAGTAGCAGATCTCAAGGTGTCACACTTGAATTTTTAAAGCTTAAAACATTACTTCAGAACCCCTAGCAAAAAATTTGTAGCTCTGATAAAAGTTTACTAAAAAAGCTAATTGTACTGGAAATCGCACGATTTGATTTTTCACAGAAAGCTTGCATTTTTGGTACCGTTGTCATGACAATAACAATAATTTTTCACCATCGAGCAAATTTTTTTACTGTTATCAAGGGAACTACACCATTGCAGATTTAATATTTAAGATAAATCGATCTGCTCAATTTTGTTTGGTGTTGGCGATTTCCTTGCCGAATCTCCCACGTGCACACGATTAGTTTCTGTAAATTTTTCTTGTTTTTCATTCATGCTTTTATTTTTTTTTTCGGAACTAAAATACTTATTTCCACAACAAAGCATCTGACTCGAAATAATTTTCGGAAATAATTCACTCACTCAATATTTTATTCCGGGAGAAATAGTAGGTACCTTTCTAGCTAATTTTTATTGTACTAATTATTGGTTTCTCCATATCCACTACTTTATCTTATTGCTTTATCTAGGGGATGATCAATAATAATAATTAATGTACAAAAATATGTACCGGGTGGGGCATCGTATACGCGCACGCCAGAAATCGCGACTTCTAATTAAATAAAATTGGCGAAATTTTATATACCTGACTAATTATTGATAAGGTATATTTGAGAATTTTTTAAATTTTTTTTGTTAATAAATAAGGCCGTAACAGTTTTATTAGTTTTCTGAAATTAACTGTTAATTTACCTATAAAGTTTTTACACTAAATGAATCTGTATCTGCTAGTCCATCAAACCCTGGTGGCACAATTACAAATTTTGACTTGGTTAGCTAAATAATTCGCTTTTTTATTTAAACGTAAACCAGACGGGTGATTTACGGCACAATGGTATAATTTCCCAACAAAGGTATAGCCGACCGTTTTAAACCTTTTTGCCATAAAATTGACAGTTTCCATTGTCACCTAAATTTACGATAGCACAAGTAGCAGGTCATAAATAAAAATGATTTTGAAAGTTGAAATGTAAAACTGCGTTTAATTCAAAATCTAATTGGTATTTTTTTCCGTAGATTTCGTAAATAATTATAGGAAGTGAATCTGGGTAGGTTAGTATAAAAATCAGAATTTGACTTTTTGGTTGAAATTTACATTTTAATTTTTTTTGGCTTTGTTTGTAAGTGAAAAATTATCAAAAAATTATGAAATGTACCTTACCAATAGCCAGGTAAGTCTGAAAAATTTCGACAATTTTATTTAATTAGAAGTCGCGATTTCTCGCGTGCGCGTATACGATGCCCCACCCGGTATATTTTTCCTTACGTATTTATTTTAATTTGTTTTTCTTTTGTATAATTTATTTATGTCTTTTTCTTATTAATTTATTTAACCAAGTGAGTGACGTTTGAGTCAAAATTTACTAAACTGCACACCTAACTATGTTTTATGTTTTTTAAATCAAAAAACAAATATCCATTTTAACTTTGGAAATGTATTGTGGGTTGCATTTTCCGTCGGGCTCATTATCACTTGTGAAATAGCCTGTATGTATTTTTCTTAGGTAATTATTTTAATTTCTTTATATGTTTATTTCATTTATCTCTTGTTGTTGTTAATTTTGTAATATACTTTTAAATTTGAACAAAATTATCTTAATTATCGAATTAAATGTTGCAGTAGATTTTAACTCAAAATCTGTAGACCTATTTCTAATTTTTTTTTAATTATTATTTTTAGGTATATCTAATATTTAAAACAAGGCCAATGCCTTTGCAGAACTCTTTGCAAAAACTGTAATCCAGAAGGTTTACCATCGCGATCTTGAGAGCCTGGTGCTTAGATCTTTCAAGATATATTTGAAAATAATTCTCTTTTTACTGAATATTTCTCACATATTAGGTATATCCCTAGTGCAAAATTTTTTATCGGAAATGTTTTTGCTAATGAACGAAAACATCCATAAATGAGGTCAGAGGACCAATTATTAGCAAATAAGAGCACGAGACGAAGTCGAGTCTATTTGATAATAATTGGTCTTCTGACCGAATAATTTATGGATGTTTGAGTTCATTAGGAACAAAGTTGCCGATATTAAAATTTTGCACGAGGGGTATACGGCTGATTATTTTGTAAGCGCCAAGGTCGAGGGGAGGTGACTACATCCCAAAACGAGGACTTCCCCGGGAGCCCGACGTCACCGCTCTCGGCCTCTCCCGAGCGGGGAACGAGTGAGGACTCGGACCACAGAGGAAGAACGAAAGGGGGTACGGGCAGTCTTCGATAAGGCGTCATGGGCTGTAGATTGATCAAACCAAGAACCTATATACTAGTACATACCTGTAGCGTTTCATCTTTAACATAATATACATAGTTCGTTTATACATAATGGTTTTTTTTAAATAAATAGTTAGTTGATATCAGTGTTTATATTAATTTCCTGAATAGAATGAAACCAAACACATTATTTCCAAACCTTTTTATTCAAAATAATTTATTATAAAAAAAATCAGGTACCGACATTTTTTATCAGATTATTGCACATGTGCATTTTAGAGAAATTTTATCTAGTTTTGATTGTTTTCTCGTTTTGATTGGTCAATATTTGTCACGCAATTGGTTGCTAAACACATGAAGGAAATAATCCATAAAATATTCACTGTGTATATTCAGAAAAATATTCTTTAATAAACCAAATTCATCCTGGCTCAGTTTTCTGAGAAAACTGATATTCAGAAATTTTCTTACTATACTTAAAGTTCTCCCAGAGCTGCAGCGGTTTTTTATGGCAGGGTACCATTGTATAAACGTTAACAACACCGACAATAGGTTTAAACCGCAAGTACAACCCCTAATCGTAAATTCGTCCAAGTACTACCCTGTAAACTGACAGGTATAGAACGAAAATGATGATTGACAGGGGTCTGTTTATGTCGCGTATCGGCATCTCAACAGGCGTAATAATTACTATTGCCCTGCCATAAAACCGCTGCAGCTCTGGGAGAACTATACCATGTAGGTACAAAAGAATATTTAAAATATAACAGCACATAACTACTTTATTTTTAGATATTTCTATTTGAAATTTTTAAAGTATATTAATTTTCAGATAAATAGTCTTCAAAGCGAGTTTCATATCTTTTTCATAACTTTTTACAAAAATTTGCCTCCAGAAGGTTAACAACAGCGGTCCTAGGGGAACAGTATCCTGATCTTCCAAGACAGATTTGCAAATTATTCTTTTGCTAGTAAATAATTATCGGTGCAATTTTTACACTGTATCTGGAAATAAATGCTCTTTAAAGCAAGTCCAATATCTTCACTTACCTCACTGATAAAACAAAGATCCAGAGCGATTTATCAAGATTAGATTTTAAGATATAATTGCCGAAAACTTGATCGTTACTGAATATTTTTGTATGAAATTTTCACATTGTATATCCAACAAAATACTCTTTAAAGTAAGCCCAATATCTTGACGCAACTCACTGATAAACCAAAAATCAAGATTGGTTACAGACTACAATTTTGGAAAACTAGTAGTCCAATGTTCCAACATACCCAAGTCTGTTACTTCTACATATATCTTTTTAAAATCTTCGCAATATAGAGACACGTGAGTGATCTTGAAGATAATCCCGCAGTATTAGTCCGATTTTTCCAAAGACTGAAATCCAGAAGATTTCTAACGCCGACTTTGAAGGAGTGAAGGAGTTGGATGTATTTGCAGACAACTTCTTTATTGTTAAACAATTCTGGATACAATTTTCACAGTGGATATCCAGACAAATGATTTTAAAGTAAATTCAATCTTTTGGCACCACTCCTGGAAAAACCTAAAATCCAGGATCCAGATGTGTTACTGCCGTTGATGTTTACCTCCAAGCTATACCTATTTGTAAATTTTTTATTACTGATTTTTCTTTAAAATTTTTACGTTGGACCTAGACCTGACCTAACCTGGCCTGACCTGACCTGACCTTTAAATGAAGCTCCATATTAAGAACGTTTCAGCGGGAATGCTTTTTAAATGAGGGACATTTTAATTCATTAATTTGTAAAAACTGATATTCAAGGGATTTAGAACGGCAAAAAAAATAGTTTTGCAGTTCTCTTGTTACTGAATATGTATTTATTTTTATATTTATTTCAGTCTGGCCTAGACAAAGTTCTTATGCAATAAAAACACTTCATTTGAGCACAACTTCCCGTATCTAAATTAAGACCGACTTTTGCAATGCTTCCTGGTACAAAGTCCACAAAAAATGTCGTCGGAAACGGAATGATATTTGAATGTCACTGAACAAATATGGCTGGAACATGTTTCGAATCATTTCCTGCAATTATCCATAATTTTATGCACAAAACTTGGTCTTCTTAGAACTGCACATCAGAAAAAATAATCGTTGTGACCTTAGACACAAAGCATCACAACAGCGCACCACACCCCACCTCTCCACCCCTGTCTCTCACCCTAATTAACCTCCCTCTTCCCTCATTTATTAATCACGGAAACCTCATCCACCACATCTTTAATCGAAGCTCCAAGATTTTCATTTAACATTGATGGTGCGACGTTGCCGCGTCGACTTACCTTGGGATTTTGATCGTGCAGTCTCTCACTTGTCTCGCGTGATAGTGTCGAGGATTGCAGAAAGGCCCTCATGTTCTTCGCCGTGATGAATGATACAGGTTAGGCGTTTATCGAGCGAATAAAGATCAAACCGTGCGCCACGTTGTGAGAGACGGACGGACTGGATGCCGATTATAAGGCTTGTCTTGATTATATGTTTTGATTTTTGTAATGTATCTCCAAGACAGAGTAATCACTGTGCTCCGGGCAGGGTGATATATTCGGGTATTTCTCCCATATCCAGGCTTTCGTGGTGTGGCGGCGGGAATTTTCACGAACAAGACGGCGGAGGCGAGAAGGGAACGGAGGTGATTGCTCATAACGTCAATAATAACAGTAATAACAATAATTGTTTGTTTTGTATGGATGCAGAGTCGAAAGTACAGTACCAGAATGTGGTGGAGTGGGTACTTGACTGATCTGCTCTTACAAGGTTCTCAACATGAAGTGAAATGGTTCAGAACTCGAAACTACACATGCGATTAAAGTACCATTGGTAGGTACTGAAAAGTTTTAGTAGAATCCTAAAATTGTGGAGTATTGATTGTTTTGATAAGAAAGTACTACCTCATCTTAAAAGTGAGTTAGAGATCTAATCCTTTCCTTATTATTTTAATAACAAAGTACTACCTCATCTTAGAAGTGAGTTAGAGATCCAATCCTTTCCTAATTCCCAAACTTCTTTGTCGAATTTTAACAAAACTAATTATAAAATTCTGACGCATTTATTGTTTATGCGGTAAAGTACTACTTCATTTCAGAAGTGAGTTAGAGGTCTAATCCTTTCCCAATCCCTTTTTTTAGAAAAAACTTGTTCTATAGAAAACTAGGCCTACAGGAAATTTTCCAAATACATATTATTAACTGGCAAGAATCAATTCCTCTAAGTTTTAATTTAAGAGAATTGTGAGAAAGATCTTTTATCTTTTCTTTTCTTAAAGAGTGCTTTTAGGGAGAACACTTGATAAATAGATTTTGAAATTCAAATTCGTAAATTGCTCAGACAATATGAGTGAAGTAGAAGTCTGAGACTCTTAAAAATTGTTTTTGGGAGAGAAATTAATTTTTAAGATATTCTCTGCAAATAATTGTAATTCATTTAAAAAGTAACATAGAGTTCTCTTTTTTTTTTCATCGTATTGATTTGTAAACTTATAAATGGCTTTCTTTGTGAAAATAAATAAATAGATAATAAACGATAAATAATAATTTATTTTCCAACAGGTCAAATACAGTAGAAAAATAACAGTTATTTAAGATACAAGTGTAAAAAGTTATCCTTTATTGCACGAACGGGTTTAAAATACGACGAGATACGAGGGAGTATTTTAAAGGATGTGAGTGCAACAAAGAAACTTTTTAAATAATAGTAAAAAGATAAATGTTTTCAAATATTATATTAGCTCTCGATTATTTGTGTAACGAGTGAGAAACAAAAGTAATGTATCTTTTACTCCCTAGTTACTATAAAAAATATTTTACAAAGTTTCTAAATACCTCCACCGCTAGTACGTAGATACATTATGAGTTCAAAGTACCTTCAAAAAATTGTACCTAGATATTCTCACTTTCATAAGTGAAATTGTGACTTGAATCCTTCATTACTCTGTTCTTCTTACCAGACTGCAAACTTTTGATTTTGATTTAGGTATAGTTTTGCAAATCAGGAAGTACCTAATTAATATCTTTCTCATCTTTAGACAATATCTTCCTTCTTAAGTGCCAAAATGTCTCAGTTTTGAGTCAATAAACAAACATCTTTAACGGACAAGTTTTTATTTCTTTTAATTCATCCTCACTCTTCTCAGGCATGAGATAGATACCTACTTGATTTTATTTATTATGTTTTCCTCGTCGAACTATACTTACCTTTGCTTCGATGATTTCGACGAATCTCAATCTTGTGTCACTATCTATAGATCATAGCTAAAAGTGAGAAAGAGTTATCATTCTTGTACAGTCAGTTTTTTTGTACAAACCCCACGTCTAACTTTGAAAATTTAAGTAGACTTGTATCCATCTATACAGACACGACTTTGATAAAGATACGTTGTCTCAAGAATGATATTATATTTGAATGTTTGTATCTTACTCAGGAGTGAGGTAGAACCCTACCACCATCATCTTGTTTCTCTTATCAAAATGCAAGAGTTCAAGTTTCAGTAGCTTGTCAGTTAGTTAGTTTAGTCTGATAGTACCAAACATACTAATCTCACAAGTGAGATAAATACTACGGTGTTTATCTCACTAAAATCTCATTTACAAAAATATTCTTTAAATAAAAATACGAAATAAATTAACTTAAAACACTTATTATGTTTTTGATAAACAACGTCAAATGCACTTCAACCGAACAAACAGTGCACTTTTGATTTGCATTAATTCCTCATTTATTTCCCGACAGTCGCGTGCACCTCTCACAACATACTTATTTTCTTTTAAAATCTTTCGTCGTGAACAATTCTTTTCTCAATTCGAATAAAAACTGTGAGCTCCAATTACGTATTTAAAAAATTCCTCCGAAGGTTCAGACCCTGCGACGTCAGCTCACGCGACCCTTTGTGCGGGATCTTCGTGCAGAGGCGTTAAAATAATTTCCATGTCCGCACCAGCAAAATAAATTGATCAATTATCGAAATAGTTGTAGTTGTGTGTGCGTTTGACACATGTCACCCGTGTACACGCATCGCGCGACCATATGGTGGTCGCCCTTCTTCCGAGTTATTTGTGCATGGTCGGACACCTCTCCATTGGCCTGAGCCGACCACGCCCACCACCCACACTCCTCGGATGGCCCTTCTGATCTCACCACGAAGATAGAGAATAGTAGGCCGCGGTCGGACATTTTCCCAATTAGTTTTCGTGCAGCGGCACGAATTTTTTGTTCTCCCCGATGGTAATAATAATAAAATTTATTACGGATGATGCGATCGGCTGGTAATTTTGTGGTTGGAAACGTATCTGTCGTCCATCAGAATTTCAATCTAAAAGTGTAACATAAATCTATCGGAGACGGATAAATAATATTTTAGATTCAAATGGTCCGACCAGTCCGTCGAGGAGCAGGCAAACAGACAGGGCTTGCCCACGGGCTATAATTATAGTAATAACAGATTCACTAGCCATAAAAGCCGATATTACAATTTTCTTACTTCTTGTAGAATGCGTTTTATGTTGTCGATCCTCTAGATTTCGGTCTGATTCTGGCCGCAATCTGCCCTCGACATCTGCGATTCTTCGGGAACGTCGGATGGCCGTTGGCGCTGCCGACGACGGCTGAGGAATCAATAAAAATGCGGTTTATTGTGGAAATTACTTTATTAAACACACCCGTTGGTCGATTCGGATCAATTATGGAAACGAAGAACGGTGTTAAATATGGATGTGCAGGTCGGAGTGGCAGAGCACTTTAAATAATAATCGGGCAGAGGGTTTCATCTATTTATTAATGAAATTGTGGACTGGAAAATTGTTCCGGATCAATTTTTCATGGATTCAACAAAGCGGACCACAAACAGCGAAAAAATCAAACACGTGGGCGTGTTGTGAAGGAATTTATTGATCGGGGGTGATTTCTTTCGGAAGTGGCTTCGAATGGAAAAAGCTTCTCAAGATGAGAACGTGGTAAAAACAAGATCTATTCCCGAGATATTTTTTCACCGAATGGAGAAAATACAACAGTGATTGAAACAAATTCATTTTTTACTGTTTTACGATCCAGATTTACAAATAATTGTACGGTTTTGTTAATCTCATAATTACACAACTTATTTGTTTATATTTCACATGTTTGTAATATTTAGAAAAGTGGTAATAAACAATATAAATTAGTCCTTGTAGGATAAACTCGAGGGAAATAAAGAAAACATTTTTGTATGTACGAGTATAATAGACAATAAAGAGCTTTTTTACGTACAAGATAAAGAGGAAAATTATTTTTAATAATAAATATACCTATAGCAAAAAATTATTGCTTAAAGTCTTAAAGTTTGCGTCTTTATCAGATACCTAATAATAATGTATAATTCGGCGAAAAAAGATGTAAGGTTTTGCAGAAACACTGTAGGTACAATTTATTTTTTTAATATAGTAAAAACGTCTTAGATGTGGATTGTCAAACTCAAGGTCGCTTAAAACTTATGGTTGAACTGTACGTTAGTGAGAAATCTGTCACAAATTCCAAAAACCGTATAAACGCGCCTAGTTACTTTTCCTGGTAGTGCCAACTTAACGATAAGTCCCCAATCCAGATCTATAACGTCCCGACTATAGAATTATTTAAATGATAGTTTTTTATTTATTTTCTAAATAGAATAAAGTCGATAAGCGCCACTTTTTCCATCTTAAAATAATTATTTAACTGTGATTAGAATGTATATTACTTAGTACCTACCTTTCGCCTTAATTACAGTCCCAAACCTTCGATATTAAATTAACCAAGTTATACCAATTAATGTGAAGTTAATAAATCTTATTCCAACTTGATACATTTCAAAAGATTGAAAAGATTGCTTTAAATTGCTATAATTTAATCCTTTAATTAAATCATCAATATCATTCTACACATTTTCCTGTACTTTTTTTTCTCAGAACTAATTTCTAACAAGATTGAATGAATGTTTTGGCTTTTTTGCCATCCACATGTCAAAAGGCTTCCATAAATCATGATGAATCCACCTATGAGGCAAGTGTCTGTGCTTCTAAGCATATTAAACGGTTACGATTTTTTTAAATTGTTTATAAACTCCATTTTAATGCGTTCTATTAGATAAAGTGAAAGCAAAGCTAAATGTACATCGTTCAAAATTAATTGTTGGCAAATTTTATCTTTTTTTTTTATTTTTTTATAGGTAATTAGAGCAGTAGAAATGAAACTAAATTAAAAATGTTGAAAATACTGCTCAAGATTAGAATAAAAAAAATTAAAACATGTATTATTTGTTCCTCAAACATTCACTAATTAAATGTGATTTACTTTAGTTTGTTCATTAAATTTTTATTAAAATATGACTCTCTTTACTTTAACTTTATTTGAAAGATTCAAAGAAGCCTTCATTAAATAATTGCTTGACGACAACATTTTCTTGGTTTTTGTGGTCCAAATACATACAATTAATGTTTGTAAAAAAAGACAAACAATGTTATCAACGTACTCGTAAATAGGTAATCATAACAACAAATTTAAACCCCCAAAAAATTAGAACTATGTACATAATTAAAATACTGGGAAGGACATCGGTTAGACGCAGGCGAGAAATCGCGACTTTTATTTAAATAAAATTGTCGAAATTTTTCACACTTACCTGGGCATTGGTAAGGTACATTTCATATTTTTTAAATAATTTTTCACTTACAAACAAAGCCACAAAAAAATGAAAAGTAAATTTCAACCAAAAACTCAAATTCAAATTTTTGTACTGACCTACCCAGATTCACTTCCTGTAATTTACGAAATCAGCGAAAAAAAAACACCAATTAGATTTTGAATTAAACGCAATTTTACATTTTACCTACTTGTGCTGTCGTAAATTTTGGTGACAATGGGAACTGTCAATTTTATAGCAAAGCTGTAAATAAGAGGTTTCAAGACGGTCGGCTACTAGTGAATGATCCGTTTGGTGGCAAATTATACCATTTTACCATAAATCACGCGTCTGGTTTGCGTTTAAATAAAAAAGCGAATTATTTAGGCAACCAAGTCAAAATTTGTAATTGTGCTAGTATAAATGAGAATTTCTTCTTTCTTACTGATACTAAAATACAGTCACTTTAAATACCTACCAATTTGTTATTTTCAACGCTCGGTTTATTATTAAATTATTAAACATCTTTCTCTGAAATGTTGCAGTGTATAGGTACAAGTGCTTTTTAAAAGAAATAAATAGGTATCTTAATGCAACTCCTCGTTAACGCTGAGCTGTAGAAGGTTTATTACGGTGATGATGGAAAACTATAGTCATTAAATCTCGAAGAAATATTTTTTGCAAATAGATAACTCTCTAATAAAATTTCTGTTTAACATTGTACTGTAATTTTGCACGAGCTTTTTTCATCCGCAAATTTTCTGTTTTCAACGCAAGCTTGTTGCGCGGAAATTGTGTCTTGGACAAGCTTTCGTTGAAAACAGAAAATTGTCTGGACAAAAAGAAAGTTCGAGAGTAATTTGACGAGATGATTTTGTGACCCTGGATTACTACATCTAAAATTTCAGTTGTATTTTACAATGTTTATTTGATCAGTCGTTGAATAAATGGCGTTATTGCAGTAAACGATCAATGGAAGTATTTATCAGTGTAAAAAGAACGATACATTTCTCTTGCCTAGTTATTATAGAGGAATACAATCATTATTATCATTATTAAAACAAGTCAACAATCTATGCTCGATTCTTTGTAAATGTTAAAATCCGTAAGTTTTGTAACGGTAACTTTAGAAAACTTAGGCATTTACTGTGCCAATATTACAATATGATTTGACACTCGTCAAATTGCTAAAAATATGAAGAAACGAGAATTTAATACATTTTTATTTAATTCAATAGAAAATTTTGTACATACAAAAGATGGTATAAATTATTATGGATTGACCGTTTTTGATATAAAGTTGCAAAATTCATCAAAAGAATAAGAAGGTCTATCGAACAAGATGTTCTTCGATTTTATTTATTATGAATCAAACCCTTCGAAGTTGATTTGGAAGTAGTTTTCAAGTTAATCAACTTTTTTCTTTAAAAATTTCCAGAACACGTTTCCAACAAAGTCTGAACCGAAAAAATGTTTGATTTGGAAATTTTTACAGTGTATACATTGTAAAAATTGAAATCCAGAATCTTTCACTATTTACACTAAATTTAATATTTTAGACGAACTCTGTACATAATTCCATCTACATCTAGAACAATTATTGAGCCGATATTATTCTTGCATTTTAAAGTTTTTACCGTGAGATTGAAAAAAACAATTAACAATCTTCTGGCGTTGCTTCAATTTTTCGATAATTAAGACAGTTAAAGTTTTATATTTTATTTATTCACTATCAACACATGTCAAATTCAAATTTTATATCATTTATTTGAAGGTCATACTTTACCGCACTTATGTGGGAAAGTAAAATTTCATCGCACAAAATGCAAAGTGAAATTGTCGACTTTTGTCGTGATTTCTCTGGTATCAAAATTGCAATAGTCGCATTTTACTGCAAATTCGATGTCTCAAGAAGGACTGTCTTTGTCTGTATCATAATCTGCATCTCTGCTAACAGTAGAAGGAATAAAAAAAACTTGACGCAAACCTACTACTTTGGTTTGTGTAATACCACTTTTTCGCAATTAATAATTATTTCTTACCTTAACAATTGACACGAGATAAAACATTGTACGTTACTCGTACCGTAACTAAATTTTATTACACTGGATGGTTTATCCCATCTGGTATCGTAAAATGACAAGTTAAGTTATAATACCTACTTATGTCGTAAGCAACTATTTCATTGTGGTTATTAAATATTAATTGATAAATTGAAAAAAATCACAATAGTTATTTACGAACCGAGTACGAGAAGATATTTTTCGCGCATGAACGCAGTATTTAAGGCACGAGCGACGAAGGAGCGGGTGCTTCATTTGCGCGAATGTGCCAAATACGTTTTCGTGCATGTAAGTTTTTACAGTATTTTTTTAAACGAACATTAGGTAGGTATGTCTGATTTGTCAAAGTGTCAATCGAATCAATAGCGATTTATTTTCACTCTTTCGAAATTTTTAACATCAAAATTGGAGAAATGGCGTTTTGTAAACCAGATTTCATCATTGTCAAGTCAAATTATTTTTAGAATGTTCAACAAGGCGAATGCTTTTTGGATGATTTTGAAGCACTAGTGAGCGAAATCTACGTTCGCGATTAACTGTTGCGGTCGCGAAATGTCATTTGAATATTTTTTCCAACTCGTTATAAAAATCGCTATTTAAACATAATCGTATTCTTGTCGGATTCAGTGGTGAAAAACAAACAGATAAAAATTAACCCACGAAAGTACCTACACAAAACATAAAGGAACAAGTTTGTTAACAACAATAAAATATCTAATTATTGTAATTTTTTGTAATTGATGCCACAAAAAATGATTTTCAAATGTCTTCTCGGTGGATATTTTTAAATGTTGTAATATTTTGTCAGTTTCAGTCAACTTTTAAAAAATACCAATGCACGATGCCATAATCATCGTCAATTATTTACTTATTACCGTACTACTTTTATAACGTTTACTCATTAGAGTGACAGTTTGATTGATACGACATTTTACTCAAATTAACATGAACCCATTCCGCCCAAAGCATTCCACGACTTTTCGCACAAAATCCCCTTGAATCGCACGTGACACCTCTCCTGTCATTCCTCCGCCATATTGTCTCGATTTCTCTCCGCCCGCTCGATTTTTCTCACCAGAAATGGCGAAATGTTGTTCGCTTTTCCCCCAGAATATACCAGCGGGATGTGTCGTGACTGACATGGTTATTTTCGTGCATTTCATCGTCGTTGAGTGTACATCGCGTGTTTCGTATGCGAGTTTGACCATTTTTCTTGGCTCACTGTGTCAGGTTTCTAGGAATCGTGGGGCTCTGTGAGAAAGTCCGATTTTTTCCTCCGGTGTAAACATACGTCATGGCCTCCTGCGTCTAGCTGCTGTTTGTTTTCTATTTACTTTGTATGTCGCTCTCGTAATTGGCTTCTTTTTCGTATGTGTTTAACGGTCTCGTTATTCCATTACACACACATGCACGAACGATTGTTTTTTCGTGTATTCACCTTTCCCCGGTCGGTGTCGTGTGGACGTTAATTATTTTCGAAATAAATTAATTTGTCATTGTCTCGCAGCGGCCCCATGAAAAATGGTTCGCCGCGGAATTGGACGGAAGATAAATGAAACAAAGTTGCTAGTGCTGGCTTTGTCATTATTAAGCAATTAGACTTGACAAATTACGATAGAGAAGAATGGCCAACTTGGTATCGGCCATTGCGATTTGCTGTCCACAGAACACTGAGAAAAATTTCTAATACGATTTTGTTACGAGCGCAGCGATGGCAATAATTACATGAGGGATGACAGTACTTTATTTTCGTGGTATATATCCACTTTTTCGCGATCTAATGCGTTTAAACAAGATAAATATCTTCACAAATTATTCTCTGTTACCTATTTCGGCCATATCGATCGTTGGTGACACAGAAACTGCCAAAAGATTTCGATTTGGAAATTGTCCCGGATCTTAAGCTAATTACCAAGAATAGAACAATTAGTTAATACAACCGACTGTGTACACAATCAATAACAAGAATTCTGAATAATAACACGACCGCATCCTATAATTACCGGCATCATCTTGTGTGTGTATGACGGGGTTAATTATTGTTGTTACCCTCCCCTGAAAATTTGATAACGATTTAACTCCAATCCGGTATCGATCAGAAAGGTCCCCATCGTGCGGTTGTGCCGCCATCACCGCCAGCTCGTCCTGTTGATCCTTACGTAACGCTAACGAGCGGAATCCGCTGATTGTTTAATCCAAAAATAATTGCGCTAAACTCCCCCCGTCGAAATAATTCACTTCTTTTACCTAAACGCTGCCTCCATCGAGCATGCAATCAAAACGGAATTAAAACGTCTTAATTGCGTGGGCCCACCGCCTCGATGGGGCATTTTCACATGCAGATCGCCTCATGTAAATGGAAGAGGCTCTGGATTGGACGCTTGAGGCGCGCCGCCACAACAGCCAATGACTCCGCCAACAGAACACAACGAAAAACATTCACAGACCCACCCATTCCGAACCAAGAAAAAATAATCATTAAAAATACATCAGGTCCGGGCCGGCTGGTGTAATTAACATTGTTTTTGTTCCATAAGGCCTCCGTGGTGGCTCACGATCCGGCCGTCATCCCCGGAGTCCCCGGACAGGCCGCAATTATCACTGGATTTATCGTGAGGGGCAACGAAAATAATCCCGGATTTTTTTTTTTCTTAAGATGGTGTCGCTGATACGCGCGCTTTTTTCTTGAATGTTCAAATGTGGGAACGCAATAAGAGGATCGAGACGTGGTGTTTAAAATACAATACTATTCTTCTTATGCAGACAGCTAGAGCGGCTGATAATTGCGGTGTTTATGCGAATAACACTTTCAACTCTCACAGATAAATCTGCGAGCACGTATTAAATTTGTAACCGAGAGACGAGTTGCAACACTTTTTTTACAAGTGGGAAGTGCACGCGCGCGAGCGCAGCGGGACGCCAGATAAATTTGTTGGACTCTACCATTAATTAATTTCGTCCAAAGCAAGCGTCATGAGGGGTTAAATTTTGTTGCAGTAAATTACGAAGAGCGGTGTCATATATTACCGAAATCCCCAATTATGAGAGGGAGGTGGTATTTTTAATTGTTTTTTTTTTCGCTTTTGTAAAATTTATGGGCGCTCATGAAGCGAATCTTAGTCAAGTGTTAAAAATATACAGAATTATGACCTGTTTAATTACTATCTCTCACGATACAATCCACCTATGATTAAAACTTACGGCAGTTGTAAAGCCGGTAAGGCGTAAATTATTGATGTGAACGGGCACTAGCTTTTTCAAATTAATAATGGACGGGAAAACCTCCGGAACAGCGCGTTTACGAGGCCATTTAATGACATAATACGCTCCCTTCGAGCAAAAATCGATATTTTACGTCGCGAAATTATAGTTGTGGGGTGGAAAAATGTTTGGAAATATGAAAAGCCGTCAAGGTGTCAATAAATACAAAGCTTTGATGGAGTGGATCCGTTCAGTTTTGATTTGAAAGCTCGGAACGCAAGAGATTGGCTGTTGTTAAGTTGTCTTTTTAAATAAACACTGGCAACAAGAAAAATCTCAAAAAATTCAAACAATCTTTCGACAGCGAAGAACAAAAAAAAAAAAAATCACAGAATAATTTTGCCAATTTCTGTGATATTAGACACCGCCAAATACGTCACGGTGACTCAATCACGTAGGAAACGTTGTCGAACAAATTGGTTTTGATCTTGCTGAAACAGTTGAATCACATTCGTACCCCTACTTTGTAGCTGTTGTTAAGTTAAGTAACAAGTTAAGTCAATGTTAAAATTTTTTGTTTTTCACAGTCGGTCTTAGCCACATTTCTTTTGTTTCAATTGTTTCAAAAAATGAAACCGGTTTATGACTCAAACAATGTTATGTGTTTTGTGAATCTGCCAAAGTGAGCTAATGATTGTTTCAATGCAAAATAAATTTTAAATTTTTTGAGATTTTTAAAATTTTCCAAAATTTTGTCTATTTTTTGAAATAATTTTTACATCTAAATTTGGCTTCTAGAATCGATAGGACAAAAATAAAGAACAATATAATAAATATTCCACAATTTACAAAGAAAAACACCCACATGAAGAAAATTTGGTAACTTGACAGTAAATTGATGACAATAATTTGTCAATATAACGCAGAGTAATTTGAAGGCAATAATACAAATTTGTTATGGTTGGATTTATTATTATTGACATGATTTGGTTCAAAACTGGTCAATTACATTTTTTGCCAAACTCTGTTGAACCATTTTGACAATTACAACATTGTGAAATATGTTCTAGGATACGTAGTATGTGTAAAACAAATAGATGTCACATTTTGTCAAAAATCTATTAGGTAGAGCAAAATCCAAAAAAAAATCTTTCACAAATTTTTCGCAACAAATCATTTTGTCTGTTGAAACTTGCGGAAAAATTGGCAAAGAACATTTGCATCCACGTGAATTTAAACGAGCTGTTGCCACTTGATTTTGAGAAGCATGAACTACCAACTTTTTTTTACCGATGAGGCTTGGTTTCACTTAACAGAATACATATGTAAATTCGCAAATAGTGGAGCGCTGAAAATCCGCAGTACATGGTGGAAACACATTTGCATTGCATCAAAAATAGTGTCTGGTGTGCTTTACCTATTCTGCAGAAGGTAAATTTTGCCGAGATTTTTTCATGATACGATTAATAATGAAATCTGATATCGTTCATAAACGTCACGTGGATAAGACAACTGAAGCCTAGTTTCAACAGGATGGAGCAACGGCCCACACATCTATTCAGAAATCTAAATATACCATCTTTAAAATTGCAATGAATGCTTTGAAAGAGTAAGCACAGACTATTTAGAATCAGAAACGCCACAAGTTTTAGAAGAGTATGTATATTTTTATACGAGTTTTCCAAGAGTCTATTGTCGAACGAGAGGGTTTAGAGCACGACGAACGCAGTGAGGAGTGCTCTAAAGGAACGAGTTCGACAACATTTTTCCACTTCGGCTCATTAATTTAATTTTTTTAAATATAAAATAATTATCTAGTGACTTTTATTTTAATGGAATTGGGTTGATATTGACGAAGCGGTGTCATTTCATTGAAAATTAAATTTCAAATTGTCTCCCAAATATTTTACAGGATAATACATTTAGAAAGCGTTCCTTGAATTCTTGCCAACAAAATTCATTAAGCAACGTATTGATTTAATTTAAATAAACATTGTGTGACATCTGTCAAACAAAACAGACTGATATTTAACTTAATTGAATTGAATTTTATTGTTTTAGTTTTCTATCGGTAAATTTTGTAAGCTTTTAAACCCCATTTCTCTTTCTCTTTCTGCATTCGTAAATTTTCTTGGCCCCCCTGTATTTAAATTTCCACCGAATCCCAATAAATACCCACCGTTGGGCGGCCATAGTGCCCAAATAGTTCCGTCCCTGTGAATCCCCCGAAACGTCACATTTCCCTTCTCTTTCTGTTCGGGTGTTGCGTCGAAGAACGCAAGAAAGAGAGGAGGCCGGCGTAATCGTGTGTTTGAATTATTGTGAAAAAAAGTAATTACGATAACTTGATATAACACTACATCATACGTGATGTGCTAAGTACAGGCTCTGGGGTTATGATGGTGAATGATTTATTATATTATAGATGGTGCACCGATGTAATTTTATCGGCCCGTTCCTACCAGCAATGCGGACCTCCATCAAAAAATAAAATATATCCTCGTCGCCGTACGGACGTTCATGCCAGCGGAACATGAAGTAATGGAGGATAAAAGCGTTGTTGCCTCGTCTTATTTTCTTTTCATAAATGTGGACAATAAATCAAACAGTACCATTAGCGCAATAAGTAACTGCAAATGTTGCCGATCGTATCGATTGGTCGTTCCGGTGTCTCATTAAGAAGTTGCGGTCATTTTGCTCAAAAAATTTCAAAAGACAATTTATTTGGATCGTCTGCACGAATTTTTTGCTCGAAACGAGGTCCACGGGTTTGAGTTGTAACGTAAAATGTATAATTTTGGCGATATAAATATTTATTTGTCTGGCTCGAAGGTGATCATTATTTATTAGAATATTTCGAGAGGTTTGTTTGATTCTTTTTTTCTGCAAATATGTGAGTCACGTAATTGTTGTTATTAAATCTGTCACAGTTCATTGATTAGCTCATCAATATTCATTCATCAATAAATCAAATGAAAATAGAATTGTTTTGTTTTTATGTAATAATAATTCTAGTCTGCTTCCGAAGGTGTAATTTCTTTTGTCCAGTTGTTTGGATTATTTTATTATTTATAATTGCAAGACCATAAAGTTGTATTGAATAAATTATCCAAAAAAGCAAACTTTAAAAGGAGATTTTAAAAATTAATAACATTTAATGTATTTAATTTTTTACAAAATAGTAGTTTTCACTTTCAAAGGTCCTTTTATTTATTTTTTTAACTTATTAGTTATAATGGTAAGATTTCTTCTTTTGAGATAAGAAAATTGCAGTTAGCCTTTTTATACATGTACTAAAACTTTTTCAAAAAAATGCGACTTTACATTTTTAAAATTTTCAGAAATCTTAGGTATATTTACTTTTATTAAAGGTTTAGCCTTTGAAACCTTAGGTCCTTGGTGCAAAGAAGCCATCGATTTCATGAATGTCATCGGAAATCGACTTATTGCGATTCAAAATCAAAGAAATTCCTTTTCCAGAGGATTTCCCTTGCTATTCAACGTGGAAACGCTGCAAGCATTCGGGGCACTTTTCCAGATTTCGCATTATTATCGGAATTTTTTTATTGTACAACAAAAATGTTATGTACCTAGTTAATGAATTATATTTCTTTTAAATTATATTTACTTTTCTATAAAAAAAAAATACAAAAAACCAGATTTCTCACTCTGGACTTTAATTGAGAATAAGAATTTGAATTGAAAAATCATAGTGAAGAAAATGTAAATTAAAATAATTGAAATACACTAAATCGTTATTAAAAACCTTTCAATTTTCCATCCCTTTGAACTCTAATTTTCTAATTAATATTTTTTCAAAGGACATCATTTTTGAAAGATTTCCCCATATTTTTACACTTACATTTTTATTATTGTAGCAATTTCTGTAAATTAAAAATAAATACAGGGTATTTCACGAGTGATAATGAGTCCGACGGAATTAAAAATGCAACCCACAATACATTTCCAAAGCCATGAATTAGGATCATGTCCATTTCTCATCGTTCCAATACATTTTAATCGTCGTATTTTAACTTTTTCGTAAATGTGTTGTCACAAATAAAATTATTGGAAGCAAAGCCCTCCTGGATTCGTAATTTCAATTTAAAACAATACGATATTTAAAACACCAACGTTTACTTTGGAAATGTATTGTGGGTTGCATTTTCAATTCCGCCGGGCTCATTATCACTCGTAAAGTAAAATGCCCTGTATATATTTTGTACTAGTAATTAAACTAAGAATATCTTTTTCAAGCTTCCTTCTCGAAACTTAAATATTTCACAATTGTTTAAAAATAATTGTCCATCAATTTATTTAATTAAATTCAATACGTTCGAGCTTTCATGTCCCCTTACCTCAAAATACATTATTTAACATAATGATGTTCATTTTATTATTTTTTATATTAATATTTATAGCAAAATTATAATTTCTAATAAATATGTTCATTACAAGAAGCTAATTTAAGCACCGAATAAAATACTAACATGGCCTGCCAAGCAATTAGACTGTCTCAAATTATAATTAATTATAATAATAATAATAATGATAGTAATGCTCATCAAGAATTTTGTCTTAAATCTACTTTAAAAAAATGTATTTACCAAATCTAAAGTACTAAAATAATGGTTTATAGATTTGTCCTAATTTGTGAGTCCGAAAAAATGATAACACAAATAAGCCAACAATTATTATTGTTTATTTACGGTCGTTGTTGACCGTGGCCTTACAAAATCCGTTTATCCATTATTAAACATTCATAACTACTTACACCTACCAAGCCAAAACAAGATAATTTAAAACAAAAATATCATTATTTTATTTATGAGCAGGAAACAAAATATTAGCGTAAATTTTTAAACACACAAATTATAGAACGCCGACAACAACACGGTCGAAACGTGCACACCCGCGCCACCTAGCGCCTGCACCGCAAACCCAACACTTCAATCACTCGCTCATTTACACTTCATAGCGCACATTCCGTAATTGAATGATGTGCCAGAGAGCTTTTCCACGTCGGTTATTGCTTAATTGGTGTTTACGCGCGGCATCCAGACGATTTGCGCACCACGGTAATTACAAGGGCCCAGGTCTGGACGGCGCGGCGACAAATCAGTCCGGAAAAGGAACAATCCGGGAGCGTAATAATTCATGTGAAGCTTTGCCGTCGGAAGGACCAATTTGGATAAATTTTCAATTGACAGGACGAGCGTTTTGCCCCGAAAAGTCGCTGAATATTTAATCTGGCTCGTAACGTTGTGTAAACGCGGACATTTTTCAGTGGCATTATTATTTCATAAACTAAGTACAAATTGCTATACTTATCGTTGATAACAGGACTAAAGCATGTTATTTTCCACATATTTGCAACCTTTTTCTTTTAGTGGTGGTTTTGTGGTGTTTTTTTCATCGCGTCCCGGTATTCAGTAAGTTTGGACAGATAATAAATTTCGTTAATATATTTCCACCACACCCACATTTTATTACAGGCGACCAACGCTTTTATCGGGTGGAATCAATGTTTCCTCGCCGACCACTCCCCAGACCCGCCGTAGATTTCGTATCACATTTATGAATAAAGTATGAGGAGTTTTCTGAGTAAGATTTATTGGACTTGTGTCAGAACACATCTAATTTTCGACGGGAAAACGGGAACTTTTTTTTCTTCCACCCAGAGCACGCTCCCACCCCATCCACCGCCCCTCACCGTTCTGGGGGCGCACGTGGACCGTCGGACGGACCGTGAAATCCCGCCGACGGAATTATTTTGCATTTTAAACTCACCCCGGGGCGGTCTGGCCGTTCTTTTTGCGGGGAAGATTCCGAGAGACGTCACATGCGGTGTCTAATTTAATTTCGCCTAACTGAAATAAATCATTTCGGGCCCAGGTGGATTGCTGGGATCACGTTTCACCCAGAATGGATTTCGCATGACGGCTCGGATCGGATTTCCAGTCGAAAACAATGAGCTCTGACATGAACGTTTCAGCTTTTCCTCATTTCCATATGGATTTTCAGTTAACGCACCCCCAAACAACTACTTTCCCACGTGACGAACAACTGAACGCGGCCAAATATGCTGCGACCGACAAAAATGTGTCGGAACTTATTTCACACAACTGTAACATATTCATGACAAGTTATTGTTGTTGTATGTTGTGCACTTCAATACAACGTGACCATTTAAAGTTGTGTCTCTGCTTAGTTCAGAATTTCATGACCGTTACATAGCTCATATCAAAGTGACAGCGATTAGACAAGTAAAGACGTACGGCACACACCATTTGTAATACTTTTTATTTCAAACGTACAATATATTTAGGTATATTCATGTTCATTATGTTGTGATTATTTAAAATTATGTCTGAGCTTAATTCAAAATGTCACAATTACACCAATGTCAAGATAATAGTTCTCAGAAACGAAAACATTAATAATATCCGATGTTCTCATAAATTTGTCCTCAAAGAGGCGATTGTGAACGCACCACGGATCACAGATCACGGATCAGCTGCTTAAATTTAACCTCACTGTTTGCGTTGTTTGCAGACTGGCGAGTGGTGCGTTCACAATCGACTCTTCAACGCCAACTTTGAGGAGAAATTTAAATGAACACCCGTTATAAAGCATAACAGTTATTGTTTCATGATTATTTATAATCCATTGCATTGAAATGTGTGTCTTAGATTATTTCGCACTGTCACACGCACGACACGTCTTTATAAAATAAGCATTACTTCTCAAGTGTCAAACTTTTAATGTGAAAATATTTACAACTTCAACATTCTATGACTAACAAAATATATGTCGGAGCTTGTTTCACACTGTTGTAATTGTTACAGTATTCATAAAGACATTTTTAGAATGGTAATGTTCTGGGATTGTGCAAAGTTACGTCGCAGCTTATTTCACACTCCTCTGTAGCTCCTATACTTGACATAAAACGTCCAAATAATGAAAAATGAAGCCAAATAAACCCTTGTCATGATTTCGCTCTCACTCTGTATATTTCTGTCAGTCCTTGCAATAAATTGTGTTAGTTTAAATTATCGCTGTAAAATTGTTGTTGGTGTAACATTCACCTCTCTCAAACTTTAATTTAATGTAAGTTTATTAATCACGCATAAATCCAGTAAAACATGTTCCGAGCGTGATATTTTGCTTTAGCTTAGCTAGTTTCATACATTATTAATAAAGACTTTGAACAGTGTAGTTTTATTATGCTAATAAATCACGACCGCGTACTCAAACAACAGACAAAATGATTTATTCCACATACAAATGCATCAAGTGTAATTCTTATCGCAGCTGCATTATCGCCATTTAGATAATTCTCGATTCGCGTCATAATTTCCGTTGAATTTATGACGATTATGTTTTCATTCCTTCCACTAGAAAAAACGCGTGTAGCGCTAATACCCCGTGACTAGAAACAATAATGTCTTAGCTTGTTTCACTCTGTTCACCCAAACTTTTTTTCGCTTCCTTTTGTGTCTTACATACAGCACTTGTTACTAATTGAAAGCGTATTACCTTGTGACAGATAAAACCGTTGTCTGAGCTCATTTCAAGCTGATATATGCGCTATTGTTTTGTGTGATTTGTAAATTTTGTCGTCATTCTATAGTGCAGAGCGTAGCAGTTATTGCTTTGTAATTTACAATCTATTGTGGAGAATAGTGTGTCGTACATTATTTCGCACTGTTGTGTCTGCTACACTGAGACAAATTGAGATAAATTCTTGAGTGAGAAAGGTTGTCTGAGCTTGTTTGGGAGTTGTCGCAGATTGTCCGAATGCGTGTCTGAGCTTAGTTCGCGTCGGTGGAGAAAGATGTGTCGGTGTAGGTTTACGTATTGCGCAAAAAGGGAGTATCGCGTTCGCCCCTCTTGTACGAATTCCTGGGTAAATCGCGTTGTTGGCTGCACGCTCCTGCGGCAGGAAAAGGAACTGGAGGAGTCATGGTTTCCGGTCGAGCAAACCCCCGAGAATTAAGTAAGGCAGAACACGACATCCAGCCATCACCGAGTGCTTCAGCGGCGCTAATACAAAAATTGTTGTGTTTCGGATAAAGGGCGAACATCTGTCGGGGATGATGGACATGCGAGATGGTCGCCGCTAAAACAATGAAATTTCAGTCACATTTAGAAAAAGCGAATGCCCATCGTTTCCGGCATAAAAAATATATAATAATATATGTACGTTTGTAGACGTCGGAACATAAGTAGTAATTATACGTCTGTTGAGTTGGCTCGCCTGCCTTGGGGCTAGGGCTACAGCCGCCACACGGTTGCGCTCTATCATTTTAGGCCCGAATTTGTGTTTTGTACAAACGATAGCGGCGCCGCTCGCTCGTTTTGCTCTTTTTCGGGTTTGGTTTGTTTGCTGTTAGGGAGTCGAGGGCTTTGGAACAATTTTCGACGATTACGGCCCTTTGTTGCTTGGATGATAATTGCGAACGAAATTACCCAAAACCGTTAAGGGACGGCGAATTTATTACGTCACGGATATTTTGCAGTCGTCCGAAAATTGAAAGCGATTTTGAGCGAGAGCTGCACAAAAGGAAGATTGGTTCTCCGAAAAAAAGTTGGATTTGAATTCAACCTCGAGAAAATAACAAAAGTATACAGTTTTGAAATCGAAAAATATTGTTTTTTCATTGATTATGAAACTTGTTTTTTTAAACGAAAAATCGTAATGAAAGTAGTACTTTTTTTAATCATTTGTCAAAGAATATCAACTATGCATTTCGGTTTTTTTAATTTTTATTTTGCATAAATCCTTTTAGGCAAAATTTCTCAACTTACAACAATACGCAAAAAATGTCGTATACAACATATTATGAAAGTCTCTGTTTTTCCAAATCAAACTGCAAATTAATGAAAAAAGTGTGACTTTCATAACTAGTTGTACAATTACTATTTTCGTCAAGGAAATTAGATTTGTTGGAAAGATGCTAAGTATGACGCAATGTGATTTATTTTACTTTTACCTTTTCCCAAAAAATTTCAATTTTCCTTCTCTGCTAAAAATTTTCGACAGAGAATATTCAATGAAAACATTTTTTGACAATGCTTTTCTGTTTTTTTTATTTAATTCTAACAATTCTGTTTAAAATTACTTTCGAATACATAATCAAACATTTTTTTAAAGAAACTGAAAACTACATTATTCGAAATATCTCAAAAAATAAAAATAATTTTTTAAATTCTTAAAACAGTAAACTAAACTTTGCCATTCGGCAAAAAATTAGTTATTACTAATTAATAACAAATTTTTGGTAAGGTAATCTTCCCTGTAATCCCTGTAATCTGAGTGATTTTTTAAAATATTTCGTCCAGTGCAAAGTATCATGCGTTCAAATGAAAAACTGGGCTGAGTAGGCGTTGAAAAAAGTAAACAGTGTAAAGTTTCAATTTCCCGCCATTTCATAAAATGACATTTGTTTATGTTTAATAGGCACATGATTGAACATGTTTGTTTTCAGCAAAGGGTGCCCCTAGATATTTGTTTCGAGAATAATTTTTTTGTAAAATATTGCAAAGAAAGAAAAAAAACAGAAAGATTTTTTGTTTATAAATTTTAGGTTAGCTGTCAATATGCTCTAATTACAACTGTCAGTTTACACTTTAAAAAAGCAAAAGAATTGACGATTTTCAAGGACTTCATTTGAATGCCCGATATAAACTTGCACAAAAATTAACTGTTGATATTTAAAGGAGAAAATAGGGGAAAAATTATGAAATATATTTTTTTTAATTACACACTCTTGTAAAGCATGAAAAAACGAAAACGAAAAAAAAATTTCGAGGAGTGATTTCGCTCTTAAAATATGCATCTCAGCAGTAAATCTTTCGTAGACTATATTATAAAATATTTAAAAAATCGAATAGGGTATCCAGAGGACAGTAAAGTAGTCTTCTTTGTTACTATTGTTTTTGTTTAATTTTATTCCCTTAAGATTTTACTAACTAATTCTTTTTCTTTAATAAATAACCGTTTGCTGAGCCATATTTTAAATTATTCATACCGCAACTTAGCATAATATGAAAAATATGTAAAAATTCCTCTTGGCTGTTTTATTACCATCAAGATACTTTTTCTTTTGTACCAAAAACTTGAAGTGGAAGTGAACTAGAACTAAAACTGGATTTAGGTCCCCACAGACAAGAAATATTTGAGACAAATATTGGAATATCACTTTTGAAGATATTTATGCCAGAGAATTTTGTAAGCAACTAGTTTTCGCTTAGTTTAATGCACTAGTGCTATGTAAATGCACCATTCGACAAGAAGTGTCAATGAAAAATGTATTTTTTCGCATTTTATACAGTAATGGTTAAAGAACCATATTACTGTACTCAAAATCGTACAGTAATAGGTCACTTTACAGCATAGCAACCATTACTGTACGATTTTGGGTAATATTCAACTCTTTTACGAACAAATGTTTCTTAAAATGTGAAAATTTTAATACATATTCTTAAAATGCAAACAAATAGTATACGCTCCTCGTCAGAAACTTCCACTTTTCTGAACTCGTACCGTAATCTACTATTAAGAAAAAAATTTCATGAGAAAACAAATTTCAAAAAGTGCTTATAAGACAATATAAATTCACTTTTACCTTGTGTAAATTGTACTTTTCTGTTTGAAGTCGTGAACGTAATTTTAATTTAGGCGTAATTTTACTTTAGGCGTAATTTTACCACAAACTAAAATGATCAGTGACTTTATATAAATAAAAAGAAATTGATTTTAAGTAGAGATATCTGCGCATATCTTTCTAATTTTTTTTTCAGAATTTTATTTTCACTCATTACAATTTTATTTTAAAAAAGTTCCAACTGTTTGAAACAGTACTTTTAAAATCGTATCTGAAATTGTGTCTTCTGCGCCACAACATTGTGTCTTTCCGTGCAATTAATTTGTGTTTATTATTAAGTTATTTTAATGTAAATGAAGTCACAATCCCTATCATTCTGTATTAATGAGCGATACAAATCTCACCATATCAGTAATCGTAATTGCTACAATTAATTTAATTTTTTAACATTCCACGAATTAATTCCCCTGTTGCAATTAATACAAATTAACACCGGCACATTAACACAATCCCCCATTTCCTTATTTCGCCTCACATTTCCCTCCTCATCGTCGGCTTTTGCACCTTTTAAGACTTATCGAAAGCGTCAGCGGCCGTCGCTCGCTGAAACTGAAACTCGCATTATTTCAGTCGATAAACCAGAACGCGGCTTTATTAAAATGTCAGTGTATTAATTGGGGAATTATGCATTGCTAGAAAAAATTGTTGCTTAATTAGAGAAGAAAGCGTTCTACTCGTGAACACTTAATTTGGCGCATATTCAAATGTAAATTTCCGACTGTTTGAAGTTTATGGTGCGAAATCTTTAATTCGGCGAATAATTATGGGCGTGAATTTTTTTTTGCTTTGGGTTAGAGAATTTGCCATAAAAAGTCGGTTTAATGATGGAATTTTTGGGGTCCGTGAACTTGGCCCCGACGATTTCAAATTCATTATTATTGAAGCATTGAGAGGTTGGGAAAGATCGGCGATTGTTTCGGCAAAAAAAAAAACAGTCGGAGGAGTTTGTGTGAAATAAATGCGAACATGTTACGTAATGTTGTATTTTTTAATAGAGTTGAAAAGAAATTTTTAAAATCATGGCTTGAAGAATATTTCAAAAAAGAATTACCTGGACAGGTTGTTAAGAGTTTCATTTATTGAAGAAATATGGAAAATATGGAAAAAATACGTACTTTTTATAACTCCTAAAACTAGTGTTTTTGGACTAATTATTTTTAATGATTTTTATTAAAAAAATTTACATTTCAAATGTTTTTTATAGATCTACTGTTTTCACAATAATACTGTCTACAGGGTGATTTTTTAAATTTCACATCTAGCCGGCTATGACTCCATTATAATTAATCTAGTCAAAGCCGGCTCAACTATTTTAAAAAATTGCTCAGAAAATTGTTATTAGTTAATATTTTTCGGCATTTCTTTTACTATTTTTTCCCCACAAAACAAACCAAATAGAACATAAAATGTTTTCATCTCAAATTTTTTTGTAAGCCTATTAAAAACATTATATCACTTTGCATAGATTAAACATTAAGTAGTCAAGAATAATTTAGTTGGAAAATAATTAGGTACACAAATTTCGAGCAAAACATAATATTTTTAACAAGTTCAAAAACATAACCTCACTTTCAAGAACAATCAAAAACTTTGATGAACCTATTACCGACAAACGAACAAGACGCGACAGAGCGACGATTTCAAGACATTTCTCGTCTGATCATTTCTCACCATTTACAACAACTTATAAAATGTTAGTTTTCCAATGAAAGTTTAAGTTTGTTAAACAGTCGAATGGATTTTTAGTTGGTCACTTTTGCTCCAAATCAATATTTATTAACATCCACACTTTGCAATACTGTGCACTTTCAAGAATCTGCACTGCTACATCACCCACTTCATCCGAATCAAGCTGCGACACGGCATTCGCAATTCTCAGCTTATCGCATCGATCAATCAACAAATTTTTTCGCGTTCCGTAACCACGACGACGCTACGATACATCAATTAAAAGAATTGCGTCACTCCTCCTCGTCGGCACGATAAAAAAAATAGGTACATATCGACATTTGTGTCAAGCCGTCCCCGAGGCCGGCGACTTAATTCCCACCTGGTCACAATGGAAGACGATCATTTATCGCAAGGAGAGCATCCTGGTCGACGGTCACAACCATCAGTAGCAATTAAGAACTACCTGTATCACGGGGAAAAAGTCGTACCCGATGATTATGGACTAGGGACTAGGCCTTGGTGGAATCGTCGTTAATTTATTAGAATATTTTTAATTGGCGTTTGAGGAAACGGTGAAAACAATAATTTCCGTTGGGGGCTTGTTATTAAGCGTCGACCCTAACCCCCGACCTGCCGCTTTCCAGAAATCAAAGGGAATATTAATTAGGGAGACTGACAGTCCACAATTAGGAGGAAAAAAGCTCACCCGGATAGGTGGCAATTAAAAATTACCCTAAACATATTTTAGCATGGGCGACATCCCCCGGCCCAGCAGTAGCATGGCAATTAAACACTGCGTTTAACATTTAAGTTAATCATTAGTTCACTGTGCACACCACCAGAGGGCCCCTCGGTAACGCCGCACGGCCGCCTATTTTGTTTTGTTTTTGGCGCCATCTTGCTGCGGGCGCATTCGGTAACCAACAATTATAGTCTCGGTGCTTAGATATATTACTACTTCTTAACTTTATGGTTTTAGAGGGCACGGTTGGCGGGTTCTCGCACAAAGAATTATTAAAAGCGAATTAAGAGATTCGCACCGACGACGTCCCCGTCGGTTTTTTTTCGCGTGTCGGCACTAGGTTCACGCGGGACGCGGATTTGACGCGACGCGGTCCGTTCTTTTTGGGGCGGGTTTTGGTCCAGGCGGATTTTTGGATTTTGTGTCAGGGACATTGTTGTCGCCACAGCCGCCACGATCGAACTAAAGTAGGCTGCTAAACATGCTCCCAGAGTAATTTGTGACGAAATAAGGGGAAAATTATAAAATTACATTGCTCGCTTAAACTACACTCTTTATTTGTGGCCGTGTGCCAACTCTCCACGCTCTACGACCGCTTCGATCGGAGAAAGTGAGCCAGGTGGAGGCGGCGACGGAGGATCTTGGACTTTCGAAAATGTGCCTAGAAACGAAAACGTCCGGAACACCGTTTTATGAGAGACAAGAAATCACGAGAAAAATCTTGAAATCAGTTTTTGACAGAGGACAGTTTTCAAAATTGGTTCCAAGAATTTTCAAAATGTAAATTCAAAAGTCACCGGGTTCGATTCATTTACCTAATACAGAAGGTCACAATTTGTTTCGTTGTTTCAAGATTCCTACCTTTGGTTAAAAAAAGTGAAATTTTTGAAAAAACCTTCAGAAAGTTTGAAAAATAAATCTTCATAAACAATGCAAATTACAACTGTTCTGCGAAATTTTGGAAAAGATGAGTTCAGTTGTTGCATTTACAAGATTTTTTTTTAAATGGTTACAATTACTTCATGTAATTTAAAGAAGGAAGAAAAAGAAAAGAAGAAAGGAAAAGAAATGAACAACGGAAAAGAAATGAAGAAAGGAATAGAAAAGAAGAAAGAGAAGGAAATGAATGAAGGAAAAGAAAAGAAGAAAGGAAAAGAAAAGAATAAAGGAAAAGAAGAAGAAAAAAAAAAGGAAAAATAACAGGTTCAAAATTAGAAACCTTCAAAGACTCAATAAATATCAAAATCTGAAATTCCTTATTCTAAGAAAGTATTTTTAGATCAGTTAAGGTTAGGTCCTCTGTTTTTAGCAAATTTAAATCTTTGTAGTGATTTAGATCCAGAAAAATGTTAAAATAAATGTTAATAAATTAAAATAATGCACTATTATTTTTCGAAAAAAAAAAATTATGGCGATAAAAAATCAATCAGTTAAAAAGAGTTACCGACTTAAATCCAAAATGTTTTGTCATTGACAATTTTAAAAAATTTCAAAAAAAATTGTTTTTACAAAAGTTACAATTATTATTAATTATTATTAAACAATTATGAAAAATTTATTGTAGTTTTCTTACTCACTTGAAAAAGCTAACATATTTTGAAAATTTCTGCAATTTTTCTTTATCCAAAAAATTTGTTTTTGAAAAAATTGTGGTTCTACACGTTTTTATAGACCGATGTGGATTTTTCAATTTTACGTTTCTATTTTTCCATTTCTTTTTATAAGTTAAAAATTGATTTTAGGCAATTTTGGAAAATAGATTTTTTTAGAATATCTCTCAAAAACCAAATTACCAAAAGCAAAAATTACTCTAAGAACTGGATTTGGCTACAAATTTTGAAAATTGATTTTTTTCCAATATCCGCCATAAACCAAATTACCAAAACCAAAGAAGAGACAAAAAAAAATTCAAAACTTCCTCCATTCTTGTCTACCAGGACCTGATTTCTGCATTACACATTTACCTATTTATAGTTTAGATTTAACAAAATGTAATGTGTTTTTGACTGATTTTTGACTTCACCAGTTTCAAAATTTTCCAAAAATCCTTGTACCTTACACAAACCCCGGAGCTTGTTGATTTCTGTTAAAATATGACAATAGTGCCTTTTTATACTTGATCATTATATTTCCCTTTTAGCAAAATTGTAAAAAATATCTGTGTAAATTCAGAAAAATCCAAAATTCTACAAATCTAAGCAATATGATTTTTTAATCTACAAAACGAGATGAGATTTTGAAAAATTTCGATAAGTAATCCAAAATAGTTTCTCTTTTATATGAAATATTTATTTTTGACTTGTCGAGTTCCAAAAATTGCCGAAATATTTGTAAATTGAACAAACCTTATCAAAGTTTATTGAAAATTGATTCTTGACATTACATTCTTGTTGTTAACTTTCACACTTCCAAAAAATTCAAAAAGTTCTTAAATAAACTCAAAAAGAGTCAAAATCTGGCAATTCAAGGAAACAGAGAATATTTAAATATATTTTTATTTACTCCACTCTTTTCTCCACTTCTAAAGACATTTACTGACAATTCTCAACGTTTTCTGTGTTTTAACAAATTCCACAGGTTGTTCTTGAGCGTTTAACTTTAAACTGTGAAAAAGTTGAGCCCTTGGAGGCGGCGAAGCCCGCGCCGCAGCAGCCGCGTCAGTTATCGGTGCCTTCCTTCCGGTTAAAATTTAATCTAAAACGCGAACTCAAACATACCTTTCAGGGAACGTTGAATAATTAAACAAAGTGAAACCATTCTACCGCTTATTCCATTATTGATAAATCTCCATCACGCTATTCGTGTCCGCATCCGTCTGCTCCTGGCTCCGGGGAAGCCTCCCTCGATCCGGCCCTGCCGTCTCGACCCGACCGAGAGAAAATCCGGGGCCGGAGCGCGTTGTTGGCACACGGCCACGACTGAATTAACTTTTTTCATGCGGTCGGGATAATTTGAGTCAATTACGCCATTATAATAATCGTATATTGTACGTAGAAGGGGTACCAGAGAATATCACCTATTTTCCTCGAACTGATGTTTTATAAAAGGAAAACCTACATTAAACACTGTTATAGAGGACGTCCTCATCGAACGTGCAATCGGGAGTATCGCTGAAATGATCGGTTCTTTTGTTTTGTCAACGATTCAACGAATTAAATCGACAATCAATCGAATCGGGGATAAATGCTGGTGAACATGGACGGGTAATGAAACGTTTCGTCCACGCAAATTCTCCAGCTCTCTGTAATCCACGTTGCACTCTTGTGTAAACGATCCAGGCATTTTTTACTCTATTTTATTTTCAAATTGACGACGTGAGCTCTCGTTAGGCTTTCGTGACGCTTTTTTCAAACGATCGATGGTTCCGTAAACTGTACTATACGATATAATTTTTTCAAAACACGCCGACAGTTCCAAGAAGTTTGGCAAATGCTATCAAAACATCTAATCTTCGGAGGAAACGATCTCACTGAAAAAAAAAAAAAAAACTGTATGAAACGCTCGGCTTCGCCTCGAGCCTAAAACTTAGTGGTCGCGCTGGAAAATACACCTACCGTACTCTAACTATTAAAAAATTCTACAAACTAAAACCGTGTATTGAAATAAGCCTCCAATTACTACACTGGGTGCTGCACTAGACATTTCAAATTTTCGAAAAATTTGGAAAAAATTTATTTTCACCACCCCAAATTAATTTGCAAAAGCATTTTGGAAACAAGTACACTTATTTTTAATTGTTTGCCTTTACTCAGTTTTATTTCCCCTACCATTAAAACACTACAAGAATGTAGATTTTCATGAAGCTTTCTTCTGGCAACAACAACAAACATTACGACACAACAAACAACAAGTTAATAAGTACAGCAAGTACAATAATTTCGTAAAATCGCGTTTGTTTACGTAAGTCGCGTTTGTCCTTCGCGTCCAGGAAGCCCTCGATTATCCAAGAAATATCCTGGCAGTGTCCCCTCGGTGACATTTTTACATAACATTGCGCCAGCTCGTAATTACGTAATTTTTTTAGAAAGTGTAGTAACGATGCCCCCGGGAAGCTATCCTTTGCCGTGGATATCGATCGTCCGTATTGAAAAGAGTTATTTGACGGAAAAAGCTGAGAAGCACAATTAGAGATGCAAAAGAGCCGGTAATTACCCTAATTACCGGTAAAATGCTAAGAAAGGAGTGAAATTTAATTTATTCCCATAATAATAAATACGAAATTAGATGCAAATAAATTCGAGCGTAATAAGTTATTTTTCCTAATTTAATTCCGACTCGCTGCAGCACTAGGCAAAATGGTAAGTAGGCCCTCGAGGCACCGTCGCATTTTCCACGTCGGGCCCCATTCCTCCTCGTACTTCAACACACAACCCATAAAACAGGACCATGACTGGGGGCGCTCCGAATATTCTTCTGAGTCGTGACGATCGGGAGGAGGAGGGTCCCGGCCGAGACGAAGAAGGACGAACTGGTCGACTGTTAATGCATATCTCTACACAGTAGCATGTATAATATAAGAAATATTCAGGAGACTTATAATTATATATTTGAAATTACAATGATTAAGATAGGAAATAAAAACACGCAGTATGTATCGCGGCCGTATTGTATTATTCATGAATTCATTGACAGATGAATTATTGAGTGCCCATGGTGTGGGTATATTTTGATTGTATCGCGACGAGGACTGCCCCTAATAAATTGTAATAGATTTATTAACCTCATTGTTCGATAAATAAAACGCGGAAAGATCCAGAGATACACGGCCGGAATTGGGGGACTACTGGACCAGAAAAAATTCGCAGGTAGAAAGAGGAGGAAGGTAAAACGGACCAGATATGGGCGAGCTGGGTGGAAAAATTCTGTCAAGTCACTCTGCGTGTGGGTTATTTGAATTATTTGCAATTTTGACATTTGTTGGCTCAAGAGATGAGGAAGTTGTTTTTTGGACCAGTTTGTGTGGATTTTTGTAAAGCGCTGAATGAAGATTAGCGAACTGCGTACATCTTCAAAACCTCGTAGATTTTATGATACCTCCCAATCTGTCTCTCATGGAACGAATCCATCAGATTTAAAATTTTATAAGAAAACCAAGTTGGAAATCGGGCTCGGACATTCCAAAACGACAACGGGCCCGGACCTTCCAAAACCGACAACGAGCCCGGACTCTCTAAAGTCGACAACGAGCCCGGACCCTTCAAAATTGACATCTTTCAAAATCGGGACCTTCCAAAACGGCAACGAGCCAGCAAGTTAAAATCATATTCTAAGTAAGACAAATGCTAGTACCTAATAAAGGAAAATATCTGGATTCATCTTTACTTTAATTTTTTGCGGTTACTTAATAAAAACAACAACATCACATTCAGAATGTTATTTTTTAACAAAAGGGAAGAAAAGCCCACTTTGCGTTGAAGAGGTAGAAAAAGTTTTAAAAATATTCAATCTGAGTAAAATTAGTGGTTAATTAGGCAATAAAAAAAGATTAGGTAAGTAGAGAAAGTGTTAAAAAAATAAGTAGACAGAATTAAGAAATGTATGTTGACAGTCCATCAGAAGAAGAAAAATTGTTGGCTCTGTGCCAGAATAACTAAATTTGTCTTCGCAAAACAAAATTCAGAGTAAAATCAATTCAAGATCTAGCTCTCTTACGTGAACTGTAGGTAATTATTTAAGATGCGACATTTACGAATTTGTGTTGTCTGAAAGCTGACATTTCCATTTGTCTCCGTGTTCATTTTTTCCTTGCATTTTTTAGCGTCCGTCTGCCGCCCCTTCCCCACAGCGAACAATAAAGGATAATAAGCGAGTAAAGGACTGGTGGCGGGACAGCGTCTTCAAATGGTGTCATTATTCCTGAACGACCACATGCCACGTCCACTCACCCCCTAGGAGCAACATGTGCTGTTCAGCGGCAATCCCCGCAACCTCCGATTTCAAATCAAAGAGTCGACCACGCGAACGAACGTCTCAAGAAAAAAAGAATCGCAATTCCACCGCTCTTAATGATACCATTCGAATGGTCGTCGTTTTTTTCCCGCGCACCGTCGCCAAGTGAACAGCAGTTGCTGTTTATGATGCAAAAGTAAATGTAAGACCGGTTGGGGCCCCCACGGCCCCGATAACATGGCCGTCTCTACCGCATCGCCCCGGGTATGGGCGGTACCATAACGTGGTACCACTCGCTGGCTCACATCGCCTTCCAAAAGCGAACATAGAGACGTCAGGAGCTCCTCGAGATCTGGAAAAATTCCTATCGGGAAAAATGTGTCGCGCTTTTATCACGGACATTAATCACCGGCTATGCTAATCCCGGAGATTGCATCTCTTGCTTATGGAAAGGTGTTGCGGGGACCTGGTAAAAATCACTGCCTGCAAATAGCTACAAACACTGCTACCATCTAATTATGGAATGGTAATTAGTGACTGGGAGCTGTGCCAGCGATACTTTGAACTGGGCAATTAGTGCGACGGGGACGGGGGCTGGGGCCATCGATTGGGGCACAGTGGCGTCCAAACCGTTCTTTTCGAAATACACCAACAAGATCTTTCAAGTCACAAGTGCGACAAAGACAGACGAGTCTGACACGAGCGGTACCAACATTACGAAACTGTTGCCCCCCAAGTCGTGCCAATTTTTTAAAACGTTTGTTCATTTTCATATTTTCAAATTTGTTAAGCCACTGGCGTTTACGATAACGCAAATGTTCCCAATGATCTTTAATTGACCGTCGTGACATCGGTACTGTCGAAGGTTACGGTTACTTAATGCAAACTGTAATTACATTCTGTCAAGGTGGCTGTCAGTCGTGTTCGAATGTAACTAAAAATACAAAAGAAATTTGACAGTTCAAGTGACAGCTTAGCTTATTCGCCACTTGAAGTAAGAATGTTTTAAAAATCACTCAGTACATAGGTACTTAACTACCTTTAATAAACATTTGCATATCTGATAGATTAAATGTGAATAAAATCTTAAGAATGTTTTGAAAATCACCCTGTTTGTTTCCCCCAAAAAACAAAGTGTCAAATTTTCGAAAAATATATAACATGCCAACACTTTTTTCCATGTTCTTTTATTTTTTTAATACTAAAAACATTTCTCCTAGTTCCATCCAAAATCTCTAAAAGATTTGCAGAACATCCCATCTTTGACCAATTAAATTACATAATAAACACCGTTCACATTGTTTTGGCATAATGGGAGGCCATAATTTTTTTTTTATGTTGGACACACTGTTTGATTTCCGTCACTAAAGTGCCTAATATGCGGACCTATCAAAATGGACATTTAGGTATGTATTCATGTTGCTGAATTTCCCGCGATGTTTGAGTATTCTTCTATTGCAAACTAGTAAAACTGACAACAATGTACTAGACGTTGACGCTATTTATAACCTCAAATTTAGAAAAACATAATCTAATTCAGCAGACAGCCTTACCACCAAATTAAATGCAAAATTTCCATGGCCTCCCATTATGCCAAAACAACGTGAATGCATTTTAGACTAAATCTTTCCGATATTTTTTTAAATCATAATTTATTGTTGCGGTTGAAACATACATATTAAATTATCATTAGTTGCTTTACTTTATACTTAACCCAGAAAAACTTTGACTTACTGAACCAACCAATTTAATGTTAGTGGATGCAGTGATGCATGTAATTGGTTAAAGTTGTAGATCTGATTAGGGATATATCAACGACAGATGGTTGATCTACTTCACAATAACACTTTCTTTGATGTGTTTGCAACAAATTGTCAAAAAAAATCTTGAAGGTGGAGCTTGACTGTAGTGATCTAGACGTGTGTTGTGTCTATGATAAGGTCACATCCAGAGAAGAGACAAAAGTACCAACAATAAAATATCTAAACTGGAATATTCGGTTTTTTCAAACACAGGGATAGGTAATTTAAATATGCTTAAGAAGATTGTTTTAAATATTTGTTTACATCAGACGTAGCTGTTGTGTGATTGTGTAAACTAATAAAACTGTACAACAAAATCAATTGGTCACAAATCGGGCCACCATGCAACCAGGACAGTAAGATAATTTTATTTCCTTGTATTAGTGTGCCAATAAATTTTTATTAGCAATGATAACATGTTAAAATGATTATTCAACTAGTTCTGGGTGGTTTTCTTATTCAAATCAGTATCTTTATTGTAACAGGTTATGCAGACCAATAAAAAACTAAAAAACATAAAAGCTACTACATAAATCCTTCGCCGTAATTGAGATTATAACAAGAGATAAGAACTGTTGTACAACAAATCTGATTTATACATAACCATGATTAGAGTAATACTAGATCTGCCGATATGCAACAAAAAAAATCGAAACAAACCGTCCACCTGTCATTTATAATCAAAATATAAACTTGTTTAAACGGGATTAGAATTTTAACAAGAAACATATTGTTTTGTCTTAAGATGAACACAGTTGTAACCACTTGTTTGCATGAGAAAAGAATGTAAATTACTAGTGACTCTGATTGAGAAACTGGAATTCATTCAAGTCTGTTCAGATAATTACTTCATTAATGTTTTTGACCGACGTACTTGAACTTTAATGAAGGTTATTTTTTGTACGTGGTGTACATATAGGTGGCGTGTAATTACTTAAGTCCCGCCTTAACCTCAACTCTGGTGCACCCGTCGCCCCCTAGCTGCCAGGTCCCGAACCTCACCCGCCCCCCTCAATTGCACACTCTCACCGTGCGGGACCCCAAAACATAAAAACAATCCACACACTACTCACTCACTTTTGTCCACACTGTACCCACTTTTGCGCAATAATTTTGCACAAACACCCCGTAGATCTGTAACAGGTTTCTGTGACGGTCGGCGGCGAGTTCGCGTCTCACGCGTTTGGGGGCGCTGATGGACTGGACGTCAATATTTGAATGACAGCAATCTAACCCCACTTTTTAGACAGTCGCGATTTTTTGATTATTAACGCGTTAAGATGTTCTCGACGAGTACTCAGTCCAAATCCTGGATGTTCAACAACGAAGATGACCTGAATAAATTGCGAGAAAGTGCCAACCTCAAACATATACAAACTTACGGACGACACATCAATGTGAGTACGAAGGGGCGTTTGGGAGTTTTCCGAGCGGTGGGTTTGTAGGAGGCCGCGCGGTACGATTACTTTCTCACAGCAGAGGAAGAAAAAATCATGGTGAAGCGATACGAGATCCGGTTGAGGGACTTCTGCAAGAGGTTCCAACCTCCAATGACAAGATGTGTCATTGGGACTGCATTCCACTATTTTAAACGTTTCTACATTCACAATTCTGTCATGAATCATCATCCCAAAGAGATCATGTGAGTGGAAGGGCGATTTGGGTTTTTTGTTTTGAAAAAAAAATTCTAGGGTCACTTGTATATACTTAGCTTGTAAGGTCGAAGAATTCAATGTTTCTATTCAGCAGTTCGTAGGAAACCTCAAAGGGGACAGAGAGAAAGCAACTGATATTATTTTGAACAATGAATTGTTGCTGATGGAGCAGTTAAATTTTCACCTGTCAATTCACAACCCTTTCAGACCTGTAGAGGGACTACTCATTGACATTAAAGTATAAAATAAAACAAAATATTGTAGGGGGTAGTCATAGTAATTGTTTCTAGACCAGGTGTACTTTAAATGACCCTGAAAGACTGAGACCTGGGACTGAACATTTTCTTGAGAGAGCTTTCTTGACTGATGTTGTTTTGTTGTACTCCCCCAGTCAAGTAGCTTTAGCTGCTGTGCTTCATGCAGCTTCAAAACTCCAAGAAAATCTAGATTCATATGTGACTGACACATTGTTTGGGGTGGAGGGAAGAGGCAAGTTGGAGGAACTGATTGAAGCTGTCAGAGGTGAGCTTGGAAATATTTTTAGAAAAGATTTAAAGTGTTGTTCAAGCTATTCGGTCAATGGTCAAGATGGTTGACGCCACACCTGACAGAAACCAGCAAAAACTTTTGGACAAGAAGCTGGAGAAGTGTAGAAATCCTGAGAACAATCCAGACAGTGAAATGTAATTTTTTCCAAATGTAAATATTTTGTATTGTGATTGTTTTCCAGATACAAGAAGAGGATGCAAGCTTTGCTGGATGAAGATGATGATCTCTACCACACCATTTCGTCGACGTCGGACTCTCTGAATACGTCAGCTTTGAACATGTCTGTCTGTGCTTCACCTGAAGTAACATAACCTCACTAATTGAACTGTCAATAAAAATATTTTTGTTTAAAATGTTTATTTATCAATAAAATTACATCTGAGTACAAAATCAACGTTACAAATTATATTAAAAAATCTTTGGTAAATAATTATAAAAATAAGATTGCTTCAAGAGTTTTCAAAATGTCTGCCAAAGTTCTGAAGCTGCATTATCGGCGAGCTCTCACTTTGGTGTTGTTCTGGAAAATTGACGTAATTGTGTCGCACGTGTGGTACGACTGACGTGCTGGGGGCCGGAGGCAACATGTTTGGGACCACCGAGGGGGCACTGGACAATCCAGGATGTCCAGGGTAGTTGAAAAACCTGCAAAATGAAATTGGAGATTTGCACTCGGTGTAATGAAGAAAACTACCACAATCTGTCCCCCAGGAAGATGGGTCTCGGGGTGAGAATCCCCATGGAGGTGTAGTACTGCTGCGCCAGCAGTTCCACATCGTTGGTGTACTTCCGCTTCCACTTGGTGCGCCTGTTCTGGAACCAGATCTTGATCTGCGTCTCCGTCAGCTTGAGGGTCTTGGAGAGCTGGCACCGCTTGGCCACCGAGAGGTACTTGTTCCGTTCGAACTCCGCCTCCAAGGACTTGATCTGGGAGGCGGTGAACGCCGTCCTCGGCCGCTTCTTCCGCTCGTCGTCGGACCTGTCGGCGGCATCTGCGAGCAACGAGGCGTCAGAGTGGAAGAGGTGAAAGCGCCGAATCCGACGCTGAACAGTTGTTTTTAATTTGCCGTGGCGAAATTTATGTCCCGAATGTCGGGTGGGAAGTGCAGACACGTTAAGAAGACGCTAATTTGCGCCAGAGACAGAATTAGATTTTAAACAGCTAACGATCTAGGAGCGTTGAAAAATGACACAAAAAAACAAACACACCGCTATCTCGCGGCAATATATTATCGACTAAGATGTGTGTTTGTCTTAAGGACGGAGTGATTTAGGGATGGTTTCGTGTGCGACGATTAGAGGCGCATAAGTGACATTAATTTCTGTTATAAACGACATTTAAGAATTCTTCGCTACTAAATTAAATCTACCAGGACTTTGGGATGTTTTAAATAAATTTATGACAAGAGTCGGAGTATTTACAGCGGTTTAATTAGCCTGGGAGTGTTACATTTTCAGACAACCACATTGTTTGATTATTACAAATTTCGCTTAAATTACACAACGACCCACGTACTCACAAAATAAAATAAAAGTGAGATCCGAACTAAAAACACAATGAAACTCGTCAAACTGACACAACATAGGTATGTGAAGAAAAATATTTTGAATTCACAAAAAATATACACACGTCAGCAACTCTGTCTGTAGTTTTTATAAGGAAATTTCTTTTGATTTGGAAAATATTAGTAGACCACGATAAAGAGCACAAAGAGTTTAATCAAGTTTAATCACAAAAGCACAAAAGTAAAAAGAATTGAGAACAAGAAAAGTAAGATTATTGATTTAATAGCCGTTATGCTAGAGAAACAGTAATGGTGGAGGTACAACTATTGTTGGTCAGAAATTCCTTAACAGGATTTCAGAAGATTAGACAAATATTTTGCGTGATGAGTTTGTTTTAACATGATGTGATACCATACGTGAAAGAAACTATGCTGGTGAAATATTATTTGACAGAAACATTGAAAGACATTCGTCAGGGGTAGGGAAAGATATGTAATGTTTTATGGCATTAGTCATTTGAAATTACTTTAAAACTGTACTTATATGGAAAATCTTCAATCCAAACTATGATTTTCTGGCCTTTTTGTACCTTTATTTGGTTTAAAAATATTGAAAAAATGCTGTTGCAAATGATAAGTGGTTTTTTGCAACTTGAGTCAACTATAGATAGTTAGGTATGTTAATAAAAGAAGCAAACCAAAGAAAGAGAATATCTAGAATATTTTGTGGACATAAATAAACACGACGACGAATAAAAACAAGTGGCTCGATGTTAAACACCGATAAATCAGTGTTCTGAACATGTTTTGAAAGCATAAAACTATTGATAATTTTAGTGAGCAATGAGAATATTTAATAAGAAAATGAATCAGTTTATTATATCGGGTGTTCATTTAAATTCGTCCATAAAGTTGGCGTTGAAGAGTCGATTGTGAACGCACCACTCGTCAATTTGCAGAGTAAAAACACAAACAACGCAATAAATGAGGTTAGATTTAAACCGCTGATCCGTGATTCCTAATCTGTGATGCGTTCAAAATCGACTGTTCAACGCCTACTTTGAGGATAAATTAAATGAACACCCGATACTTATAGTGCAACTGAAAAAAATATTTCTTTTTCCTTTTGTCCGTAATATTTTTCTTATAGGGGAGACCGGGGTTGGTTGGTACAAATTTTACGTTTGATTTTTTTTCATTTTCCTTAGAAACTTAAATAAAAACTAGTTAGTCGGAAATGGAATCTACTTGATTTGAGCAGGTGACTAATATATTAAATTATATATCGCACGAAAGACAAAGATAAAAAAGATTTTTTTTTTCAAAGTTGACATATGTACCAACCTACCCCGTACATAGGGCAGGTTAGTACACTTGATGGGGATGGTTGGTACAACCTGTATTACTGAGTTTTACACTTCATAACGAATAAAATAATACCATAAAAAACATTCGTAATAAAAACTCATTTAAGGGTTTGGATATAAAAAAACAGACAGGTATGCTTACCTATCTGTTTGGAATGTAATCAAATCAACTGTTGTTTGTGGTACATTATTATTTAATGAATTAATTTCTTCTGGGGAAAATTTTAGACAGTACCTACGTAATGTCGTTAATGGTATCTCAAAATCTCTAGATGTTTCCCTTAAACAATGCTGATCTATTTTTACAGATCTCAGAGCTCTAAGCATAATATCAGGTGGGAGGTGGGGTTAATCCCCTACGTGATTTTTTATTATAAGTTCGCATGGCAGATTTGTAATGGCTATAATAATAAATATCTAATGAAACAAATAACAATGAAACACAATAAGTATTGCTTAACTTCGGGGAAGGTGGATACAGTACCAACTGACCCCGGCGGTAATGTACCAACCAGCCCCATCGCCATGTTTTTCTTTTAAAACGTTACAGCTCATGATAACGTAGGCTAAATGTGTGTTTAAATGTATGGCAACGAAGCAAAATTAATACATATTAATCACTTGGCACCATCAACACTAATCCCAGATCATGCAATAATGTATCAAAAGTTGTATGTAATTGAAAATATTTACTTATCGGTGACTAAAACAGAAAACAACAAATAACTTTTTAACAAATAAATTGATGATGCTGCCGCTTTGTATCCACTCGTTTGAGAATCTTAGAAATGAACTTGCACAGCCGCAGCGACATCTGCAACATAGAAGCGGAAATATTAAGCCTGTACCAACCTACCCCTGTGTCCAACCAGCCCCGGTCACCCCTATGCAAATGATTTACATATTTTGTCACTTGAATATAATGCTAAAAAAATTTCGTGACAAGAGTAAGAAACGAAGCACTTAAAACATTTTTGTTTTGAAGAGTTTTGGAAACCTCATTTACTCACAAATAATATTAATGAATTTATAAAACCATTGTAAAGTTTGAAAATCTTACACCTACTCCTACAATTTAGGGAATAAATTCTTTGTGTGTTTCGAAAGGTTAGATCTCCTTAGAGAACTGTTTATTGCTAATACAAGGAAATAAGAAATAAGAAGGCTTTAGTTAGTAACGATTTACGTGAAAGACACATTATTATTTATAAATATATTTTTACATTTTTACAATTTTTTCATAGTGTGAAACCTTCTTACTAGAGATAGGTTAGAATTATGGTCAAAATTCAATGACATTTTTAAAATTATTTAATAGGTACATATTATCAAGTAGACAATTAATTGACAGATGGATAAAACCAAATTTATATTAGGAAAATTTTCATTTCCCATTTTTTTTTTTGCAATCAACTGTACATGTAAATGTAACATTGTTATGTTGTGCACAAGAACAAACTCAAATTTCTTTCACGTTGTCCTTAAAGACAAACTGATAGTTTAAATCTTACAAATTACTTAAATTGTTCACGAAAAAATTCCAAACAGAATGTAATCCAAATATCGCCGGATAGTTGAAGCTTTCTGTTGCTAAACTGTCGATCAGATTTTCAAATTCTGACAATTGGTTTCATAGTAAATTAAATTATCTTTAAAGTGGTTGCAGCAAATTTGAAATTGTTCAATAACTACAAAAGTTGTAGATGTTCAAATTGATATTTAAATATTTATCTTGTTGAAATTATACCTCCGAAATTTTTCCCTAGATTTTTTTTATCATCGCTCCAAATTCAAATAAACTTCATGGGATGTATTAATAAATGAATTTCAGACTAAATTTAATAATGTATCGATGATCAAATTGTCTCAAATATTTCTAAAATTATAAGTGCTCAAAATGATTTATACAATGTTTTTGTTTAACATTACCAAAGACAAATTAAATACTTATTGTTAGATAGCACAAGACCTTTATTAATGCAAATTTTAAATAACAAAATTAAATTTGTCAGATTGTCGTTAATTATTACCGATTTAATTATTTTTTTCATTAAGGTGCGTCCGACGGATAAGTATTATAACAATCGTCAGTATTGTGTTACTGTAATTTACCATGGCCTTAATCTATACATCATTTAATTGGAAATTTAATTCCCAATAGATTGCATGAAAATTTTTAAAATTCTAAATGATAATAAAGAGTTGCCGGGCAAGAACCTCACGGCGCGGCGGTTAATTATGTCAACAGCATCAATTTTGAATGTCTGTAACTTTTGCAATCATTGAACAATCCCAATTTTTTTGCAACCATTTTAAAGATAATTTTATTAACTACAAAACGATATATTGGAAACTGAAAATAGAATCATCAGTTTACTAATAGACAGCTTCAGCTGTGCGACGACACTTGGATTGCTTAGGTCGTGCCATAGAATTTTTTAACGTCTTTATCGTGAAAAGTATTAATCCTATGTAAATTTGGTCAAAATTTAATAATGGACAAAAATATTTAAGTAATTTTTATCTACCTAAAACTAATCCAAATCAATGTTATCTAATTAATACATGGTTTGTCAATTTCATCCCTCAAATGTACCGCATTAAACTGAAAAAAATCTGGAATTTTTATTTGGTACTTCTTAAGTAGTAGTAAGTAATATCTTAAAATTACAAAATTACTACATATTCTAGTAGCTGAAGAGTTTGAAAGTTCTTGGCTCGCTTGATGAAAATATCCTTCATAAAATAATTTTCAAATGAAGAATTATACAACGTTGAGATTTTCAAAAAGTCGACTTTCCTTAGGTTAGATTTATTATTTATGCTTTTAACAATATTTTAGTCCTTTAAACATGTCAAAATTCCAATTATTACTGGAGTTATAGCAATTTGAAGTGAGCACACTGGAGTACAGATAAAAATCTGTGTAAAATATATTCACGTTGTTTTGGCATAATGGGAGGTCATGGAAATTTTGCCTTTAATTTGGTAGTAAAGCTGTCTGTTGAATTAGGTTAGGTTTTTCTATGTTTGAGGTTATAAATAGCGTCAATGTCCAGTGCATTGTTGTCAGTTTTACTAGTTTGCAATAGAAGAATACTCGGACATCGAGGGGAAATTCAGCAACATGTTATGCTCATTTTGATAGGTCCGCATGTCACGCACTTTAGTGACGGAAATCAAACAGTGTGTCCAACGTTAAAAAAATAAACCATCCCATTATGCCCAAAAGAACGTGAACGGTGTTTATTAGGAAAAAATTAAATTTTTAATTGAAAACAATTATTGTAAAAATGCCGAAAAAGTAAGTTTTCATAGAAAAGGCAACAGAGAACCAGTTGGACGTCGTCACCGGAGCACGAAGAAAAGACACCACCAGCTATTCAATGGAAAATGAGGAAGCTAGCACCAGTAATTAGTTATCAAAGAGCGATGAAAGCGTTGATTTTGAAGTTAACACATTTTAAGACGCTGACGCCTTTCTTTTTTTCATTTCTCGAGATCTACTCAACAGATTTTTATGAAATTAATAACACATATTCTTTATAATATTATCTAGGACGTAGCATAAGATTTTTTTGATTGGATGTTGCGTTAATTTTTTATTAATTTTTAAACTCAAAATTTTAGACAGAATAATTTTTTTTTTCAAAGTGCTGTCATTTATACAAACAGAATTTAAAAAATTTTTCCTTATGCTGCACTTTAGCCATTATCTTTCTTTACAAGAAAAAAAATTGTTTTTAATTTTTCAGACAAAAAATTCCACCGTCGGCAAGGATTTTCAAAAGAGAGTCATACTAGACGGCTTATATCTCCGCCATTTAGATTTTTTATTTGTTTTTTTTTTTAATTTGTTCATAAAACTATAATGTATTTGTGAAAAATAATAGTAATAGTAACAGCGAAGCGAGTGCGTAAATCCGCCAAGTAAAAAAAAGATACTTTACTAACGAATTGCATACAAAATTTTTTTGGCGCCCGTAAGTTAGGATACTCGTAACAATTTTTTAGACCTATTTTTCGGAGTGCCAAGGTGGTGTAATTTTTTATATTAATAGTACAAATGGTACAGTCTTTGACTACTTATGCAATTTTTTGTTTGAAATTAAAAAGGGCCGTAACATTTTTATAATTACGTTTGATTTCTTAAATTAATTTCACTTTTAATAAGCATACTGCGATTTTTCAAAATTCAAAGTACCACAAGTAATTGAAAAAATCTTAAACGACAGACACTAAATTTAGTCTTGTTTTCCAAATATTTATGACAAATCTGAGACAAGGAATCTAAACCTGTGACTTGACAGCATCTTTAAAAAATAGTTTTTGTCGCCACACCTCCCTTCACATTTAATAACATTTCTATTATTACCACCATCACCAATCTCCAAGATATAAACTGCGATAGATCTGTCAGTCGTCCGCCCGTCGTGAAAAATTCCCCAATTTTTCCCAATAATCTGTGATATTACTCGGTGTCAGTTGAACGCATTTGGCCCCTGTAAAAAGCCGCACCTCATAATATAACTTATCTCCTGAAAGATTTCCTGCCGACTAATTGCCGGTACATGACACCGCTGTCTAAACAGAGATTAATATCTTAACTCCCGAAATAATTGTCTAACCGATGCCGCCTCTCAACTCGTAAACTACACTTCTTAGTTACTGCCATTTATAAATACCCCGCTCGAGATAAAATCGAGCCGATAATAATAAATCCCGATGCCGGTGCACCACCCCGACCGTTGACCACCTCCGGGGGCGGCCGCGGGGGCCGAAACAGCGGCGGAAGCGCGCCTCGGGCGAGGGGCGACGAGAGGTGTTTAGTAATTAGACAACGTTTAGTGTCACTTTGTCTCCTCAAACAGTCCCTGTCAATTAGGCGTTGATGTATGGGCGCACATACACATGTACGTCGTCCTCTGCGAGGCTACCGTAAAGAGGAGGCTGCCAACACGAGGAGGATATCGCTGGCATTTTCGAATTTGTCTACGAGGCGGTGTATTTTTAATTTGGGACAGTAAGATGTTCATTTCATGGCGGGATGGTATTTGGAGTGGAGTGGAGTGGAGTGAGAATTTATCTTGGAGCTGCCACCAGGACCAAGAGGAGAGTGGCTAGTGACAGAGGCAATTAGCCGCAACGAAAAATACGGCGCGATTTTTGCTTTCTTTTCGTGGCTCGCTTGTTTTCGAAGATTTTTTATGGCGGAAATGCTTCTCGGGCAGAAATAAACAAAGCAGAAAGGCCGAAAATTGATAACGAGGTGAATAAATAATTAGATGGTGAGAGAAGAGAATTGAAAAAAATAAATTGCAATTATTACAACAGTTTTAATTCCACGCAAAATATACAAGTCCGGTTTGAAGGACAACAGAAAATTATTTCAAATCATGATTTTAAATAAATGTTGTCCTTATGAGTGTCTAAAAAAAATAATCCATTTTTGGAATTGTCATTGTCCGTAGCGTCATTAATATGTCAGGCAAGGATTATTTTTATTTGAGTGGCAATTGTCCAAATGTTCCAGTATCTTATCCGTTTAAAATAATAAAGTTAATTTTAAAAATGTGTTATCTATGTCAAAATTCAAATTCAATTTCCATTATTTTTCATTTTAATAAAAAAATAAAATTTCCTGGTCAAGAGAGATACAAAACAAAACAAAAACAGTAATAAAAAAGTAATTATTGACATCGTTACCAGTTCTTGAATTGCAAATAAAGACCTCTACATATTTATATATCTTTTATTTTTGAACTAATGTGCTGCTCATAGTACATTTTATTATTTAAAAATTATTTCCATTTAAAGTAAGACATATTTTTTTTATTTCTCACATATTATATCCCAAGTGCAAAATTTTTTATCGGAATTTTTTTTGCTAATGAACGAAAACATCCATAAATGAGGTCAGAAGATCAATTATTAGCAAATAAGAGCACGAGACGAAGTCGAGGGCTTTTATTTGATAATAATTGGTCTTCTGACCGAATAATTTATGGATGTTTGAGTTCATTAGCAAAAAAATTTCCGATATTAAAATTTTGCACGAGGGGTATACGGCTGATTACCTCCTGAATAGAATGAAACCAAACCAATCCTTTTTATTCAAAATAATAAAAAAAAAAAATCAGGTACCGACATTTTTTATCAGATTATTGCACATGTGCATTTTAGAGAAATGTTATCGGGTTATTTTTTGTTTTCTCGTTTTGATTGGTCAATATTTGTCACGCAATTGGTTGCTAAACACATGAAGGAAATAATCACTATTAAATTTGCACATTTGGTATTTTAGTTATCCACACAAAGAAATTTATGTTGAAAATATTATAAATATAAGAATAAAAGACAAAAACATTAACTAAAATAAGTACTTTTCAGAAAACAGAAGTTTTAAAGTTACATTTTTGCAAGAATTATTAATTCAAAGTGTTTAACATTCCAAAGCGATTGGATTTGTCTTTGTTAGGTATCATGCGTTCAAATGAAAACCTGGGCTGAGTAGGCGTTGAAAAAAGTAAACCATTTGGAACAATGTAATGCTTGAATTTCCCGCCGTTTGATTTGACACGAATGACATTTGTTTATGTTTTTTAGAATTTGCGTCTCTATAGGTCTATTATTCTATTAAATTTGGAGTCGTTTATGGTTATCTATTAAAGCACTCGTGGTTTAACAGATCTCTAACAAAATGTTTATCAATATTTCAGTGTATTATTGTCATTTACACCAAAAAACTCCAATAGTAATGGTTCAAACTCTACTTTTTAACATCTGTTGCAGATGTAGTTGCATCCGTTACCTTGAATTACCAATTATGTAATATAAAATTCCCTAGAATTTGTAAATTTAATTTTTTATTTAAAAATTAAAACAAGAGTGCAAATTCGAAAAAATTACATAAAAAACTCGTTTTATAAGGGCATTGGCGCACTCGTCCCATAGAAAATTCCCCTACGGCTCGTTTTCTACACTTGGGACTCGTGCGCCAAATCAACCCTTATAAAACTTGTTCTTTAATATACTATAATCGATACATGATTGAAAATGTTTGTTTTTAGTAAAGGGTGCCGTTAGATATTTGCCTCAAGAGTAGAAAGCGTTAGTTATTCTATTTTCAATGTAAAAGGTTGCAAACAAAGAAAAAAATAGAAAGATTTTTTGTTTATATACATTTTAGGTCAGCTGTCAACATGCTCTAATTACCACTGTCAATTTACACAAAGTAAAACAATTGACTGTTTCCAACGCCTTCCCAACCTAGGATTTTATTTGAACGTCCGATATTGACAGATGTAGACAAAATTAAATTAAAATAATTAAAATACATAGGCGATTTTTCCTATGATGTAGATCCTGCCAATTGAGTCGCTGTGTAAATTAGAGGTTATGTAAACCTTTTTGACAATATAACTAGTTATATGATTTTGACGTGGATTTTCATCTTCAATCGTTTTAATTAAAAGAAATAAGCACTAGAAAATGATACAGTTTTGTTGACAATCATAGAAAATGCTCAGTGTTCTCCTCCGGCTTGGATACAACTGTTAACTTGCCGTTTCATATTTTTTGTTGTCACTTTGACAATTCAAATTAAGTTGTCAACAGTGTTGCCAACCTAATTGAAAAGTGATAGTTTACTATAACTATAAATTTAAATAATCTTACCGTACTCAATTCGTGCTTTCTTTACTTAGAAAATATTGTAATAAAAGTGCAAAAGATTAATTGTAAGTTGGAGTTATTAAACATCTGCAGAACTATTCATTCAATGCCAACTTTGTTATCACAATTATCATACAAAAAAATATTTGTTTTACAAAACACTAATTTAATGATGAGTAAGTAAATCTATAAGGGCTAGTTTATAGAACGAGAGTTAAATATTTATTTTGGATTAAATTTTAATGCGCGATTAACCTATGAATGCGAAACTTCGATTGGTTCAATCTGATCACGTGTTCGGTTAATCTCCCATTTGATTACGATCGTTTTGTTTCGCTTCTGTAAACTGGTCCTTCATAATTTTAATTCTCCAGTTATTTATAAAAACTTATTTTCTCTTTATAAACATCTTAGAATCTCTAGTAACACCACGAAAACGATTTTTTATAAAATTTTAATGAAACTACTGGCCTTACAACTACAACTATGTATTTGGTTAAATTTTCAAAAATAATAAAATATATTTTCGTCTTGTCTCTCCCAGGCTTCATAGTATATTTCTGATTTTTTTAAAGCAACCATTTATACAGGGTGGAACAAAAGTATCAAATATTGGCTGTAACTTTTTAATTTGACAATTTATAAAAAAATGTTTAATATAAAAGTTGATTGGTGTATTATCCTGCATCATCTGGTCTTTCTAGTTTGTTCCTATCTTCTTTTGTTTCGCTGCTATGGCAACCAACTTTGGTTTTTTAAATAGCACCCATACATTTTTTGTGTGATTTTCAAACAAGCGTATCTTTCTGTATTCATAGATACAGTTTTGCCATTATGGGGAAAAAGAATAAAATTTAAAAAAAAAACAAAGGTGATAAAATTAACTTACTAAGTATTAAAATGCAATATTAAGAATGCCATGGAAATTTGACAATTTTTGTTGAACGTCATGCATGATAATAAACCAAACAATTTTTGTATTAAACATTTTTTCATAATTTTTCAAATCTTAATATTGCATTTTATTACTTAGTAAGTTAATTTTATCACCTTTCTTTTTTTTTTAATTTTATTCTTTTTCCCCATAATGGCAAAACTGTATTTATGAATACAGAAAGATAGGCTTGTTTGAAAATCACACAAAAAATGTATGGGTGCTATTTAAAAAACCAAAGTTGGTTGCCATAGCAGCGAAACAAAAGAAGATAGGAACAAACTAGAAAGACCAGATGATGCAGGATAATACACCAATCAACTTTTATATTAAACATTTTTTCATAAATTGTCAAATTAAAAAGTTACAGCCAATATTTGATACTTTTGTTCCACCCTGTATATTTTGTGCAAAAAAAGTGACAGAATTTTTCATGACTTTGATGCGAGCAATACAAAGTGTCTATAAAAGAATGTAGATATATCAAGAGTCCTGTGAAATTGTGCAGCTCTATAATTTTATTATGTCGAACTATGTGAAGCCGCTGAAGCCGTCAAATCAGATGTCAACAGTCAAATGTCAAATTATGACATCTTAGCGTCGGTTGTGGGTTCGACGTCTTAGTTATTTTGCTTGTGTTTTTCTATATTCTAATTACTTTTCATCTCACAACCGTCTATATTAAAAACCTGTCATTAATGAACCTCTCTTTTTCTATTTAGTACTCTGGATGTTACGTTCTTTTATAGACACTTTGTATATTTTGGCCTAAAGAAAAGATATTAACAATTTTGCTGCTAGTGAAATATATTCTTCAAAATTTCCAAAAACACATATTGAATTTGAATGTCATAATACCATACTTCTCTGCACTAATGTGGTAAACTGTCACTTTACCGCACTAGATGCAAGTAAAACATTTGAACTTTTATCTTAATTTCGATGTTATTAAAGCTGCAATAACTGCATTTGTTGCACTCTAGATGTCCGAAATACTTTCTTGGTCTATTGTGAATATCGTCTACATTTTGGGAGCCTTGACAGAAGCTTGACAGAAACAAAACGTAAGTATCTCCTATTTTTTCTCACTTAATAACTAGCTTTTCTTACGATAATAATTGCTAATAGATAAAACGTGGTACGATGGGATATTTTTCCATCTCGTATCTATCGTAAAGCTACACACGTTTCGATACTTGCATCGTAAGTAACTATTACCAAACAAGATCAATTTCTCTGCTTTCGTGTATTTAACTTGTTTCTATAAATTAGAACAAGAAAAAATTAACAAAAAAATAAAATAAAACAGATACATACTCGTATATATCTAGTTATTTATTTTGGTATCGCGTTGGTTTTGTGCGACGGACAAAACCTGAAGCACCAAAACGATAATCTGCAGTCGAAATTATAACTACAATAAAAAATCTATGCAACAATCTCTCAATTCGCAGCAACTAATTAATTTTTACGATGGACCAAATTTGGAATTTCTCTAATTTCTTTATACCCCATCGTCACGGTTTGAGAAAATATTTACAATTAACTTCCCGTTATAAAGCAACTCCGTGCATCTTTACCGTCATTAAATTCCAGCAGAAACATTTTTATTGGTTTGTTTTTGGCGAAATTCAAAAATAAAAGTCCCTTCACAAAAATATCCCAATAATTCACTGTCAAACATCTCGCATCCAAACAATAAGATAAAATTAGTTAATAGCCGTGCGGTAGAGTGTAATTCCCGAGATAATATAAATCGTAAAATTTACCTCGACTTGACTTGTTTATTACTGTATCTGATATCAAAAGATTCCCGAGTCTTTGATGTTTTTAGCGCTTGTAAATTTTCAATTATGCGGCGATTCTTTCCGAAACTGAGGCGTCTTATTGGCCGCTGCGGCTACACTAACGAGCCTTATTTATCGCCGCGGGCGGCGATTTATAGCCCCCACAGTTCTCACCGTCCTGATAGCTCCTCCGGTAGAAGTCCCCGGAAGTGGACACCACCTCCTCCGCTTCCCTCTTGATGTCACCCTTGGCACTGGACACTGTCCCGTCGTCGGAACACGGCCGCGACGAGAACTGCAAAAAGTCACCCTTCGGGGACCGCCCCGACGCCAAAAGCGCGTCGATCGAGAAATCGATCGATTTTTCGCGCCGCTCCTCACCCTCGCCGCCATATTTGGCCACGTTTTGCGCCTCGCTCACTTCTTCAGCCATCGCGCCCGCTCAAACATAGTAATGATTGCGGTTTCAGCAAACTAAGAGATAATTTGTCTGAAATCCTGAAAGCGAGCTTAAAGCGACTTAAGCGTCACGCCAATGGCGAGTCGGGGGCGGGGTCTCAACGGGGAAGGGATAATTAAGATATATTTAGTTGACAACATGTGTTTCCAATGGACATTAGTTTTTCAGAATGCTACTCTAATTATTTTTATGGATTGCCCAATTATCGTTATCATAGTTTAATGGAGATTTATTCGCGCGGATTTAGCTGGCCTGGTTTCTTTTGGGGGTGTGGGCGGCGGACTTCATCGCTGTCATTTCGTGCTCTCATTTCTCCAAAACCAATCTGATTCTTCAGTCGTGTCAAAAACGTCAATCACCCAATTTTCAAAAATGTGACCGTTGCAGTCACAAAACACTCCAGAGATGATATCCCAACGTGGAAGAATCTCAGTTTTGGCGTTAAACATTACAATAGCGGTAAGAACTGTCACATGATGTGATCCTAACCTCTCTTCTAAGCTTCTGGGTCTTGGACTGTTCGTCTTGGGCGTCATTTGGATCGAGACAGAACTCGAATACGAAAGAGCCACTCAGAAGCAATTCATCTACGTGGGGGCCATCCTCATGGCCATCGGTCTAGTCCTGGGGATAACCACGACGATCGGGTGCTACGCAGCCATCGCCAAAAAGCGCTTCCTTCTAGATCTAGTACTGACAGTCACGCAGACAAACCCGGACTAACTTGCATCTTCCACAGAACGCCTTTCTCTTCTTGCTTCTCTTCCTAGTCTACGCCGATTATGGAATCATCGCCTTCCAACTCAACGACAAGTCGTCGCCGTACATGAAAGACTTCGGCAAAGAGCTGTCCGACATCTTCGACAAACCCAAAGAAGACTGGAAGAGATTCTTCGACTACATTCAACAAAAAGTGAGGCTAGGGTTGGAAGCGATCGTGATAAACTCTTGCAGTTTCAGTGTTGTGGAGTTGAGGGTTTCCAGGATTACACCAGGTTCCGGAAAAGAACTCATCTCAAGTCTTGCTGCGCGGATCAAGAGTCTGAATGTGCGGTGCCGACGTACAAGAGGGGGTGCGTCGAACCCTTTGGAGACTACATAGCGCAAAATTTTGTGGTGTCGGGGGCAGTGTCCTTCGTCATCGCTATTTTGACAGTGAGTCACCAGCTACATCTTTGGTGTTGTTGTTAATCCTTGTTGCAGTTGTTCGCGTCTGCGTTTACATATGTGGTCAAGAAGAAACAACCATCGGAGGAGGTCTTGGCAAATGATGAACTCTAACACTCCAAACATCAATTAAATAATTTACTCAAGTACTTTTTCTTTTAGTTAGTTGACAACTCATTTTGACATTTATACACTGAACCAAGGTCAAACCTATCATAACCTCAACTGTCACAAGTGTCAATCAAGAGCCGAATTAACTCAAGACTTACTCAAGACAACTTCTACAAGTTGTACTTTCGGAATTCGTCAAAGACTTCTCTGATTTTTCGAAATTTTCCAAATTCCTTCTCCCACTTGCTCGAATAACTCCGCACGATTTGTTGTCGATTTATGTGACAACTTTTGGATTCTCAGCCAAAAAAAATATTTTCTTCGCTTTGAGATAATAAATTTACGATTGTTTAATAGCAGAAAATGTGTTTTAATAAAAATCTAAACAAAAGTGATTTAGTGTAATTGGTGGCGCTTGTTGTTGATTTAGGAGTGTTCTAGACCGCCAAAAAATTGGCACTTTAACATCTTCTGACCAGCTTTTGGTCTTGGCTTCCTCGACTTCTTCGGAAATAATTCATCTGTGTGGGGACCATCCTCATCCCATCGGTCTAGTCTTGCCCATAGACCACCACCATAACATGTCACAACTGTCCTTAGAGACTAACTTCTTCTAGATCCAGCTCCAACTGATAATTCCTAGAAACTGAGTTCTTCTAGATCCAGTTCCAAATGACAATTTGGACTAAGTTCCACCTCCCCAGAAAACCTCCCTGTTCTTCTTTCAACTCAAAAACAAATCTTCGTCATACGTTAAAAACTGTGCCCAAGAACTGTCAAATGCTTTTGACAAATCCAAAGAATACTGAAACAGATTCTTCCAGTGTGTACAACAGGAATTTTGTAAAGAATCGCAAGAAAACATTTATAAGATTAAACCAACTACATTTTTGTTGGTGTTAATTTTTGTTGCAGATCTCAGCGTTTATTTATGTGGTCAAGACAGAACCGTCGGAAGAAATCTTGAGAGATGATAAATTCTAAGACTGTAAACTTTACTTAAATAATATTTAGGTATGCAAGTATGTAAGTACTTCTTCTCTTGACCAGTAAGCGCCTACTTTGACATTTGCACGAGTGAATCGAGCTCCGACTCACTTTATTCCACTCCATCATAACCTCAATTGTCAAAATCGCCATTCGGGAGCTGTATCAAGTTAAGACGCAACTTTCAGGTGTCCCACGTTGCAGATCCGGATATTCTGGCGCCACATCTCCTCGCAAGTGTCAAATTCGCCGGGGATTCCGCAGATTATTTAGAAATTTCCCAAATTCTTAGCCCACTTGTGTCGGACATCTTTCGATAAATTATCGCCGAGTTATGACTTATGAGACAAGACCACGTTAAAAAAAAAATTTTTGTCGAAGACCGAACAATCTGCAACCGTTTTATACCGAAGATGTGTTTTTGCACAAATCGAAAGAGATGCGATTTAGTGTTAATTGGTGGCGCCTCTTGTTGATTTAGGGGTGGAACATGTGTAGTCCGACCGCGACGGGGCCAATGATGCGCATCCCCTTAATGTGTCGCTTCCCTTCGAGATCGAGGAAAGGGGCTGTTTGAAATTAATTAGTCACAAGTAGGGAGCCTCGGACGCGGTAATTGGGCTATTTTTTATTCCTCAAGACCGACTAGGGTTACAAATCGAGCGGCTCAACACGTGTTGGTGATCTGAGCTCGTTAGACGTGACAAGTATTCTGCTAAAGATGGTCTTTAATGTCGCGGGAAATTACAGCGGCGATCAGCCGCCAGATGGCGAAGAAGTCGCATTTATATGGCGGAATTATTGACAGATTTCATTTATTCCTGTTCGTCTGAATTTATCAGCATCATCGAGGAAACTACTAAATATGTAATTGTAGGAAATTAAAAAATCAAATGTAAAATATGGTTACTCGTTAGATGTTGTAACAATTGTAAATTCGTAAAAATGACTAATGTTAACACCGGATCGTAAAGTCGTAAAGAGACAATAAAACTTCAGTCTACAAAATATAAACTTGTTTGCATTGCTAATTACGTTAATTAGTCATGTTTTCCTGAATATATCACATGTCATCGCACTTAATTATCGACAAATTAAATATTACAAAGTGAAAGTTTGATATTCAAAGAAAACATTCCATTTATAACACTTTCAAGACTACGATGTTCATGATAAAATGTGACAGTAGATAAGTGGAAAATCAGCAACACTTGGACTCGCCCGTGTTATTGCCGCCTGCTTTGTTTTCGTTGCTCAAATTGACAGCCTCCTCTTGTCCTGTTCCTGTAACTGTCCCCAAGTCAACATTGGTCCCGTAGAGTTTGATCAATTCACGAGCCACGTTGTCGAAGACTTTCTCGACGCCCTAAAAATCCTAAAATCACGTCAAGATCCTCACCACTTCGGTCACCGCAATTACCTGATCCTGATCCTGCAGGGCCGAGCACTCATGATAGGTGGCGCCTATGCTTCTCGCATACTCGATGGCCTTGTCTCTGCTCACCTGTCACACAATTTATTCGATTTTCTCCGCACTGTATTATTTTTTTACCTGTCTGTTTTCGGCCAAGTCAATTTTGTTGCCCACCACGCACAGCACCATCGGATTGTTGACGTTTTCCGTCAGTTCCAAGACCCAGTCTTGCATGCTTTTAAAACTTTGAGCTGAGGTGATGTCAAAGACGATTAGAGCGGCGTTGGCGTCTCTGTAGTACGTGGGGACCAGGCAGTTGAACCGCTCTTGGCCTGCCGTGTCCCATATCTGTAAGTAGTGTGAGTGACGTTGTTGTTAGGAATGTGAGGACTTTACCTGGAGTTTGATAGTGATGTTGTCGATCAGAAGTTTGTGAGAGAAGAATGATGCCCCTATTGTTGGTCGGGGGACCTTCTGGGATTTCTCGACGTAGCGGATTACTGTACTTGTTTTTCCCGCACCTAATAAAAGAATACTGAATAATACCGGGTGATTATAAACGAATGTGACTTTTTTTCATAGGTTGGTAATATTATTGTTGGTTATTCTGCTTTTTAATGTGATAGTTGACATAAACATAGGCGTCCTCGCCTATTTGATACAATTGATTAATACATAAAATGTCAAAATGACGCACGTACGCCAATGTGTTGATTAAGGTATCAAGTTTGCCAAAATAATTTATGAAAAGTGTTCCCAACTTAAGAAAAAAAATCACAATCATTTATAATCACCCGGTATCGTATCACAATATTTGTTAAGCGACTGATGTAACTTCTGATATTAAGTATTTTATTAGTTTATTTATTATCGCAAAATACTGATAATATAAAACGTTGTACATAACTATGACGATTTTCTGTTAATTTTTTCTAACAAATTATGTCCAGTTTGTTGCAAAAAAAAAACGGAAAAAAAAAACTGTCCCAAATGAGCAAAAAGTCATGAGATGACTGTTACTTTCCATAAAATGAACATTTCAAACAATTATTCAACGTAATGTTTACGTTTGACTATTATTGCTTTTATTGTTGTTTTGGACAATACCTTGGGGTCCTAAGACGATTACTTTGCGCTCGATGGTTTTCATTGTCTTTCACCACCAACAAAAAGAAATCAATCTGATTCAGTAACCACAGCAAATTATCAAACGATTACACCCAATAGGTACCAACGCAAATTATATCTTTGATAACAAAGATTACAAGGATTATGTGTTGCATCAGTGGGGTATACAGTGTGGAAATTACTTATGGAATACATTCAGTAATTTCAAAACTAATGACACTTGTTGAAAACGCTGAAACAGGTCAATTTTTATTTCTTACTAGCTTTTTCCATAAGTAGTTTCCACACTGTAGAATTATGAAGAATGGACCTTACGGTGGGCTATTCGAGCAGGTCTAATGCATGTCTGACAGACCGCCATATTGGTACAATGACCGGCAATAAAAACTAATCGCCATCACTTTTCTGTTACGTCAAAATCCAAATGTGTAATTAATGCTTTAATGACACTGACATTTAAATGATGGCTAATTTTTTTTGCCGGCCACTGTACGCCCCGATAATTTATATTATTATACCGGGTGACTATAAATGAATGTGACTTTCTTTCTTAAGTTGGGAACATTTTTCAAAAATTACTTTGGCAAACCTGATATGTTAATTAACACATTGGCGTACGTACAGTGGCGGCCATTAATTTGGAAACACCAAGATTTTTCTATTGTAAATTGTTTGTCACTTTGACAATGTTACTGACATATCAATTTCAGTTGCGACAGTCTGTTGGATGCGCTCAACGATGACATGAGTGACATTAGTTCATGACATAACGCTTACACTATCAAATATTAGAAATATCCAGTAAACTAGATTGGGCCGGTGTTTCCAAATTAATGGCCGCCAGTGTACGTCATTTTGACATTTTATGTATTAATTAATTATGTCAAATAGGCGAGTTCGCCTATGTTTATGTCAACTATCTCATTAAATAGCAGAAATAGAGAGCGTTTTTAAATTCATCGATGGATCAATCGGTGGAATCAGTTTTCTACCAAAACGTTGTTATATTACTGTTAGATTTATGTTGAGCTTAAGAAAAGACGTTTCTTTATTCACCAAAAATTTCATGTTGGGCTCAACCAAAATTCACCTTTCCCATCTACAATGGGAGTTGGTTGTTTGGTGGACGAATAGTGGGGGAAATGTCAAAATAGTTTGTCGAAGTCAAACTGTCAATGTCAAAGCAAAGCGAGGGAAAAACTGGAAAAGTGCAACATTATTTACGTATCCTCTAATTTTTTCATGAGTCTTTCTTCTGTTTAAAATAATTTCTTCATCAGAGGAAGTTAATAAATCATCATCTGATGAATTTTCCAAAGGCATTGCAATCCGTTTTACCAATATTATGGTCCCAAGAAGACTAATGTCGCACATATTTATTCATATAATAATAATAATCGCCGAAAATTAAAAAATGTTTAGGTTATGTTTACACTTCAGGTGTCATGACGTCAGCACCAGTCAGCACAGTCATCAGTTTTCCACCAAATCCGTTTCCCTATTCATCACATTTTTGCACAACATAAGTATTCAACACAAAAAAAACTTATGATTGACAGTCCACCAATGTTGAAATTCACCGCAAAAAGTTGATGAATTTAAAAACGCTACCTAACCAACAATAGTATTACCAACCTATGAAAAAAAGTCACATTCAGTTATAGTCACATTTATACCATGGGCTGTAAGCTGTTTTTGTGATCACAATTATCGTGTTAGATTACTTTAAGCTGTGAACGCTATCTTGTAACCAGTTACAAGTGTTCTGTTTTATGTAGTGTGTGTATTTTCCTAATACCTGTTCACGTTGAATTGAAAATCAGTGGTGTAAATGACTGACCTGTTACTATGACAACTCATATGAAAGTTAATGCCAAATGTGTGCGATTTGCACCACTAATGTTCAATCCAACGTGAACAGGTTATAAACAATTTCGCGCGAATATTCGCAGGGTATTGCGCTGTGATCTGGACGCACCTTAATAAGCGCAGCGCAGTTCAGATTTAGTAGGCCATGGTAAAATGCATGGCCTACTAAATCTAAACTGCGCTGCGCTTATTACGGCCGTAACAAACTAGCTGAATGATTGATTCGGCTAACCTCAAAAAATCTACCCTTAACTAGCGCCATCTCTTTAAAGATATTAAACTACAAATCAACTAAATTGCCACAATAATTTAAATTTCCTTGAATTTCATCAAGGTTGAAGTACTAACATGGGAAAATAGTGCGTTGCATGTGGAGAAAATAACAACAGTTATTTTCAAATTCCCAGCAACCTCCAAACCAAATCCAAAATTGATATAATTATTAAAAAAAACCGAAATGAAACATTTCACTGTAATACATGTTTCTTCTTTATTATCTACAGCAACTCCAGGACCCTTGTTACGATTAGTTTGGCTTCAAGACCGTGGGGTCTGTAAATTTGTGGGGCTTTTAAAAGACTTGGCTAATATTGCCACACAAGTTTTATCATATTTAATTCCAAAAAATCCTTGTCAACCACTGGTTACTACTTTGCATCCACATTTAATACAGAATTCCATATTTACCTGTGATAAACACAAAGATAAAATTTGTAAAGTTGTTATCCAATTAGTAATGAAACCAATTTTAAACATTTGTTTATAAAAAAAAACAGATTACATAAAAACGAAATCCATTCAGAATAAACTCACAAGTAGGAAGGTTCTAAAATTATAAACTTACGAGAAAGGTATTGTCTTCCTGCAGATAGATAGTTTTACTTTTAATTTTTCTACTGTGCTCTATCCATTTTCAGATTTTGCAATTCCATTTTATATATAAATATTATGTTTCATAATTTGATTATTGTAATTATTAGGTATTCTTACGTTCATGAAACGTATTCGTGAAAATTTATTTCGCGTCAAAATGACAAAATAGAAAGTGTTAACCTAACAAAATAAACACGTTACGTGATTGTGATTGGATAATTTCAATTCAAATTACATTTTTCTTTTCTATTTCGCTAATAGATGGAGTTAGTTAAGGGTGAATTTTTTGAGGTTAGCGGAATCAATTGCTCCATTGAAAATCCGAGCTTTGTTACGGCCGTAATAAGCGCAGCGCAGTTCAGATTTAGTAGGCCATGTAAAATGTTACGACTAGCGCCACCTCGATCAGGAGAAACGTATCATAGTTGACACCAGGGGTAGGGCACTCTAATAGACGACCTTGAATCAAGTTTAATATTTTTCGGCCACTACAGATGGCGCTCAGATCAGAAAAAAATTAAAACGTTTGCTACTACCAACACAATTTAGCAATTCCTATGGTTGGTCATCCTGGTTAAATCCCCAATCCGAGGCACTTTCCTAGTAATTCCCAGAATATTGTTACAACGCGTGACGCAATTTAGTGGATAGTGGAAAAAGTTGATTTTGTGTTTTTGTGTTTAATTTTTAAATACTTTTGGACAATTTATAAAAAAATGAAGCCGTGTTGTGTACCCGGATGTGAAAGTATTCCAAGTCGCAGGTAGGCTGTAAAAATTAAATTTTTAAACTTTGATAATAATCAATCAATGTTTTTCGAAAAATCTTTTATTGTTATATTTTATTTATAGATATTTCATACCAAGAGAAATACGAATTCAAAAAATTTGGATTGAAAGAATCCAAAATCCAAAACTTCTAGGCTTGGAGCCAAAATATGTCGGTAAAAGTTTTGTTGTGTGCGAAAAACATTTTTCACCGATTTGCAAAGATGCAAGAGGACGTTTGTTAAAGAATGCTCTACCTACAATAAATCCACCAGGTATTACCATGTTTGTCCTGATTAATTATTTTTGGCCCTTTTTACTGAGAAACAATAACGACGAATTCGCAACGTCTAGTCTACACATGGTAAACTTTATCAAGCTGCAAAAATTGTTAATTTGGAATCACATTTGACATGATTATAGTATTTTTTTTTACATTTAGAGGTCATAAGTAAAGTAAAACTTTTTATAGCAAATGAAAAAGTCATTATTGTTGTATAGCAAGAGGAAATCTATGTGTTACTAGTCATTATCCTTTCCCAGTAAAAAAAAAATCTACCAGATAGGTCGTAGGTGTGTTTGACTCCCAAAAATTCAAAAAATTTATATTATGTTTGTTTCTCAGGCTTTAAGAAATCTTCCGGGACAGAAGACTGCTTCAGTCACCCTCAGGAAGAATATAAATATGTTACACCTGAAAAAATAAAAGGTAGGTCTGTTTTTATGTGATAGTCAGGCGCGAATCTACCAGAAAATTTGTTCTAAACGAAAAAAAAAATTTTGTAAAACTTCAATTTGTCATTCATACAATAACATTTGAATGTTCAGCAATTTATGATTCGAAAAAAAATATGGAATAAAAACATAGGTATAGGAAACGAAAAGTCCGTAACATGTAGACAATAAGTAGACATAAATAAAAGTAAAACTCTTTCACACCCTCAACATGGCGTATTTTAAACGGAAAACAAAGAAAATCAGTGTATAAAATATCTGCTCAAACAGTACAGATTTGTACATTTTAAGCACACAATAATTCGATAATAGTATATTGTTAACGCCCGGCGCCCAAAAACAAGTCGATACGTTTTTAATCGGTTTATTCTCCTCGACGCGTTAATTACAAGTCAGGAGTTTTTCCCCACGCGCTCCCCTCGTCGGCAGTCCTCGGATCTCCTCGGGTCACTCCGACACGATGGAGCGCTGCTCGGGGACTTCCCGCGAGGGATCCTCCCTTCGCTCATTAGGGAATCGTAACAATATTATGATGCGCTTTTAACGTCGCAAGTGCTTTAAAGACCCTTAAAAGTCTTAAAACGTATGTTATACGCTATTTTTTTTTATACTTGCACTACAATCTGAAAATTATAACAAAAAAGTAAATTTAAATACCTTTTCCGAAGTAATCTGTGTCATTAATTGTTGAGATAGAAATGGTCAATTGTTGTTGTTTCGTTCTCCTGTATATTTGTTAAAAATTGTGTATAAATGTGTAGGTATTTATTATTATTATTATTTAAAATGTAGGTGAATTTGAAAAAACGGGAAATGACATATTTCATAATGTAAATTTGGTTTTAAAATGTTTGTCAATTAATTGTCTACTTGACAGTACCTATCAAATAATTTTTAAACAAATAATGTCATTGAATTATTTATTTATAAACTGACGTACCGTCAAATAATTGTAATCTATTTCTGAAAAGCCATTTTCAAACTATGACAAACATGAAAAGAAACATGTCGGTTTTTTAACATTTCCCTTTTTTTCTAATTGAAATACATACAATGCCTGGCAATAAAAACTAGACATCACTTTTGTGTTACGTCAAAATCCAAATGTGTAATTAATGTTTTTTTGACACTGACATTTAAATGATGGCTTTTTCTTTGCCGGCCATTGTATATGTAGAAACGCCTTGTTTTATGCATTCGCTTTGTTCGTATATCAATTTTTGTATTCTTACTTGTTTTATAATAAATATTGTAACATTTTAACCTTGTTTTGAATTACCACCCTACAATTTTTTTGGAACCAGTGCGTAGTACAGGATTCAATTTTGCCGCCTTAGCACGATTACAGGTCTCCAATCAACTTTTTACCGACTCTCGGTAAAACTTTTTTTCGGCCACTATAGATGGCGCTGAAACTTGTTACCAGTTTTAACTGAGAGAGTGGCCAATCTATTCTCTTCTTTATCTAGGGTTGACACGAAGACGGACGAATTCAGTTCCCATTAACTTAAATGTGCTGAGCACGACCTGCTATATTACCGGCCTGTTATTTTAACTTCAAATTCAAAATGTCGTTTGAACAAGAAACATGTTTATCCCCAAAAAGCGCCCGTTTAGTAGCGCTCTGCGGAGATCACTCAAACCACACTTTTGAACAGGCCGGTTATAAATAATACAGTAGGTGGTGGTATACACCATCGATCCCTGTCCAATGCCATCCTGCTGCAATCCTGTTCTAAACCTTCTTTAAGGCCATCCTCACGTCTGTGCATTTAACATGTGGTGGTGCACTCTGCTCTCAGACGTAACAGGTCTTCTGTTAAAGATGGTCCTTAATGTCGCGGGATATTATTCGGCGATCAGCCGCCAGATGGCGACAAAGTCGATTTTATGAGGCGGCATTATTGAGATTTAATTTATTCCAATTGACTTGAAATTATTCAGCATCATCGAGGGAATTACGAAGCATTATGTAAACAGAAAGATAAGGGTATTGACATTAACGACAACAAAACGTATTTTCAACTTTTATTAAAATAATTGTAGTAAATACAAGAAAATCAAATGTAAAAAATTCTGTATGTCGTTACTCGTTAGATGTTGTAATAATTATAAATTCGTAAAAATGGCTAACCTTATCACCGGATCGTAAAGAGACAATAAAACTTCAGTCTATACAAAACATACAGTTGTTTACGTACCTAATTACGTTAATTAGTCATGTTTTCCTGAATATATCACAACACGTCATCACGCTTAATTATCGACAAATTAAATATCACCCGAAGTGGAAGTTTGATTTTCAACAGAAACGTTACACTTATAATACTTTCTAGATTACGATGTACATGATATGGCAGTTAGGAAGAGTAGATAAGTAGAAAGTTAGCAACACTTGGGCTTGACCATGTTGCCGTGAGCTATACTGTTGATGCTCAAATTAACAGTCTCCTCTTTTCCTGTATCTGTCGCTTCGAGCTCGCTCGAATTCGCCATGATATTGTCGATATTCTCGGTGTCGTACACCTTTAAGTTGTGGTCAACATTAGTCCCGAAGATTCTGATCAATCCGCGAGCCACGTCGTCGAAGACTAACTCGACGCCCTAAAATCACGTCAAGATCCTCATAACTTCGGTCATCGCAATTACCTGATCCTGCATGGCGGAGCACTCGTGGTAGGTGGCGCCTATGCTTCGGGCGTACTGGATGGCCTCATCTCTGCTCACCTGTCACACAATTTATTCGATTTTCTGTGTTGCTTTTTTAAGTTTTTACCTGTCTGTTTTTGGCCAAGTCGATTTTGTTGCCCACCACGCATAGCACCATCGGATTGTCGACGTTTTTCTTCAGTTCCAAGACCCAGCCTTGCATGCTTTCAAAAGTCTGGACTGAGGTGATGTCAAAGACGATTAAGGCGGCGTTTGCGTTTCGGTAGAACATGGGGGCCATGGCTTTGAATCGCTCTTGGCCTGCCGTGTCCCATATCTGTAAGTACTGAGCGTGACGTTGTTGTTGGGAATGTGGGGACTTTACCTGGAGTTTGACAGTGATATTGTCAATTAGAAGTTTACAACTGAAGAATGACGCCCCGACCGTTGGAGTGATGTGGTGGCTGAAGGAATTTTCGACGTAGCGGATTACTGTGCTTGTTTTCCCCACACCTGATAATTGATAAATGAATCATTTCAAATTGCAATGTATTAATTTAATGCAGCTTCCAATATTATTTATTAGATATGTAATTTATTATCGCAGAATACTGATAATATGATAAAAAGCGGAAAATGAGTTTGATATTTAATTGTTTTCTGAATTTTTTTTCCAATTAATTACCTATGTCCTATGTAACAAATGAGCAAAAAGTTATGAGGTAACTGCTGGTTTCCGAAAAATGAATAATAACTGGTCAGGAAGATTTAAAACAATTATTCAACATATGTTTACGTTTGATTATTATTAGTTTTATTATTGTTTAAAACAATACCTTGGTATCCCAAGACGACCACTTTGCCTACGATGGTTTTCATTGTCATTCACTACCAACAATACAGTCAAACTGACACACTACCACAGCAAATTATCAAACGATTACATTAAAACGCAACGTAAATTCCGTCTTTGATAACAAAAACAGTTAAGGTTATGTGATGTGTTGAAGTGCCGAATAAATAAAAATACAACAATCAGCTGACATGACATTATAGAAACCTGTAATACGACATTTGTTGTTTTGATTGACAAGAGCCAAGGGAATTTGAAAAACTTTTATGATCAACAAGAAAAACTTATCTTCATTATATTCCTTAAAGGAGTTTTATGGTCAAATCGATATAGATATAGATATAGAAATCACGCAGCATTAAGAAAGCAACACTTTCGCAGATAAAATAAACATGAATTTGTCAATTTATAAAATCTATAATTATTGTCAGTCATGTTGTCGATTGATAACTAAATGTTGTCAAATATTTTTAATACGATTTATCGCTTGTTCTCTATTGTTGGATGCTGAAGTTTTTATCCTTTCAGATCTGCGGTATAGAACTCAAAAAAAAAATTTAAACATGTGTCCATTTTATGCTTGTCGTGCAGTTTTTGTTGACACATTTACTCAATAATTTTTCAGAAAAATTGTCTTTTTTAATTTCAATCGCAGACTTTTGTTACAAATTCGAATAATTTTTATTTTTTCTCCAATTTTTTAGTGGCAGTATAGAAATCTATAGAGAAATAAATGCGGTTTCACCTCTGATGGGTAGATGGCGCCAGATTCTAAATTGTCAGAAAGTTACTTGAATTGTGTTTTGATTTTGATGGTGTCAGGGAAATATCTACTGATTTAACCCTTCACAGCCTTCACTGCGTGAAAGCCTAACACCTCAACTTTTCGGTAAGTTAAATCTGGCAAATCGTCGTTCCGAGAATAACCACGTATTAGGTGTTGTTTCATTACAACCATTTGAAAAGATCGTTTAAAAGAATTATTCTTTATTTAACACTTAAACATCGTTTTGAAGAAAATGTGGTAATGGTGCTAGTAATAGCAGTTGTGGTGGTTGTAATAGTAATAAGTATCGTGCGCTCGAAAAAAAAACGAGTAAACTATGACTGGCATGGTTCAGTTGGCAGCACTGGTTTAATTTGGTGGATTTTTTTCGACTGCAAGGTACCATAGTACTCTCCCAATATCGTTTGTATTTTGGATGATAATTAGAATCAGTCAATAACTCGCAACAGTGAAGTTTTTTGTGCAGCCAAGACTTCCTTTACTTTCTTCGTTGGTAAAGAATCAGCATGCTTTAATTGTTTTGACCGCCGTTTGGTTTCTGATGTTGTATCCAAATCTCATTAGTGGTAAAAAATAAAAATAAAGAACACCGAAATTGCAAGTATTTACTTGTACATATGTGATGCTTCCATTTTCTGGAAAATTCAAAACTAATAATAAAGAAATGACGGCATCAATTTACTCAGAAACTGGAACTTCACTGAAGTTTCAGTTAAATAACTTTTCTGGTTACTGTTAGGTAGTTAGTAAAACTGACAACAATGCACTAGACATTGACGCTATTTATAACCTCAAACTTAGAAAAACACAACCTAATTCAGTACACAGCTTTAATACCAAATTAAAAATGTTCATGGCTTCCCATTGTGCCAAAACAACGTGAAGGTATTTTATCTACAAATGCAGAATAGTTTTGATAATTAAGCTTAATTATTTTATTATATTAATAAATTGCTTTTTTCCCTGATTAGCGCAGTAAATAGGTCCTAATGAACCAATGAAAATTAGGTTGGTCAAGCTGGAAATTTCTAGACCTTACCTACTAGGTAGGATTACTAGTATTATGACCAAAATGGTCTGTTTCTTACTCCCAGTTTTCTAATGAGGAGAATTTAGTACCTATCTTTTTTTCCCTGTTAGTAAAAACACAATTTTTCTGTTATAAATTATAATGTTACTTCTTGAAATGAAGATGCACTGGTAGTGTTTTTATTTATATTATCAGTTATTTTAATACGTAGTTTTAAACAGCGTGTTTTTGTGATCTAAAAGTTTGAACGAACACTTTTTGTCTTAGTCTGCCTCTGAAGTGAGGAGAAAAAAAACTCTAGAAATAGAATTTCGGCTATATTTAAGCGAGTCCGCATGAACACATAGATCCGAAATCAATTTCCAAACTAACTCCAATTCCTCCATGTCTAACAATCCTGTCAGGAAAAGTATTCCCATGATTCAATGCGGTGGCGCCGCCGGAGGGAAGGCAAATAAAACATACGTAAAACAATTGAAGCGCGAACGAGGGTGATCTGATAGCGTTCGTTCTGGAAGGGGTAATGCTGTCTACTGATTGGTTGAAAACTTTTAGATTGGTTCCAATCTTAGTAATTTTGGTCGAGAAACTCATAATTTATTGCCTTAGTGAGCTTGTTTCCAAGTACACTGCGACGAAAAAAGCGAAGAGAAAAGAAAAGGAAGTAATCCAGGACGACCCAAAGGACGAAAATATAGATAGCGTTGACGTCGTTTTAAACCGAATCGAGACAAATGGACCGTTCGACCGAGGCCGTTCTCGCAGATGAATAACCAAAGACGACATTAGACCCTCTACTGACGTCATCACGGCGCTATCGTCCAATCAAATGGACCGTGCCTAACTTAAGTAACGTCAGCGGATTCGCCGCGTCGTTGGCAGCACTGACGCCAGAAACCCGACTTCGGACCGTTCGTTTCGATTTTTGATTTTTTCGAGGTGGCGCGTGAATGGAGATTCGGTTTTAAGAGGCAAAGATCGACGGGTTTCTCCTCCGGAGTGTCCCTCATACATATTGCATGATATCGAATCAGTTGTTAAGTTAAGCGAGAACTCCACTTTAGACAAAACCTTTTAGCAAATTACATCAAGAACGATATGGACTTGTAATACATACAATTCGTTCAGAGAGAAATGTTACAAATGCCGATTCGCCCTTCAGAATAAACGCATTTCATCCACACCAGTCGGTGGAACAAGGAGGGCGAATTGAGACGCATAAATAACACTGGAATGATTTTTATAATTCGCGGGTGCTTCCGTTCCGATTGCGGTTCTTTCAGGATTCGTTTAAATGTATATTTACGGCGAAGACACTCTTGATTTCCAAGCCAACAATTCCGCAGTGCTGCCAACGCTCGCAAAGCTCAACTGTCACACCTGTCATCTTTACTAATAGGACTGCACGTTCTACTCATTTGACGAGAACATAACGCAACACTTGTTACATCCGAATTACAGGAAAACGTGTAACGCGCTTGGGTTGGCGCACTTGTAACAAGCGAAATCTCGTTGCAACATGGCGGATTGCAGGTCACGTGACCGATCACGTGACGACGCATCATATTTCCCATCCCGTTCGGCATTAATGGCATCATCGGAATCTAAGTAGGGATCGCTGAGCACATTTCCCTAATTTGATGAAACAAATTGCGAGGCCAAGTCAGCCGAGACGCCGCTAACGTTTCCTGAACGGAAGTGCCCGTGGCGGATGTTGATTGGTAATTGTTTCCCCGCAGATACTGACGCCCAATCAACGAGCGAGAGTAGTGGTGCGGAAAACGGCACTCTGGATCTACTCCGACGGAATAACAATGGACCGGTGTGGATATCTTCGACGATGGATACTTGATATTATCGGAAACATCTCAGATGGATTCCGAATGGATTGGAGATGTTCTGATACAACGCGGGGGGTGATGGGCATTTTTTATGAGAGGTGGATTATTGGGTCAGAGGCCGAAGGGGTTTAGGGGGTTTTGGAACTTTGGAGTAAATTGAAATGTAATTTGAAGAAAAGTGTGATTTTATTGTGGCAAGGGTTGAAATAGTTCAAAAGTGATGAAAATTTTGGTTTTGTGTTTGTGGATCAAAATTGAAACCAACGAATTTGTGTGGACTTGTAACTTTTAAATTTCAGTCTAAACTGAATAGTAGATTTTTGATTTAAAGATTTTTCGAAAATTGATATAATTGTATTATTATTATTATTATTTTGGAAAAAAAGTAGGTGTTGATGAGAGAAATTTAAAGAAGATAGCACTTCTTTTGTAATAAATAAGTATTCCATATTTTGGAATGAAGAGTCAAAACCGGATAAAAAGGATTTGGGTTAAATTTGAAGTTTCTTGAATTTTACCCCAAAGTGAAGAAAATTTAGGAAAAAAATACATTTTATCTAATCCCGTGGGATAAATGATACTTATCCCACTAATTTTGAGTGGGATAAGAACTTCATTACCTCACGCATTTTCATTACCTCACTCAGTGAGGTAATGAGTTTCCATACCGAATCGTATTTTGGAAACAATTTTGAAGTAAAATATAAAACTGAATTCTTATATTTTTGAAGCTGAACGCGAAAAAGACAAAGTATGATGTTTAGATTTTTTTTTAGCTTGACCTGGACAAGAATGCAATATAGTCAGTTAATGTAAATACATAGCAATACTTTCAGTTTTTTAATTTTGAAATAAAAAAGATTCATAAACTCATAAACTGAAAAATAGTTCAAAGAAAAAACATTGAAAAAGAAACCCACAGATTTTAGTGTGATATTTGAGGTTACTTGGATGATAACTTTGAAAAAGGAATTTGGAACAAAGTAACACATTTTTGAAGTTACCGGTTCCAACAAGTTTTCTCAAATTTTGGAATAACAAGTAAATTGCACTTAATGTGACATTTACTCAAAGTTTTAACAATTGCAACTAGCACTGAGTCGCATTTTGGAAATAATTTTGAATTACATAATATGGTATAAATTCTAGGATAATTTGAAAAAAGGGAGATTTTGTTTAATATAAAACTCCTAACTTTCCTTTTAACTCTTTGATAAAAGTGAAGCTGAATTTTTATGTTAAATATGTTTTAAAATATGGAAGTTTTTTGAATTATACTCGTAAGAAAGTGATGAGTACCTAATTGGAAGAAAATGAACAATTTCAAAAAGAAGTCAGAAAATGCATTGGATTGTTTAACGCACAGTGGATTTTCATGTTCAAGAGCGAAGAGGCTTGGTGCTTGGTATTTAATGTTTAAAAAAAATATCCGTTTTTGAATCATGCGTTCAAATGAAAACCTGGGCTGAGAAGCTTTGAAAAAAGTAAACAATTTGGAACAGTGTAAAGTTTGAATTTCCCGCCGTTTGACACGAATGATAATTGTTCATGTTTAATTGGCACATGAATGAACATGTTTATTTTTAGGAAAGGGTGCCCTTAAATATTGGTTTCGAGAATAGGAATCGTTAGTTATTATATTTTTAATGTAAAACATTGCTAAGAAAAAAAAACGGAAACATTTTTTGTTTATAAATTTTAGGTTAGCTGTCAACATGCTCTAATCACAACTGTCAACTTACACTTTAAAAAAGCAAAACAATTGACTGTATAACGGTTGGACCTTCCCAGTCCAGGATTTCATTTGAACGCCCGATATAATCCTTGTATCGCGCGTTCAAATGAAATCCTGGGCTGAGTAGGCGTTGAAAAAATTAAACCGTTTAGAAGCGTGTAAAGTTTGAATTTCCCGCCGTTTGACACGAATGACATTTGTTTATGTTTAATCGGGACATAATTGAACATGTTTGTTTTCAACAAAGGGTGCCCTTAGAGATTTGCTTCGAGAATAGGAATCGTTAGTTATTTTATTTTTAATGTAAAACATTGCAAAGAAAGAAAAAAAGAAAGACTTTTTTAGCTGTAAATTTTAGGTTAGCTGTCAACATGCTCCAATTAATCTACGCTTGAAAAAAGCATAACAATTGACGGTTTCCAACGCCTTCCCAGCCCAGGATTTCATTTGAACGCGCCATATAAAAATATGTTTTTCTGAATATCCCCTAGCTAGACGGACATCTTTCATGATAAAAACCAAACACTCTGTATGTTTCAAACATTCTAAAACGTCGTAGAGAACCTTTTAAGACATTTTAAGAAAGTATTTTTGTAGACAAAATTCGATACCTACAATATCATTCTATAGATTTTTTAAAATCTTTCTTTAAATATTTTTTTACATTTTCTTTTTTTTTGTCTTTTTTGCTCTTTTCTTATTTTATTTTATTTGCTGTCCTTATTCTTTTGTACCTACTATTTTTTATACTTATACATATACCGGGCCTTCAAGTAAATTCGAAATTAGAGTAGGCTGTGATTTATATATTTTGTCTGTTAAAGGTTGGTAGACTTTTTAGCACTGACAGTTGTCAATAGTTTTATCTCACGATCAGAATAAACACGTGTACGGTGCTGTCAAATGACACTGCTGTCCTATTTTGTAAAAATTGTGTGTTGCCAACTTCATAATAAAATCACAGCATACCTACCCTAATTGCGAATTTATTTGAACGCACGATATAATACATACAGGGTATTTCACGAGTGATAATGACGGAATTAAAAATGTAATCCACAATATATGTACATATTTCCAAAGTTAACTTGGATATTTGTTTTTTGATTTATAAAAACATGAAACATAGTTAGCTGTGAAGTTTCATAAATTTTGACATAAACGTCATTGCCTTGGTTAAATGAAATTGTGAAAAAACGAAGAGATTTTGGGAAAATATTTTTTGTCTGCATAAACGCGCAACTGCCGAAGCGCCATAAATCAGGATCATCTCTGTTTTGTCATCGTTCGAATACATTTTAATTGTCGTATTTTGACTTTTTCGTCAGTTGTGACAAATATAATTATTGAAAGCAAAACCATCATGGATTCATAATTTCATTTTAAAATAATACAATATTTAAAATAGCCACGTTAGCTTTGGAAATGTATTGTGGGTTGCATTGTCAATTCCGTCGGGCTCATTATCACTCGTGAAATACCCTGTATCGTCTATCTCGCACATTATTCGTTCTTCCTCTTTCCACTTTCACTGCACCTTCTTATATTGAAAGCTTCAGAACAATTCACTTCCATGTCTTGTAGATTGTAGAGGGTACCATCATTGTCACAAAACACATCCACTGGTACCTACTTTTCATACATTTCTAAACGAAATAGTAAAAATAAAGTTTCTCCATTAAATATTTGACTGAATCCTATTATAATAATCATTGCTACCCAGAGTACCTACCTGATGGCATAATGCTCGTACTTCGTGTATTTCCAAATTGTTGAAATACTTAACATATTTTTAACTTAACTTTTTGACTCTTCTACATTAGCAAAAACTGTTGTTCTGGACACTCATTTAAAACCTCCTCTTAATAAACCAAAATTATAACTTCTCTTAATTTGTTTCCAAGTTTTTTATTTTTAAAACTCACCTAGGTATCAAACAAAATTTTTTTTTTATTTCACGGGACCACCTGTAAATCCGCATTTCCTTATTTGCTCAAACCGCCCCCCGTTATGACTCGTTCCCATTTTTTTCAGCACGGTACAGCTGTAGATAAACATTTAGAACTTTCACACTGAACATTATTTATCGACAAACATAGCATTGCACCGATGTGCCAATTCTAAAATGTTTGGCAAACACCACCAAGGGCGATATTTTCCGTCACTTTGTATTCGTGAATGCCCTCATGACTAATACAGTTTGCATTGTTATTTTTTCTTTCTTAAAAAAACAAACATTCGATTCGACTTATCTCACGATAAAATATCGTCAATGAGTTAATGTACATTTCAGGCAAATTTTCATGCCGATACCGGTGTTGATACAACAACCGTAATGAATAAAGTTTCTATTGAACCGCGATTAGATAACTTCTGTATTGGTCATCGAATTACCTCCGCCGATATCGAAAGCGGAAGAGGATCAGGCCGCAAATCCGAGATCAGGTGAGGTCAACCGTGTTTACAACTTTTGTAGGGTAATCCGGGGTGAATAAAAACTCGTTGTAAAATTAGTGTTATGATTTATTTTGTTACAGGAACTTTAAAATATGTACAACTTTCGATGAGGTAGCGTCACAGAAAAACTTATCCAATCAACGAGATCATACTTCACAGTACACTTTATTCAATAAATATTTACAAATACAAAATCATAATGCACCTACTCGCGTCCGATACCCGCGTTATCACTTTACACAACGTAAGGTCTGTACAGAGATTCACCATCTTGGATCTTCCGACTGGGCTCGTTGTCGATTTGTCCTTCGAGTCCTTCCTGGGGGACGGAGGAGGTCGGCTTGCACTGCGACGAGCTCACCGCCTGCTTATTCGACACCGGTTCGTTATCCTTGGGCGCCCCTTTCGCCTCCTGCTGCGCCTTCTTGCTCCGCTTCCACTTCATCCGCCTGTTCTGGAACCAGATTTTCACCTACGACAAACCAGCAGCTGTAAGACAAAATCAAAACTGTTTTCTTCCGGCGAGAGTTACGGCCGGGCTAAGCACAACTCCAAACAAACAGACAGAAGTCATATTTTAGGATTGTGATGACTAACTGCAGGAAATGTGATGGGAATTTATCACGTCTACGGCTTTAGTTTATAGAAACGTTGATTTCCTCGATCGGGCTTTCCGCGCTTTTTGATACTCACTTGGGTCTCCGTCAGCATTAAGCTCGTCGCCACCTCGAATCGCTTCGGTCGGGAGAGGTATTTGTTCTGTCTAAATTGCTTTTCTAATTCTAGTAATTGCTGGGAGGTGAACGCTGTGCGGGGGCGCCTCGTCTTGCCCAGGAGAGCGTGGCCGGGGCCGCAACCTTTAACAAACACACAAGTTACTCTTGAGATAATCCCACCAACTATCGACGGGGCACGTCACGACAATTTTGCTCATGGGACTCTCCCCAGGTTTTATAACAGTCACTCAGAAAAATTGGCAACGTTTTTGTAGGCTTTTCAACGATTAGTGGGAAATTAGCCAGCGGGAAGTCCCGATCTGAGCCTCACAGAAACCGAAAGAATATATAAAGTTTTTAGTTTTGGTGTACAAATTATGAAAATGCAATTTTTGATTTTTCAAAATAATTCAATTTAGGTATCGGGTGTTCATTTAAATTTCCCGTCAAAGTTGGCGTTGAAGAGTCGATTGTGAACGCACCACGGATTACGGATCACGGATCAGCTCTTTAAACTAACCTCGACTGAGGAGTGGTGCGTTCACAATCGACTCTTCAACGCCAGATTTGGCAGGAAATTTAATTGAACACCCGATACTTTTCTTTACTTTTTTTTTAGTGTCTTACATTGCTAATTATTCCCATACTCTTTGAGAAGTAGTAAGAATTTTTTTCTTGCTTCCGCAGCTGGTAAATAAGAAACTAGGCGGCAAGAAATCCAGACCTGAGTCTCACAAAACCTGTGCGATAAAAATGTTTCGAAAAACTGGAACATATTTCGATTATCTATATTTACTCAGGCACATTTTACAATAAGCGTGCAATCACTGTACCGTGACAGTTGGTCAGGAATTTTATCAGAATATTAAATTATGAAAATGACTGATTTGTGGAAATGCGATGGCGATGGCGCTTTTAGCAGTGTATACTCATTACTCTCACCCTGAAATAATGAAATTGACAGTGAAGTGTTATTAGAGCTTCGACCTTCTTCAAGTCCGCCACTGTCATTGCTTAATCTGCTATAAAGTTTAATGGCTGAAAGTCGTTCAGTTCTTTGGCCGCGTTTCAAAGACTTGATGGCTGTTTCGATAATAATTGCAAACGAACTAAGAGTGTACTGTCGACCAGTTTTTCACCACAGAAATTTTGTTTCAGGGAGTGGAGGAGATAGAGTGAGCGAAAGTAAAAAAGGTGAGTGATTTGTGATTTGGCTTTGTGACGGTCGTTACGTATGGTCGACGAGGGAGCCTTCGTTACTTGTCAAATAATTCCCTGGGCGCTTTTTATTTTATTAAATAAAACAACAGTCCGTTAAGCCGGTGCAATCGGCCATAAAATCAGCACCACCATCACCTCGAACCCCATAGTCTTAACGGGCTCTCGTAGGGTGAAATTAGGGTGTCGTTAAATGTATTACGATATTAAATTATCATGACAATGGCACAATCAGGGGTCCCAGTGATAAATACACTGCAAACATACGGCCCTTCTGGCCACAGGTTTTATACGCAATATGCTGACAAATTAGAGGAGGCCCAGCACTATGAATAATTAAATAAACAGGGCCGGTGCAGAATTCGGCGAATTTTCTCCATTCGGCACTAATTGCGGCCGAGCGATGCGATATTTCACCGGGGCAATAATTCCCGAAAACGTTTTCTTGCAACAAACATAAAACAAGTTAAGGATAATACCATGGATAATGGCTCCGGAACGTGGAATTTCAGCTGTAAATCAGACCGAAACGATCATCAGAATGTTTTAAAGCCCTCCTGCGATTCGGCCGATTGCTTCCTGATATATGGCGATATGCGAGCGCTCAATGCTTATAAATTGCCGGCATTAGAGCGCTCAATCGGACTTGCGAGACGATTTCAGACGTGTACTCGAGCAAAAAATGCAAATTAGTTTAGTCAGGTATCTCCTACTGATTTATAAAAGGCCGAATTCAACCGAGAGGGGAGCTTTCAAGCTCAGGCACGAGCTCGAAAACCCACGATGACAAATTAATTAGTCACAAATGACGCTGCAACCCATTGGAGTGGCTTTTCTGAAATGGAAACATTGAAATTTTAACATCTCGTACTGGTTTCAGCAGGATGGAGCTCGAACGCACATCGCGAGAAAGAACGAATTAATCAAGTGGCCAGCAAGATTGCCTGATCTAATACTTTCGAAAATGAAATGAAACAATAGTATCTAAGGGCAAAAGGTTAAATGAAAAAAAAATCGAGATGTTCTGCATAGAGGATAGAACAGATGTACAAGATTGACATAGATGAGCCAGTTGATTATCAATAAAATCACCTGATCTAGCTCCTCTTGACGGTTTATCGAGCAGATTTAAAATACACATTTATTTAAAGTCTCTCTCAGATCAATATCAGGAACAACTCTAAATATAAAAGATTAAATAAGTATGAAACTTCACAATTGTAAGATTATCTAAATGGAACAGATAGACAAAAATGGATTGACCAGCAAGATCGCCAAACCTGACTCCTCTCGAGGATGTATGGAGTTAATTCACAATATCGAGGTTTCTTCAAATTGGAAAATTGTACAAAACGGCTTCTGCATAGGGCAGTTGTTCTAATAGATTGAGAATAACGAGAGAATTAATTGACCAATAAGATTACCTGATTTGACACCTCTAGATCAACAAAATATAGAAGATTATCACAATCACTTTCAAATGTAGAGACTTATTTTGGAATGGAACATCCTGTGAAAGCTTTATCTGATGAGCTTTCATAAAAATATAGAAATTGTATTTTGAGTCGGACGACATGATTTACACATCTAAAATATTTTACGACGTTTGATAAAAAACTACAGCAACGATTATTAAAAAATAAGTGGTCAAATGAGTTTTACTATTGAAGATAAAGCATTAATGATTTATCAATAATGAATTAATTAATAGTAGATTTTTCGAGAGGTAGGCAACCAATAAAACAACTGTGTATAGCAAGTATACATATGTGTACGATCAACCTAAGACAGACGTTTCGATAAAACAAACGATGGGGTAGCACTCTTGATTTGTTTTCTTTTTGATCACTCTGTACAGTATTTGTGCTTCTTACTATGTTCCTAACCTAACCGACAGCAGTTCCCAAAATGTGTAGATTTTAGCAATAATTGGTGGAACTAAAGTTTCGGTACTTGTGGTTGGTATATGCTATGGTAACCAGAGCTAACTTTTGTAGTACGTATTCCCAAAAATAATTGCCTCAAGAACTGCCCCAATGAGTTAATCAAAATTTTACTTTTTGACACATTCGTGACTTGTTTGTATGAAAATGTTGCACTCTGTAGATAAGGTGTTAATTAAACTCAATGGTGATAAGAGTGGCTAATAAAGTCGGATATTTTCAAATTATTGTATTTATTTTGACAGCCGCCTCTGAGCTCTGGTGGGAATTATATCGAATTATATTTTTAACTGATAAAAATGTTTGCGGCCCTAATTAACTCCCCCTCTAAATTTACTATACAAAAAAAAAATGTGTTAGGGACGCGGGGTGAAGAAAAATATGTGTGGTTATTTGTGTTTCGCTTAATTTTTTTTTTAAATTGATTGCAGTGATTGCAGATATTTAAATGGGGATCGATTTGTCGGGGTGGTTTTTTGACGCAGTAAATCTGACGTTTTGCGAAACAAATCCGCAAAAAACCGTCCCGATTGGAAAGGATCGGGGCGCAAACGGCCCCAATGTTTAGGTGGAACACATTAGCAAAGTTAATGACGGCAATTAAAGTAATTTATCGGAGAGCACTTGCCGTCAACACGGCAAATTGAAGGGGGTTGGCGGCCGCCTCCACCGCCTCAACCCATGTGGTTAACTGGGATTTTCTCCGCTTAATTTATACCGTACGTAACGCCACATGTGTTATTTGCTTCGACGATATGTCACCGGCTCTCTGATGGTCGAGTTTTATGGGCAGGGCCACCGTGTTTGTTTTGGAAATTAGCATCCCCCCATTTTAACGGTTTGCTGATTTTTGATATAACTAATTCGGATGCTTTTTGCCAGATTAGGAGGGACGGACGGAGCCAATTTGCTAAAGCCGCAAAAAGGGCACTTTCGATTCGGGGGCGAAGCCGGATTTGAGACGCTTTTTCGAGGGGGGACGAGCCAAATCGGCGAATTATAAATGTACATCCACGCGAGACGAAAGTTGCGGTATTTTTGTTTTGGAAAAGTGTTTTTTTCGAAGTGGTAAAGGCAAGATTCGAAATTAAATCAAGCAGAAATAATGCAAAAATTGGCGGATTGGGGAGGTGAAATGGCCTTCGAGTAGCAGTTTTCTGAATTTTGGATCTGGATTGAAAGTGAAATAAGAAACCGAAATAAAAACCAACATTCCTAAAGGAAAGCGATAAAACTGGATTAATGAGATTTTTTTCCCTAATTGAAGGCAAGACCCACGAGGTAATTGATTGCTCATACAAAAATGTTGTATTATAGATTTAAGTTTTTTTGAAATGGTAAAGAAAGGTTAAGAATGATAGAAATAATGAATTACGGTGATTCATAATAAAATGAAAATAAATATTGACGGATTAAGGAGCTGGAAATAACATTCAAATAAATTTAAAACATTTTTCGCAATTTTGGAAGTAACAATTTTTAAATAAAAGAAATAAAAATGAAACGAAATAAAGACAAAAATTCCTAAATGAAAGCGATATGACTGAATTTAAAAGATTAAGAAGTGAGGCAAGGAAAATCCTTAAACGAAGATAACTGATTTTTCTTTCAAAAAACAAAACGTAAAAAAATGAATGATAAAATAACAAAATTAAAATCGTACTTTATTTACTTTACTTTTAAAATTTTTATCTCTCATTTATCGTTGTTTGTGTCTTGCTTTTTATGTTGCACAAGTTCTCATTCAAACATTTTTGTCTTGATTCCACTTACGATTGTTCCTCTTTCTTCTTCATTCTTGTTTATTTATTATTCCCTTTTTTCCAATTTTTTATTTTTTGCTCTATTATTCATCAAGTAATATTTTTCTTCTCTATTTCCTCATTTATGATCTTCTCAAATTTTCTAAATATTTTGCACCGGGTGCGTCAAGTTTTACAGCCCGATCGAAAACACCCCCTTCTAATCGATTTAAAATTCTCAAAAAATTCAGGAATAATTGTGTATTGCTGTAGAATATTTTGTAAAAATTATTTTTCTTTTAATGAAACAGGTAAATATTTCTTAATTTCGTAATTCAATGACCGCTACAATAATTTACATAATTTTTCACTGAGAGTCCTTTCAAACATTTAGGAAAAATTTGGTGTCATTGAAATCTTGAAAACATCACCGATTTTTAAACTGGAATTTGATATTAAAGTGCAAAATTTAGCTATGAAATTTAGCTTGAATTGGGCGGTCATTTTCACAAAAGGGTTGACGTGGATTGTTTATGGTTCCTTTATGAACTTAAGAATTACTATAAAAGTTGTCAACAGATGTTTATTGGCTGTTTACGAACAATGAGGTATTTATTTATGACACTGCAGTTGAAAATCTTGATCATTTTTCGCTGTTTTAATTTTAAAATTGGAATAATTTAAAAAATAATAATTTTCTTTTGATGCGAATTTCATAAACGTTTGAATTAATTCTGAATTATGAGCGTATACGGAAAACATTTTTTTTGTTCAAAATCAATTTTTTAATTTTATGGCTCTGAATGAAGTGATAAGGAAAAATTAATTGCACACATTTGAAACCTTATATTAAGGGAATGTAACCCTAAAGTTTCGTAATTTTTACTAATTTTTTAATAGGATTAATCGTGCGGGCGGTAAAACTTGACTCACCTGGTATATCGCGGAATATCTTTATGAAAGACTAAAATTTGTTACTATTTTTTACAGTTTATTTTTTAATGCTCCTTCATCTTTTAATTGTTGTACATTCATATCTCGTAGTTATTTATTTATAATATCATTTATTTTATTTTTTAGCAGCACTATTAACTTATACAGGGTGTATCTAAAATGCGTGTGTTAATTTTAACAGGTAGCAGAGCTTGTTAAATGAAACGTTTTTTCTATTTGTATTTTTTACGAAAAACCTTTACAAATTGGTTTAAAATGTGGAAGAAATTAATCATCAAAATGTAGATATAACCGCCTCTGAGTAAGGGCGAAAATTTTCTGTTGTGATGGAAACGAAGCATTGTCAAAAAACTTACATTGTTATAGAAAAAATAAATACATAATTAAAATTAAAATTCTCATTGTTACAAAAAAATAAAAACTAGTTAATCACACAAAACGACTCGTTTGGTAAAAATTGAGGGGCCAAAAAAACTTGGAAAATATTTGCAATTTTGAAAAATGTTAAAGTTTCAATAATTGGTGAGTTCTTCCACTGGTTAAAATTAATACACGTATTTTAGATACACTCTGTAGGTATGTACCGGGTGGGGCATCGTATACGCGCACGCGAGAAATCGTGACTTCTAATTAAATAAAATTGGGAAAATTTTATATACCTGACTAATTATTGATAAGGTATATTTGAGAATTTTTTAAAAAATTTTTGTTAATAAATAAGGCCGTAACAGTTTTATTAGTTATTCTGAAATTAACTATTAATTTACCTATAAAGTTTTTACACTAAATGAATCTGTATCTGCTACCCCTTCAAACCCTGGTGGCACAATTACATATTTTGACTTGGTTAGCTAAATAATTCGCTTTTTTATTTAAACGTAAACCAAACGGGTGATTTACGGCACAATGGTATAATTTCCCAACAAAGGTATAGCCGACCGTTTTAAACCTTTTTGCCATAAAATTGACAGTTTCCATTGTCACCTAAATTTACGACAGCACAAGTAGCAGGTCATAAATAAAAATGATTTTGAAAGTTGAAATGTAAAACTGCGTTTAATTCAAAATCTAATTGGTATTTTTTTCCGTAGATTTCGTAAATAATTATAGGAAGTGAATCTGGGTAGGTTAGTATAAAAATCAAAATTTGACTTTTTGGTTGGAATTTACATTTTAATTTTTTTTGGCTTTGTTTGTAAGTGAAAAATTATCAAAAAATTATGAAATGTACCTTACCAATAGCCAGGTAAGTCTGAAAAATTTCGACAATTTTATTTAATTAGAAGTCGCGATTTCTCGCGTGCACGTATACGATGCCCCACCCGGTATATACAAAAGAGTCTATGCTTCTTTACGAACCTTGTATTCTACCTGTTTTCTATTCTTTTAATGCTTTTGTAGTGCCTTTTAATTTATTGTTGATTTTTGTTTTTTCATATTTCGCCACTTTGTTTTTTCTATTTTGCTAAGTACTCTACAATTCTGTCTGATTTCAATACTTCCAATAAAATAAGTTGTATTTTCTCCTAATCACTTTTATTAATTTTATTCATTATTATTTATTTTATTCTGTTGCATTTCTGTTACGTCCAACTGTACCCACGAAGGTCTGGACGGGTGCTTACACCCCCACCCTCAGTTTTCTAGAAGTAGGTAGTATAGTAGGTAAAATTTTGTAAATAGTAGGCAGAGAATAACTAGAAACCAGAGACGAATAAAGTACTCAACAAAAGTGACAGTTATTTTTTCTCGAATAAAGACGTCCATCTCAAAGCGTCCAATTCGATCGCAACAACCCAGAAAAAACACAGCATACAAAAGGGTTACAGTCCTAAACATATTCCTTTTAGCTTCAAATTTTTCTTTCATAATTTTGTACTAAATACTGATTCATTTGGTTACCATTAAATATTTTCATATATTTTTTTTTCTATTTACTTATCATTTTACTTCGTTTTCCCTATTGTTCTTGCTTTCTCTGTCTACGAACATTCTCTAAAATATTCTTGCAGTCTCTTTTAATTTTTTACTTTACTTCAACCTTTTTAATTCTGTATTTCTACTCATTTCCTTATTTCAATTTTTATTTACTATTCTTCCTCTTTATACTACACTTTTATTTTGTTTATTTTTTATATACCCTGTACAGCACAACGAAAATTCCCTTTTAACTTTTTCTTTTCCTCTTTTCTCACATCTCTTCCTTATCCATTTTATCAAGCTTTTATGCATTTTTTTTTAATTTTCCACTCTTTTTTTCACATTAATTCATTACTTTACCATTCTTGTAATAAAGTAGTACTTTTTTTGTCGTTTTTGCATTATGTTCTCGTTCTAATTCTTTTGTTAAATATAGTAATATGCACAGTTATTTGCATTTTCTATTTTCCGATTTTTTTTTTCTTAGCTTTCTACTTATGACTACTGCAGGTACTCTTGAAATATCATGTACCTACTCATTATTGAAATCTTGTTTTTATTCTTTTTTTCTTCCTTGCCTTGTTGCACATTTCTCATTCAACACTTTTTACACTTCCTCTTCTCATTCTTTGCCTACTTTTCAAGATAATTTTCTTCAGAATTCTTATATCCCATATTTTTCAGATATCTCTTCATCGCTTTATTGAAGCTTATTCCTCCTGCTATCTTCTTTTTTATTTTAGCGTTGCGGACATTCTTGTGTTATTCCTTTCTCTTTTTATTTAGTCTTTCCCCTTTCTTAGATGTGAAATTTGTCAATCTTTCCTTTGTCATAATTATATACATATTTTGGGATGGGTTTAATCAACGATGTATTAAATCGCCGGATCAATTCCGAAATTTGGCAAAACCAGGTTACGTCCGGATTTACCGGAGCTTTGGACGGCCCCCGTCTGACAGTTAACAATGATAATAATTACAGCGTCAGACGTAATTTCGTGATGCAAAGCGTTGGATAACTGTAAACAAAGTTGTTTAATGATAATGGACGAAAGCCCCTCATCGTGCTCTCAATTGATCCCATTAGGTGTCATATATTTCACGGTCGGCCTATTATAATTCAATGGATTGTTGATATTGGGTCCTATTTAGAATCACCCTGTATTTATACAAGTTATATTAGCAGGTGGCCATCTGTCGCCCTTCCACCCCATCATCGCTCTGTTTATTTTCAACTTGTACCAATTTATTTATTATCAGAGGAAATGTTACGGGGTGTGTGAATTTTCAATACGTTATTTGACGGCGGCGGTAATTCTATTATGATTAATTGATTCAGGCCTTTTATGGAGTCGGTGTTTTGAGTGTTCGATCGCCGTTTGGCACTTTATAACCTGGAAGGAATTTTTCAATCGAACGGAAATTGAAACGCAATCGACAAGCAAATATTTATGGACGGCAAATAATGATTTTTGCATGAAATCAAAATTAATAAAAATATAACCATTGATTGGCCTTATCAACAATTAATCCAATTTTATTGTGAACTTATCATAATTAAACCCATTTATTAAGCCCCATATTCAATTATGTCGATAACTAAAGCTCGTTTGAAGATAATGACACACTATTTCTGAATTATTATCTCAATCCAAGACATATGGTGATATGATTCAAAATTTAATATAAAATTACGACCATTATAGTTGCCATAATTTGGCGCTTTTCGTTTGTGAACGAATATTTGCGTTATTAATGCAATAAATAAAATGCTCGTGCGCACCAGTGACACGTCAGATTATTTTTAATTAATTTTTTATCGGCTCTCTTCTCCTCACCTGTCGATAATTGACACGGTTTTATGGCCCTTTGGGCTTTATTGCGGCGCGACGAACCGCTTGCCCAGGGCTGGCCCTTTGAACTTGCAATAACGTCACTCTTATTAGTAAATAATATTTATTGGACGTGGGCAGACCGCAGACGAGATTCATTAATTTTATTATTTTTTGAGTGCATTTCTTATCATAGGGTGAGATAATACGTTTAGAAGTTGTCGAAGCACTTTTCTTTGCCCAACTTATTAAATATTTCCTCTGCAACTAACTCTGAAGATTTTTTTCATACGCAGGGTCAATCGTTTAAAACATTCATTGCGCAATCTGAAATCCTGCGCTGGGGAGGCGTTGGAAACCGTCAATTGTTGTGCTTTTTTAGAGCGTAGATTAATTGGAGCATGTTGACAGCTAACCTAAAATTTAGAGCCAAAAAAATCTTTCCTTATTTTCTTTCTTTGCAATGTTTTACATTAAAAATAGAATAACTTAACGATTCCTATTTTCGAAGCAAATATCTAAAGGCACCCTTTGCAGAAAACAAACATGTGCAATTATGTCCCGATTAAACATAAACAAATGTCATTCGTGTCAAACGGCGGGAAATTCAAACTTTACACTGTTCTAAACAGTTTAATTTTCTACGGTTTTCATTACGGTTGTTTCAATTATTACAAATTCGCAGCAGGCGGTGTTGTCAGGTTGGACCCTAAATCTATATTTTTGGAGAAGCGTCACAGTTTCTCCGGGAATCCGGGCGGAAGCGCTTTTCACTTTCAGATTTGATTTGAACGTTATCGAAAATATTAGCAGATTGTAAGTTTAATCGTTGTGTTGAAAACCACTCAAAAACATATTATTGGGTCATTTAAAAATAGTACACGGTTTAACAAGGAGCACTTATGGAAATTCCGGGAATCCAAATTTTTATCCATATTTATCTTTGAACAGTTTGTTTGTCGATGTTCACTATCTTCAGCGCTGGTTCCGCATGCGATATTTTGAAATAAGTATTTAACGTTAACGTGTTTGCGTATTTTGTAAACACCAGTTCGGCCTCGTTAAGATTGCCTTTTAATTATTTAACAAGGGTACACTTGTTTCCACCATAACCCGGACACCTAATACAGCAGATCCCAATGAAAGATTTACGATTAAAATCACCGAAATCACGATTCTTAATTAAATAAGAACACTTCAAACTTCAAATGTTCTGGGACTGGTAAACAAAAATTAATTAAACTTTGTTTCTTTATTTCAAAGAATACTGTGTAATCAAATTTTGAGATCAAAGTTCTTATTTTGAGTGAATATACAGGTGTTCTCATTATGTGTTTGCACATAATGGAGCATTTTTAGTAAGATAGGAACTTTGAGGTACAGTTTGTTACACCAAACACCAAACTAGTGAAAAGTATGTTGTTTCAACAGTCTGGGTGTTAAATTCTGGTGGATTTTTAATTTTTAGTGGGTTTGGGCAAAAAACTTGAAAAAAAGAATTATGTACGTACATTTAAAAAAATCGTTAAAGATAATTTCCCAACTTGTTGTTTTCATTAAAAAATCTGTTTCAAAACTATAATTTTATTAGTTTGGGACATTTTAGCACTAAACATACCACACCAATGCGGTTTCCTTGTTTTAAAGCATATTTCCTAGAGGTTACTTCGCATTGGCGTACATTTTATAAAATATGATGTATGTACAAGGTGTATTTTTAAATGTGCCCAAAATTTTACCTACGAGGTTGTGGGACAACGTAGAAGACTAAAAGCAATTAAAAAAAATCGTAGCTCAAAAATTAAAATTAAATGTCATTTTATTTTTTGACATAGAATTTTTTAAATATTTTTTCCGAGTTCTCCATGAAGCCAGTAGCTCGTGGTTAAAATTTTTCCGCACATTTCAATAGCACCCTGTATGATAGACTGGACATTGTACAGTAATGTAGGTACATTATGTTTCACACAATGTCTTAAGGTAAATAATTATGTGTTAAATTTTAGTAACTTTTCAATTTTTAATTTAGAAGAAATAGACTATTCTTGACTACAATTATTTAAAAAAAAACAGACGACGCATTGTAATTTTTCTTTTATGCAATTTTGTTAATTGTTAAAGACATTATTTTATACATACAGATTTTCTAACATCCCTTAATACTCTAATAATCTTGATTTATTAGTGGATAAATATTTCTGATATATACAGGGTGTCGCAAAATTAACTTATTCCAAGTCGGGGGTCTTGTAGGGAAAAATCTCAGGAATCTCGAAAAAATAAAATAAAAAACATAAGGGGGGTCTTTACAAAGATATATGGGTCTGAAAGTTCAAACTTTTCATCATGTTTTCTTCAAATAAAAAATATAAATGGTTGACATTCATTTTGAAATATGGTGAGGATGATTATGTAAAATATTAAAATATAAATGAAAAGACATTTCTTGAAAAAACAGCTTTATCTCGAAAAAATAAAAGTTTTATTTTCCCAATTAAAAACGTTTAAAATCAAATGAATAACCAGGATGGAATGAATATAAGTTGTTTGACTGCTGATCTTAACACAGGTGAACGGTCTCATAAGTACTGTTTGTTGCACTGCATACCGGACGGTATCCTGCAAAGAATGGAAGGCAAACTTGTGCGGTTTAACCAAGTATCAAATTGGTAAAAATCTTTGTTCGCGTTTCGCCCGCCCCCGCCCCGCCGTTGGCCGTATCCATGAAAGCCGCCGTCCCCAAAATCTGTATGGCGGTATAACGACGGAAATTAGAAATTCAAATCCTCGTCGAGGTCCGATTTCACGGTTACGCGAACTGCTAGCACACGGGCCGTTTAATGCGCATTATATGTGATAATTAAATGCAAATTGCAGCTCATCTAAGCGGCATTGCTGAAAACAGCGCACTCTTGATGAAGTGTAATCAAATTACAGCTAACAATGAACGCGACGCTCGTTCCGGCTCCGGATCAGCCCTTGCCGCCATCACGAGGCTCGTTCACAAGACACTTAAATCGAAAGGAATATGCCGCAATCGTAAAATTGCGGCAGGGTCGTTAAACAAAAAGAAGTATTTTATTATTGACGGAACCAGGATCGGGGATAATCTGTCGTGTTTTTTGCCGAGATAGCGATCCACGAATCAATTAAGATAAACGGTTATCGCGTATTAAATGTTTCCACATTAGCTGCTGCGACATTTGCAAAATAAAGGACGATTCGGAAGGATCGGGAGGCGGCGTGTTGTGTTGACGCGGTGTACCGCAGGTGGCGAACGAAAGCGAGCTGAAGGTCACTCGATCAGGCGCACAAGCGAGATTTGACACGACTATTTTGTAAACAACCTATTGGAGTTATCTCTAGATGTTGCAGGAGTTTCCAAAAGGAAACGACCACTTTAGACTAATCTGTCGAAACACATGTTTCTCTGAATTGCTCTCCTTTATTTATTAATATTGTCTCGCTCGGTATTGTTTTGTTTTGGAATTATTTTTGACGTCATAATTCTTTGGGACGCACTCAAAAATATTTCGAGTAATAAAAAAAAGAATGTGTGCTTAAGACCGCACGACAGAAGTGAAAACTTGTATGAGGCCCATTATTGATTGCGTGTTGCGAACGATCTTAGCGTGTTGCGAACGATTTTAGCGTGTCGCATGAAACAAATTCACTGCCCGGGAATAAAATGTATGTGGTGCGCCTAAAGAAGTTTTCACTTCAAAAATACACAAGTTTATAAAAAAAAACATCTGAAGAAAATCCAAATCGAAGATGAAATTTGAGTCCCCGCGATAACCTTGAACCGCCGCCTTATCTGGCCTTAACAAGATTCCGTGCATTCGGTGCCTTAAGGTCTCGCAGGAAGTGACCTTGCAGCCTCCTCCCCCAGGCCGCCATCGAAGTGTGCGTCACCTTATTGGCAAGACAAACAAACCCGCTGACGAGCCGTCGCAAGGCGAGGACGACGATTGTAAATTGGGCTTGTAAACACATTCTAACATGATCAGCACTACATTAGGTCCGGGCGTCTCTGTTACGCTGCTAAACTAACCGGAAAACTCCGGGATCCTCCTCTCGCTCGCAACTCTCCACCCACCGCATAACTCTCCGAGGGAAAAAGGCGCCATCGACATCGCCATCGATCCCTCCAAGAAACGAGCCGACTCCGGCCGCCGATCCGGATCCGGAGGAGCCGCTCCGGGTCGTCCGTCCATTTTGCGCGATGATTTCCACTGTATTAGGGGACGTCTTCCGGTACCGCCGTCTCTTTCTGTCGAGTTTTAGCGCCGCTCCGGTTCGTTCAGCCCCTGCAATTAGCTAACTTGATTTGGGAGATCCCTTTCCGGGGATCTGTTCACAATGTGTTGTCAATGTTTTGTTCCGCTGCGTCTTTATTCCTTTAGTTCGGAGCTAACTTGATTACCGGACGAAAATTTGTGCTTTGTTTTCAGCGCACGACGCGATTTGAATTAAAGATCGTTAATTAGCCACGGCGAGATCGATATCGGCGCCACGGCTTATTTCGTCATTTCGAAAACCAAAGATAAATCTATATAAAGACAAACAAATCTCGTCCGAATTAACTATTAATCAATCAAAAATCTATTATCGTTTATCGGAGTGTTGGAATTTGATAATCCTGTCAATCAAGGAAAGGAATCGAGTGGGCGACGAAAAACACTCGATTGCCGGTGCTGGTTTTCCGGGGGGTGTGCGCCGATTTAGCGGGTGGCGGTGATGCACCGCGAGGGCGATTTCCGGAGAGCTTTAATTTACTCCGGTGGGTTCTGAAACCTCGGATGGATTAAATTTGTTTTTCAGGCGCCGAACGCATATTAGCCGATTAAGGATCGGGGGATGATGAATTATCTATTTTCTTCGTTTTGTTGATTCGCCGACGAGTGCAAAGGCGCTAAACCCGTGTTTGGTTTAACTTCCCGGTTTCGAAATTTTACCGTCTCTCACCACCCTCCCCAACAACGAGACACAAAAACACTTCCCCAAAAGACGCCTAATCCGAAAGCAAACGCATGTTTTTACTGATTTTCCTGTTGGAAAATACATATCTTTCATTTTGGAATAGTTATTTACGAACCGAGTGCGAGAAGACATTTCTCGCACATGAGGGCATTACTTGAGACACGAGCGACGAAGGAGCGAGTGCTTCATTTGCGCGAATGTGCCGAATACGTCTTCGCGAGGTTTGTACAATATTTTTTGAAACAAACATTAGCATTTTAAAATTATGTCCAATAGTTTCCAATTTAGTGAATAGATGGCGCTTGGCCATGAAATTTTCAAAATCCAAATTGGAGAAATGGCGTTTTGTAAACCAGATTTTATTATTATGAAGTCAAATTATTTTCAGAATGCTCAAAAAGGCCAATGCTTTTTTGATCATTTTGAAGCACTAGTGCGCGAAATCTACGTTCGCGGTTAACTGTTGTGTTTGCGAAATGCCATTTTGAAGTTAGTGAGTTCGAAAAAATCTATTATTTCACCCAAGCCGTCAGCTCTAGTGGTACTGTTTGTCGGTAATGCCTAAGCTGATAAAAAAGAAGACAAACGAATTTTGAATCTTTTTTGAGAAACGTTCGAGAGTCGAAGTACTAAATTAATTTGTTTCAAAAATTGCTTGTCAATTTTTATTGGTATTTAAGCGGCTCAAAGGAAATTAAATTTTTTGATAGGTTATCAGAAATGATTTTGAAAAATCTGGCATAATCACCAATCAAAATAGAAAATAATTGATTGGTTACTTGAGATTATCGCTCGATTAATTTTTTATTTACAGTCAAACAATTGATAATGACAGGTAATCGATCATTTATTAATTAATTACTTTTATCAAAAGTGTAAACTAAATTAAAACGAGGCCGAGAAAAAGATAAGAGAATCCTGTAGAAATGACAACACAAATAATCAAAACAGATTTTGTTTTTATTTTTTAATATTCCACAGAAAATATTTCCTTTTTTCGTTTTTTTCCGTTTTTTTAACTAAGTATTAGGTACCTATTAAAATTACATGTTGCTAAATTTGCACGATGTCTGACCATTCTTCTATTGCAAACTAGTAAAACTGACAACAATGCACTAGACATGAGACGCTAATTATAACCTCAAACTTAGAAAATCATAACACAATTCACAAACATCTTTACTACCAAATTAAATGTAAAATTTCCATGACCTCCCATTGTGCCAAAACAACGTGAATGCATCTTAGTAATAATGATAATAATAAATATTAATTAATAAAAAATGTTTGATTATTGATAATAATAATCACTTGCAGTGATAATATAAAAATCAATTGCATATGGATGGTTTAGGTAAATAAATAGTTATTTGTACAACTAGTTATGAAAGTCATACTTTTTTTCATGAATTTGCAAATAAGCAAGCAAAGAAGTGAAAAAAAGAGACTTGAATAGTGTGTTGTACACACTAAAAGGATTTATGAAAAATTACAAAAAAAAAATAGGTATGCTTTGACAATCATCTCCAAGGAGATGCAAAAAAGTACTACTTTCACTACGATTTTGCGTGTAAAAAAGTGCCACAATATCATTTATTACACGAAGAAGAACAATGGATCTGTACTTGATCTTTGCGTGACACTACAAAGAAGTGCTCGCTGTCAGATTTCTTCGTAAAACACATTAGATGATAAAATATCATTTTAAGTGTATTTTCTTTTACTTTATCATTAATCAACTGAAATAACCGCAACGATAAACAAATCCGGCCTCAATGCCGTGCCCCCTCTTTTTTTATAATAACAATAATAACGATTACTACAGAATACGTGTTTTCAAGATTTGGCACCCATAAAAAGTTTAAAAAATTTGGTTTATCTGAAACAATTTACAAAATATTGACTGCACTATATCTAAGTACAAAGTGTCTATAAAAGAATGTAGGTATATCAAGAGTCCTATGGAATTGTAAGGCTCTCTAATTTTACTGTGTCGAACTATGTTGAAACCGTCAAATCAGATGTCAACAGTCAAATGTCAAATTATTAAATCTTATCGTCGGTTGTGGGTTCGACGTCTTAATTGTTTTGCTTGTGACTTTCTTCAGTTTTTCTATATTTGTTTATCAAGAACCGGTCATTAATGGACTTACTGTTTTTCTATTTGGTACCACAATATGCCACTGAGCTGCAAAAATCAAAGTACATAATTCCACAGGAATCTTCATATACCTACATTCTTTTATAGACACTTTGTATAAATATTACCCTTGCAAGTTATTGTTTTTTATTTTTAAGAAATCATCTTTCTATTAATGTTTTGTTATTGTACAAAAGCAATTGGTACTATAAATAATCAAATTTAATTATTTATTTATAAATACATAGAATAAAAACGCAAAATTTGTCGATAAGATTATGTAAGCCCATTAACCCCGCTGTTCTCTGCTTCGAATGGTTTATGAAGGCTAAGTTTTATATTTCTTGTGGCGATTGAACTAAATTGACTGGTAAACGGGGGCAACGAAGAGATGGAAATATTTTTTAAATGCAAATTTCTCATAAAAATAATTTTATCACGAGGTACCTTAATATTCCATTTTCTGGGGTGACAGTCCCCAAAAATAAGTAGGTAATCAATCATCATTTAGCAAATACTTCAAAACACTTATTGATTACGTTTGTTATTACCGTGATTCGTCACTGTTAAGATATTGGACGAAATACAAATATAGTTGTGTAACGAGAGGTGTACAATTTCGAGACAACTCGAAAAGATTATATTTGATTAAATTAGATTAAATTAAATTAACAAAATTAGGGTCAAATATGTTTATAACGAATTAGTGAATGAAATGGGAAAATTAGGACAAGAACTATCTACTAAGTAATTTTGATGCAATCTGACAACACAGATTCCATGATTGATCGGATGGATCTACAACCATTTGTAATATTTGTTTAATCTTGTTATTACTCAACTACACCATTTGCGAAACAATAGTGCAAGAGTGTAGGAATTATTTTTTAGATAAGAACTGTCAAATCCTGTGTTGCGAGCGCCGCTTGCCAATCTATACGTTGGTCAAATTTTGCTCGGCGTCTTTGACTCATACCTATCTGGTGGATTTGACTCACCTGTCAGATCCGGCAGCCTGGGGTAGAACATGCCCGTCCTCGCCAGCCACTCCAGTTGCATCTGGTGCAGCTGGTTGTGGTTGTGGTGGTTGACGGGCAACTGGACCTTCTGTATCATCGCACCGTCCAGACTGTGGAAGGCCGACGCCTGGGGTTGCGCCTGGTAGCCGTAGAAGTTGGCGCCGTTGGGGTAGATGTGGTTGAGAAGTCCCGGCCTGGGTACGAAGGCGGTCTGGGGCACTTCCTCGCTTCCCGGTGATATGGGGGGACTCCGGCTCCTCGTCGACGAGGGCGATATGCTTCGCGAGGTGTCGGGCGAGGTCGGACGGTCGTCGGTGCGGGAAAGAAGAGCGTCTATACAGAAGGAACCCTTGTTCTCCTGGATCTTGGTGTCCATGTTGAGCGGCTTCGACTGATAAGGGTCCTGATGGTGCACCAGGTGCGCGTCGTCCGCGAACTGGGCCATTTTCGAAAAGTCACAACAGCACTCTGGTCACGCACTGGTCGCTAGTGGTGCATCGTGGGGGTGGCTGGCCGTGGGGGTGGCGAGTCGCTCCAGCGCCAACTTAGCAGCGGCCGAGCTGTACATAGACTAACCGATTTGAAATGTATTATCCTAATAATATCATGCATTACAGCGACATTAGACGATACATTACACACACTCGAGCAGTGCGCGGGAACGGCGGGCCCCCATTGGCGGCGAACTTTCGGGCCCCGCCTTTTACCCCCCGAAGTTGCGTGGCAACCACCGTCGCCGTTTCGGGCGATTTTCGACTCAACGCCGCCGGTGCTTCGGACGCGATTCCGCCGCCGCCGCCCGGAGCGCACCCGAAACGGGATATATTTCGGCGAGAGGTAATTTATTTTTGTGGTTTTTGCAAGTTGTTTCGATTTGGGTTAATTGTAGCTTGTTTTTTCGGCCCCCGTTGTAAGGCCGAATGTGTTGGAAAGTTATCTTCTCTGTCGATAAAACTGATGAGTTATTACGGGGGCCGGGAGGGGACGGCCAAATTACTTTTGCACCGACGTGGAGGGACCGCTCTTACGCTGTGCAACGTGATGCGGATAAACCGGCCGATGGGTTTATTTGATAAATAACTGCACTGATACGAACGATTATTTGACTAATGTGGGCCAGACCGAAGCGAAAATCTCTTAGGCCCCCCCGCTCAATTCACAACTTTAATTAACTTTGGGAATTTGATAACGGCGATGGAACAGAAATAGTCGAACTGCTTCTAATCTTCTCGGCGAACCAAGGCTCCCTCAAATATACCAGGTCGATCATAAAAAAAAAAAAAAATACGCAATCGTCTTATCCGCCCTACAAAAATTTTTAAACGGGATTAATTCACATTTGCAAAATTTTGTGTAATCTGCCGACGAAAATTCGAAAAATGTGACTGTTTTTATGTTTCACCGATCTTTCAAATTTTAAAAGAATTTGGTAATTGTTCACTTTAACTACTTCTGGAATTTTCGCGTTTTTTCTGGCTAGACAGCGTCAGGAGTCAGGACGTCCTCCTACATCGTTTCCCACCAGTCAAACCTTGTGCAAATGAAAATTTTCCTTACCCTTTAGTTATACTAAGACTTGGCGCGACCTTGACGCGACCTTGAAACACATCAAGAGAGGAAAAAAAAGGCATTTGCACAAGGTTTGAATGGTGGAAAACGATGTAGGAGGACCCCCTGAGGCTGTCTAGTCAGAAAAAACGCGAAAATTCCAGAAGTAGTTAAAGTGAACAATTACCAAGAATTTTTTCGAACTGTCAAAATTTCTTTCAAAGAAGGTAGATAAAGAGATATTTTATCATTAGCATATCGATTCGAAAAGACATTCTTTGTTATTGTAGATGAAACACTATATATTTTTGTCCTGGTTAAATAAATAAATAAATAAATTTTTTATCTTTAAGCGGTCGAAAATCGCGCGAAAATCGAACTTGAAATACTTCAAATTCAAGGAGTTGAAATATCCACAGGCAGGGCTCGACCTAGTCGAATGGAAAGTCTTTTGAAGCATTTCTCGCGATTTATTTATCAATAATTACACGAAATATTACTGTGGTGTAACACGAGTCGCCGATGTGCAAATAGCAAGATGATGGCCGTTCAACGTTAAAAAGTAAACTTTAGATTTTAGTAGACTTTACTAATATTATAGAACCTTCAAGTACTAATAATATTGCAACAGGAGATCTATAGGAATCATGTACTAGTGTCTTAAAATTTGAAAATTGTAAAATATGTTCATGTCCGATTTTTTTTATGATCCACTTGAAGATAAAATGGTATATTATATACTTATCATTTAGAGTAAGTAGAAGGTCTTTTTGTGCTTCGCCCATTTTCCGACCTCGACTTCGTCTCGGTTTTCAATTATTAGGCTTAGCACAAGAAGACTCGCTTCTACTCTTACTATTTTTGCTAGATATTCACGCCTCACTTGCATGATACAATTAATCTACTCATCTGTCAGCCTGGTGACCTATATCTCAAATAAAATGACAAAATCTATAAAAAGGTCGTACTATATTACTATTTCATTCATTGTCAGCATGACCAAAAATAATTTTGAAGACATGAAGGTTAAATTTTGTGCTCAGGATGATTCCAAATAAAATTTTTCGCTGAAGAATTTTTTTGCTTTTTATAGCAACCAAAAAAAGAAGTATTAATTATTCAAATTTATATTTTTGATAGGAATAAGATTCTTAACTGTTTGTATTTTTTTTAAATGTCTACATATGTATTAACCGTGACATTAAGGGAAAAGTAAAAATATTTTTTATTACAATGAATACGTTTTTGCGTAAAGCTTACTAATACCTAATAGTGAAAACGATAAAAAATGTAATAATTTATATGTAAATAACATATGTGTATTTATAAAAATAGAACACATCTGTTATTTTATATTTAATGGGGATTCAGTTAGGGAAATTGTTTTGCTTACGTTCATCAGATAATTGAAAAAATGAAATTGTATCGGAAGGGTCAGCATATCATTTTTCATTTATCTACGTCACTTAATCAACATTTTGAAAAAAATCCAGTGAGTGTCCGGTTCAAATTTCTTTCTAGATTCAAAAACGTTTCAGATATATTTCTTAGTGCTTGAATTAGGTATTTCCGAAAAATGTTCATAGCGCAGGAATGATTTTGTGGAAATAAACACGAGTCGCAGACGAGTTCGAGCTTTGAGAGTAACAGCATTTGAAAAATTTGTTTCCTGAAAAAAATTTACACAAAAAATGTTCAAAAATGTTCCTTTACCTTCTCTTGTAGAAATTATGCCTATATTTAAAAAAAATATGTACTGATAACACAGTTTTGAAGGATATATAAAAGCAATTTAAACGATAATAAATGTAAAAATTTTAAATGAAACAAATCAAGAGTCCTTTGGATTATTATTCGACACATGTATTTAAAGGAGTAAATAACATTACAAAGCACTTTTGATCTGAATTTTATTTGATCACGTTGTATATAAATCTCAGTAAAATATATTTCAAAATGTTGGAAACAACAACAATAAAGTCTAATCTATCAGTTATTAAAAATCAGATGAAAGATGATACAGAAATCTAATTGAAGACTTTTTCCAAAAATTTTCCAAAATTATTTATTTATCTTTCACATTTCCTTTACATTAGACACATCACGTGTTTAAATGGAGCACATAACATTCTAAAGCGTTCTTAATTTGAAGTTTATTTGTTCACACTGTATACTTATACAAGGTGTCCCATCTAAAGCTTGTTTGACACGATACTACATTTTTGAGAAAATTTACTAGTAAATGAGAGAGGACCAATGAACGATCAGGATCTGACAAAGACAGACTATGATCCTGATCGTTCATTGGTCCTGTCGAGGGTCTCTCTCATTTTCTAACAAATTTACTACGAAATTTAGCATCGTGTCAAACAAGCTTTAGACTTTTAGGTATTATATCAGCAATATCTCTGTTATTTATAGTCCGATTTTTGTGAAATTTGGAACATTGCTATTCTAGCTCTAGCGAATGAAGAATAAATTACATACCTACTGGTAATAAAATGCCCGATTAATTTAAATTCGACAAGCTTTTACGTTCATTAATGCAATTATGTTGCAAAACGTTAGCAATAATTTTAGGTTTTGTTTGGAAAAATGCATTGAGGCAAATGGTGGTACCTACATTTGAACAGGAATTGCAGGAAAGTCCAAAATTTCACAATGATGCTCATTTGTTTCATGGATATGCGCGTTTTAATACCTTTTGGAAAATTAACAGTTTTTTGCTCTTTTTCTTGTAGTAGGTACGACTACCTTTACGAATTTTTGCGGGAGTCATTGTTTATTATTGTTCTACAGTTTAGTATAAATCTTTAATGTTTTAATTCACAAATAAAGGGAGTTAAAATGGCGTTTTCAAGACTGGAGGTACCTACTTGATTAATCTACACCCTTTAAATTATCTATCTATTAAATTTCACAAAAATCGGTCCACAAAAAATAGAGTTCTAAAATTCTTAGTTCTTATTTCAAAATGGAAACAGCAATGTTAGGAAATAACAACAATAAAGTCTAATCTATAAATTCTAAAAAATCAGATAAAAGATACCTAATTAGAAAATTAAATAGAACATTTTTGAAACATTTTAAATTTCAGATATTTTCTGCAGCTAATTAATTTATCTTTCAAAATCATGATTTATACACAATCATTATAAAATTATAAAATTTTCATGATGTAAATTTAAAATTGAACAAAATTCCAAAAAAATGTAAATTTCGATTAAACCGTTTAAGTATTCTTTCGACCACTCTTAAACCTCCACATTTCGCCTTTCGAATTACCCAAATCTCTTGCGACTTTCTTCCCAGATTCTTGCGCCGCAGGAGCCTCCGGTGCAAATCGCACTCGAATCTAAGTGCCTCACCAAATGAATTTGTACAGCTATCTCATTACAAAAACGAGCTCACCGCTAATTATCCATTCGTCATTTGCTTGTTTAACGTTCACCTGGTGCTAATCTCGTCATAATCTGGCAGCGAACTGCATAAAACGCACAATTCCAGATTAGGTTTTGGTCGGGATTTCGTTCGAATCCGACTTATTTTTAGACGTTGCTTAATCCGCGATTAGCCAGTGTTTGCGCGTTGGCCAGTTACGAAGCGATCGCTGATTATGTGAATTTTTTTTTAATCCGATCTCACGATTTAAACCGCGGTTTGAACAGCGCTGTTGAAATACATCTGGTAAACGGTAGCCGGACAATATTGTAAATTTGATCGGATATTTGCCTTCCATCAAGCTCTTAACTGACGCTAATTACTTAACTAATCCACCGATAATTATGGAGTTATTGGTACAACATGTCCGTTGCAAACAAATTAACACCGGTTAAACGTCCCACTAATGGACTTCTTATGTATGGAACGCACTCCACGCTGTTTGAGATACACTTGTAGCAGCATCCTCGACTGCTTTGCTTTCCTAATAGGTTACCAGAATTATCCGCGAAGAGGAGGACAAATAAATTACGATACAGGATCGCCAGTCAAATTAGTTTGGTGCGAAGGCGTCTCACAGATAAGTCCGACGTTTGTGCAATCAACTGTACCCCGAGTGTTTATTTGTCAATTACTTGTAATTACACGATTAATTGCGATGTACGAGCATGTTCTTAAGTATCTGGGCCGTATCGACGGAATCTCGCCAGATTAGGCCGAATTGATAGATTGATTGCTCGGTCAACAATGTCCCGATAAGGACAAATCCGCACATTATCGATAAGAGAGTCGGGGACGTGTTCGTTTTGATTGTAAAGTACGTAATGAAGGCACGAAAAATTCAGGATTCACTATGCCAGGTTGTCGAGTGGGGTCCAGGGTGGGACGCGCCCGGCCACCGGCCACTTGGACACGTACGTCAACAAGCGACGGGTTCGAGGAGCTATTAGTGTCTTCTTCAAGGTAAATACGGCGGTTAATTGATTCGATTTAAAGAATCTCGCAGCCAGGTGAGTCGTATTTGCTCACGATCGAAAGGGTGCTCTTGGAAATGGAGCACCAGGAGGAACGTCAATGATGGATCGATCACACGATAATTACTTAAGTGACAATTGGAAAATAATGGCGATCCGGAGGAACAATGGACGCGATAACGGTCGAGATGATTAATTGATGAATTAATTGTCAATTTTGCGCTTGTCATCGAACTGTGACTGACAAGGAGAGAATTGTTCAGATTTTAATCCTGCAGCGGATTAAACGTTAGTGATTCCAGATAAGGAAATGTCGATGCGTGAAGGATAAAAATTGCGTCAGAGATGACCGCGTGGACGTCCTGTACAGGTCGGCCGGAGAAATCACGACTTCTAATTAAATAAAATTGTCGAAATATTATATATCTGACTGATTACTGATAAGGTATATTTGAAAATTTTTTACATTTTTTTTTGCATCAAACTCTGGATGCACAATTACAAATTTTGACTTGGTTGCATAGATAATTCGCTTTTTTATTTAAACGCAAACCAGACGCGTGATTTATGGCCCAAATGGTATAATTTGCCAACAAAAGGATCATTCACTACTAAAATGTAAAATTGCGGTTAATTCAAAATCTAAGTGGTGTTTTTTTACGCTGATTTCGTAAACAATTATAGGAAGTGAATCTGGGTAGGTTAGATGTATAAAAATCAGAATTTGAGTTTTTGGTCAAATTTACTTTTTTTTTTGGCTTTGTAAGTGAAAGATTATCAAAAAATTATGAAATCTACCTTACCAATATCCGGGTAAGTGAAAAATTTTGACAGCGTCCGACGCCTAACTGGGTGGGAGAAAAAAATCAAAACAATTTTGTTGGGACACCAGGTCCGAGTGTATTGAGATGACAAGTGTTCAGATTTGGCTGGGATAATGTTAATAATAAAACTGCTATCTAGTATTGCGACATCGTTGAAAGCTCAAATTGTGTACCAATAGTAAATTAAGATAGTAATGGGAGCGGTTTGTCTTATTTCATTTTCGATTAATTAAACACTTAGCGATATTTGTTTGGTAAATCGTAGTGATTCGTACAGGATGTGTCTACTTAAAACTTGCAAAGATAAAAAATAAAAACGCTATGTAATTAGCGTATCTAAAACACACACTTGTGGGGTTCAATAACTCGCAATGAAGATTTTTATTATTCGGTGGTGAGGTTAAAAATAATGTTTTGTTTGTTGTTTGATATATCGGGTGTTCAGTTAAATTTGTTCTCAAAGTTGGCGTTGAAGAGGTGATTGTGAACGCACCACTCGTCAGTCTCGACAATAAAAACACAAAAACGCAAAAAGTGGGGTTAGATTTAAGCAGCTGGTCGGTGATCTGTAATCCGTGGTGGGTTCACAATCGACTCTTCAACGCCTACTTTGAGGATAAATATACAAATGTATGAGTTTGTATTTGGTATTACTTAGATTAAGGCAGAGACCAACTGTCAGGTTCAACAAAAAGTTAAATAGGAATTATTTCTATTTTCAGTAAAAAGCATTTCCTCTGTCGTTTTGGGACCAAACCAAAGTACTTACTCTTTTGGGAGTAAATGTAAAAACGTAGTTTTTCAATTTTTTTTCCAAAAATAGCATTAAGTAATTTGTAATCATATTCCATTTCACATTTCTCTCTAGATTTCTTCAGTAAGAAATCCAATTAGGTATTTCGCTTTAGTCCCTTTCGGAATATTCTAGGGAACGTTTTCCTCAGAGTCAGTACCGGAATTCATTTTCCAAAAATTCACAAGGGGGGGAGTGTGGTGAGTAGGGAGACAGTTTGGAGCCTTAATGGCAAAGAGTGAGAGAGAAGTGAAAGAAATGATGAGGAGCATGGGAAAGTATGAGAAAAAGCTGGAAGTGAATGCTGAGAAGACGAAAATGATGGTGTTCAACAAAAGAAAGAGGAAGAGTGAAAAGAATGAGTGGAAGTGGGAAGGAAGGAAAATAGAACGAGTGAACCTTCAACCAAAGAGCCACGGACAAGGCACACATGAGAGAGATAGTGAGGAAGGGATACAAGGTAGTGGGATGTATGGGGGGAATAGGAGAGAGAAAGTGGGGAGGTGACTTCGGGAGGAGAATGATGATGTTTGAGAGCATGGTAGAGAACCTGACAGACTTCTGGGGATGGAAGGAATAAGGGGAGGTAGAGAGAGTGCAAAAAAATATTTGATATGGGTGCTAGGAGTGGACAGAGAAACGCCAGATTACACAGTGAGGGAAGAGTGCAAGAGGAATAGACTGAGAGTGAAAACGGGAAAGAGAACGGATGGAAGGGAAGAGCGCAGGATACTGACCGAATGCTGGAGAGAAAACAAAAAGAACAACGTGAAGAAGGAAAGAGAAGTACTAGCAGAGGAATGGGTGTGCCAGTGAAGAAGTGGAAAGATTGAGAGCAAAAGGAAAATGAATGAATGTGGAGCTGAGTGAAAGGGACAAAGACACGGACAAGCAAGAAAGAAGGGAGAGAATCAAAGAATCCAGATACAACAGGGAGTAAGAGAGCAGGTGACAGAGGAAGTTCCGGAGTACCTGGGGAGAGAGAGTGCAAGAGAGAGATGGCGAGATTCTGATGTGGGAATGAGGAGAGAGAAAACAGGTATAGGATGGAAGGAGAGGAAAGAAGGTGCAGAATGTGTGCTATGAGGAGAGGGAGACAATCGAACACGTGTGGAATGGATGTAGCGAAATGAGAGAGAGGGAGGGAAAGGTGCGGAAAGAAATACTGAATGAAGATGGAAGGGAGACAGGATGGATGAAAGAGATATGGAAGAGGAGGGAAAGGATAGAGAAGGAGAGGGGTGAGGATAGGAATTAAAAACGTTATTTTTGGAATTGTTATTTTGTTTGGTTATGTTTATGTGTATATATTTAAACTGTAAAAAAAAATGTGGTCAAGCAGGTCGTGATACTCGTTTTTTATAAACGCAGTTCATCTTCTTAATAATTCACTTTAGATACAAAACCTCACTTTGATAATCATTTTACTGGAAATTGAGTAATTAAATTAAAAAACCATCATGGAATACTAAAAAAACTCGGAAAACTCTGTGTTGTTTGCAAAAAAAAAAATCATTCACACCGTTGTTTGTTACCAGAATAAATGACGTTTGAAATCAATGATTTGACAGCTGTTGAAGCTACGCCATACGTTAATGACAACAAAATCCAGCACCAGGCCACTTGACAACATTTTAGCAACAGTCTTATTAGCCACATTTCTTTGATGATATATCCACCTATGTGTGAATTATCTAGTTTTACATTTAAAAATAATAATGTCAACAAAAGTTAGCCAGGAGGTACCTCTTTAGGTGGCAGTGAATCTAAAGCAAGTCTTGATCCAAATATATGTATTTTCTGAATCGTTTTAAATAATGCCATTCTAATCAGAAAATGAAATAATACTTTAAACACAAATTATCAAATGTTTTTCTATTAATAATAGATAACAAATTTTGGGAATGTGATTCAGAGATTTTGATTTAATGCAATACTTAAATCTTATCGAACAGCACACTTTCCTCTGTTTGTTTTAATACGGATCTAATTCGTTTGACGTCAATTACGATTACTTCTGATCCTCCCAATATAGAAGGCATTAAGAGTTAATTCACTATGAAAAATGAACGATTTATTTCGTCACCACAGGTAGAGCGTAGAGCTTTGGCGGGCGATTTTGGATAAACAACACTTTTAATTTGCGAAGGTCGCAGCTACATTATTTATAGAAAATTGTTGTCGCTTTCAGATAAATCGTGCAACATTCGACCAAACAAGGTTTAATCGGGCATTTCCCACAAGCCGACCACCGTGTGAAACATATTTTAATGCTTTTAAAAATATTTACACGGCATAATCAGTAATATGGCTATATTAAAACATAAGTGTTATTTAACTGCAGCACTTTATCAATTATCGATACGTACAGCGATCCATTACAGTTGTGCCGACGAACTCGTCGGTCAATTTGAACGGCGTTATCTCTGGTCGGCTTTATGTGCACAGTAGCATATGATGTACTGTTGACAGTTGGTTCCATCCATCTGTCACATTAAAATTATTTTAATAGAAATAATTTACTGCCACTCGAAAAATTCGCCATGGAAAAATCGGTGGCCGTACATTGTTTGTTAACGAAGCCGTTTCATCAAATCGGGTGCTAATCCCCGCTGAAAGCACAATTAAAAATGCTTTTGTAATCGCTACGTCATAGCACAGGTGATCACTCACTACCTGTGCGTTTCATCTTGCTATGTAATGATGACAACCACGAATAAAAAAATAGTAAGAGGAGGAGCGTGGTTCCCTCTTCCTGTTTTTCCAAATCCGGGAGAGATTCGAAGAATTCTACCTTCAAGTCAAAATTGGTATGTATAAAGATTTGCAAGAGATACAGATCTCACAAGAAAATATTGATTTAATCTAATCTTTGGGGGTCTTGGAGAAAGAAAAGAAAACATCGAGACGAGGTATGCTGTTCCATCAGAGAGCATCGTCTCGAGAATAGTCCCTTTTATTTTCCAGATTTGGTTCCCAGACGTTATTCATTATCATTATTTTCAGAATTAAAGGATCATCGTAAATAGTACAAAGTGATCAACAAGAAAACAAATTAAGAGTACCGTATCTTTTGTTTTATCGAAACGTCTGTCTTAGCTTAATCGTACACATATGTAGGTATGCTTGCTATATACCTACAGTCGTTTTATTGGTTGCCTGCCTCTTTGCCGAAATCGAAAACTTTTCAAGGTTAACATCAACACCGTTACTTTAAAATTGACGTTTCTTTGACATTTCATCGAAAAATCTGTGGCGTCGCGTTTGGCAATAAAGCTGGTAAATTACCTACTAATGTAAAATGTTACTCTTGTTTCTTTTATAAATTTTCTTCATTATCAGATAATAACAATAAAATGCACAATTACAACTCCAACGTTTAAAATTCATGAGATATGATAAAGTTTGAGACCACAAATTGTCTACGCCCATGCATAGGACACTTATTTGCATCGAATTCCGCTACGACATGACCGATAATTTGCAACGCCAGCTCTGATTTGTTTTCTTTTTGATCACTTTGTATTGCACACGTAACTATTGGTCTTTTTAATAAAATGCGAATAAAATCATATAACAAACCTGTTATTTCCGGATAAATACAAACGTTTCGATTTTCACCGCGATTTAATATCATACAAAATGACATTTTATGATGCAATTTACACAGATAAGAAACTGTGCATCTGATTGTACAAACTGCAAATCGAATTCGAAGTTTTAAGCTACCACTTTGGTACAGGAAATGTGTATTTTTCAAGAAGATAAGACCTGTAAAAAACATAATGTATGTACATTGTGTAAATTATGAATCAAATGCTGGTAGGGGTGATAAATTTGTTTGAACGATTTATTCAAATTCAAACAAGGTAATTTCGTGTTTGGAGTTTTGACGGAAAAATCAATTTTTGACGTTGGCGTTTGCACAAAGTAACGAAATTTTACCAGGGAGAGTCAACAACAGAGGAGAACTTCAAGCAAACAACGGAAACTTGAAAGCAAGAAAATACAAAAAAAATATATGTTGAGACGTAATAAACTTACCCTGTTGTTTTTGACGAAACAAAACTTTCTGGGGTAAACAGTGAAAATCTTTTTGAATTAGGTTCTAAAAACAAATTTGAAAAAATTGCAAAAATGAGAACAAAACAAAAATAAAAGCAAGGCATCAGATAAAAAGACGTTAAAAAAAAAGAAAGCATTTCTTTGAAGTATCGCGCGTTCAAATGAAATACTGGGCTGGGAAGGCCTTGGAAACCGTCAATTGTTGTGCTTTTTTAAAGCGTAGATTAATTGGAGCATGTTGACAGCTAACCTAAAATTTAGAGCCAAAAATTTTTCTTTTCTTTTTTTTCTTTGCAATGTTTTACATTAAAAATAGAATAACTTAACGATTCCTATTCTCGAAGCAAATATCTAAGGGCACCTTTGCTGAAAACAAACATGTTCAATTATGTCCCGATTAAACATAAACAAATGTCATTCGTGTCAAACGGCGAGAAATTCAAACTTTACACTGTTTTAGAGGTATTTTCATATTTGGTGGCGGAAACAAAAGACTGAGAAATGTCACAAAAATGTATTGTCAGTGTCAAATTTGTCATAAACGCCGTAAAAAGGAATATCTAGGTAAATTTAAACTTTCGCTAAATTTATTGAAAAAATAAATTCTAAGAAAACCAATTTTTGTCAGTGGTTCAAAAGAAAAAGTTATTCTCATATAATCAAACGTATTACAAATTATGTCTCTAGTTCGACGATGAATAACTTTCTTATTGCCAATTTGCGGCATTTCTGTCGAAATCACGAACGTCTTTGAGAAATTTGACACTGACAATACAAATTTGTGACATTTCTGTCTTTGGTTTCCGTCATCAAATATGAAAATATCTCTAAACGGTTTAATTTTTCCAACGCCTACTCGCCCAGGATTTCATTTGAATACGCGATAGAATGAGGCGCAAATTTTATTTTGTACATATATTAATTTAACGAAAGATATTCAAAAAATAGAAAAATAGAAAGAACATAGAACCAAACAAGGGAATAAACTAAATTTTTGGATGTTTCAGTTGCAATTGATTCACCCTGTATACCTACATATTATTTTTGAAAATGTAAAATGTAAGCTTTTACTTTTTTAATCCTCGATAATTCAAATTGTCACTTTTAAGAAGAAAAGTAAATCTAAAAATAATTTTAAAAAATACGGACTTGTTTGACGTTTTACTTTTTACAGGCTCACCCTGTTTACACTTGAAAAGCATGGCGTTTTTGCTATTGTTAGATTTTTTGTCAAAGGATATGGAAAAAAACTCTTTTAGGGTTAAAATTTAAATATCCAAATTTTAGCTTAAGCAATATGATTTAATTTCACAGAACCCCCTCTGTATATTCTTCTTTGAAGGAAATAAAAAAATTTGTGATGGAAAAAATATTTTTTTGTTCGACACTCTCAAAATTTGAGAATTTTCTCCTGTGTGAACTTGTCAAAACAAAACGTCAAGCTAATTTTAAAAATTTAAAGCGATTTAGAGCCTTTAAACAACTATTTTGTTATTTTAGCATTTTCAATTGACAGCAACGATTGACAGTGAAATTTTACGAAGTTTTAACCTGTATAAAAGAATCAAATCAACGAATTGTTAATTTTTCAGATGATTTAATTTAAATGTCTCTCCCTGTGTATGTTATTTTTGAAAAATATAAAACTTGTGCCGTGCGACGTTTTTGTTAAGTTCTTATTATAAAATAAACTCACTTGATAAATTTTATTTTTGGGCAATGAAAAAAAGATGTAGTTTTTGCTCTGACGTGATAATTTTTTGACAGTGTTGCCAAAACGTGGTGAGGTGATGAATTCTCGACCTCCGTCCATTCTAATCAGCAATTTATCGCCGTCATCTATATATCTAGGTACATGCCCTCCACACACCCGTTTTCGAAACAAAGGTGTGTTGTGTGTGCGCGATATACGGTCGTCGCGGGGAGAGCAGAGCAGAAGGGATGTTATAATTAGCACCAGATTAAAGTAATGTCTGGGGACACATTAAACGATTTAGCTCTGTTAATTAAAAGTGTAGCACGGAGTGGGGCAGTTAGACAAATGGCTGCCGGGGGCGACCTCGCAACCGCCCCACACTCCGCCGAACGCAGACATGGCCGCCTTATTAAAGCCAATCATTTTTTCAACCCAGCCAAAAACGAAGGACAAAAATCGTCGCACGACTAATCGGATTAACAACGCTCGAATCCGTCTATCATGACGGAAGTTGTCGCCGACTGTTTAGCCGAGACGATGAGAGTTCCGGAGTTTGCCTTGCTAAATACAAATAAAGAGAGAGTGAGCAAAAAAGGAGTACGCGAGAGGACCGGTTAATTGTCGCTTTCCGAAGGGAGTGTACCCTTAATGGCCGTTGGGGGACATCGCAGTTTTAATCTGGGACTAATTTGGCTCGCAGCGCCGTTGCGGACGGACTACGCACTAAGTACTCTGTTGGGTAGCTGGCGACGAATTACCGCAAAAAAGAGCGCACTCGCTACAATGAAACACACAATTTGTTCACGATCAAAATACCAAATGTCCCTCATTAACCACCGAACAAACTCAAACTATCAAATACAAATACTGCAACAAATCAGAACAACTCTTATTGTACCCAAGATTTTGATACAAGAATTTTTCAAAGCATCGACAAATCAGTTTTTTTTGTTCAGAACTTCAGAGTCAAATGATTCGGGTGAAATTCATTTCGGGATGAGGAGCGACGACTGTGAGGTCCCTCCTCGCCGAAACTCCCCAGCTGAAGGATATAAAGATGATTTCACTGCCTGCTAATTAAGCTTAAATGAACAATCAGCAGTTTTTACGACGCCATCTTGCTCGAGTTACTTCTAGATTAATGATTCTATGCAGTTTGCCGTCCTTTATGTCTTTTTTATGTCAGTTTAAGGATAATTTGTTTGGATTTTATCCTTAATACAGGCCGATATTCAATTAATATGTGGCATTTGCGAAAGATTATAAAACGGAACGGTCGCAATATAACGGAATTAGGAAAACTATTCTTTTACGAGGCACGCTGACCCTGTTTATCTCTCGCATTAATAAAATATGTAAAAATGTTTTTAATAGAAAAAAACGGGAAACGGCACAGTTGTCTAGAAGTGGTTGGATAATTTCAAATAAAAATAACCTTCTCAAACGTTGTTTTTTTAAACTAACACCTTAACATTTTAATAACAGATAAATAATGAAAATGGCAAAGCAATAGTATGTAAAGTCCAATTTTTTTAAAAAGTCAATTGTCAATGTCAAAATTCACTTAAAGACCAGGCTGTACCACCCTAAAACCTTTCGTTTCGGGACACCTCTATCGTAAAATCTTCCTAGATCAGGTTTGAGGTTATATCAGTAATTTTCAAATGTCAAAAAAGTTTCAAATTTTATACCGAAAGACAAGAAATAAAGACGATAATCACACTAAAAAGTGCAACTGAACATATACAGGAAAATGGGAATTTATTTAATGGGTTATATAAGCAGTTTACCTATTCATTTTCAGAACCTAACCCCCAATCGTCTTCCGAATATGATTCTGCGGAAGTCCTCTTCTTTGTCTTCAATTGGTAGATATCCTCTCTAATCAGTTCCTCGCAATGACGAACCCATATATTAAAAGAAAATAAAAAACCTCGAATATGATGTGTCAATGTGCATCTTTACTGCAATTTAGCATGGTCGGTTTTTCTGTCTGCATTTCTTCACGTAATCTAATCATAGCCAATTTTTCTCGTTGTGTTAGATCCTTGTTTTCGGAAACTCATTTAACTTTGTATTTTTATTTAAATGTAATTGCGGCTTCAATAGCGCAAGCGCCTTCACATCAAAATGACTGACATACAGTTGACATTTTACGTTGCCAATCTAATAACTATCAAATAACCAGTGGCTTATACCAACATGACAACACTTTGACAATTAATTTAAAAAAAAAATGGAGTATAGTGATCTGTCAAAATGTAAAATTTACGAATCCAGGTGTAATAATTCTGTGTTAAAAAAATAATTCTTTTATTCTGAATTCGAAAAAATGTCTATTTTAGAATTATTTCGGCAAATCGCCCCGATTTTGCATCAAATGTGTTGTACAGTCGTAAACAACTTTTTTTCTTCTCTGTATAGTTGGTTGCCTGCCATCGCTTTACTGATGCCCCCCCCTTCAAACATTTTTTTCGGTTTTTTTCCGGGTGAAATCTTTTTGAGGAAACCTTCTTTGGACGGCGAACGTGCGGCGCCGCCCGAAAACAATAACCGTTACGACCCTACCGCAGTTTATAATTGACAGTACTTAGTGTTGGCAAAGTTAATTTGCATAGTTAAAGCGTCCGCATTCATCTCCTTCAAATTGCCGACGAGATGGATGCACTGGGTCCATTTTCGCGAAGATATGAGTGTAGAGGGAAACACTTGAAGTTAAATGTGTCATCTCTCATAATTGCCTTCTTGGATTGTTTCATTAGCGACATCGTTAAAACTAACGACTCTCGAGTTGCAAGCTTGTCGTAGGAAATTATATCTCGTCCGCTACGGGTTTGAGGGTGCGTCGCGACGACGCCGAAACTTCGGCTATTAATTTCGGCTTGATGTGCCATAACGAGCTCGACGCCTCCACGAAAAAAGTGCACTCGAGCGGCCACCCAATTGGCCGAGAGGTGCGGAATTGAAAGTGCAGTTTTGATGGTTGCACCACCGGGCGAGAGGCGCTCGTAATGTGGCCGTCTGCATTCAGATCGGTGTTCTAGCGTTATAGTGGTAATTAACGTTGTGGTTACCGGTAATCAGTCTCGAACCACTTCGAAACGGCTCTTCTGGGACCCGCATTAGTTCACGACCACCGTGTGTACCAATTTACCGAGCCTATACTAAGAGAATTAATTAGCTGAAGCCGCCGAAAAATCGGTGAGGAACGGCGAAATTATGTAAAGTTGGGGCTTTTGCTTGCGGCGGCCGCGGCGCCACAAAATGCTCACTCCTCGCGTTTTTTAAACGACAAACTTACACAATTCTAAAAGAAATTGCTATTAAATATAAACCCCAACCTGAATTTAGCTCATATTATTTTTGTCTTGAAAATAAAACGAAACTGACAACAAAACAGTTCACTCCATTTGCTGCACGTTCTGCTTTTGTGGCTTGTCGCATCGATTAAAAATTCCGTCGTTTGTCACAAATGGGAAATGGTTACCGCTCAATTTTAAATTCTGGAGCGACATCTCCCGCCAGTGTGTCTTACTAAATCAACTTTTCGTTAGCGACGCCATCTGTACCTGCAAGGCGAAACTAGATTTTCTATTCGGAACCGATCACCGCGGCAGCTTCTCCTTTCTGCCGTTTTGTCAAAGGTTTCTGGAATAAACTGCTCAAGTAGCAAAAATCTCCAAATGTATTTACATAAATGGATAGCACGTGACTAACTGTATTGATTAAGGTCAACAAATAATATTGCAAACTTTTTATAAGTAGAATAAAAATAATTTACATCTGCTGTGTCGAATTCCCGTTCCATGTGTTGTTTTCGTCATCGCTGTCGTTCTTGTTCGACAGGCGATGGACGTTTCCTTGTCTCCTGATCACAGTGGTCTCCCCCGCCCTGCGCATCTTGGCTTGCGGCCTGAAACGATCCTCCAGGATTGGCATTTTAGGAAAAAATACGCGAGGGACAACTTTACCTGGACTCGTTTGCGGGATCCGCGCGCCTCTTATTCTGATTATCCGCACCGGAACTGGGAGGTGGTCCCGATCCGAAAACAAACGTCTTCAGATAACCGAACAGAGTTAAAATCGGAGTGATCAGACTCCACAACAACCCTGAAAAGCCTCCTCCTGGATTAGTAGACACCGTTCCGCGATTCAGAGGTAGGATGAGAATGACAGCAGTCGGCGCCAACCCTAAATCTAACAGGCTCTTACATTTGTCCTCATCTGTAAACTCCCTTCTAGGAAACGTCGTCGAGAGAGTGTACGAGGTGAACGGCAGATTCAAATTGGTCTTAATGTGAGCGTGGACGCTTTCCAGGGTCTCGCTGCTTGAGAAATCGTTGGTGGCGGTTCTCCCGTCGGGCATTCTGAACTGTATTCTCGCGGTGTTCGTGTTGACGGGCCTCGGGGGCGGTTGAGGCGCCGGCGGGGTCTGCTGTGCCGGAGCGGGAGAGAACTTCGCCGCTCGTTCCGCCTTGTCTTGGGCTATCTGGGCCAGGACCCGCTCGCGGGCGGCTTGACTTTCGCGCTTTTCCTTCTCGCGTTCCTCGAGAATGTGTTTTAGTTCTTCGTCGTCCTGCCAGCGCTTCATCTGCTGGACATTTTGGCCCATTTTGCGACGCTCGATTTCTTTCTGACGCTCTTTCTGAAAGTGGAAAATTATCATCTCGGGTTCCGGCTAGAACTGATCAGTTCGCAATAGATTTTTTCTACACTGGAAATTTTCCTTGTCTGTGATGTCAACAATTTGAAAACTAAACGACAATCAATGCCATTACTTACGCAAGACTCCAAGGGAACAAAAAACTTATTGCAAGATTACATATTAAAAAAAAAAAAAACATTCGCAATTACTTCACAATTTTTTTTCCGAACAGTTAATAATTTTTTTTAATTTTTGCGAAACATATAAGATCAAGTGCTACATTGTACCAACTCAAGACCATTATTAACACACTAATTATTTCCCAAAGTAAGAAAAATCAATAACTTGGTCAATATGCGGAAAGAAACAATCTATAATTATTTTTTTTTGCATTTTTTAGTATCACTGAAAGACCCAGAACAATGCGTCGTTGGCAAACATTCGTCATTTACCATTTCTACTTCGAATTGAATGAAAGAAACATGATCCGGCCCCTCTACAATTTGAATTCCCCGCGTTTAAACTTATTTACCACATGTCCGCTAGAGGCGCTGTCTACAATTCAAATTTGTACTTGACCGGCATGTCTTGAGGCGACTATACCATTTAATTAGTGCCTGGTCCTCGGCAAAACATTTATCAGTCCCAATTTCGAATTCAAAACCAAACCCAACCCATACACAATTTGAATCTCCCGCGTCCGAACTCTGCCACCGCTAGAGGCGCTGTTTGCAATTTGAATTTTTACTAGAACTTTCCACCGCTGTAAAAATGTTTTGGAACGATTCTGTCGCCTAATAACGTTGCCAATTTGTACCTCTTCCTCCTCTCTCCTCTTTTCTTCCCTCTTCTTCTCCAACAACTGTTTGGCTCTTTCCACCTTCTCTTCAGCTGTCAATTCTTGACTGACTGTTGCTTTGGGTTGTTCCACTTCACTCTCTTGACTAGTTGAAGGCATGTCATCCTTCCTTACAGTACAGACGCCGTTTTCACACACTACATTAGGTGGTGTGGGGGCTACTGTTGACTTTTCATTGTCGATGAAATTCTGGGCCTGTGCAACTGAATTTGGTATTTTAAAAGTGGAATCACTAACAGGAGGTGGGACCTACCAACAGGAGCCATGCCTCCTTTCTGCAATATTGCATTGAGTGTGTCTTGAAAAGTCTTGACATCTTTAGCCTCTGTGACTATCTCAAGGGGGACTCCTTGTTTGCCAATAAAATAAATTGAAGGGACAGGAACCTGCTTGTCTGCGCGACAAGTCAAGGTAATACACACTTACACAAAGACAACTGTTTTAAAAAGGCAAAAGGATACAGATTTGACTAAATTGCTGATAAGGTACTGTTTCTGCTTCGATTTTAATGGCTACAAATCTCTCGCCGCCCAATATTTTCGCTATTTCCGCTTTGTTGATCAGTTCGCTTATTTGTAAGGACTTATCATCTTTTCCTGTTGATCAGATGACCATTGTGGACAAGGTTAACAAAATCAGACAATACTTTACCGTGGACGTAAACTACGAATATCGCTTGTTTAGCTTTCGATGTGACAATTGCTTGGGCGATTTCGCCTTCGAACCAATTCATTTTGCTAGAAATTTACGTTTTAATTACCAAAATGTACCCTAGCTGTAAACTGACGTGTTAGTTTTAGAAATTAACGGCGAGATGACATTTCATTGTGACACCGGTGTTGACAGTTCCCTATCTCCGTCTTTCCTTAAAGTTAAACAACGACAGCGAACCCGGCGTAGGTCGGAATTGTTTGTTTTTGTTGGTTGGCATAGCTTCCACAAGATGGCGGATTCAAATTTTGCCGCCAGATTTAACTCCCCACTCGAAAACAACGGCTGAATTATTTACATTTAATTCAATTCAATTGTGCGATGTAATGCTCTCTAAATTCAGTATGATTCGGAAGAATCGATTGGAATATATCAGTTCTAACCTTGGATATGTTTGAATAGGCGAATTTTTAACCCAGTGGCGTCGCATGAAGGATTTTCGAATTTCGACGACCGCAACTAATTGTCAAATCTGGTAAATGTTCATCGTCAATCGATACATTTTTGATGGTGAAATACAGGGTGGCGATAAAAATATTATGCTCCATCTGGTGGTGCATCGGTTTAGTGACATATTTTTGACAGGAACTAAATGTCAAGTTAGTCAGTCAGTCAAGTTGGTAGTGGTTGGGAAAATCAATACGTATTACGTGTACAACAGATTAATCGTTATTACAATAAATATTTTTCTGGGGTAGATGATTATAAATGGATAAATTCGTTGGGAGAGTGTGAAGCAATTGGGTCAAGTGTGGCCCTCGTTAGGTCCGATTTTGTCCCTCCACGGGCGATTATTGATGGCGTTCACTGCACACGCGGGCGGCGCCTAAACAAACCGGTGGCGCCGCGGCGGTGAGCTTCGGAACGACTCAAAATAAGCTGTTTTCCTTGGCCTAATGTGGGTTTTACTTGTGTTCCATCGCAATTCGACAAACTCGAGCGAAATTCCACAAAACTCTCCAACATAGAACAATCAACCCCTGTCAGCACCGCAACAAACAAGTGAGTAGCACATTTACCTACCAACCAAAAAAATCACGCTTCTCCCCCGGATTTTAATTATTTTTTCACGATTGCGCCATATTACCTGGACGCTCGCAGAAGGGCCCCAGGTCCACCCGGCGGTCGCGTTCGTTAATTTTTCCCCGTTTCCGTGGTTACAAGGGATGTCAGGAGTAGAAGGAGACACGTCGCCTCCTAGATCAATACGGGGCGCGTAATTTTACGCCGCGGGGTGGCCCCACACGTCCCGTCCCAGAGACAATTCAAAATTAATCGTTTAATTCTCGCGGCGGAGGCGATTATTGCATTTTTAAAGTGGGGTGCGTGCAGTGGAAAAACGAGATTTCTTGCGGTTTGAGGGGCGGAAAAATCGGCTTGTCCGGGAGCGAGGGGCGATTTTCCCAAAAGTCCGTTATTTTTGAGCGGTCGGTCGAGCCGAAACGTTTCTTTTTGGGAAGGAGCGTTTCTGGTCGACCAGCTAATTTGCAAAGGACGAGCTCCTGAGCACGCTGGAGGGTGCTCGACCGAAATGCCAATCAGGGCAGAAGGTTTCGGGAGCTTTTCAACGCTAAGTGCGTTTAGCTCATGAAATAGGAATTTTATGCACGTGTCGGGGCGATTTTATCGGCGCAAAGGCGGGAGTCGGACGTCGGGGGAGCGTGGGTTGACCTCGGAAGGCGAAAGCGTGCGGGGATGACCCGGGAAAAAACATAAAGAAATTAAGGTTTATAACATTCGCCGTAAATAACGGAATTTCTAAAGGTTTAACACTTTGTGTTCCACAGTGTTTCCCTTCGGTCGATATCATTTCGAATTTCAACGGAACGTTCTGCAACTTCTGAGCTCGCCGGTTGAGAAGAGAGAATTCTTGTTGTGTCTGCATTTTTTCAATGTATTCTCCAACCATTTTTTAAACAGAGACGGCTTCATATCTTTTCCTAATTTAAGCAGAAAATATTTACTCCATTCTCGTGAAATTTTCAAGAAAGAGGCATTTCTTCTCTCGTCTTACGTTGACAGTGTGCTATTATCACTCAAGTTACTCACTAGAGTCGTTCTTCACATGAACTACTTTTTTAACGTTTCCCCCTTGCTTAAAAAACAAGCCAAAACGATATCCGCAGAACGATATCTTCCATAATGTTTTTGACATTTCTTTCCCTCATTTACTGTTTGAATAAATCGTATTCAATTTCATGGTGTTTTTTTTTGTCTTGTAATTGGCACTGACCAGATGTTTCATTTTGACACGACATTAAAAAAAATTAGGTTATGTCAGAAATGAACCTTTGATGGTACTGTCGCGAGCAATAAATTTTGGTCGTCAATGTCATTTCAAAATTTGGTTAGATTGTCACAAAGGAGAACGCACACTTTATATGTAATTCTAAAGACCACTCAAATGGGGATATTTTGATATCAATCGACGCGTCTTGAAATGACGAATATTTGATATCATTGCGCCAAATGTGTAACTCGATTAATAAAGCGACAAAATCGATAAAACTTGAAATATTTTCCAACTAATTTCTGTCAGAACACTTCATAAAACTGCCCTTTGTAATTTATGGGGGATTGCGGATCCGGCTATTCCCTTCTAAAAGCATTTTACTGGTTCAATGTCATCTTTGCAATTATACATCCTACTGTGAACCCTCAAAAGAAGTCAATTGCTCCCGTAAATAACTATCCTTATTTATGGAGTCCCAAAACTAACCCGAGAAGGGTATCTACCGCTCTCTTTCCCACTCATATAAAGTAAATGGAAGTTTTTGATTTTCAATTATAGATTGCGGCTTTATTTATAGAGTTAGCGTTTTGGCGCAATGGTATCAAATATTTGTCATTTCAAGACGCGTCGATTGATATCAAAATATCCCCATTTGAGTGGTCTTTAGAATTACATATAAAGTGTGCGTTCTCCTTTAAAAAATTTTCATGCCTGATTATGCTCATGTCAACAAAGTGTCAAAAAATAAGAAAAAAAGGACAATTAATGTCATACAACATGTTGATAGCTTATCATATTTACGACTGTTTTACAACCGAGCATTTTCGATTGCGTCAAAAATTGACCTTGACGACCAAAATTTATTGCTCGCGACTGTACAGTTAGGAACACGGAATTTCGGGCATCATTTTTCTGTCACGTCAAAAAATTGCAATGTAAATCACTCTTTATTGTTAACGTAACAGTCAAAAGTCAAATTTTGAAATTTATTTTCTGTTCACGTCAATCGCATGTCAATCAAAATCGTCGCAAACGGTAAAATTGAGGTTAATAATGTAAAGCCTATTTTACATTTTTTGACGGTATATGTATTAACAGTGATGTCCGAAATTCCGTGTCTCGAACTGTACATTTCAAATTTGCCTGTCAACACTGTCAAAGCTGACAACCTTCCGGTTGCGTTTAGATTACAGTGGTACCAAAATCATTCAAATTTTCATTGTTACCAACAGATTCAGTCATTCTTAATCATGCGGTAAAAAAGATGGTAACTATTTTTGATAGGGTGGCAATACTTTTGACCTATTGCCTGGCAAACCTGATGTTTAATCCAGACACGCGTGCATAAAAATCATTTTGACATTTATCGTTAATTAATTTTGTAAAAGAAGCGCGTACGCCACTGTCTATTGTCAATCATGGAATGGTGATCAGAATGACCAACATTTGCTTTGCCAATATGTATTACTTCTTCCTCGTTTTTTTTTCGGTAACAAATCCAATTAGACCCCTTTAAAATCTCTCCGAAAATATCTTCCTTCCGAATTCATTCTTCAAACCACGACCTGCTGTATAATAACCGGCCTGTTCATTTCATCAAAAAAGCATTGCGAAAATGTTTCCGAGAAAGAGCCAATTTTCGCCGATGAGGGCGCCACAGTACGGGCGCTTCTGAAGAATAAAAATGCGGAAAAATATGTTTAGACATGATTTTAGAGTTAAGATTGAGCACAGTAAGTTCATATATTCTTTCTAAAAGAATACTGAATACAAATGTATTTTTGTGTTTTTGATTTTAAATTCGAATGTCATTTGAACGAGAAAAACTCTCGGTGACAAAAACTTAAGATGAATAATATCCCCAAAAAGCGCCCGTACACTAGCGCTCTGCGGGGATCACTCAAATTACACTTTTGAACAGGCCGGTTATAATACAGCAGGTCGTGCTTCAAACATTTGTAAAATCTAAAATGGATTTTTTTACTAAATTTACTTTAAATTTCTCCCGCGGAAAAGACGATACACTTTTTAATTTTCTTATTTCTTTTTTGATGCTCTTTCATTCATGATGTAGCAAAATGCCTTGATTTTTTTTTTTGCAGATTGGAATTTCCAAACAGTAGTCAGATAAATAGGGCAAAACTGTCAAATGTATGAATGTATGATTAAGTTTCTTTGATTCAAATGGTAGAATTCGCATTTCTGCAATGTTTAAACACGTTGTTGTCAAGCAACAGCACACTGTGAGATAGCTTTCCTCCTCATTTTTATGGCATCTCTTAACTTATCCATTAAAACATGAATAACCGTCCCATTTGCCAATTCCCTCGACGCACTAAAAAGGGTCGTTATATTTTTTTTGGAACACGTCATCTTCTTGAGGCGTAGCGTTCTTGAACAATAATTTCATCAAAACCAAACAAAATGGCCAAATCTGTTCTGTACTAATTTTAATCACGTTCGCAAGTTTTATTATGGTTTTTCTAAAAATCTTCAATATCCCTTTCTTGGCAAAATTAATGTTTTCTTTTATTTGAGATTTTTTTTCGTGGTTTGTCCATTTTGGCCTATTCAGGAAAGCAAAAGCTTCTCTTGTAATTACAACATGTTTTTTAGTCTTCGATTGAATTAAAAAAATCTTAAAATGACGTTTACTTTAACGGCCGTCGTTAAAAGCAACGGCCGCCGTTAAAAGCAACGGCCGCGAAATCCAATTTCGCGGACTGTTTTAGTTACGCGAAGTGCTCGTTTCGCGTACGGTTGCATAAAAAAATAATAAAGACAACACTTTTTTAACAAAAAAGTTCTGTTTGATAAAAATCAAATTAAAAAAAGGAAAAATATATGTGTAAAGTGAATTCTGTTTGTGTTTGATGAGAGGACAAATACCGTTGATTGTTGAAAAGTTTTGTGAGGAAAACAGCAGTTGGATTAATTTGTTTGGTCAGTTAAATCTCTCGGCGTCATTTTTTATTTCCCGCCAGATCAGAACAAAGGTTGTAAATTTCTTAAATTCTGAAGCAAATTAACGGTTCTTGTTTTACGTAACCACAACATAAAAACTTAATCAGCTCTAAGAACTTTCACCCAATTACATTCCATCAAAAAGCTTTAATTCGCTTCGACGAGATTTTATCAATCGGCTTTCGGTAAAAGCATTTCTTGCGAAAGCTCGACGAGCACAAATTTAAAATGATAAATAAAAGCTGGAGAATGTCAAGCGTGACGTCATCTGAACGGATTTCACCGGTGGCGATGCGGATCCTGTTTATATTCCTGCAAATGATCTTTCCTGTTGCCGCTGCAAAACAAATTAGTCCCAACGGACTTATCGATTATTGCCTCCTATTACTTTGTTGTTATTTTAGTAGACCTCCAATAATTAATATAATTGGTGGATCGGAGATGCCTACCGCCTGTCACTTATCCCCTCGTAAATTCCTCATTTCTCCGATATTGAACCCCCAAATCTATAAATCGATAGAGAGGCGCCTATGCGAAATTTGTCCCGCAATCCCCTTTCCACCTAATAAACCCGAATAACAAGTGATGGATGAATAAAGCCTTGTCCCCACATGTCACCGCCCATAATGTGGAGATCGTGATGCGATAACGTCCGTGTCCGACTAGAGTTTGTTTACTTCGGTTCTCACGTTGCGTAATTTATTTGGTTTTATTCAGGTGTCCGATCAATACTCCCGATACGCACTATCCACTGTTTACCGGCGATTCCATCATTTCAGTTAAGCGAAATCTTCCGTTTCAGCCACAACCGACCACCCTCGTCTTTTTCCAGCCCCCCCGCAAGACTGAAACGCCGCACCGAAACCATCCCACTTTGATGGCCGAAACTCTAGTACCTGGACCGTGCCGACTCGACGGAGATTCTTCCCGATTCGGGATGAGACCGAGCCCTTAAGAGGACCGACGCCGACAGAGCAATAAAAGTGGCGCCGTTCAAATTGAAGTTTAGCAGGATGTCGAAGTCGAATTCTTCGACGAGAAGCAATTCGATGGAAACTCCTGCTGAATGCGAGAGCGAGGTGGGCAGCCCCCAGAGCAACGTCCCCGCCATCATGGAGGCCGCCGAGGGACAGGAGGTGACCCCATCCAGCCCGCCGCCCTCCTACGAGTACGTCCTGGAAGAGGCAAGTACTGGTTTTTGTCTCAGATTGTCCGCCCGTTGCCCCGAAAGCAAAATTTGCGAAAAATGTGCATAACTGGTTGCCTACCTAACACCTATGAAAACAATTTTTTGGCGATTCGAGTGACGTCTCAATGAAGTGATTTATATCGGAAAGTCTTAGATTGTCTCGCCAGTTGCTGCAAAAAATTCTACGAAAGCCTGAAAGGAAGTTTGCGGAAAATCGTGTATAGCTGGTTGCCTACCCGCCAATGTTTTCCAAATTTTTAAGTGGTCTCTAAGTGAATTGATTTTTTATGCGGGAATCCGAGCCCGTCTCATTATTCGTGGCACATAGTCGAGCCGAGGCGGGAGTCTGCGGCGAGACACTTCGGTTTAATCGAAACTGTGAGCCTCTCCCTCTGGGGACAGATTTCGGTAGAATTTCTGGAGGGATTAGGGCCGAGCGCCAGACAATAAGAAAGTAAATTATGGTCCGAAATTTCGTTATCGTCGTTTCGTCGTCGTCGTCTCATTCGGAAATATTTGATTTCCGGGAACCCTCCCGGAAGTATCCGCGTTATTGGATTGTTGTCGTGGTCCCGCTCTCGGCCGGCCCGGAGAGCGCAAACTTTCGCTGGGAGATTTACGATAATTTGCGTCTTCGGGGGGGAGTTTTATGTAAACGGGTCGCGGGGCGGCGCCACGAAGCGTCGGGAGACGTCTGGTCGCGGGGGTGGAGCGCCCCAGAGCACCGTCTCAGGAAGGACGAAGAAGTGCGGCGCCCTGTCATTCGGTCAAATAATTAGCAATGATCGATTTTGTTTGCAGACGCGACTCAAGGCCCAGGCCGACGCCTCGTCGCCCGTCAACCCCCTCAAGGGCCCCGAGATCATGCACAAATCGAGCAAAGAACTGTACCGGGCGGTGGCCAAGCAGTTCGGCATCACCTGCAAGATGTCGGACCAGTGCCGCTGCTTCGACTGCCAAAGCCACTACTTCGACTGCGAGTACGAGAGGAACGAGCAGGAAAAGACGGACGGAGGCCTCGGGGCCGGAACACCAATGTTCATATCCGAAGTGATGCACGGCACTGCCTGCGCCATATTGTAAGGACGCCATCGTACCGACTGGCCGACACAGCTTTAACCAGTTTTAATCAAAACAGAAATAACTCAGTTACGGCGACGCACACATGTTTTGCGATTTTTTTCACGTTATCCGACTGTGTAGATAGTAGAGTATCTGTTGATATGTAGCTGTTGGTGTTGTACATACTTTGATAATTTGTAACATAGCCTGGATAGGTGCTTTCAGAAGATCTCAACTAATATAAGTAATACGCAAGAAGATGGCCTAACAAAGTTAAGTTGTTGCGTATTACCCGACCGCTTCGGTGTCGTCTCCGAATCCCGCACCGGTCCCTCCGGAACGCCACCGGAATCTGCTATCGATTCCGGAGCGGTTCCGGGACTCCAGTAGAGTTAATCCAGTTCGGTTGCTTGATAGTGCCCCATTCGAGCCAGGCGGGCAACACAGAATACACAAGTTGCGAGCTCGACGGTGGGGAGTAGTAGCGTCTCTACTTTGCGTTATAGCGTGCAGTGTGTTTTCTTGATCTGGACGAGAGCAGCGTAGCCACTGATAAACTTTTACTGATCTACATGTCTCATTCCTAATTCGGTGTGTGTCCAGATAATTACTATTTTCATATTATATCATGGATGTGAATGTTAGACTAGTATTACGTTAAGGTACAGATGACAAGGGATGCTGAGAGCCGAGTGAATTCTTTCAAATACTTAACTGTTAAATGCGAAGTTTGATGCGATGACTCGACTTTACCTGATATTGGGAACAATGTCAAATTACGAGGTTAAGCTACTGATTTTACCGCTTTGTAACTGGCAACAAGTTAGAGAAAAATCCAAGAGACAGGGTGTCTTCGAACTGATTAAAATAATCGTAGACTAAGACCTTAAAGTTAGTTTTTTTGATCCACTTTTATTACAATTACATTGTCCACGAACATGGCTGTCCCGACGTTTTACAATTTTTTTCCTACATTTTTACGCCCTGTATTGGTGCTTACAGTGTGTGGCAGAAAATTTACATACAGATCGTATATTATAAATTTGTGTTCAGTGTATCTTACCTACAAACGTACTATTTAATCTATTGGAAAATAACAAAAAAACAACAACATAGGGCCTATATCTTGTATAACGTAAATGTTAATGGAAATCGCACCAAAATATCTTTCGCACTTATATTTTGTATATCGGAATTGCAAATAATCGTGTGATATTTTTATTTAACTATAATCGTTATTGTGAATGTTTTTCGTTCTGATTAAATAAAATAGTCAAAGTACAATTTCTTCCTTTTTTTCCTGTTTTTATTTAACGAACGTAAAATATGAGAAACATTCTGATCTGACCTTTATCTGACGAGAGGTTCAAATCAACAAACGTCATTTTAACATGAATTATTATTATTATTTATTTAGCATATCACGTGACAGATTTACCGTCATGGGTTAAATGTGGAACTTACTCCAACAACAATACTTCACTTTGTGAGCAATTTACAAAAGAAAGAAAAACAGCTTGACGGCATAAATAAATCAAACAATCAGATGTAATGGTCGTGTTGCCAAAACCGAAGAATAGGAGAGTGAAATGAATCGCGGGATTTGTTGTTGGAGGTTATAATTGCGAACAAACGTTATTTTAACATAAATTATTACTATTCATTTAGCATATCATTTTTCAGATTTACCGTCATGGGTTCAAATGTGGAACCTACTCCACAAAACTTACTTCGCTTTGTGAGCAATTTACAAAAGAAAGAAAAATAGCTTAACGGCATAAATAAACAAACAATCAGATGTAATGGTCGGGTTGCCAAAACCGAAGAATAGGAGAGTGAAATTAATCGCGTGATTTGTTGTTGGAGGTTATAATTGCGAACGCACCCAAAATATTTGACATTTGACAGCACATAAACAACAATGTTTTGATGTTTTGGCTGTGAATGTAGGTTATGTTCACGTGTTAAAAACCAAACAGAACTGTGAAGGCTGAAGGACTTAAATTCTCCTTTCCTTCAGTGTTAGTATTGATGGTGAGTACTTGTTTTATGTATAAAATGCCGCGTCAGTGTCAATAACAAAACATAAACTTAGTACTATTGGGAGCATAAAAAGTGGGTAAGTTTTGAAGAATTCGATGTAGTTCAAGCTTTATTGTCATTTTGCCTTTGATTATTGTCATAGAAATTTGACATTATTCTAGCTTTGACATTATTCTAGCTGACAGTTTACAACGTTATTTTATACTCCTATTTTCCTTTTCCAAATGTCCTCTTCTTTTGATAAAGGTAAATTTTGATTGGGGCTTTGCATTAAATAAATATTCACTACGTGCTTACTTACACTCATTCTTACAACGTACAATACATAATGACAACGTCAATCAATTCAAAGTAGGGTTAAAAACACATAAGGGTTATTTGCTTATTTCACATTAAAAGTCAAGACCTTGATGTTGATTTGATATCCAACTTTTTTTGCTCGCAATAGTACAGTCACGGCCACGGAATTTCGTCAGTCGTTGTCATTTAACTGAGGCGTATTCCGTAACTGCGCTGCTAAATTTTAAAGGGCGTTAAATTAAGTTGTCATAGCAATGACCAATCAGGGCTTGACATTTTAAATGACGCTAAAATTTTAACGCCCCTTTAAAATTACAGAATACGCCTCACTAGCTGTAAAACAGGTTTTATATATTTCTAACCCCATATTGGAATTTTTGAGATGGATGTCATTTGTCAATCAAAAACGTTACTGGTGGCATTTTGATTTTTATTGTGCATGACAGAATTTCTGTCACAAAAATTTTGAATGTCAATCATAATGACAATAAAGTTTAGGCTACACAAGTTTTTTCTAATTGATGGTAAAATAACTGACGAAATTCCATGGCCGTAACTGTACATTGTAATTTTACAAAGTCATGTCTGTGCTAGGTTTAACAAATTAAAATTAAACTAACTAAATAAACTAATTCTAAGACTTGTATTTTTGCAATTTGTGATATTTTTTGTATTGACATGAACTCGAATTTCAGATTGTACCTAATACCTATCAAAATGGCAAATTTGGAATATACTGAAAGTATCTCGCATTGTACCATTGGGAAAATTCACAATTGCGACATATGTTCTTACGTCACTAAATCTCTCTTTTTCATGATAAATCACACGAAACGTCACAGGTTGCCACTCGAATCATTTACTTGCGAAACAAACTACTTAGAAAAGTACTATTGCAAAGAGTGCAATTTTAAAACAGATTTTATGATAATTTTCAATAATCATATCAAAGAACATCACAGAAGGAATATAGATTTTGAGCAAGATCAACCAAAAAATGACGTTGAAATAAGGAACTATATTTGTCAAAAGTGCTCATTTGAAACTTATTCTGTTTTACTGTGGATCAAACACTTGGGTACTTCATGTTTTTTTGATCAACAGTCAAACCAAAGAAGACTTTCTGATGATGTAATTTATTTTAAATGTGATTATTGTCCATTCGAGACAGAACTCCTTGAATTCTTGGAAAAACATATTCAAAGATGGCACACCTGTCTCACGTGGTATCACTGTGAAGAGTGTGATTTTAAAACAAAGTACAGAAACAGTTTGAAAATGCACGTCTATACTCGCCACAAATCTGATGAAGAAGCACAGTGGTTTTACTGTCTAAAATGTGAGTTTAGGACGAGGAGAAAAGGGAGTTTAAAAAAACACACATTATTTAAACACACCAGTTATGAAGCTGTCCAGTGGTTTACTTGTGACAAATGTCACTACAAATCAAAAACCAGATCTGGTTTGAACAGACACATAAAACAACATTTTTCCAAAGAGGACATCCAATGGTTCAGGTGTGACAAATGCAACTTCAAATCAGAAGAAAAATTCAGAATAAAACGGCACGAACTGCTCAAACATACGTCGAACGAAGAGGCGTCGTGGTTTCAATGTGAACAGTGCCCCTACAAAACAAAACTGAAATACAATCTGAAACATCATATGACGCGACATAAATCTGATGAAGAAGCTGAATGGTTTCCCTGTTCCAAGTGTGAGTACAGGACGAAGAGAAAAGGAGATTTGAAACAACACACGGTGTTTAATCACACAGCCTCGGACGCCGTGCAGTGGTTTGCTTGTGATAAATGTCAGTACAAATTTAAAATGAAGTATCATTTGAATAAACACGCCAAAAAACATCTTTCCAAGGAAGATGTCCAATGGTTGAAGTGCGATAAATGTCAGTACCAGTCTAAGACTAAATCTGGTTTGAACAGACACGCGAAGCAGCATCTGTCTAAAGAAGACATGCAATGGTTCAAGTGTGACAAATGCAGTTTTAAATCAAAGCAAAGATTTAGGGTGAAACGACACCAACTCCTCAAACACAAGTCAAACGACGAGGCGTGGTTTAAATGCGAATACTGCCCATACAAAACAAAACGGGAAAACTACCTTGAACGTCACACGACTCGCCATAAATCTGATGGTGGAGAATGGCTGTACTGTTTCAGTTGTGAGTATAGGACCAAAACGAAAGAGAGTTTGGACAAGCACGCATTGTTTAAACACACCGCCTGTGAAGCTGTGCGGTGGTTCACGTGTGAGAAATGTCAGTACAAGTGTAAAACGAAATCTGGTTTGAACAGGCATGGAAAGCTGCACGCGAAGAAGATATCCAGCGGTTCCAGTGTGATAGATGCAAAGTAAAAAGCAATACGAACCGTACGGAAAGAAACGGAGTTTGGTTTTGTTACCCGCGTGGAAGTGGAAGAGGAGTTTAGGATGTTGCAGCATTAACGGTTCAAGAACTTTAACGTTATTCTGCACTTAACTCCAATAATGAGATGAGTATTATTTGACAGCTCCTACTGAGAAAAAGACTACATGGTACCCTCCGCTCTGCTTTTAAATGCAGAGCCGGTGTACATTTGCTTACGTCTGTACATAGTATACCTACTGTCGCGAGCAAAAAATTCTGGTCGTCAATGTCACTTCAAAATTTGGTTAGATTGTCACAAATTTAAAAAAAAATCCCTATCTGATTATGCCCATTTTAACAAAGTGTCAAAAAAATGAGAAAAAAATGCCAATTAGTGTCATACAACATGATGATAGGTTATGATATTTACGACCGTTTTACAGTGGAGCATTTTCCATTGCGTCAAAGTATGATTTTGACTATCAGTTTTTTTGCTCGCGACAGTACTGTCGCGAGCAATAAATTTTGGTCGTCAATGTCATTTCAAAATTTGGTTAGATTGTCACAAATTTAAAAAAAATCCCTGCCTGATTATGCCCACGTCAACAAAGTGTCAAAAAATTGAGAAAAAAAATGACAATTAATGTCGTACAACATGATGATAGGTTATGATATTTACGACTGTTTTACAATGGAGCATTTTCGATTGCGTTAAAGAATGACCTTGACGACCAAAATTTATTGCTCGCGACTGTACATACAAATAAAAATAATACTAAATGGTGTCTTTGTTGTTAATGTACACAGATGTGTATCAAATGACTGACGAAACGTACAGTGGAGGCGTCCATTAATGAAGGAGAAAAAATAACCGAAAATTGCGTCTTAAACTTTTATTTTGTATTTTCAGGTTATGTACGAATTTGGAACTGAAAATAAATGTTTTTACTGTTTTTGTCTTGTCATTTAATGTTAATTAATTTTGAACGTACCCCAAAATGTTCAACAAGGTTTAGCTGAACCTCGACTTTGACTTCGTTTAATTGAATATTAATAAACGAGTTTTGTTAATCATTAGCTTTGGCTCTTTATATTTTTATATTGCTACAAGTAAGATTTTTAGTTTTAAAATTTCTTATTCCAATTTATTAAATTTATTAATTCAGAATTTCTTTCAAATCCGCAAATGTTGAAACAAGTGAAAGTTTGCAGTATAAATATAATGGGAATAGTTTTTATTAATCACTTATTACTTACTTTCATTACCTCATTTTTCTCGAAGTTTTTTAATTTTTCCCTCGAGGCTAATTTTTTCGTCTCTTGTCAAGTCTTTCACATTGTGCTGTTAGAATTATGCGGAGTATTTGTTTTTTATGTAAAGTACCACGTAATTATCAAAAATAAAATATAAATAGAGCATATTGTAATTCTTCAAAATCCTTTCTGTGCTAGATTTAACAAACCAAAACTGACTGAACTAAAGAAGCTAATTGTAAAACTCGTATATTCTGTACTTGTTGATATTTTTTTTGTAAAGGCCCGACTAATAAACCGATAATATTCAATTCTTCACCGAAGGAACACCAGATGAAGATGGTGGTACCGACTGTTTCATTGTAATTTTACTTTAAAAATATGTTACCATGAGGGTAATTTTTGTCTCATTAATAATTCTTGTCAAATCAGATCGAAACTCCGAACGAATATTCACCCTCTCATTTGCAGGGAACGTTCTTAGTAAATTCAAATTTAATCGTAATACATACTTTGAGAAATACAACTACACAATGCCGCTCCCTGCATTTGGTGAATATGTATTATAGTTTTATTAGTCGGGCCTTCAGAGTCAAATTAGAGCCCTATATTGACATGAACATGAATTTTGTGATCACCCTTCTTCATGGTAAATAGCACAAAACGTCACCGGTGCCAAACAAAATATATTTTATTAAATTTTATTATTATTTTGAGTAAAAATTAAATTTTTAAACACTAAGATCGGTTCTAACAAGAAAATTCTGCATGTAGTAGAGAAAGATAGGTAGGTGGTAGGTTAATTGTAATCTTCAGTGCAGGAACTGTTGGCGATTCGTGAACGCACCCAAAATATTTGATGGATGTCTGATGTTTGGTTGCATTTTGGTTGTTTCTCTAGGTTATGGTTGTGTTCAAGTCTTGGTAAAGTAAAGATGGTAAATAATTTGAGTATAGTGTTTCTTCTGTGTTAAAATTAATGGTGAGTACACTTTTATGACTAAAATACCACGTGATTATCAAAAATAAAATATACCTACGTAGGTCATGTAACTGCCGAAAGTCGTGTCTGTGCTAGATTTAACAAATCAAAACTGACAAATAACTAAACAATCTAATTGTAAAGATTCGTATTGTGCAGTTTATGATATATTTTTTTTCTATTGATATGAACTCGCATTTTTAGGTTATACTTAATTTAATATGGAAATTTCGAAATGCCAAATACCAAAATCACTGATTAAATAAATTTAATGTCAAAACTTAAAATTGACAGGTGACAATTTATTAAGCTACGACGCACGTTTGCCAATTTTTTTTTCAAAGTCGCCCGTTGTATCTTTTTTTATTATCATATTGTATCTGGTCCTGGTGTTTGGCAACATTGGACAACATTGTTTAAAATTTTCTTTATGTCTGTAAGTTATGCAGACGTTTTGGTAAAGCAAAAAGAACTGTGAGAGATTTTAATCCTCTTCTCCTTCTCCGTTAGAACTTATGCCGAGTTTTCTTTATAAAATACCGCGTTATTAAAAATAAAATTTAAATAGAGCATGTTGTGATTCCCTAAAGTTGTCTTTGTGTTAGATTTAATAAATCAGAACTGACAAGTAATTAAATAGGCTAATTTTAAGACTTGTGTATTTTGAAGTTTGTGATTTTTTTTTTGTATTGACATGAACTTGAATTTTCAGATTGAACTTAATATCAATAAATAAAAATGTGGCTATGGAAAAATTCACAGTTGCCACTAAATCACCCCCTTGCATGGTAAATCACGCGAAACGTCACTGGTTACCAGTTGAATCATTTAGTTGCGAAACAAATGATTTAGAAAAGTACTATTGCAAAGAATGCCAGTTTGAAACTGATCTTATGGTAATTTTCAATCAACACATCAGAGAACATCGCAGAAGGAACATCGATCGTGTGCAAGATCAACCAAAAAGTAACGTTGAAATAAAAAGTTATATTTGTCAAAAGTGCTCATTGGAAACATATTCGATTTTACTGTGGATCAAACATTTGGATTCTTCATGTTTTGTCAATAAAGTGTCAAATGTGAGCCGTCTGTACAAAAGAAAACTTTTTGATGATATAATTTGTTTTAAATGTGACCATTGTTCATTCAAGACTGAAGTCCTCCAATACTTGGACAAACATGTTGAAAGATTGCACACCCATCTCATGGTCAGATGGTTTCAGTGTGAAGAATGTGATTTCAAAACAAAATATAGAGGCAGTTTGAAGATACACGTGAACACTCGACATAAATCCGATGAAGAAGCAAATTGGTTTTACTGTTTCAATTGTGAGTATAAGACCAGGAGAAAAAAAACTCTAAAACAACACATGTTATTTAAACATACCGCTTCTGAAGCGGTGCAGTGGTTTACATGTGACAAGTGTCATTATAAATCTAAAACCAAACAAAAATTGAACCAACACGCAAAACTACATCTTTCCAAAGAAGACAACATCCAATGGTCGGAGTGCGATGAAGACAAATTTCAAATACAAGAAGTGAGCCGATTAAAGCAACATGAAGTGCAGGAGCATACGTCACATGAAGAGTCGCTGTGGTTTCGGTGTGAACAATGCTCTTACAGAACAAAATCGGAATCGAATCTAAAATGTCACATGACTCAGCAACATACATCTGATGAAGAAGCAAATTGGCTTCATTGTTTCAATTGTGAGTACAGGACGAAGAGAAAAGGACATTTGAAACAACACATGATATTTAAACATACTGCCACTGAAGCTGTGAAGTGGTTTACTTGTGATAAATGTCAGTACAAAGCCAAAGCTAAATATAATTTGAACAAGCACAGAAAAAAACATCTTTTGAAACAAAAGGTCTAGTGGTGGCAAAAGTGTATCACGTCGTCGAAATCTAAAGACTGTACTCTACAAAAGGGCGGTATTAAAATTTTCTGAGATAGCCGAAATCTATCAGTTATTTACGAATCCTTGTCCTTGAGATGCAAACCTCGATCACCCTCCTACATTGCACTGGATTTGGGAGTACTGTCTATTTTGCAGATGCATATTGTGTATTATATGTATACTCGAAGTGTAAAAATAATTTTTGAAATAAAATTATTCCAAAAGTCATGACCTCGATATGTGTATTTTTTGCTAAAAGCTAAAAACTTTTTTTGCATCATTTTATTCCATCTCCTTGGAGATGATTGTCAAAGCATACATATTTTTTTGTTGTAATTTTTCATAAATCCTTTTAGACTAAATTTCTCAACTTACATCGATATGCAAAAAAATAGTGTATACAACACGTTATGAAAGTCTCTTTTTTTCCACTTATTTGCTTGATTAACTCGGGCTACGCCCTCTTTAATCAATCTGCAAATTCCTGAAAAAAAGTGTTACTTTCGTAAATAGTTGTACAAATAACTATTCAAGGCGTTATTTCACCGAATGTATTTTATTTTAGTAAATATCCCACAAATTGGCACAATTGTGAATGTTTAAAATTATTGTGTTATAATTTCGTTTACAATTTTGAACGCACCCAAACTATTTGACATTTGAGTCATTTGACAGTTCATAAACAACATTGTTTTGGTTATGCAAATAGGTTATGTTTACGTGTTAGAAAACTAAACAGAATTGTGAGGAACTTAAATACTCCTTTCCTTGTGTGTTAGGATTAATGGTAAGTATTTCTTTTATATATAAAATACAGCATCGTTGTCACAAATAATATACAAATAGAGTATGTTGCAATTTTCCAAAGTTGTCTCCGGTACATTTAACAAATCAAAACTAAAAAGTAATTGGATAAAATTAGTATATTTTACAGTTTGTGATATGAAAAGTTTTTGTATTGACATGAACTCGAATTTTCAGATTAAACCTAATATTAATCAATGCTAAATTTGGAATGTACGGAGAGCACCTCAAAATGTGGCTATGGAAAAATTCACAGTTGCGATTAAATCACCCTCTTGCATGGTAAATTACGCGAAACGTCAGCGGTTTCCAGTTGCATCATTTAGTTGCGAAACAAACGATTTAGAAAAGTACTACTGCAAAGAATGCAATTTTGAAACTGATCATATGATAATCTTCAATCATCATGTGAGAGAACATCACAGAAGGAATATCGCTTGTGTGCAAGATCAACCAAAAAGTAACGTTGAAATAAAAAGTTATATTTGCCCAAAGTGCTCATTCGAATCATATTCAGTTTTACTGTGGATCAAACACTTGGATTCTTTTTGTTTTGTCAACAGAGAGTCAAATGAGAGCCGTTTATACAAAACAAAACTTATCAACGATATAATTTATTTTAAATGTGATTATTGTTCATTCGAGACTGAAATCCTTGAATACTTGGAGAAACACGTTCAAAGATTGCATACTCGCATAAAGTGGTTGCATTGCGAAGAATGTGACTTCAAAACAAAATACAGAAACACTTTGAAGGTACACGTGAGTGCTCGACATAAATTTGATGAAGGCACCCAATGGTTTTACTGTTCAGATTGCGAGTACAGGACGAGGCGTAGAGGAAATTTAAAACGACACATGCTTTTTAAACATACGGCCTCCGAAGCTGTGCAGTGGTTTACATGTAACACCTGTCAGTACAAATGTAAAACCAAATTTGCTTTGAACACTCACATAAAACAACATCTTTCCAAGGAAGACATCAACTGGTTCAAGTGTGACAAATGCAACTTTAAATCAAGAGAAAAACGCGGATTAAAACAGCACGAACTGTTCAAACATACGTCAAATGAAGAGGCGTTGCGGTTTAAATGTGATCAGTGCTCTTACAAAACAAAACTGAAATACAATCTGAAACTTCACGTAACGCGACATAAATCTAACGAAGAAGCTGAATGGTTTTACTGTTCCGACTGCGAGTACAAGACGAGGAGAAAAAGAGATCTGCAAAAACACATGTTATTTAAACATACCACCGCTGATGATGTGCAGTGGTTTAAATGTGATAAATGTCACTACAAATCTAAGACGAAGTCTGGATTGAACCGACATACGAAACGACATCTTTCAAAAGGAGACAGCTAACGTTCAAATGTCACAAATTAAACAAATTCATGCAACAAAGTAGCAGTTTGCATGTGGGTTCTTATAAGACAAAATACCGTGCGATCGAAAAAGCGAGTAAGCTAAGCTATGCTCAGCATGGTTCAGTTGGCAGCTCTGGATAAATGTTTGGTACCGGGTGACTTAATGGTTGAGACAAATTTAATGTCTAGTCATTTGTCAAAGACAATTTGATTTATTTTGACTTTTGAACTGTCATATTTGAATTTGCCAGTCAAGTGTTAAAACATAAGTTCGTAAATGTGTTGCCAACCCAACAAAAATAATTTCAATCATTAAAAGTCACCCGGTATTACCTGGAACAAAATGCACATTTTGTCTTACATAACGAAAACCAGACAAATTATTCAGCGACATGAACGAAATCCATGTTGTTTTATTTCTGTCTTAGCAATAATAGAATTGTAACAGCAATACGAAGTAATTAAGGTGTCTTTTTATTCAGTTTTACAACGCTGTTTGTATCTCCGAATGGAATGTTTGTGTCTGCCGGAATTTGTTAATGAATTAATCAATAAATGAATGTAGATTTTTCCTGGCATAAGCATTTAAGAACAATGTGTGAATTGAGTAATTTAGAAATCATTTCAACCATGGTAAAGGATATACAACGTGTCTCAGAAATAAGTAAATTAATTTTAACTGGTAACAGCAACAATATATTTGAATATATTTTTTTCCTAAACCTTGAAGTTATCCAATTAAAATTATTGAAACACAAATGCAAGAAAACTTTCACTAACTTTTTATTAAGCTAAGCACAGCGGCTAATTATTGCGGCCGTTGCTGTGACCTTTAATGATAAAGATGGAGGAGAAAAAAGGGAATCATATGGTGATATTAAATGAAAACAATTTTAATAATAAAAATTTTAAGCAGATCCCAATGAATCGCCCATACCTAAAATGATGACAAAATGTCTCATGAAATTACCGTGTTAACTCGTAAAAATTCTCGTGAAGTAATCAGAGTAATCACTAATCATTACAAGAAGTGTTCATTCTTTCTAGCATGCCTCTGTTATTGCGAATTGTGGCAGCATTTTTCATCCGTTCTTAATTATTATATTCATTTAAAAAATAAAATGTCACCGACCTCATCAATTGGGACCGAATATACCAAGTCCTCAATACCCTCACAAGAAGAAGTCGCACGTAAATTCTCTGGGCTCGAGGAGCACCCCCGCACGCTTCACCATACACTACACAATATCTGTATATTCACTATTCGAAAATAAACGTGCCATTTTCACAAAATTTTTGCTTAAATCACAGAATCAACACGTAAACACCTGCCTCTTGGAGTCGCATAAAACTAACTAAAAATTTAAACCCCATTATGTCTTCCTCGGCCGCTGAGTGAAAAAACTTTATTCTGAAAACACAATGTTTTGCGCTGATTTTACAAAAACTATTATTTCACGGTCATTTTTATTGGATTAAGTAACTAGAAAATACGCGTAAATAGACAGCTCGTTAATTTATGGGGGGTAAAATACTGAAATGAAAATTATATTTCGAAAAAACATAACAATTTTGTTCTTGACGAGACCTGTCACTGGTTAAAATTAATGTACTTATTTCTGATACACGTTGTATTTTGTTTAACAAGAAAAAGGTTATTAACAATGAGATGCCTATTCTGCAATAATAACTGTCACAGACGGTAAATTCTGAAAAGTGTAGCAATGCACTGACAAATTGATGCAACCACATAATTATGTACCTAACAGATTAAATAAACTTTCGCATTCATCATTGTGAAAAAACTAATTGTTTTTCTATTACTATGTAATAACTAATAAACGGTAATTCCGTCGTTGTGAATTTTTATTAGTTTCATTAGAAATCTGTTTCGTAACAATTCTATTTTACAGAAACAAAAAACTTTGTATGCAATTGCGTGATTAAAACCTCTCCATTAGTCCCCAATTTATCCAAACAACTGTAATTTGCTTCGACTCAACGAAATCCAGTTGTGCTCTTTCCAATGAATCCATTTACTTTTCACTGCGATTTAAAAATGCAAATTAATTGTTCAAAACTCGAATCTGTCGACGCCATTTTAAACTCGGCCATTAATATTTTTCATACGGCGAGTCCTCCTCCACACCGTAGCGGTGGCCAATCAACTCTATTTATTCAGTTTTACTTCGACTAACTTTTAATTAAAATTAATGCAATTCGCCCTTGTGTTTAATTCATTTATTCGCAAAATTTCCACTACTCCATCTTCAACATTCATTATACAGTGTGCAATGCAAACTCGAAATGCCTGCACCGCTCTCCTTTATTTTTAATTCTTATCAAAGCCGTTGCCAGCCGCTGCACATTGCGCACTACCGGAAAGAATTTATCTGCGAAGTGTGCCTGGTGCATTCTGACAACTGCATTCTGCTACTTGATAACGCTTTTTTGCCAGCATTTGTAATTTTCCTGTGTGGCACGTCGACCCGCAGCGAAACTCCGGAGTTGTTGCAAAGCCCAAATCTTCCCATTGAAAGCGTTCCAGCGGCGGTTTCCAGTCATGGAACCCAGCTACTAGTTTGCAATTAACGCCGATTGATCCGGAGATGTCAATTAATGCCTCCCGGAGCCGTTCCAATTGACGTCCTCTCCATTGTGTCCGGATCAAAGGTGACGAAATTAGAGCGAGACGAACGACGAAAATAAGCTTTATTAAAACAATGAGAGCGGTAATATTTAGAATCGTTGATAGTTACAAATATTTACAATAGTACTGAAGCTCGGTCGGGGGGGATACAATATAAAAAATCCGAGCAAGCTCAGCATGTACAAACAACGAGTGTGTTGCAATTGAAACATATCAGTTGTGTCCTTATATACAATACAAGAATAATTTCTTTTGTTAGAATAGTAAAATAATGTGAAAGACGTGGAACACTTAAAATTCATGCCGACAAGAACCAAAACCGTGGTGATCAGCCTTAATTTATTCGTTATTGAATGGTACACGATGAGTTGTGGTCGACGACGCAGTCGCTGTTGGCGCACTCCAAGTCGTCGTCGAAATCGAAGTAATGGCACTGGAAAAAGACTCAAGTTAAGTAATATCTTTTATTACTTTTTAACAATGCACCCGCTGCTTATGCAACCCTCATTACGCAGCTGCGATAACAGGCAACATAAGTTGCGCCAGTGTATTGGTGGTTGCATAAATGACGGGTGCTGCATTAGTACAATGGAGGTTGCATTGAGAAGTTATCAGCTTCCGACAAAAAAACCATCGACTTCAAATCTTCCCCACAACGCGTGACGTACAACTCGCACCGCCGCCGCCCCCAATCCATATATTTTTTGTTGTTCCAATTTGGATCTGTTTTGAGAGACCACATCCGTCGGTTCAGTTTGAAATTTTAATTCCAATCTGGTGCGTACGTGTTTGCTCTGGATGTATGAATCACGTGGGTGGGGCGGTGCGGCTGATGGATAAACATTGAAGACCGAACGCTTTACAACGCCGCCAACCTGCGTCAACAATGAACTCCACGCGGAAATTATTGCCGCGATAAACATCGCCGTCGTTCTTTCCAGGTGCGTCGCTTCATTTCGCGTAATTTTTCATCCCCCGACATCTACATTTGATTCCTTAAAGGAGAGCGTAATTGCGTTGTGTCCCGTTCACGGTGATATTTCATATCGGAACCGTCAACTTCCGAATAATATCGCTCCAGTTCACGTCACTCAAACAATTTTGTTGGGAAAACATTCCCGGAATCTGCCACCCAAGGTACGCGGCGTAACTGTACTAACCTAAATGCCTGTCCTTGTGATAATTTGGTTGCCTAAAAACAAGGCGCAGTTAAATAATGTAATTTTGATTCAAACCAAATCACCTCACAACAAATTCTTGCACGGGGTAGTCTTGAAGAAGACTTTTAATAATTTGCCCTTATGATGAAAAAAACTGAAAACTGCAAAGTGACATGTGGGATATGTCAAATTAAATTTATATTGACAAATCACAAATTATAATAAGTCTGTGTAATAATAATAATAATAATGTGTTATTGAGTTGAAGCTGTTTGGGATTCGGCAGCGTCTCCTGCAGTGTTTTCAAAAGCTTCATCAATGCAAATTGCACAAAATTTAGCTCTCCAAGATGGAATCTTTATCGTTTTGATAAGACAATAACCGTGCAAATGCGCTCCGCATCCGCCGCCATTACGCGCTCGGTTGCACCTCGCAAAAAATCAATTACGATGCATCGGCCGAACGTGCGGAAGAGGCGGCGGTCGCGGGAGCGATCCCTGGCGAACGCCGCCTCCACCTCCTTGGCGATTTGTTTACCTGACATTCTATACATTTGCAGTCATCAGTCTGCGAACAGGTGAGGCCCAGTATCGAGGCCGCCTCCTCGTACAGATCTATACTACTCCTCCTGCAGCCTTCCGACGCCGGCGACGAGGCAGACGTCGAGCATTTGTTATCGACGGCGGCGGCTGACTTATGGCCCCCATCTTGCAGTGACGAATTGGCGGACTTATTCTGAATAAAAAACTGGAAGAGAACGACTTTAATAGAAACGAATCCCATTTCGAAAAATGAAATATGCTTTCGATATTCTTATGGTAATGCGAAATAGGAACGGACGAAAACAAAGAACGGTCGCGAGATAAATAAACGGGAAGGTGGGGGCGGCAAATCCAATTTCGGCGGTAAACGCGACCGATCGAGGTTTGATAAAGGCGGCTGACGCCGCTCGAGCGGTCCTGGTTGGGGGCATTTTTAAATGGGGGTGGGATTGGCGGGCGGGATCGAACCGCCAACTAGTTTTCTAGGATCGGGGAAAATATTATTTCTGAAGAAATGGAAGTTAGAAAAGGACTGGAGGTGGGAAAATTGGATCATAAAAGACACGTAAATTACTGACATATTTTGGTAACAATATAATAATAATAATAATAGTAATATGGTAGTATCAGTGAAGTTAAGCAATGTCGGGTGCAGTCAGTGTTTGGATGGGTGACCACAAGAAGAACACGTTCCGTTGTAATAAATGGCGATTAAAAAAATAGTGTTTTCAAAGGAATTATCATAACTTGATAAAAATGTGTGGTAATGATAAATAAATCCGCCCTTGAAGCCCTTTTAATTAAAAAAGATAAAGAAAAAAATTTAAAAAGCGGTATTATGTTCTTGTCTTATTGTTCGATTTTTTTTTTATGTGGAACAAGATGATGACATTATAAGTGGGGTTAGGTAGTATTAATCTGGCCTGAATGCCGTGTCACCGGGTGTGTGGTGGGTGGGAGCGTAACAACAATAAAGTGTATTATTTTGACGAAAATAAAATTTTATTTGCTAATAAAAATTCTGCTGGAGTACCCCGGCAGGATAATTAAAAAATTAGCAGCAGGGAAACAAAGCGAATTTGGCATCGCCTTTGTCGGGGGCGGCGCGGCGCCTCCATCATTCCGCTGGGCCCTCACCTGCGCCCCCGCTCCGTAAACAAAGCTGCGAGTGGACCCTCGTCGCTCTAATTAAACCGATTTTATTAGGTTTATTCTTCGCGGGGTGAAAAAAGCGTGCGCCGGGCGGCGCATCTGGTCCGCAGGAAAGAATCCGGAAATGCGTAAATAATTTTTCGGTTCGGAGTGACATTACGTCACGCAATTTCGGCAAGATATATGGCGTCGGTTGACAAATAAAATGTGCCGTAGTTTATACCCGGGGGAATCCCGGTCCGGTGTTCTTGACAGGCAGCGTATTAGAGCCGACCGGAAACGAGTCGCAGAAAAAAAGGAAAGAAGTAACAACTTGGGCAAACAGAGCTCGCTTGTTAACATTACCGCGCGGCGGTCGGGATTTCCACCAAGAAGTTCGGCTCTCGCCAAACCGGAAAATTTTCTGAATAAACTTGAATAACAAAATAACGCCATTCTTCGCTCCCATTCAGATGGAGTTTAAATAGCGAAAAGTCCCACGCGATTTATCGCTCCCGCGGGTCTTTTCAGGGGTTTTTTGTCGCCGAGACACAACAAATTTCGGTAGGGGCGAAAACAAATTCTTCGCCCTAAGTGGGCGGCTAATTAAGAATTCATTTATAGCAGGGTCGATACGAGCCTCTTTCATAACGAAACGACTTTGTACTAAAACCTAAAGATTTAGAATGGAACAAAACAACTTTTCTTCTTCTTCTTATGTCCATCATCGATCAATTTCAAATGTTTTCATTGTACATTTATTCTTAAGGCTCCTTGGTAGCAAAACATATTTCCGATTTCATAAATATGCAATACTAGATGTTCAATAAATATGTACACAAGTACAAGGTGATCAAAAAGAAACCAAATCAAGAGTGCCAACTCATATTTTGTTTTATCGAAACGTTTGAAACTTTGCCGAAATCGAAAAGTTGTTTTCTAGGTTAACAACAGCACATCGTTAACGTTTCTTTGACATTTCAGGGAGAAATCTGTTTACCAGTGGCGTCACGTTTGGCAATAAAGCTGGTGAATTACCCATTCTTACGAATGTAAAATGTTATTGCTCTTGTTTATTTTATAAATGTTCTCCATTATCTGATAATCGAATCAAAACGTTTTAAAAAGACAAAGAATTTTGCATGAAGCATGCTGCGTCAGTCAACGATTTCCAAAAATTCACCTCGATTCTCGTCCTGTTGAAATCCATTTTGACTTATTAAACTACTAGTCGGAGAGCTGATGACGAATTTGGAGAAGGTATTTTAGGCAATCAGAAATTTAAAAAAATGTACTATTTGAACGTTAGTGAATCTGGAATCGACAGTCGCTAAGGGCGTTTGCGGTTATTTTACTACTGCGCAGCATATGAAACTTGCAAAAAATTTATCCCAAGAAACATACTTTAGGCAACTTGAAATTATACTGATTTTCTAGTTTAGCATTTATAGATTACAGAAATAAAAATGCCAGATTATTTGGACGGTTTTAAAGTACAACCCGACTGCCCCAGTCATTTTTTAGTATACGCAAAAAATATACTTTAGGCAGTCTGAAATTTTTATGGCAGATTTATTAATTGATATTAAAAATATGTGCAAAAGAGCCAGACTAATACGAGGGTTTTAAATAATAACCCGACGCGAATAAACATTTTAAATAAGTGCGACAAAAAAGTCTTATGCGTATACATAGGTACGAGAGAGATAGTTTATCGATGTCTGCCAGCAGTAGCTAAGGAAGCCCTCGGCTCCGATAAATCTGAGAAAAATCATCGAAGAGGTCAACTTTGTTTGTAAAAAGTGCATATTGTTCAGTACTTTACTTATGTTGACACCTTTTCATCTCCTAATAATGACGCCATCAATATTTTTTTTCAATGACAAGTCCCACTTTTTTCTCCTTTTTCTAATAGATCTTCTCACTACCTAAACACCTAAACTACAGTTCTATCGAATTTATTCCGAACTTTACGAACTAAACTAATTTTAATATAAAAGCCGTAAATTTATTAATGAAAATTCGAAAAATATTATTTCTAAACATAGTAATTTGTTTCTGTTAATCTGAAATTATTGATTTTTTTTCATATGTAACTTTAATTCAGACAATATTCATTCGCATATTAGAAGCAAATTTTCAATATTAGGTAATTAACATCACATTTATTTAGATAGAATATCTAAGCAGACATATGTATAAGCTCTATAGTAAAGAAAGGCGTTGTTGAAGAAAAGATTTGTTTAACAATCTATTTTAAAAAAACGAGCCGGGGCCGCCCTTAGCTACTGGTGGCAGACATCGATAAACTATCTCTCTCGTACCTATGTATACGCATAAGACTTTTTTGTCGCACTTATTTAAAATGTTTATTCGCGTCGGGTTATTATTTAAAACCCTCGTATTAGTCTGGCTCTTTTGCACATATTTTTAATATCAATTAATAAATCTGCCATAAAAATTTCAGACTGCCTAAAGTATATTTTTTGCGTATACTAAAAAAATGACTTTGGGGCAGTCGGGTTGTACTTTAAAACCGTCCAAATAATCTGGCATTTTTATTTCTGTAATCTATAAATGCTAAACTAGAAAATCAGTATAATTTCAAGTTGCCTAAAGTATGTTTTTTGGGATAAATTTTTTGCAAGTTTCATATGCTGCGCAGTAGTAAAATAACCGCAAACGCCCTTAGCGACTGTCGATTCGAGATTCACTAACATTCAAATAGTACATTTTTTTAAATTTCTGATTGCCTAAAATACCTTCTCCAAATTCGTCATCAGCTCTCGGACTATACTATGTGGGCCCCTATGCACACCTCATTTTTTAAGGTAAAACACCCCGATTTTCCAGGTAGTTAAAAAAATAAAAAATATCAAGCAAAATAACCCGATTTTCAAGGTAATCTAAAAAAAATAAAAAATATCAAGCAAAATAACCCGATTTTCAAGGTAATCTAAAAAAGTAAAAATATTAAGCAAAATAGCCCGGTTTTCAAGGTAATCTAAAAAAAGCATAAAAACACCCCCGATTTTCAAGGGTAAACTGAAAAGCAGTGGGCCCCTTCAGCACACACCACTTTTTAAGGTAAAACACCCCGATTTTCAAGGGTAAACAGAAAAGCGTAAAAATCGTGAAAACCCTTTTTTTATGATTTCTTTAAAATGTGAGCCAGACGTAACTGGATCTATGGTTTTTGTTAAAAAAAAAATGACTAAGAAAATAGACAAATGACTAAGAAAACTAGGCATAACAGTTAAAAAGTTTATTAGACTACTAAAATTGAAAATCAATTATTTTGCCAAGTACCTATACATCAAACAAAAAATACATAATACATAAATACATAAATACATAAAAATAAATTAGCTAATTTCACAACTCTTTCAATTAATTCATATTATATAAAAAAACTTAATTTCACTTTCTAATAACAAAAAATAATTAAATTACAATGTCATATTGCCGAAAGTAAGGGATACCTCTGTAACTGACCGCATACGAGGTATCATCAGCTTTGCGGTCTCACTAAAATCCTGTGTAGGACAAGGGCAACTCCTTGGCACATAATCCACTAAAGCATAGGTTTTATCATAAGTATATCCTTTGGTGGCTACTATCATTCCAACACTCATTGCGGTTATATTAGCAAATAATTTGTTTAATTCTTCATCGCCCTCCGGTAAAGGAATGCAGAAATCCTCCACGGTTTTACCTGGTTCGACATAATCGGGAGTTCGATCTTTTAATTTATATACGACCCTCCATGCACAAGACGGTTGACAATTCCGTTTCCACGGCACGATGTCATTAATAACCACATCCTTGTAGCAATAACGTAAGAAGTAGTTCTTGGCATCGTCGATGGTCGTTTCAAAAGGACACCCAAGTAACATGGGCAATTCATCTAATATATTTATACATTAAAAGACACATATGTATTAAAACTTACTGTTCTGAATATTCGGATATTGTACTAACGTTCCATCTAAAGACATAATGGCGGATGCAAGGCACGACAATACATCATACCATACCATACACTACTGGACGAGTTCATTTCATCGATCGTTTTTCACGGAAGCTACGCGCAGAAGCGTAGACGCGCACGCAATAGAACGGATAGAAAGAGAGGCACATTGGTTATTTTGTTCTGTGGGTTATTTTATTATTCAAATAATATTTTGGTAAAATTTTTATGGGAAATGAATTAATTAAGAAACGATGTTAAACCAATTCATTTAATAAAATTTTCGGTTGTTCCAAAGTAGTATATTGGGACAATGAATAAAGTACCAAAATAAAATTTTTCTTCAACAGTTAAAAATAAGAGTTATCATAATTACAGTTAATTATTTCCGTGATTTATTAGAAAACAATTATATGAAAATGATCACAAACGATTAATTAGTTTTATTATTTGATCGATAAGACCACATTTAAATCCAAAAACTGTCAAGTCAAATTTATCAGATTTAACTAATGTATTCGAAATATCATCAAATTCGTAAAACATTTTATCTTTAAAGAAATATAAATTTCTATATCTGAATGCTCTGTTTATATTTGGAGGTATTCCAGCAAATAATTCTGAAATAAGGCCGTTTTTCTTTGATCTAAACAAACACTCATCAAACTCAATATATAAAACTTTATCATAAAATATATATGTTTTTCCAGAATAAGTTCTAAATATCGCATCAATTCTTTTTCCTTTTGGTATACCTAAATTTTCAATAGATTGACCATTGTATCCACTTTTAACATTAAAACTTGGAAAATCAATTAAATAATATAAATTTTTAACAACTATTAAAACATCACCTGAAGGTCTTTGATATATATGCGAAACTTCTTTAAAATCATCTGGCAAAAAATATAAATAATCTTTAATTAATTTCGGTTCTTTATCACAAGTCATATCTTTTAAATTGACTAACCAAACATACTTCTTATAAAAAATATACATATGATGATTTGCAATTAAAAATGTGTCAATTTCTTTATTAAAATCACATAAGTTCACCATAGGCTCGTGAGTCGAAGACGAATTACCAACAGTAGGTTTAACTGTTGTTGTTGTTGTTGTTGTTGTTGGTATTAATTCATATTTTAATCGTTCAGGTCGTCCATATAAATATTGAATTGCCCAGATATCGTCTTGAGTCAATTTATCAATACCACCATTATAATAGGCGTACATAATTGAATTATTATTTGCAGAATGTTCAATACCTAATGTGTGTCCTATTTCGTGTAATAAAACAGTATAAAAATTAGTTTGACCATCAGGTGTATTGCTTGATTTACCAAAATACCAGTTTTCTGATTTATCAAAATGGATTCCTAAACATTCATTATTATTTGGAAAGAAGCCATGTGCTAAGACATTACCTTTTCCGTCAAAACTGCTAGAACATATTCCTTTTTGACACCGTGAATTATGATTATGTTGAAACAGCGTATTAGGAAATGAAATAAGTATGTCCGTTTTAATACTATTGTACTCAAACTTTAAATTTGAAACAGATTCCCACTGATCAAAGGCTTTTTGTGCTAACTCTTTCATCTCGTTTGTAGCTAACGAAAAATACCATTTAAGATTCGTTTTATTCCATTTTTGATAATGAACTCTATAAGCTGTTGGATTATCTTTAACGCCACATCTGGGTTTACTGATAAAAGCAATTGTTTCTTGATTTAATGTTCCATCAGTTGGTAAATTATAGAATTCTTGAAACCTTATTAATGCTTCATTGGTATGCGAAGCACTAGTCAAAGACGTTTCTGTTAATGATCCATTACTCTCTAAATACCCAAATTATTCTAAATAACTTCTAATATTAATATCATCTGAACTTTTTACAGTAGTGAGAAATAAGAAAAAAATAATATATTTCATTTATTAGAGTAAATATCAAAATAATTTAATTTCCGTTTAAGTGGACTTTTTCTAGGTATTTCTCTCTGGGAAAATAATTAAAATTACTGACAAATTCCTCTTCACGTAAATTTATTTCTTTTTCATTTATCTTATCAGCCTTATATAAATGCAATAACTGTCTATAAAATTTATAAACCAACTTATATTCTTCAATTCTTTCTGATATTTTTAATCTCTTATCTAATATTTCTATTACCCCTGCACCAAGAGATAAACAAACTAATGGAGGTAGGGCTAACGAAGATAATCCCGATGCACTAAATAATAATTTACTAATAGATAAGCTGATTCCAATTTTATAAAAATATATGTAACTTTTTCTGTATACATACAAGCGTTTTTGTAGATATGTTTCCATTTATAACATATAGATAAATATATAATTTTTCATCACGAGTAAGCAAAGGCGAATCTTTTCTCATTTAAACGACACGGTATCTGTTTAAAAGAATATAATATATCATAAAAATCTTTGCCTCTGTTGACATTAATTATCATATATATACAGTAATGACCACATAAAACAGAAGAACTCATTTGTAAGTGCGTGCTATTCCACGCAATATTTTTTCCGCTACTTAATAAATATTTTTTAATTTTTTCTGGTGGGGATATTCCAAAACTGTCAAAATATAAAATATTTCTTAAATATGGTTTGTTTATGTAACATACCCAGTGTGAGCCATAACAATTAGAGGGGTGAAAATTAATTATACCTGATTCATCTTTTCTAATTTTTTTTGGTAACATGTCAATTGCAAAAACACCTCGAAAATTTCGCGTAGCTTCATGAGGCAAACCCGAATTTTTCATAATATCAGATATTTCTATATTACTTAAACCCGATTTCCTATCAATTTTATTCCTTGTCCATATGTCTTCGTCTTCTTTTTTTTTATACCATCTCCAAAGGCTTTTTGTGCTAATTTAGTACCAGCATAACCAGCAGCACCTAACCCCAATGCTTTGGCTACAGCTAACGCTGCAGGAATTAAAGCAGGTAAAAATCCACCTATCTGTGTTGGAGAAAATTTGATATTACAATATTTTTTCTTCTCTTTTTTACACTTTTTAAGTTCATCAATCTGATTTTCTCTTAATTTAATAGTATTATTAGGTCTTTCTGTTAAATCGAATCTTATATTACAATCTATTCTTTTTTCTTTACAACTTTGGAGTTTCTTTATTTGATTGGGTGATAAATATACTTTATAATCATTCATTTATTTAATTAAATAAAACCTCGTTTACTTCATTTCCAAATAAATCTTTTCATCTATGATATTCATATTTGCAATTCTTTGAGATTCAACTACGGCATACATATAGTAATTAACATTTTGATAATCTTTTAATGTCCAATTAACTTCTAGTTCAGATGATTTTGTTTTACTAAATAAATTTTCATCATTTTCTTTTGTTACCTCAAAAGCAACAACTAAATAGAGGTTACAAAAATCTTTATAGCTAACGCACGTGCCTTCATCCAAATCTTTTTTATAATTACAAGAGAGGAATGCGGCATACAATCGTTGTAAATCCTCAATATTCACCTGATATTCATAAGTAGGATGTTGGGTACCATTGATTTTAATATTTATTCTTTCTAAATTCATATTATCAAAAATCATCATTGACTTGGTAAAATTATCGTTTCGTTCGGCTCTAGAAAAAACTATAAAAACTCTAGATATTTTATTTTGATTATTTACAACGCGCCAGTTCCCACTTCCAGCAGACCACAAATTACTACGGTAACAGTTAAGTGCATTCCATCCACAAAGAAAGTTAGATTTGCTAACTAATAATGAAGACAATATTTTTTCAGTTTCTAATGAGGGTTTTACTATTGGGATCCACAAACTAATATCAGATATTTCATAATCATAATTTCCATCAACTTTAGCGTGTAATATATTTTTCACCCTATTTTTACGTAATTCAATGCGAATTTTTCCATTCAAAACTTTGTTACAGTCTCGTACAAACCGGAAAATTTTAGATAAAGGAATAAATTTTGTAATAGTTTTTTCATCTTTTGTTAACAACCATCTCTCTAAATATCCTTTATTGAATGCAGAATTATTTGTGATTTTTGAAATAATAGTTTTTATATCAACGTCTAAATCTTTAAATTTTACCGATTTATCTTGCGCCTCATATTTGTATTGAGACGTATCTGCTGAATCTGCTGTGTCTGGATACCAACACAATTGTGATGCTGAAGTATCAGAAACGTCTCCAGAAAATTCAATCAGATTTGAAATTAACGTAGCAACGCCCACATAATTTGTTTCTTCTATTAATACCTCTTCATAGAATAGCCTCACATAGTCAAAATCATTTATCCCATTATTTGATATAGTTGCATAATTATTTGGATTGTTTTTAATTTTAGATTTGACAAAAATATAAGCACCTGATAAATGTTTCCATCCACTTATGTTAGTTTCCAGCGTATACTGCTCAAGTTCTTTCACATTGATATTACTTTCTCTTATTTCATTGTAAGTATAACTTTTTGTTGATTCATCGATTACAGGCATTTCATCAATACGCCATAAATTGTCCACAACGCTTTCCATTTATTTAAATAAAAAGAAGCCTGGCAAAGCCAGTCAGAGGCGAAGCCGAAGTCTGATGAAATCAGCCCCCCAGAGCCAAAGGCGAAGTCTTTTAAGAAACTTAAGCATTCAGCAGATTTTTAATAATCTCCTTTGATTTTTTAGTTAATCGATTCGCCCTGCCTGTCTTAGCCTTTTTCAATCCGTCGCCTCGTAAATGTTCATTCATCGATTTTTCTTTCATTTTGTTTAGAATTGGATTTATAATTTCTTCTTTATAAGTAGAAAACGGCGGCGATTTTACGTATGTAGACGCTATATTTTTAATCCCTGAAGTCACACCTTGAATGATATCCTCTTTATTATTTTTCCAAAAAGGTTTTAATATATTACGATATAAAAAGCCTAATGCAGGTATAGCAAATTTTTTTATAGATTGAAAAATATTTCCACCTCTAATATCTCTATGATATTTAAGACCAAACCCATATTGTTTCGGAAATAATTGTTTTCTATGAACGACAAGTGCCATTTATTCTACAAGAAAGACTTACTGAATATCTAGAACAAAATTTAAGCACTCTCCATTAAAATTTATCAATTGATTTAGCTGATTTGTAACGGAAATGCGAATATTAAATATATAATCCGTACGATTAATTGGTAAATATTTCGGATGCGTCGGTTCAATATTAATTAAAGATCTAGGTGAAATATTTGGAGTAAAAGCGTATATAACATCACTTTTGAGATTATTTTGATAACTAGATGAAACTAGGGAGCAGTGAATCAAGATTTGATCAATATCTTTGGTGATACGAGTATTACCAATTTTTGTTGCATAGTTTATTCCTTCTTTATATATTTTTTTATCAAATCCTAAAAGATCATGTATCTTACCGTGGGAAAAGTCAATTTCATAGTCTTTATCGCGTATAATTAGCATAAAACGATTAGTTGCATAATTTACATCAAAATAAAACGGGGGTGTTTCAAACGTTCCAAAATATTCTTGGATATAATTATTTAATTCATTTTCATCGTACAAACCATTTGGTAACTTTAATATTTTCCACTCCGATTCATTTCTATCGTGTTCTTCGTCTTCGACTCTGGGCAGGCCTTGCCTGTCTTTCTTGATTTCGTTATTTTTGAGTTCGGCCTGCGGAGCCGTAGTCCCTTTCAGGGACGCTGCGAAGTCGTTTTTACCAGACTTGTATTCGCTTCGCTCATGAGGGCTTCGCCTGAATTTTATTTCGTTATTTTTATACTCTTCAGTAATGTTATCCCAACTATACCAGAGACTTGCTGTTTTTAAAGCAATTTCACCTTTTAATCCAGATAAATTAATAGGACTTTCAGAATAACTTATTTCAAAATCATTTTCTTTAGATCTAATGTGTATTAGGCTCATTTATTCAGTTTAAAAAAGCAAGCGTCCACAAAGCCTGGCAAAGCCAGTCCAGAGGCGAAGCCGAAGTGGACTAGTGCTCCGCATGTAGCGTAGAGAATATCCTTTTGTGATCTGATTTTTTTATGAGTTTCAGGTTTAACAATTTATCAAGTATTTCTACGCATTCATTATATACCTCAATTGAATCATTTCCTGCATTTTTTGACGCAATTAATAGATCAAGACGTTCTACCATTTCATTCGGATCTGAAAAAATACCGCTTCCTGTTTGCTTCTCATAGATAGGAATTTTTCGAATATCTTCTAAAACACTTTTATATTTTTTCAACTGTGAATACACATATTGTAAATTATCAATTTTTTCTTGTTCTTGTGATTTCTTTGCGTTTGTAAGGTGCGCATTTAATGATTTCAATTTAGTTGATATTTCGGGTATCGTTGTATCAATTTTTGCATTTCGACTTCTAATGTCTAACGATAATAAATGTGAAGGTTTTTCAAATTTAAATTGTTTTTCAATAATATCAAAATTTAAATCTTTATTCGGATCTAAGCTTATTGAGGCAGGCGATTTTGGAAAAGATAATAAATTATCTGATTCGCTTACATCATCGCCTTCAGCATTCGCCTTTGGCTCTGGGCTGATTTCATCAGCATTCTTTGGAACATTTTTGTCTTCGAGTCTGGGCAGGTCTTGTTCCTCAATTGCTAAAACATTTTTTGGATTCGCTTCGCTCATAAGAATTTGTTGTGTAAATTCAGTAATATTATCAAGTTTGTCAGTTATGGGTTTCTGTAATTTTTTTATTTCTTATTTTTTATTATTTTACGATTTTTTAAAATAGCGTCAATTATTTCAGTTTTACTATCAGTGTTAGTCATTTATATAAAGTGAAAAAAAATATTCCGGGATAGGGATTCGAACCTGGGACTGATCAAAAAGTTTTTTTTTAAGTTTTTTTTGGGGTTTGCCCTTTTTATCAATCCATACCAACTTTATTTTTGGAGTTTACGAAGAATTTAATCTTGCGCCAGGGACTCCTTGTTGGTTAATGAATTGTTTTGGACTTTAATACTTTCTAAATATTGTATGTCTTTGTACATGTTGTCTACTTGCTGTTCAGCTAATCTTATTTTTTCAATTAATTGTCTTGTACGTTTTTTCAGAGGCTTTATTTTGTTATCTTGTAATTTACTGATTCTTACTTTTATTCGCATAATTTGAAGGTCAATTTCATTATTATCTGAAGACTGATGAATTTCTTGAAGAAAGTTTGTAACACGATCACCAGAAGTAGACGACATTTCAATTGAGCTATGAAGGTTTTATTTTATCTGTTGCATACTGTCAATATTATAACTTAATAAAATCCTCCCATCTAGGATCATTTCGATCAATTATTTGTAGAACCCTGTCTCCGAAGGTTTGCGACTAAACGTAAGGCCCTTCAAATTTTTTTGAATTTTGTGATTCGTTTTGAATTTTATGATTCGTTTTGAAATTATTATTTCATTTTGAAAATTTTATTTTAAACTTGATTTTTATTTTAGTTTAATTAATTAATTCGTGTGAAACACGTCATTAGTCTAACGCGAAAGAATTTGCCCGCTATCAGGATTCGAACACGCTGCGAAATGTCTGCACATATTGGGAGTGCGACGCTTTAACTTCTGCGCTATCGCGGTTTAGCGATAAGCGCGCGTATTTGCGTTAAATAAATGAATACGTCTTTGCCTATTCATTTTATTAAAGCCGATGAAAAAGAACATTACAACATTAATAAATTAGCTCCAAAATGGCCTTTTATATTAATAATTATAGGACGAAGCGGTTCTGGTAAAACAAATACTGTTGTCAATCTATTAAAATATTTATTTTTTGATACTTTTTATTTGTATGCAAAGGATTTAGAAGAACCTTATTATCAGTTATTACAAAATGTGTTTGATGATGAAAAAATTCGTGGACGTAGTCCACTCATGGAGCAAAACGAAATTCGACCTGAAGAACCGATAATTGAATCATACTTTTCATCAGATATAGAAGGCATAGTCGATGTAGACGAACTCGATAGAGATAAACAAAACTTGATTGTCGTTGATGATTTCGTAACGGAAAAAGATCAAAAGAAACTGATAGATTTAGCTATACGCGGAAGAAAAATGAATGCTTCAATGATTTATATAACGCAGGATTGGTATAGAGTGCCAAAATCAATTCGTTTACAATGTAATTATCTTTCAATATTTCCATCATGTGATGGTAATGATATAAGCTTAATATTTAGAGAAAAGGGGTTGGATAAGAAACTCAGGAAATATTATGAAAATAACATTAAAAATTTTGATTGCTTAACTATTGATTTCAAAACTCCTGAAATGAAATATAGAAAGAATTTTACACCCATAAATGACTGGCAGAGCGTCCCTGAAAGGGACTACGGCTCCGCAGGCCTATCCGAAGTCAAAGACGATGACATCTGAATACGTTCTTAGAAAAAATAGAAAAAAAGGTGGAAAATCAACAAGAGGACCACCTGGTATAGGATTTAATCTAACAGAAAATGGCGATTATGATATCGCAGGACACAAATTAGTTAATGTAAAACAACCAGAAAATCCTGGTGATGCTGTTAATTTACAATATTTAGCGTCAGCGAACGATAATATGATCAAAAAAGATGATTCAGAAAGCATTTTAAAAATTGTTAAACCTGAACTTAGTAATATGATTAAAAAAGATGATTCAGAAACCGTTTTAAAAATTGTTAAACCTGAACTCAGTAACATGATTAAAAAAGATGATTCAGAAACCGTTTTAAAAATTGTTAAACCTGAACTCAGTAATATGATTAAAAAAGATGATTCAGAAAGCGTTGTGAAAATCGTTAGGCAATCGTTAGATTCGGCGAACATAAACGCTACAAAAAGATATATTGATATTGGTAATAGAAGATTAGTTAAAACTGCTGATGCAATTGATAAGTATGATGTTGTCAATAAAGGGCAACTAGATATTTACGGAGAAAGGTTAATTAATTTGGAAACTGAATTCATGAAAAAAACTCATTATTCATTTTTACAGTTTGTAGGAAAAATTAATTTTGAAAAGGGAATTCATGATAAAAGGACTATAACTATGCTTAAGTTTACTTTTGATGGAGAATATTATCTTAGTATACCGATAAATATGGAAGTTATAAAATTCCGATCAACAGCTGATCTGAAAGATTTAGAAATTACTAATAACGAAATGAAAACATTTGATCTTTCGAACCCCTTTTCGATTAAAGAAACTGATTTATTACTTTTTAGGATAAAAAAAGAAAAGGTAAACACAGATGAAAATCTAGGCGGTTACAATCATAATAAACCATATAAATTAAGAACTCCAATCAGATTTTATATGTTAGTTAAGTTTTCTCTATAATTATTTACAAAAATAAACATATATAAATGGAAAGCAATACGTCTTTGACTAGTGTTTCGCATATAGTAATCAATTTAAATGAAAATGGTACCTCTACTGTTTGTTGTACAGTAAACGGTGAAAAAATTGAATTTACGCTGACAGAAGATGAAGAAGTTGAATTGTTAAGAAAGGTTACTGTTATTTTACTTACAAAATTACCACCAGAAGAAGCTCATAAACATCTGAATAAATTCTTAAATTTCGTCTAATTAAAAATAACAATCGTGTTCGACAAGTTGGACAATTCAGTTTATTGCTAACTAAATGGATTATTGTAAAATATGCAAAACAAAAACTAAATCTACCGGAGAACCAGAATTCAGGCGAAGCCCTCATGACCGAAGGGAATTTATTGTAAACTATAAACGCTGGAGAAGAATATCAACTTGCAAAATTTGTCAATCAGTAAAAAATAATATTTCTAAATCACCTAAAGATATTTTAATTCTTGAATTATTTAAACCCGCTAGGAAAAAATACCCAACACGTCGCTTTCAACACAGAGGTATTGATGATACTTGGCAAATAGATATTTATGTTTTTTATAGACCAAAAGGAAAACCAGAAGATCCAAGCTATTCTTTAAGAACAAAAACCTTGAAGTCAAAGGAGCCGAATGATTTTAATAAATTTAAAAAGATCAATAAGGGATTTATCTATATTCTAGTTGCTGAAGACACCTTTTCTAAATTTGTATGGGTAGAACCTTTAAAAACTAAATCAGGATTAGAAGTAGCTAACGCGTTTTTAAAAATCATACAACAAGCGATTAAAGATAAACACAATCCACCGAAAAATTTACATGCTGATAGAGGAAAAGAGTTTTATAATAAAGATATGAGGATCGTTTTAAATAAATACAATATCAATCTTTATAGTACTGGAACAAAAAATAAAGCTTTCTTTGTTGAGAGGTTCAACTATACTTTAGGAAATAAATTCAAGCCTATATTATATGACAGTTATGATTGGCTTACGTTACTTCCAAAAATTGTAAAATCTTATAACAATTCTTATCATACTACGATTAAAATGAAACCAAAAAATGTTAATAAAGAAAATGAAAGGCAGTTATTAGAAACCGTATATATGATTACATTAACAAATAAAAAACCAAAATTTGAAGTTGGTGATAGAATTAGATTGTCTAATATGGTTGATATTTTTCGTAACAAATTAAAAACGAACTGGACTGAAGAAATATTCACAGTTGTAGAAAAACGCGTATATAATGTTTGGATTTATTTTGTTTCTGATCTTAACGGCGAAAAAATTAAAGAGGGTATATACGAAGCAGAAATGCAACTAACATTATTATAAGAATTATTGAAATAATACAAATAAAAATAAATATAATTTTTTTCTTTTCTTTTTTTAATTCCACAATCTTTAAGTTTGCCTTGATTAATAAATTCGCTGTGTTCATGAGGACTTTGTCTGTATGCGAAGCACTAGTCAAGGACGTATTCATTTATTAACTAGAGAAAGAGTATTTGCTAAACGTCTTTTTGCTCGTTCTTTATTGTTATATCTAATAACAGGATTTTTGTTCAGTAACGCGTTTATTTTTTCTTCATCATAACTATTGACCTCTTTTAATTCTTGTTCCAATACATTAATTTTATTATCTTTATACTCAATTTCTTCGTCCATTTTTTTTATTGTTTCAACCGCAGCATTTCCTAATTCTTTTAAAATTCTGTTTTCCATATACAGTTGATTAGATGCTTTAACTTTATTACCAACAGATAAACTATTAAACTCAATGCAGTCTTTTTTTATTCTATTTTGAATAATTTTTATCTGATTTTTGTCTGCAACATCAATTAGTGCCATTATTTATTAGATAGGGAATTCCGCTCATGAGCATGAGAAGCACTAGTCAAAGACGTTGACCGAGTCAAGGAATTCATAGTCTTATCAAAAATTTTATCAAATTCTTCTTCGGCCTGCGGAGCTGTCTGCCAGTCCTTATCTTTTATACTCCCAGCGGCATGCTGAGCACTAATCCCTTTCAGGGACGCTTTGTAATCTGATTGAGATGTGTTTAGATTTAATTTGTTTCTGTTTTTTGTTATATTGTTCTGTGTTGTTTGATTTTTTGTTATGTTTAATTATTGTTTCACCAGTGAGAAATTTTATTTGATTCCTAATTGTGTTGTCAACAATTTTATTCTGTTTAGCAAACTCTTTTAAGGTAATATTTTTAGAAGTAGGATCTCCTTTTTGTGCTAAAAAATTTAATGCTAATTGTCTTGATCGCATATTATTTAAATTCTTAACTGATGGAATACTAGACTCTGTTAACGTATAGTCTTTTTTAATTATTATATTTATCTTTTGTTTAGCTGACTACCCTTTTGGTATTATGAGCCATTTATTATGAAATAATATCTTTCTAATAAATGGGGAATAAAGATTGTCAGATTGATCATGAACAAACATCTCCGAATAATGAGTCGTTATTAAGAAAATGTTCCATTTGTCAAACCATAAAATCTCATTCAAATTTTGTTAAAAGTAAAAATCAAAAATATGGAATCGGATATATGTGTTATGGCTGTAAAAAAAGACGAAATGATAAATTTACTTGTAATATATGTTTTATGGATGTTCCGATACGATATAAAAAAAGACATTTCAAAAAAATATGGCATGAAAAATTAGAAAAACATATTAACGAATTAAAAGGATAATCTCATCCATAAATGTTTTTGAAAATTTTTTTCTCTAATAAATGGAGCTCTCGAAAGATCAGCTTCGTAAAATGACCCTTGAGGAAATTATAAAACTTACTAAAGGTATGGGCGACATAATTGAACAAATTAATAAAGACAGTTAGTCTTCGACTCACGAGATAGCTTCGCTATCGAGTTCAGCGAAGCCTGATGAAGCCGAAGCCTCACCATGAGCCGTCCTCGATGGATAAATATTTTTTAACACCACGGACAATAATGAGATTGTCCTAAATAAACTAAATTTAAAAAAATTAAAAACCATTGCAAAAACACTGGGCTTAAGAAACAATTCACAATACAACTCGAAGACTAAATCAGACCTCATAAAATTAATTCTAAAAGAAGAGCTCGATACTGGCGACTGGTTTAATAAATTAAGTAGACTCAATATTAAAAAATTAAAATCGATTGCTGAAAAAATAAACCTAAAGATAAAACAAAATAGTAAAAAAACAGTGAATCGAATTTCAGATAATGTAAACAATGAAAATTTAAATACTGTTCTTAAAGAAATCGGGTCGCAAAGTTTAGAGGAATTATTAGAGGAAACCATGTCAAAAAACGAATCGACTCAGAATACAACGATAAAAGAATTAAGAAAAATTGCTAAAGAAAAGAATATCAAAGGTTACTCTAAAATGAAGAAGGCAGAATTATTACAAAAAATTAACGACCAACCGTTCGCTTTCGAAGATAGTTATTTTACAGAGTTTTCAAAAAAATCTAAAATTAAAATAATAGAAGAAGAAACAAAAGCTGAATACAGTAAAAAATGGGGGAGACACAAAGTTTACTATAAGGTTATATTAGTGGAAGACGAAGAAACATCCGAGTCTGATCTTTCAGACATAATTATGAAAAAAATTACTGTCATTAGAGAGGGATGAAATGAAATGATTAAAATAGTAAAACAGAAAACAAATGTCAAAGAAGGAGATTTATTAAATATAGTAGTCAATCACAAAGATCTTTGGAATCCTATTTCCACGGGGTTATCAAGAACTTCTGATATTGATAATTTATTAGACAATATTCAAAGTATCTTAACTTCAAATCAAGATTTAGATATATATGGTTGCACATTTCATGCCGAAGTTGTTAATATGCCTAGAGGTGCCTCTAATGCATTAAGAATATTAAATATAGCAGAAGACTCGCGAACAAAGAGAAGTATAATACAAATAAAAAACAAAGATAATTTATGTTGTCCAAGAGCTGTTATTGTTGGATTAACTTATCATACAAATATTATACTTGGTAAAGAATATGATCATGATGATATAAGATACATAAGAATGGGAAGAAATTTACAAACTACTTTAGCTCAAGAACTATGTAATCAACTTGGAGAATATAATAGAAATTATTTTACTTTAGATGATATAGCTAATATAGAAAAAATATTAAATATTCAAATAAAAGTCGTAGCTGCCGAATGTTTTAATCAAGTAATTTATTCTGGAGAAGAGAAAGATGTAAAAGTATATTTATATAAAAATGGAAATCATTTTGATACAATCAAAAGTATGACAGGTTTCTACGGTGAGTCTTATTATTGTGAAAAATGTGATAAACCATATCAAAACAAAGATGGACATAAATGTAAAAAAGGAGTTAAAATGTGTTTAATGTGTTTTAAGCCTAAACACGAAGAAAACTCAGCAAAAAGAATATATTGTGAAAAATGTAATAGATATTGCTTTAATCAAGAATGTTTAGCAAATCATTCAGAAGTTTGTGAAAGATTTTACAAATGCTTAAAGTGTAATAAAATACTCAAAAGAGGTGATAAAATGGTTGACGAAGGTAAAAAAATGATTGAAGAAGGAAATAACAAGAAGGGTAATCAAATCATTAAAAAAGGTAACAAAATGATAGAAGAGGGTAGTAAAGAACACAGATGTGGATGGGAAAAATGTCGAAATTGTTATAAAGAAGTTGAAATATTAAAACATAGATGTTATATGCAAAGGAGACGGCAAAAAGGCGGAATATGTGAGACAACAATAAAAGACGATGATAAAATATACAAAGTAAAAGGTTGTAAAAATTGTGATAGAAAAGGTTGCACAGTAACTTTTCCTGATAAAACAAACAAAAGGTTAATAAATCCTAGCCAACTTAAAACATTATTACTTAGAGACATAGAAATAGGTCATCAGTATACCGTAACAAACTGGGAACAATTTACAAGTAAAGATAATAAAGAAAAAAATGTAATTACATTGATCGGCAAAGACGAATGTAAATTTAAGTTGTTTTTACCAGACAGATTTGCTAAAACAGCAGATAAAATAATAGAAGATATGGTAGAATATGATTTACTTATGACTTACAATGGTTTAAAAGAGATAAAAAATGAAAAAGGTTTTTTAAAATACAAAATTCATGATATTAAATTTAAGCGAGTTGAAAGTTGCAAAAATTGTGATATTCCTGATAAAACAAACAAAAGAATAAAATATCACATTTATCAATGTAAAGATTGTAAAAATCGTAATAAAAAACCACTGAATGATACGAAACCGTTTAAATGTGTTAAATGTGGTTCTAAAAAACATACAACTAAATGTTCTTATACAGAAAAATATTTATTCTTTGATTATGAAGCGATGCAAGAAACAGGCAAACACATCGCTAATTTAGTTATATGATTTTAGCGGAAATGTTAATTCTTTTAAGACTAACGAAGATTTCTGTAAATGGCTAATTTCTAGAGATCATAAAGGATATACAGCTATTGCTCATTATTCTAAAGGTTATGATTCTTACTTTATTCTGAAATATTGCGTTGAAAATGGTATCAAACCTTTCTGTATATATAACGGATCAAAAATAATGCTAATGGAAATAAAGTCAATTAATTTAAGAATTATTGATAGTAGTAATTTTGTTCAAGGACCTTTAAAAAACTTCCCCAAAACATTCGGTCTAAAAGAACTTAAAAAAGGATATTTTCCACATTTCTTTAATACTACAGAAAATCAGAACTATATTGGAAAAATACCTGATACAAAATACTATGGTGTTAATTCTATGAAACCAAAAGAAAGGGAAGAGTTTTTAGAATGGCATAAACAAAAGAGAAAAGAGAACTATGTGTTTGATTTTAAAAAAGAACTTTACGAATATTGTAATTCTGATGTTGATATATTAAGAAATGGATGTCTCGAGTTAAGGAAACAGTTTTTAGAAATCGCTAATATAGATCCATTTAGATATATTACAATTGCTGGTACCTGCATGGCTGTATACAGATCAAAATTTATTAAAACTAATACAATAGCTGTTGTTGACAAGCCAAACAACGACAAATATTCTCAACAATCAATTTCATGGCTAAATAGTCTGAATAATCCTGATATAAAACACGCATTAAACAATGGTGAAGTGAAAATATGTGGATTAAAAGTTGATGGCTTTGATGAAAAAACCAATACAGTCTATCAATATCATGGTTGCTTTTGGCATGGCTGTATAAAATGTTATAGTTCAGATTTTATTAATAATAAGAACAAAACAGTTATGGAAGATCTTTATGAGAAAACAATAGAAAGAAGTGAGCAAATAAGGAATGCTGGTTATAATTTAATAGAAATGTGGGAATGTAATTGGACTAAATATAAAGAATATAAAGAAGAAATGAAAAAAATTGAAAAAGATGTTAAACAATTAGAAAAACTAGAACCCAGAAACGCATTCTTTGGTGGAAGAACAAACGCAACAAAATTGAGAGTAAAAGGAAAGAAATTGAAGTATATTGATGTTTGTAGTTTATATCCAACAGTACAATATTTTGATTATTATCCTGTTGGACATCCTAACAAAATATTAAAGCCTTTAACATATGATCCAAAATGGTATGGATTAATAAAATGTGATATTTTACCACCAAAACAATTATATCACCCAGTGTTACCAGTAAAAATAAAAAATAAAAGTGGCGCTGAAAAGTTAACATTTCCGTTATGTCAGTTGTGTGCTAAATTAAATAATCAAGATTTATGTAATCATACTGATTTTGAAAGAATGATTAGCGGAACATGGTGTTCGAATGAGGTAAAAAAAGCAATAGAAAAAGGGTATAAAATAATAAATATTGATGAAGTTTGGAACTTTGAGAAAAAATCAAATTATTTGTTTAAAGAATATGTAAAGGCATTTATGAAAATAAAACTAGAGACAAGCCCATGGCAAGACGATTTTGAAACGGAAGATGAATATAGAAAAGCGGTAAAGGAAAAACTAGGTATAGAATTAGGTGAAATAGAAAACAATCCTGGTAAGAGAGCTGTAGCAAAATCTTGTTTAGTAAACTTATGGGGTAAATTTGGTCAGAGACAAAATATGGGATCAACAGAATATGTTACAGATGTTAAAAGATTTTACGAAATTTTATTAGATGATAGACTTGATAAAATTCAGATAAATGATATAAACGATACAATGTTACAAATTAGCTATAAATATAAAGATTATTATGTTGAAAATGATTTTAATACCAATATATTCATAGCAGCTTTTACAACAGCAAACGCCAGATTAAGATTATATGAAACGTTAGACAAATTGGGAGAGGTGGTTGTATATTATGATACTGATAGCGTTGTATATAGACGATGGTAAAAATACTATCAAAACCGGTTGTTTATTGGGAGAGTGGACCGATGAATTAGGTAAGGATGTATGGATTGTTGACTGGTTATCAACAGGTCCAAAAAGTTATTGTTATAAGACTAATACGGATAAAGTTGTTTGTAAAATAAAAGGATTTACGTTAAATTATGAGACATCCAAAAAGATCGATTCCAATAGTATAAATAATATTTTAGAAAAGAAAGGCAGTAAAATCAGTACGCAATATAATCGAATTACCAGAGATACTAAAACTAAGGAACTCTTAAATAAAATAGAAACAAAAGAATTTGGTTTTGTTTATGATAAGAGGGTTGTTTTAGAAAACTTTGATACAATACCGTTTGGGTATTAGCGTCAGCTGGAGGTGACTCAAGTCTGCGACTAATTAGAAAAAAAAAGACAATCCGTGGACGTAGTCCACTCATGAGCAGAGCGAATTCTTATAATTGCGTTTTTTATCCGTCAAGAACGAGTGGTAAACTTTTCCTCGATTATAATAGATATATTCACCAATTTCAGGGGTGTATACCGTGTGGGTATACACCGAATTTTCATTATTTTTTTCTAATTCACACAAGTGATTGAGATAACTCTTATCTTCTTTATCTATTTTTGATATAAGTAGTTATATAATTATCCTAATCCTTTCTTATTACTATAACGGAGTAAAACCGAGGAGTTTTTATGATTTTCTTTGCTTTTCTGTTAACCCCTGAAAATCGGTATATTTTACGTTTTTTTTGCCTTTCTGTTAACCCTTGAAAATCGGGGTGCTTTTATGATTATTTGATGTTTTTTTAACTACCTGGAAAATCAGGGTGTTTTGCTTGATATTTTTAGCTTTTTTAACTACATTGAAAATCATGGTGTGCCTGATTTTCGCAATATTTTCTGCTTTTCTATTTACCTTGAAAATCCGGTCATTTTCGCAATATTTTCTACTTTTCTATTTGTCCTTGAAAATTGGGTCATTTTGCTTGAAATATTTACTTTTTTTAGATTACCTTGAAAATCGGGTTATTTTGCTTGATATTTTTTACTTTTTTAGATTACCTTGAAAATCGGGTTATTTTGCTTGATATTTTTTATTTTTTTTAGATTACCTTGAAAATCGGGTTATTTTGCTTGATATTTTTTATTTTTTTAACTACCTGGAAAATCGGGGTGTTTTACCTTAAAAAATGAGGTGTGCATAGGGGCCCACATAGTAGTTATTAAATTTCCGCGATAAAACGCCTTTCCAATTTAATTCTTGCGCCTTGTTTTGACGCTGCAGACTCAGCTCCTCTTGTCCCGCTCGCCGAATTCTTCGTACGTGTCTGGCAGACCCCCGTCCCCGTCGAAATCGGCTCGCCGCCCCCGTGCATCCGCCCCGTCAACTGCAATTAAACCGTCCCCGATTTCCGAACATGCTGTGGTTAACATAAAAATATTTCAGCATTAGACCTGAGCTGTGTGGCCATAACCGTCGTACGTGAGGAAACTTTTTAGCGTTCGAAACATCGATTCCAACCCGGAACATAATATAAAAGGCGGCTTCCGGTGGCGAAATAATACACAACTATCCGGACCGGAGCTTAGACTTACCTCTAGTGCGGGATTAAGTTTCTGTTTAAGTTTCGGTCTCGGCTTGTATTTGAACATTTCTCTTCCTGCCGGCGACGCGAATAAATTTGCTAAGTTGGTATTCTGAAAAAGGGGAATTAGGGACGGATTGGCGGCGCTGCGATCGGCTCACCTCGGGCTTCGTGTTGGTCTCCAAAAAGTAGATGTCCTTGTGCGCCGGACAGTTTATGATTTCCCCTTTCATTGCTGCAACAAACAACGATACGATTTATTGTTAGGAGTAAACTCACAAAGCTAAAGCAACTCAAGTTAACTAAACTCGTAAAAAAATCAATTTGCAAAATAGTTATTTGTGTATCAAGGCCAAAAAGTGCATCTTTTTCGTCCGAGTCTGAGTTTACTGGCCGAGGCGCAGCCGAGGCTTGACAACAGGGGAGGACAAAAGGCACTTTTTGGCAGAGGTGCACATTAACGTTTATTTAAACCACTACAGTACTTCAGAAACATACATTTTGATAGGACGTTTTACAAAATGTGTCATTCTACAAAATGTCTTTTACAAAGCATTTGCTTGTTGTTTAGGGAAATCGGCACCAGTGCGCAGCATAGCTGCAAGGCTGGTTGCATACATGTCATTCTCCACTCTTTATAAAGAAAATGAGCGTTCATTTCAAATGTGCAAATCTGCAGTGAAATGTTAATGCGAGGGTTAAGGGTGTGAAGAATTTGGAGATGAATGTTGGTATTGTGTTTTGTCGCAGTTGCGACGAGTGCAACCTTCTTGTAAATATGTAGCGGGGCACAGTGAACTATTCCTGACAAAAAGTGGCCGCTTTGTTGCAAAGAAGGCGAATTTTGCTCCCAACGGCTCCGTGAAAGAGCCGTCGAACGCACCGATCCCCTGATTAATTACTAACTGTCGTCCCGATATTTGCTGCGGACCTAATTGGTTAAATTTTCTTAAAAAGCGGTGTTAAGCAAGCGGAACTCCGACAACAAAAATAAAACTTTCCGACTTGATTATAATTAAGGGTCCGCTACATCGAGATTGTGCCGAGTTAACTTGTTCATTTTGCGCTCATTAAGAAAACGAAGCAGGTTTTTTACATTTTCAACTCTTACTAGAACAGAGTCATTTACATTTTTAAAACACGGCCTCGACTGAACGAGGCAAAATGACAAATGGGCAAATTATGGAGATGCGAGCTTTTAATGGAGTCCTTCCTAATTGATTCCGCGAGTCGGGGGCGGGCCCACTCCAAACTATTAAGACAAAAATTACTTTTTCCCGTTGCACGGTATCGACCATCGCGGATTTTTCCGGGCCGTGTTAAATGGGTTGCATACGCGCCAGGCGCGATCGGGAGCAATTCATGCTTGTTGCGATAAATTATCTTGCATGCTGTGTACGCCATAAATTAGTGCGACGTCGAGATCGACCGGAAACGCTACCGGATCCGGTCAGGGAATCTAAAGCTGTGACAGCCACCGAAAGCTGAGCTTTCGACGAATTGCAGTTTTACTCGATTACCGCGGAACTGTCGCTGTTAAAATCTGGAAGCGAAGCGATCTGCTACATCCGGAGTTTATTTAATAAACTTCTACATGCTGCGTCGCCGTCGGTAATTTATAATAAGTTTTCTTGTAAATGCAGCAGCAACTTTCAGATTTTATCTGACTGACAACCTGTTCCGGGAATAAAACCGTTTATTCCTGCCGAGCAGATTGGCTCCATTATCGCTATTTTGTGGGGCGGTGAAACCGGGGATTTTAAAATAACGCGCAACTTTATTTCAAAACTGTGGATGCCGACGAAAATTCTTTAGAAACAATGGCCTCGGCGTGGTAAATGTGTCGAAAACTTTTTTTTGCGCCACCATTAAAAACATTTCCTGTGCTGCGATCGTGCATGTAAATTACCCACGTCCAAAAAAATTGCACTAGTGCTTGCAATGGCCATTACAAGTAGTAGTTAAAGCTGCCAAGGTTAATAGTAAATTATGAGTGTCTAAAAAATGATATTTATTTGTAAAATTAAGTCAAATTTAAGATCGACTGAGTGAGTCTCTCTGAAAGCTAATTGGATAATCTGTGAGTACCGAAAGCTAGGACGGCAGTAGAGTAACTCGTTTTTCGGAAATTCAATAAACATTCCTCATCCCAGGGATTTCCGCTGACGTCACACAGTTTCACGCCTCTCACGTCCGGCGTCATACAAACGATGACGTTATGATTCAGCCTCAAATCCATAATTTCCACACCAGCAAATGTTTTGTTGGCGATTGTGCTGATAGAGTTGTGGTCCAGATACAATCTGTTAAAACTGAGACCACTTCCGAAAGCGTTTTCGTCGATGTTTTCGATCCGATTGTGACTCAAGATCACGCTGAACGGAAACGTTCCTACACTCTTAGGCAAGATCCCACTGGGCAAAGATTTGATAAAGTTGTTTTCGAGGTTAAGCCAAACCAAACTGGGCAAACTCCGGAACCAATCCCTGTTGTACACCGCGATCTTGTTGTCCTTCAAGCAGAGCTCTTGTAGTTTTGGCATGGCGACAAAAGCGTCTGGATCGATTTTTTGGATGTGGTTGTCGCGCAGGTCCAACTCTTCGATCTCCAAATGTGAGAAGACATCCTTTTCGATTGTTTCCAAAAGGTTGTGTCTCAGACTCAGTTTTTGAAGATAACGAAGACTTCTGAATGCGCTTGGTGCGATGGACGTGACGTTACACCCTTCGATTTCCATCTTCCTCACTGGTCCAACTCCCGTGAACAAATCTCGCGTTATTTTTGGCACATTTTTGTTCTGGATCTGGACGCGGTCATATTTGGTCGATTCATCGCTTAACCACGACTGAAGCGGTTGCAATTCGTTTTTGTAGTAGTCACATGACACGAAATTGTGAAAGCGTAAGCCGATCAGAAGGACCAACAGTTGTGAAGTAAACATTGCACCAGATTGAATTTTGTCGAGAATGGAAGCCTGCAATGATCCTGTTTATTTATATGAACTGTCGAAGGTGATAAAAATGTGTTTATGAAAACAAAATCGATTGGAAAAATACATTTCTTCACAATATAAAGCACGAATCGTACGCAGATAACGCGACTGAGCTGGGAAAGAACTTTTGGAATGCATACGGTGCAAATATGTATCGGGTGTTCAACTAAATTTCTCCTCAAAGTTGGCCCTGAAGAATCGATTGTGAACGCACCACGGATTACGGATCAGATGTTTAAATCTAACCTCACTTTTTGCGTTGTTTGTGTTTTTACTCTACACAATCGACTCTTCAACGGAGAAATTTAAATGAACACCCGATATATGTTGGTAATAATTTCTTGTTTATGCGAGATAATGCAATATCGCATGTTGCTGCAATAGTAACACAATATTGGAACATTTTAATCAAATGGACGTAAACAACCCAGAGGACAAGTACCTCTTAGGCCGACGTGCACAAAGTTGAAAGTTCTGGCGGGGTACAAACAAAATTGTCTTCGCTCATTTTTAATTTGTTAATAACAATTGAAATTTGGATCTTCCAAACAACATTTGTTGCCAACCACACAAAACTCCCCAAATTGTATGATAAGGGATTTTGTAGCACTTAACTCTTCATGGCACGCCTCGCAAGCTTGTCGTGGTACAAAATGCTTCTTACAAGACTCGTATCATAATATACAAAGTGTCTAAAAAACACAGTTCTGTGGAATTCGAATATTTTTGATGTCCAAAATCGACAACGGGCCCGTACTTTCCAAAATTGACAACGAGCCCGTACCATCCGAAATCGACAACGGGCCCGTACTTTCCAAAACTAACGACGGGCCCAGCTCTTCCACAACTGACAACGGGACCGCACCATCCAAAATCGACAACAGGTCCGTACTTTCCAAAATGGACAACAGGCCAGGACCTTCGAAAACGACAACGGGTCGGACCTTACAAAACGACAATGGGCCCAGACCGTCCAAGACGACAATGGGCCCGTACTTTCCAAAATCGACAAGGGACCCGTACTTTCCAAAATGGAGAACGGGCCCGATTTTTACAAATTCAAGGTACACCCTGCAAAATCAGTCCCAGTTGAGCAAACTTTCCCAGCCGGCGATCAAACTCCAACTTTTCCGGCAAACTCGCCCACCCTCACATTCCGCTCGCCCTCATAGGGAAATTTTATTAAAAGTCGCCGGACCAGGAACACACATCCACCCTCTCGAATCAGCGTACACCCTCGCTTTCAATTAACGTTAAAATAAACTAGCAAAGTGGCAAGCGGCCTCTTTTGCGTCGGGTCCATTTCACCCGGTTTAAGACAGTGGGGAGTTATTTTTCTCCGGGAACACCACAGACTATTAGCTTCTCCATGCATCACCCGCTTTGAAACGCTAGTATGGCGGCGGTGTGTGTTCATGACATCGCTCCTATTAATTAAAGAGAGTGGTGGAAGATGGTAGAGGGTCGCTCCATCCAACCACTCCGGATCGATCCGACCATTCGCATCGTGCATATTTGTGCGCAGCTTATGGACCGGAATAAACATGTGCGTTGTTGGTTTTACTTTCGGAGAAGAGTCGGGAAGTTTTATATTTTCCCGGAGGAAACGGTCTCCGGATGCATTCAAGCCGGGGTCCGGAGTCTGTTGCTGAAAAGTTGCGTCAATATAATGACTCTAATTGTCGCCAAATTAAGAGGTGTCGTAAACTGTGCTGCTTAAAGGACCTCTCCACAGAGATTTCTTTCGGTTGTTCTGCAAATGACGTAATGAGGTTTTTCTCTCGAGTGCGCTCTGCAGCTCCTTTGACGGCACAGCCGCATATACATCGCCTAATGATAACACGGGAGCTGCCTCGAAAGGAACACAAAGAACAGCATGAAAGCTTATTGAGCTCGAGAATACTTTAAATAATTCTCTTTCAATTGTGCAGACGACGTTATGGCCGTCACGCATGCACCCTCGCACGGATTTTCCAAAAAACAAAACAAATCGCCTCTTTTGTTCGGGACTGAGGTCGCCGCAAGTCTTGCGCTCTACGTCCGTTAAATTTTTAACTAGATGAAAAAATTGTTTTGTTCCATTAAAGTTGGTCGGAAGTTTGAGTGCTTCATGCATTATGGACGAAAGAAGTTTAACGTCTTGTGTTTCATGACCGGCTGAGATTTATTAAGATCGCGTTCTTAATCCGACCCGGTGTTTACCAGAAATTTCGGGGAAATTGTTTTGTTCTTGCGACTTATTTCCCAGACGGAGTGACGTCTGATAAGAATTATTGGCGGCGAGAGACCGACCAAATTGCGCTCAGACAGTCCAATTTTATCAATGGACGGACGTGCACGAAAGGCGGCCCAGGGAGGTGGAATGTGGGACAAATGGGGCGTTTTTGAAATTATCTGAAGGCGTTCAATCAAAAAATGGACAATAAAATGCTCACATTTGAAGCAAACATTTCATAATGACTTTATAAGGTGATCAAAAAGAAAACAAATCAAGCGTGCTACCTTATCTTTTTTTACCGAAGCATTTGTCTTACTTTGAGTCGTACGCATAATTATACTTGCTATGCACACTCGTTTTATTGGTTGCCTATTTACCCCGTTCCGAAAGTAATATTCTAATAAAAATGCGTTCTCTTCAATGATAAAATACATTTTACGACTTATTCTAGGATAATTGTTGCTTAAAATTACAGCCGAAATCGAAAAGTTGTTTTTTAGGTTAAACAACAGCACATCGTTGACGTTTCTTTGACATTTCAGAGAAAAATCTGCACAATTATAATTCCAACGTCTAAAATTAATGGGGGACGATTTATTATAAAGTAGGGTAGTGTAACAATTGTTGGTAATAATACTAAGTTTCCTCGAAAATTGTAACGAGTCCACTTACAAACTCGGCTTAACGATAACTCCTATTAAAGTTCTAGGTCGACTGCGGCTGCAATAAAACTGCACAAACTAACTGCAATTTCATTTCAACCAGTCCCAATCTCCCGAAATAGGTGTTTAAAAATATTCCAAGTAGTTGGCTACCAACGCCGTAATAAATTAAATAACTAAACAGAATTTCCCCAACTCGCGTAAACTCCCGACTCGTTGCGAACGACTCACTTCGCATCTCCACCTTGTTAATTACGAGATTTGCTTGTCCATCGAAAAACCTCCCCCTGAACCGCACGCCCCATCAATATCCGCATTCCCGAATCCCGCCCGGACTCGTTTAAAATACAAGCTTTTGTTGTTGCGCGCCCGGAGCGCACAAATCCGGCGACCGTCCAGAATCCGGTGAAATATACGCTCTTCACCGGTCGAACCCATCGCCGCCCACATCTCCCCAATTAAACTCGCTAATATCTTACGACCTCGTTGCGGACATAACTCCAAAAAGCCGTGTTCCGACACGCGTCCTATAAATCTCGCCACCCCCGAGCGGGGGACAGGGACAGTTTAAATAATCGCTGGGACGGACGGCGCTAAGCGGGGACCCAACAAGACGGCGCTCGACCTCACCCCGGCGTTGTTTGTGCCCAAACACAACCGAACCGTAGACGAGAGTCGACGGGTTGCGCCGTAAACAACTTCAATAATTAATTAATCAGCTCTATTAGCGAGTTGCGAAATTAATTTTGTATTCAAACATATTGTGTGGCCCGCGAGTAAATATTAAAGAGGAGTTCCACCAGCTCCACCGGCCTGGTTTACATTATTTATGGTGTACGCGCTACAACCCCCGGACCGATAAAACCGGGGCGGCGTGATGGAAGATGTGCCAAATTTCGACAATCGCGATTAAACTCGCGACGCATCCAGGCCGGAAGGATGCGAAAAGGACATCTTTTATTCGAGGGGCGTCCAGTTCGCTTTCGCCAAATCTAAATACGGACGAACAAACAACTTTATTAAGGGGTGGTTTGGGGGCGTTGCGAATGTTATAAAGTAACGCACGTGTGATCATTATTAAATTGCGCCTAGTACTTATGCAACCCTCTTTGCACTCGCACAACGCGTATGGACGTGGCTAACATATTTTGAATATTGTGGTAGGTGTTGCATAAGTGTTAGGTGCGAAGATCGTTGACACAAGTTGCGGCAGTGTAGTAGGGGTTGCATCAGTGTTAGGCGCAATTTAAAATCTATAACAGAATTTTTTTTTAAAGCAAATTTTGTGGTGCGAGATGGATTAATATGTCATTACTGTCCGATACTCTGTCGGCATTATGGGGGTGGCGCCGCCGCTGCGTCGCACCCGGGGCCGGCATTGACGCTTTACAGCTTATTCGAGTGACGTCAAATGGCCACTCGGTTTCCAATTAATGGAGGTTCGGACGCGTCTGCACCGCTTTTCCGGTCGAAAGGAACGTCACATCTTACCATCTTCGGTCCATTAGGTCCGGGTCCGAGAGTGGACTGGATCCTCCATCATCCTCTTATCTTCGGCTCCTTCTTGGTGCGTGATTAATACCCGGAGCTGAGAGCCCTGATCCCGCATTGCGTACGGGAGGTACTCGCCGAACTGTAATCTGCCCCCGAAAACTATTTGCCGGTTTTCTTTTAATAAAGAGGAGGCGGCGGATGACGCTTATTGCCAATGTAAATTTCAATGCCGGCGACGTTGTGCACGGGGTTTTTCCCTGATGAAGCTTTAAGCTGGTGCAGACGCGGCGGCGGCGCTCGGAGACGGCGTCCGTCAAAACTTCGTTTCGGACAGTGAACCGGGTGAAGGGGTAAATAGGGTCGTAAAATTTACGGCCGGGGCAAATTCCGGGGACTTTAAATAAAATTTTGCTAAAATTACTTGGTGCAGAGGAGGCAATTCTGTGGTTGGATGGACTTCTAGTGTTTCACCCAGATGAAAGAAAAAGAAAAACGCGACAGAAACTGATCACAATAAAATTATTGTAAGAAAGAACGAAGCAAATAAAAATTGTTCACGCCTTTGTAGCAATTTTTTTCAAACTCCATATTTAAAGGTTTAGCTTTTGAAACCTTAGGCCCTTGGTGCAAAGAAACCATCGATTTTATTAATGTCATCGGAAACCGACTTATCGCGGAATCAGGCGATTCAAAATCAAAGAAATTCCTTTTTGAGAGGATTTCCTTTGCCATTCAACGTGGAAACGCTGCAAGCATTCTGAGCACTTTTCCAGATTCCGCATTATTATCGAAAATTTTTGCATTGTAAACAAAAAATGTTATGTAATTATGTTATTTTCTGAGTAAATGTTTTTTATTTTTCTCTGTCTATTGTCTACATTTTTTTTTTAATTCTCTGTTGGGGCAAACGATTTTTAAACAGCAACACGATCAAACGCGATACCAAATTGCAATTAGTCCCAGCACCCGTTACATGTTATTGGACAAACATTTATTTATTTCCTGCTGTTCGGAATTGTTCGATATCGAAAATATTTATCAGACGCCACAATAAAAACCGACGATATTTATCTCCGCCAATACTGACGCATAAAAACAGGAAATAAAAACAGCAATTTTATTTACCGTCGTAATGGTGGCTCGATCCAAATGTAAATTAAAATACCCCGAACGCTCCTGAAAAAAATCATTTAAATAACAGTTTCGATCGGAAAAGGGGGCGGCTACGCCGACGAAGAGTGTATTTCGTGCTCGGCTCGAAATTATTATTTCTAAAAAAGTTGAAAATTTAATTTGACGGAAAGATGCGAGTCAAGGCGAGATTAGGAATGGGCAAAGTGAAATTTAAATTAGATTTCATGTTTTCAATCAATTTTTTTACATTGTTTGATGTTTCTTATATTTTTTTAAATATTTCAATTCGGCCTGGAGTGATGGAATGCTTTGACGTTTGCAATATTCTGGATAATAAACTCTCCGACTGGCTACAAAAAATTTGTGTGAATAATAATTTTAAATGTTTTGTTCGATACCAGTTACCAGTGGGTGAAGATTTCACTTTCGCTCACTGTCTTTACACTTTCTAAGGAGGTATCGAAAAAACCAAATACAGCACTCAGAACGGCCGCTTTAGTTCACTTGAATTGCATCGACCACGCAATTCGCGTGAACGAAAGCAGATTTGTTGAGAAGTTACAAATTAATTTCGGGAACATGTTCCATTCCCGTATCGAGTGTCAACATTGCGGTATTCATTTGAAACGTATCTGTCAATACGTCGCCCAAATCGAATTTCCTCCGCACCGATCCGGTCCTAAATAATAGTTAATTCGGGTATTAATCCTCTGCGATTACGGAAACAACAAACATCCCTTTCCGCTAATATAATCGGTAACGTCGGCTTGGCAGACAACAGACTTCATAAATAAATCTGTCTCATTCAGGTTATATATACGGACGCGGCCTGCACCTGCCATAAATACGGTAATCATTCCCCATAACTAGCCTTGTTAATTTATAGAACACAAACCCTGATTAAGGGCCATAATTAGGGCGCCATTAGAAGTAATTAAGAGATCCCGACTGCGCTCCCGTCCCATCGAGAATTCCCCGCTAAAGTCCACGAATTTATTGCCCCGAAACGTACAGCGAAGCCGACCGATTATTGAAATGCCCTCCGAATTATCCTGAAAGCTTTCGGCGGCGCAACGCATGCACTTGTTTCGCACTAGTTTCCGTTAATCGAGGACTTTTATGGGTTTCGGGAGAATTCCAGGATTAATCTTGTTAATGGCGTTTAATTGCAGACGACATTTTGTGGCGGAATGCGAGTTTGATGCGTCCTAAGGGCTTCGCTTCGTAAGGGGGCGAGTGGGACCGAAAGTGAGTTATGGGGCTGTTTGTGCTTTATGGGCAGTGTCATGGACACCTAAGCAGTCATAATGTGGCGATAAACCATTTTACGGGGGCACAAGGAGGAAGTTTATCAACATTTTTTGAAGCAATTTTGAAGCTTAAAGCTTCGAGTGTTGAGTCAAACATAAAATAAAATTAAATCTCGCGGCCAAACACCTCGTCTAAATTAAAAATTAAAAAATGCTTCGCCTCGTTTTACTCATCTTCACTCTGTTTTGTTGCTCTTTTTATTGCTCCTCTAAAATTAACAGTCCGGATCCTTATTCCTGGTTTTGGGCGGATTCTTTTATTACCTTCAATGGAAACGTAAAAAATGCTCGTTTGATTGTGTTTTTCTGTCTGTAATGATGATTAATTAAGAGGGTAGAAGAACAAAAGGGATTTATTCGTTTCGAACACAATGTATTTGTGTAAAAGAAGGAAATTATGTTTTCGTTACAATACGTAGGCTTTGTCGTATTTATCATTTGGCCGTCAGGCAGTATTTATAATTCCATTCCAGGTCCTGGAATAATATTTTATAACTGTATTACGACCCAGTTTCGCACAAATACGTTTTGTGTTGGGACATGTTAGATGGTTTATTAATTTGGGAATTTTGAAATTTATTTCAACTGTCTCGGACGAGATTTAATAAATTTCACAAGTGTCAAACTGTTTTCTCGCACTCGTGTTTTCAGTATCTTTTATTTCATTTCATTTCATCTTCTATTTCTTAGTCTCCTTTCGACAATACATACAATACAATACATAGTAGATTATATCATTAAGAGTAGAAGTGAGTCTTTTTGTGCCAAGCCCAGAGATTGAAGACCGAAACGCAGCGACTCGTGTTACACCACAGTGGATTTTTTCAGGAGGAATGCATGAAAAAAATCATATTGTACTGTCTAAAATGTTAATTATAAAAAAATATACAGGGTGTTATTGAAAGTTGTACAGATATTTTAACCACGAGCTACTGGCTTCATGTAGAACTCGGAAAAAATAAGTAGTATATAAAATGTTACTTCTGGGCCAGGACATTTGGCGTCTTAAAAAACAAGGCAAAATCTTACAAATTTAGCTGTTTGCCCTAAAGCACACAACCGAAAAGGGCCCAAAACCTCTCAAAAATCATTAATTTTTATCCACCCCAAAAGTTCCCAAATATGAGTAGACCACCAAAGATTGGGCACACGAAAAAACCGTTAAAATCTCCCAAAATAATGGAAAATTACCTCAAGAACGCCCTAAAAAACTAACAAAATACCTTGTTTTTACACACCCCAAAACGGCTTTTTACTTCTGGACCAGGACATTTGGCGTCTTAAAAATCAAGGCAGAATCCTACAAATTTAGTGTTCTCCCAAAGGTAAACATCCGAAAAAGACCTAAAACCTCTCAAAAATCATTCATTTTTATCCACCCCAAAAGTTCCCAAATATGTGTAGGCCACCAAAAGTTGGGCACACGAAAAACAGGGTAGAATCCTACAAATTTACTGTTTTCCCAAAAGTAACCATGCGAAAAAGATCTAAAAAACTTACAAAATGCCTTTATTTTAGACACCCCAAAAATAGCTTTTCCTTTCTGGACCAAGCCAATTGGCGCATGCAAAAATCAATTAAAATTACCTCAAAACAGCTCTAAAACCATTGTCAAATCTCTAGATTTCAGACACCTCAAAACAGCTTTTCATTTCTGGACCAAGCCTATTGGCGCATGGCAAAGGTCTTAAAAATTATTACCAAATAAATTTTGCATACCCCAACTGTATTCAACTATTATATGCACATAAAAAAATACACCTAATTGTTCGAAGTCTACTAAAATATCTGAACACTCCATTATGGATTTTCATTTAGAGATCGCTATTAAAACTTTAATGTTATCGTAAACATGTTCGGTTTGTGTCTTAATTATCAAAAAATATCACACGTATACGACAACGTTAATCAAGCGTTGGGAATTTTAACAAAGACGTGAACGTAAACGTTGTCATGGCATGGAAATATTTGTTTTTGTACTCATAACCTTGAAAGCAACGCTTCCAACATCCAACGCTCGCTCCGAAACGAGTGCTTCCCGGTCGACTCGAATGTAAAAATTGCAAAAAACACTGGCCCTTTGAGGCATTCAAAAAAAAATCTGTCTTGATAATAATAAAATTTAGTTCATAAAATACAACTTCCCTGGGTTTTCCTCCATTAAAAAATTACGGAAAGATTTATAATCGTTGAAAATTGTTCCTACAAAATTCACAAATTATTGCAAAAATTGAAATATCAAGTGAAGCAATTGTTTCCAGTAACCAAATATCACTGTCTACTTGGTTTTATGTTCGTTTATGTTTAATTTATTAAAACCAAACATTTTAATTTAATTTTCGTACAAAAAATATTGTACGAACCACTTGCGTGAAGACATCTTCCGTTCATTCGCGCATTAATTAAAGGCACTCGCTCCTTCGTCGCTCGTGCTTTAAAAAATGCGCTCATGCGGGAACATCGTCTTCCCGCACTTGGTTCGTAAATAACTATTTCAACACCCTGTTGTATGCCGAGCGGAAGAAATACACAGTTGGTCTTTGGTGTTTAATTAATTAATTGTAATGATTATCGAGATTGCACAACACAAAGTAGGAAGATTTCAAATTACAATAATAATGTCGATATTAACGAAGAATAATAGTACAGTCAGCAGTATAGTCGGTATATTATTATATTATGTTATGTCCGATTTTTGCGATGTGATGGTTCTTATATATCAAAAATGTAACAAAGAAAAGATGAAAGGTTGGATGATAATGGTACACTAATATTTGCTAATGAATTTGGGGTTGGTAAATATGAAAATGAACAGTACAAAGTTATAGATAATTAGTAATGAGTCCAATGAGTGAATGATCTTATATCTAGGGTTAGTACAGATGATTATAATGAGTAATAGATTGATGATATTAAAAGGTGCATTAACATGCAACAACCCCAATATTCGACTATGCCTTCATGATAAATCTTGGATTCAGAATATTTACAGAATTAATAAAAATAAGTGCAAAAAACATTCCCCGTTTTCATTCCGACTACAATCCGATCTATTCTTACAGCATCTCCTCTTTCACGACAGCTTATACCGTTTATAGGTGTGTCTATCGAGGAGAATCATCGGCACGACCATCAATCCTGAATTCGTCTTCGACTCATGAGCCTTTGGCGAATCAACAGTTTTCTTCAATACGCTAGTTAATTGTCACAATTATATTCAGCAAATCAGCATTGCTACATCAATAACAGTGCAACAAGCAAAGGTATAAATACAAAAAAATGCTCTTTTTTCACAAAATAAATTTATTAAATGAAGAGAAAGCAAACTCTTATCAGTAAATAACTCAGTCTCAATTTCATAACACCATTCTAACCAGTTCTATCATTTTAGATGAGTTGATATTAGTTCTACAACATGCTTTTCAGGATTAACTTGAATTACATTTTCCCATTTGGATGTATCTCGAAAGACAAGCATATGAGTAGTATAATCACCATCCGCAGCCAGACCTATAAGAACGTAGTTCTCAATTTGAGACTTCAGTACCTCTAAATCTCTGCCAGTGCCAGCTTTACCGCTTGTTCCGTCTTCTGTTTTTTTTTTACCAGGTAGAAGTTCAACTATGTCCTCTGCAGCAGCAAGGGAGCTTTTTGTCTTACATCCAATTTTGCCAGGTTCACCGGTAGCAACAGAATTGTATTTAACTTCAAAGATAATGGCGAACTTATCCTGATGCCCCCAAACATCAATGTAGACAGATCGCCTCTTATTATTATCATCAATATAGTTTACTGGATATTTCGTCGCACCTTTCATATATCCAGCATAAAGCGTTAAGATTGCACATATGTGGGCGCATATTGTAGCTTCGTTTATACACTGTAGAAATTCAAAAATACAATTCAAGTGTTCACAGAGGTTATTTAGTTCGTTGCGAAACTCTGTAGAGTCTAGCGTTGGTAATGACTTGAAGATCTGTCCGCAAGAAGTCAATTTTGATTTAATATCTTTTGGAAGATTTCCATAGTAAAGCATGAACATATTTTTGTAAAGCCTTTTAATTTCCAGATTTGGGATTCTTACATATATCTTTTCGCTCTCTGCAACATTTTCTATTGGTTTCTTTAGACTGTGTGCCAAATAGCCTCGTTGTAAAAAAAAATTGAAAACTGCATTTGGGTCCGGGTCTATTTCCTCACGATACAGCCCGAGAATATGTTGAACATCTACTGCCCGTTGATATTCGATTTCAATGGTACCAGAATCTTCATAAAACAGTTTTTGAATAGCACTCATAATTTCGACAGATTTCCTGAGTACTGACACAAGTTTTCCAGTCAAAAAACCTCCGTCCGACCAAAAACACCAATTTCCAAGATCTCTACCATTTATGTAATTAAGGACGGAGAATAAGCAGTATCTGGCACCTTTCTTGTATTCACCAGAACACGAAGGCTGATAATAGCCGTTGTATTTTGCGTTGATGTCGCTAATTATTTCCTCGGTCTTCTTAGCATCTCCCTCTAAGCCACAGAGTCTCTTCACTAAAGTTTCAACGTCTTGAGCAGTCAACCCGTAATATTTAGAAAATCTCTCGTCGCTCAAGAAGTATACCGGCAGTGTGTTGTCCGTAGGTGACAGTCCAGAATTTACAAGTTTGCAAATGCCAGTAACCAAGGCAGCTTGAAGTTTCAACTGTTCATCTCCTGACTTCAAAATCGAACATATCACATCAGTGATAGTAGTTCCTATATCACGTACTTGTTTTTCAGAAAGCTCACGCTCCATGGCGGCTACACAAGGCTTGTCAACTTCATCTACCAAAAACACTGGTTTTCTATCCCAATGTATCCTCAAGCTCGTAATCAAATTCTGCAAACCAGTGATCACATCATCTACAGAGAGATTCTTAAGGTCAACATCACTGTAGTTGATCCAGTCTGTACATGTTTGTTTCAAACGGACATGTTTCGACTTACCAGATTGAAATTCTTTACTATTTTTAAGGTAATCGTTTTCCTCATAACCCTTCCTCACTTGCCGAGCGGAATAATATATTGCTCCTGACTTATTTTCAGCTCTACAGTCTTTGAAATTGAATAAAACTACGGGATGCCGCCCAAAATGTTGGATGACAAATTGTTCCCGTTTTACGATTAAACATTCTTCATATTTTCTGCCCTCAAACTGTCTAAGAAACACTTTCATGTTCTTTGAGGGATTCGATCGAAGATCTTCCATTGTTGGGTCCTTTGCAACATCTTCCTTTGTCTTTGTATTTTTATCTTCAATGTCGCAGAATAAACGAATCATATCAAGGTTTAGAGTTTTGCCAAATTTTGATGGTGCTAACATCATAACGTAGGCTGGCTCTTCCTGTAGTAACTCCTCTATGAGCATTGTTCTATCCACAAATCCGTCCATCTTGGCAACATTTTCAAAGCTCTGAGCATTTACGTTGATTACAGTTAGCTGTGAAAGAGAAGCAGCATTACAGTTACCAATTAGCACAAACCGTTAGGAAGACGAGTTGAAAATTTTATGTTGATAGATGAAGTTATACCTTGTTGGAAGCTGATTCTGGGATTGTTACATCGTCAGTCTGAGTGTAAATGTCTTTCTTTGGTGAAATCTGCATGTGAAAACAAACAAAAGTTAATTACTTTGAACTGGAAAATAGTGTAGTGGTACGAAAAAAATTGGAATAAATGTACTTACCTTCGACATGTTTGCAACTGAATTTACGTCGTCTGCCAGCTTCTGCCGTTTACAATCAGGTGAAGACATCAAGCTGCAAACAGATTATAGTAGTAAATATCGTAGGTATACTGGCAAAAGGCATTAAGTCAAAATTTAAGTAGTTAATTAATTTAATTTTTTGTTTCAATGTTGATGTTGTAATTTTATTCAAAGATTGATAACATATTGGTCTTCATATTAATACGTTTTTTGTTCGACACTGTCAGAATTTGAGAATTTTCTCCTGTGTGAACGGATTTTGATGAATTTGACAACTTGTCAAAACGAAACGTCAAGCTAATTTTAAACATTTTCAGCCATTTGGAGTCTTTGGGGGGGCTCGTCGAACAAAAAAACGTTGTATTCAACTCGTTCTTGTGTAATTTGCGCTTTTTTGGCACTCGTGGACCTTTAAAACTCTCGTTTCACTCGAGTTTTAAACTGGCCCACTCATGCCAAAAAAACCCAAATTACACACGAACTCGTTAAATAAATAACTATTAAATTGTATTTAAAAAAATTATTAGGAATTTTATATAGTTACTAAACATTAAAATCGAAATATCTCAAAATCAAGTTTTTTGACTTAATGCCTTCTGCCTGTAAGCCCACGATATATTAGTGTGTAAAATCATGTTGATTAAAAGTATTAAAATACAAAGTCAAAACAAAACTATTCAATCAGAGAATTTGATGGCTGTTAATCTTTCTAATATTAGTCCCTTTTTTAGTAGTTTTTATACTTTTTTAAGTTAAGCGCAAATTCCTTCTTTAGAAAATATTGGTTTAAAATCATCACAAGATTTAATATCTGTAATTGATTTATTCATGTATTCTGCCTTTTATGAAATTATCTACAAAAACGTGTTATAAATAAGAATAAAAGAATAAAGAATTAAAATAATTCTTCTCAATGAATTATCATTTATTAATTCCCCAGGACGGCCAAAAAACAAATCTTATTTACTGTCTCAATGGTTTCGAGGTTGTTTCGTTGACAAGAGTTTAAAATAAAACAGAGAAGTATTAGAATTTATGCAACTTAGCAATCTGTTGATATCTAGTTTGGATCGACGGCGACGCTGCACAAAAAATCCGCGTCCGGATAATCGAGGTCCTACTGTATGTATTATTTCAATTCCAGTCTCGATGTGTAGGTATGTACTACCCAATCGGACACTAATCTCTTTCACTGAGACTACTAATAGGTAATATAACAAAAAAATTTACAATAAATTAAAAAATGACCAATACTAAAGAGAACAAAATTGTAGCAGAATATTATACACCATTAAAAACAAGACAACCATCTGAACTCCAGCAATTTAAAAATAGTTACAAATCTTTTACTCAAGATAAAAAACTAAATATACCAAAAAATATCAATGAAGTAACTCAAATGAGAAATCGTAATTTTGCCATTGAATACCTCAATTCGACTGTAAATAAAAAACTAACAAAGACGGAATTTTGCAAATCTAAAAATATTTCCAGAAATTCCCTTAATATGGGGCTAAATTCAGTTGGCATAAAGATTACATGTAAAACGAGAACAAATGAGAACAAACGGGAACAATCCGGAACAAAATACAACAAATCGGAACAATTGGGAACAAAAGAGAGAAAAAGTAAAATAAAAAGTAAAAAAATATTCGATAATGTAGAACACAAAGCAGGTAGTCGCAAACATATAAGTTTAGATGAAGAAGCAGATGAATTAATTAGTAAATCTTTAGAAACTTTTCAGTCATAAATGGACAAACTAGTTTCATACATTCCCAACGATGAGAAAGAAAAATGGAAAAAAGATTTAAAACCTATTATTACTGAAATAGACAGATTAGAAGATGGAGCAAAAATAGTTGGTTTCAAACAAGAAGTTGTAGATAAATATATTGCAAGAAAAACAGCTAATTTATTCCTTGAACAATTAATTATGACTGACTGTGAACTAGAGTCCGCTAATAATAAAATAGATGAATTGGAATATAAATTAGATAACTACAATAATTACGATCCTAAGAAATTAGCAGAACTAAGAAACAAAACAGTAGTAATACCATCAAACATCGATGATGTAAAGAAAAGAACTTTGAAAATATTTGAAAGACATACTAAAAATATGAGAGCAATAAATGAAAATATTCAAAAATTGTAAATTAAATGGAAAGTACTGTATTCAAGAATTTGAATATATTCAATGAAGAATATCCAAAATTCCGAAAAAAGTTTTCAAGTCTCATTTAACAAGTTAATAAATTAAAAATTATTATTTTTGTTCTTATGTTTATTATCGTAATTGTAATTATTGTTTTCTTAATTTATTACTTCAACACTAATAAAAAATAGCGGTATCTTTTATCATCTTTCCAACTTAGAGACTTTTTCTTTACTTCTTCAGTAAATATATCATGTTTATGACTCCTGATCACTTTCTGTCTATGGAAGTATTCTTTTTGATTAAACAAGCAATTTTTGTAATCTTCAAAACTTATTTCTTTTTTCAATACTGTTTTCTTAATACCTTTTAATTTTTTCGAAACAGAATTTTCGGTTCTGTAACTGTACATTTTTGACCTTAAACCTATGCATTCTAATATCTTAATACCATTCAATTCATCTTTGAATTTCCCTATTACTTTCTTATTTTTATCAGAATATAATGGATGATCCTTTGGATAATCAGATGTATCAAAATAGTCGGGATTGTTTTTCATAAATTCATAGAAATCGGCATTTTTAATCTCATATATAAAGCTATCAGTGTCTCCATAAAGAAGTTTTACGTTTTCATTAAATTCTTTTTTAATTACATTGTAATGGAAGTTATACATTAACAATTTCGATAAATCTAATACAGCTTGCCCAATATAAATTGGTTTATTAAACAATACTTTCGTTTTATAATTGTGAACTGCTGCCAGGTGTTTGCTAAATATAGTTCTGTGTTTAAAATTAGGTTTGTTTATCGCTTTTTGTAATTTTTCTCCATCACAATATAACTTAATATTTTGTTGGTTTCTAACAGATTGCATAGACTTACCATATGGGGCATTAACCATTAATTTCCAGAAATCTTTTTCAAAATCATTTTTCGCCTTTTGTCTTTGTCCAGTATTAAATTTTACATATGGTGCTATGAAATTTGACTGAGTAAATTTTATACCTCTGTGAACCTTTGTTATTCTAATACCTAATCTTTTGTAAAGTTTTAATGTTTCGTAATGAATTATATAATTTTTCTTATCATAGAAGTGACAAAGTAGTTTTTCTACTTTTCCGCCAGGAGGAATTCTACTTTCCGGAGCTAAAGGAAGATCATTGAATTTGTTATGAATAGCTAAGTCTACTGGAAATGCTAAATCGACTTCCAAAACATAACCCGTATCACTATCTGATACCAATATACCGTCGACATTTTTAATTTCATCACAAGTCAACCATTTAAAGTCTTTTTCTGGTAATTTCTGAGATAAAGCCCATCCATATAGATTACATATTAGCATCTATATAGATAATCTGAGTATTTTCATTTGCTTGCGAATACCTGTTACTACACTGTGAAATACCTCCTCTAATTCCCTTTTCAAAAAACAAATACATTTCATAATCAGTTAATAATTCCAACTCCACTGAAGTATATTTGAGCATACAGTCCCAAGCTAACCCCGGCGTTGTATAATACCAAACAGGATCGAGTCCATAACTCTTTTCCAAACATAAGTCTCTAAAATTTTCAAATACATCAGTTAACAGCAAAACATCTAGTTTTAAGTATAAATCATGCCATTCACCCAAGTTTTTGATTTTAAAATGTTTCCATACTTTCACTGCATGTTTGAATTCTTCTTGAGAAATTCCTTCTTTTGTGAGCGAAGAATAAAATTTATCTATTGATGGAAGTTTTGTTTCAGAAAATTTCTCAAAAGAATCCATGTATTCATAAGGATATATTCCTTTTCTAATTATCTTGCTTTTTCCTTTCCTAAATAACACATCTAATTCGTTATTTGAAAAGTATTTAATTATTTCTCTCAACTGACTTGATTCCAGATTAGATGACAAATTGTCTAGGCTACTTGCTAAAAATCTAAATGAATCGATAAATCTCAATTCGATATATCCATTATCATCCATTCTTAAAATTTTACTGAAAGAAATATACTTGTCTTCGTTATTAGGTATTAATTTCAATTGACTTTTATCTTCTCCTAGATTTTTTATAAACAAATGACAATCGTAAGAACTTAAATTATGAAACAAAATTGGAATAAACAATGGTTGCCTATATTTCAAATTGCATTTTCTACAAGCAGCTCCCCTATATTTTCCAGTGTAGTGATCATGATCTCTTACTTTTGGATTTTCTATAGAAAACACATTTTCACAAAGATAACAAATTTTTGTTTTTTCATATTCTTCTAGTTCGATATCTTTTATGGGTTTATTTTCTTTTAATAACTTATATATTGTTCTGGCATGTTCAGTTATTCTTTTTATAAAACGTTTATCACTTTCCTCTCTTCTGTAAATTTCCAATGGGTTATCAATATTATTATAAGCACTCTTAATGTATAATCCATAACCACAGGGAACATGAAATTGTGTTTTATGAGTATATGATGATTCAGGATTTGGTTCGCATGTATGAATAGGTTTCAGAATAGATTCAAAATCAGAATAAATTACATACGGATGTCTTAACATTCTTTGAATATTTTTAAATTTTAATACATTATCATCAGGCATGTTCGGAACACATGGTTCATTACTAAAGCACACATTTTGATGTTTCTTTAAAGCATCTTCAGTTCTAGCGGAGTAGTTTAAACATCTTCTACAGAAATATTTTTTGCTTCTATTTATTTCCAACTGATCATTTAACAATCGACTCAAATTCTTGATCCAACAATAATGATTGTTGTCTTTATTTCCAAAGTATAGTAAGTCGATATTCATTTCATAAAATCGCTTCTTATTATGATACAAAGGATAAAATATTTGTTCTTCGTAACTAAACACGGTAACATTAATTTTATTATGTGATTCAAATTTAGGTATGTCCTGGATTTTTACAGGAAAATTTATTCCTTCAAAATTTAATTCGTTTATATATTCCGGCTTCTTTTGCTTGATGTAAACAGGATATTACGCTGTACATAAAGCATTTGTTATCGTTGTTTTTAACATTAACGCAAGCTTTTTTATCTTTAATCCACTTGGGTAATTCTACATATGAATTTCCGCTTAAAGGTGTATATTTGTTTATATTAATGCGCAAATGATTTATATTTTTCAGAGTCCATCCAGATCCTTTTTCTTGTAGTTCATCACATCTTGATATAAATAAATCCTTTTGTTCATCCCAGTATTCCTCCAAGGCGTCTTTTTCTCTTAGTATAACATTTGGTAACTGAAATTTATGTATCATTGTGAAGTCTTCATTTTCCAGCTTCATAAACTCACATTCCATCTCTAGATTGGTTTTAATATTTTTATGGAGATTTAAAGCATTTATAATTATTTTAATAGCCTTTTCTTTTATCATATCCATGTATGTTTCCATATCTATACCTTCTTCTAGATTATTATGTTGATACGTTAATAATCTTCCCTTAAAAGCAACCTGAACTAAAATAAAATCTGGCTCTGGATTATGTCTTGCTTTATGCAACTGCATTCGACTTTCCTTAATATACTTTCCACATTCATCACATTTGATCTTTCTTACTCTTTCTTTTTTTGGTTTAGAAAATATGGCATCAGAAATATTTCCAAGCTCTTCTTGTTTTCTCTTTTTATTTTTAATTGCTCTTCAGCATTAATAATCTCGTTTATCAATTCTGCCTTATTGTATCTTTTAATGTATCTTATACCTAAGGATTTTGCCATATTACGTAATTCGAGCAAACGACGACTATTCAAATCATGTTTTAATTTATGCAAATGTATTCGAGTTTCCTCGATATATGTTCCACACATATCACATTTTATCTTTTTTACTCTATTTTTTTTTTTGGTTTAGCAAATATATCGTCATCAAACTGAAATGTTTTTAGATTCTTTTTGTTTTCTTTCTCTTTATGGAGCTGCATTCGGGTGCTTTTGATATATTTTCCACATATGTCACATTTGATTTTCCTAACTCTCTTTTTCCTTGGTTCAGCAAATAAATCATCATCAAATGAAAATATTTCTGAATTCGCTTCGCTCATGAGGACTCTGTCCGAATTCCGCAAAGGAGGCATAACTGATTTTTTTCCGTTTTTTATTTTCTTATGTAATTGCTCTTCAGCTTTAATAATAGCTTTTATTAAGTCTGCTTTATTATATTTTCTAATATATTTGATGTCTAATGATTTTGCAATATTAAACAGCTCAGATAAACGAAGATTACTTAAGTTCCTTCGTTCCATTTATTATAGGAAAAAATCTAACAAACAATTTTTAGTAAATAAATAAATTCAATCCATTTTTATGCAAATCTGTTTTTATATGCCTTTTAAAATTAGTTCTAGTGTAATATCTACCACAATCACATAATAAACGAGTAGAATTAACTGCTTTTTTACATTGTTTACATGTTTTTTCATATTTATTTCTATAGTTATAAAAATCATCTGGACATTTTAATTGATACTGTAATGTAATATTACATAAAGTTAAATTTTGATTAGTGAAATATATAGCCAAACACTTGCAACCTGTACCGACTTTGTAATAGTTTTATTCTAGTTATTAATTACTACCATGTTTTGGACGCGAAAACAAAGTTTTTCTTTATGACATTAGAGAATTGGCGAAAGCACGAACGCACGTACGTAACGTAATTTTTTAGTGTTTTATTATGAATTTTAACTATAAAACATTTTCTTCTTGAAGTTTTTTTTAATTGGAACTAACAATCTCAGGCTTAAACGCGTTTTATTAAATGCCATTCATAAAGCTCGATTTATAAACTTGAAGTTGCCGTTGCTGTTGGCAGTTGCAGTTGCCGTTCAATGTTAAATATTCAAGAAAGGTAGGAATCATTTATATCGGCTGTTGACGTTGCCGTTGGTCGTTCGTTTGAAGTCGGCTGGAGTGCGTTCATAAAGAAAAACCTGTGTTGGAGTGTGTAAAAGTAATGCGATGCGTTTTGACGTCAGAGCGTAGTGGGAGCGTATGTACATGCGTACGAGAGTTTGGATTATGAACGAGTGACAACAGAGCGAATGTTAACCATTTGCCTGTGCCATTTGCAACTTAACCTCCAAAATACACAAACAGAGAGTCTTACTTCGTTAATTTTGAATTCCATATTTTCGTGATTCATGCAACTCATCATAATTCACATTTAGCCGTGAGAAACCACGTGCGCCAAAAGCATTAACCACCATAACAATCATATGTTTTGCAAAGAATATGTTTTGCGCATGCGGAGCGTTTTTCGCCGGTGTCGAGAAAACGGCGATTCTGGTGCGCTCTGTGTAATTTCCAATTGCATTTATGAACGCTTGGGTTGTGTAGATATGACGTCATATTGTGCTTTTATGAACGCCTCTGTGTGAATTTCACACACAGAGCGCGCTCGAGCTACGTTTATGAACGCAGCCCTGCAGTTCGCAGATGGCCAACTTTTAACTTTCGCTGTTGCCGTTCGTGTATCAACCAATGAAGAAAGAGATTTTAAGCACGTGGTTTTTTCAAAAATCAGCTGATCAACTTATGGAATTGTTGTCACATTGGTGTGTTGCAGCTTGTAGTTTTGTGTATTATTAAGTATTATAAATTACTATACTAATAAAATGAACGGAGATGAAATTGATCACGATGACATCACCTGTCACTTTGATACCGTAACAACGACCTCCAACTGCAAGTTTATAACTACACTCGACCGGCAACGTCACCAACTGAATTGCTAACGTCAATGGGAACCGCAACGGCAACTTCAAGTTTATAAATCGAGCTTTAAGCTTGTTCACCTAATAAAAAAGCAAAAACGTAGAAAACCTACGGTACGTCATACGTGCGTTCGTGTTTTCGCTAATTGTCTATTGAAAAACGATTACAACAAAAATCACGTTCGTGGGTCAGGATTCTTTAGGCACAACCGTTGAAAATGAACATAAAGTCTGTCTCAATTCTAAATTTCCACCAACACTGCATTCTACGTTGGAAATACAACCGGCAACACTGTTTGGTGAAAAATGCATCAGATTGTATTTGTTAGGTTATCTGTCAATTTCAGTTTTTACAACTCAAAATTTTAGAATAAAGGAAAAGAACGGAAACCTTTTTTAAAATGCAGCAAGTAAGTAGGTAGAAAATCAAATTCTAAAAGCAAAATAAACTTATGAACTAATTTTAATGTTTTCGAATCATGTTTATAAGATAATTATATTGCCAACTTTGGTTATAAGAATCCCCAATTTAGAAATATTTTTATTTTGCCAACATAATGCAACAGGTGGTGGAAATTTAGAATTGAGACAAACTATACTAGAGAGTTTTCGCGTTACGTTCCGTTAAAATAACCGGTACGCTGTTCCCGAGCAATTACCGTAACCCCTATTTCAAAAAACGGGCGGCAACTAATCAGTTACGCTATTGCCTAGCAACCCCGGCGTTAGCGTACACGGTAATCTGAAAAACGTAACGCGAAAACTCTCTAATGTCAGACGAATTACATTTAGTAAATATCAAGACATTGACTTACCTATTAAAAACGATTGGAGAGCTATCTGTTCTGGGGCTGTGATGCAAACGCCACTGCTGTATCAACTGTCAACTGTCTACGCGATCGACAAGTAAAAAGCCAAACTGAATTATCGACCGAAACAGCGCCGCGCGCGATCCTGGTCTAGATGGCGCCATCGATATTATCGTTTTGCATTAAACTTTATTATAAAAAAATGTAAGCTTTTTAATATCACAAATACAAAATTTAAAAAAAACTCAATGTTAGTAAGTTGTGTTACAAAAGAGGTTTTAGGTCTTTTTCGGATGTTTACCTTTGGGAGAACACTAAATTTGTAGGATTCTGCCTTGATTTTTAAGACGCCAAATGTCCTGGTCCAGAAGTAAAAAGCTGTGTAAAAACAAGGTATTTTGTTAGTTTTTTAGGGCGTTCTTGAGGTAATTTTCCATTATTTTGGGAGATTTTAACGGTTTTTTCGTGTGCCCAATCTTTGGTGGTCTACACATATTTGGGAACTTTTGGGGTGGATAAAAATTAATGATTTTTGAGAGGTTTTGGGCCCTTTTCGGTTGTGTGCTTTAGGGCAAACAGCTAAATTTGTAAGATTTTGCCTTGTTTTTTAAGACGCCAAATGTCCTGGCCCAGAAGTAACATTTTATATACTACTAAAATATCTAAAAAATTCTATGTCAAAAAATAAAATGACATTTATTTTTTGAGCTACAATTTTTTTTAATTGCTTTTAGTTTTCTACGTTGTCCTACAACCTCGTAGGTAAAATTTCGGCACATTTTAAAAATACACCCTGTATATCATATTTTATAAAACGTACACCAATGCGGTTTCCTTGTTTTAAAGCATATTTCCTATAGGTTACTTCGCATTGGCGTACATTTTATAAAACATGATATACAGGGTGTATTTTTAAAATGTGCCGAAATTTTACCTACGAGTTTGTAGGACAACGTAGAAAACTAAAAGCAATTAAAAAAAATGTAGCTCAAAAAATCAATTTTTTGATATAGAATTTTTTAGATATTTTTTCCGAGTTCTACATGAGCCAGTAGCTCGTGGTTAAAATATCTGTACAACTTTCAATAACACCCTGTATAATGACTTCTCTCTTTTTAGACCCAAACAGCCCCTATTTAAATGTCAAGCAGCAGAAGAAAACTTTCGGTGGTCGACGACCCTCCCTTCCCCTATATTTAGCGCATCCGTGATATTAATAAAAGGGTCCGGACCGCCTCACCCTTTTCATTTTCTTGTCGGAAAGATAAAATTTTATTCGGCACATCGGCATTTATTTGTTTTCATCTGTGAGGCAAAAACGATTCTCACGCTTGACTAAACAGGAAACGGTCATGTGGACGGGATACCTTTCCACTTTCTAAATCACTGGTCGGAAACGTTCCATAATAATTTTTAAAAACAGATTCCCATATAATTTAATTGATTTTCCGACGGCCCGTTTCCTCCTCGGATTTATCCGGTTCCGCACCACCCGCTCCGCCTAGCTTTTCCCCAAACAAAAATTATCTCTAAAGCGACAGCTTTATTGCCCCACCAGGTCGCAGAAGGGCGCATCACCTCGGCAAGTCAGATCCTGCAAAACCTCGCAACAGAGAGAAAGAGTTGTCGTTTTTGGACAACGTCCTGTGTCTAAACCGGGCTGCGCTCGCGGGTGGAAACGTCCCACTCGACGTTTATGGTTGTGGATTTTATTTCAAACTCGGACCCTTTGTTTGTTGTGGATGGGAAGCTGCGATCGCCAAATCCCGAATTTACATTTAATGAATATTTTGATCGCAACGCCTCAGGTTTAATTCCAACTGATGCGGTGTTTGCTCCACACATCAAACCTCACGGAACAATTTCTTTTTGGAAGTTAATTAACTCCGGTCTTGTACGTTTTGGGGGATTACGTTTGCGCTAATTTAATTTGAGCTTGTTGCGAGTCGTGTCTTTTCGAAAATCTTGTCTAGTGCTCGTCTAATTAACGCCGGAAGTGGGGCAGAATCAATATTTGCTTTAATTACAACGTAATACACTTCAATCGGGCCGCCACTTTTTCCTTCTCATATTTTATAATGGAATTAAGCCGAAAATCAAATCAGCGAGAAATTGGATGGGTCTGATCGATCATTATCCTTTGAACAGGACTCGGATCGCTTCGTTAATGCACGCCGGCTAATTATCAAGGAATTTTATGGAATCCGGAGGCTCGATCTTAAAATCTCTCTTTTGTGTTCGCTCCAAAAAGCTCATTTTTTATTTTACTTTTTCTTATATACAGGGTGTATCCGAAATACGTGTGTCAATTTTAACCTGTGGAAGAACTCGCCAACTTATGAAACTTTTCTCTATAACTGTATAGTTGAATAACTTCAAAGAGCATGAAAAAGAGTGAGAAATATTGCCGAGGAAATTCTTAAAAGATAATATAAAAGATATTAATAAAATTTATTACCATTATTATTATAAAAGTGTCATTCTTGACAGTCGTTTTTTTGTGAAAATTGTACGTCAGAGGCAATAGTGCGCAACAATTGCTTCAGAACGAAATTTGCTGAAAAACACTAAATCGTAAAAAAGCGCCAGCTCTGGGAAAAAAAAATTGTTAATCAGCACGAGCTAATGAGATTATTGATCACCGATCCCTAGTTGACCTTTCGCCGTGGTCGTCACCAATCTCATCGGAAACACGCATGAAAATCATTTTTACTGCACTCGTAAAAAATGTTTGGAGCCTCGAAGACACCTTCTTCCAGACTGGCTTTTCCGACGCCATGTCCTTGCCCAAAAAACACAATTTTCTTCAGCGTCTCTAAATCCACCGCGTCTGGTGCCTGGCAACGTAATTCATGTTGTTCGCTGGAATTTTTCTTCTGGTTAGAACGATCCAATCTCGTCTCTCGCAGCAAACCCGACACACCTTGGCGCATCTCATAATAGGACCAGCTGACAACCAGACGGAGCGCGCTCGCACGCGAATCGAGCACCCTCGTGACGAAAGAGCCAGCTGAGAAGAGCCTCCGGTCCATCGGCACGTTTGCGTCGAAATTACGACGCTGCAATTTGTCGGCAATCGCGGATTTTCTTCCATAATCAAGACGCAAGGAAACGAAAGATAATGCACCCTAATGAACATTCTCTCATCGTAATGAACCATTTAAGAGTTAAGCGTTACGCCGAAAGGTGATGCCGTCATAATCCGACGTCTGTCCTCGTCGGTGCTGGACGCCAGAAAGAGACGCTCGGGGAGACCTCCCCGAGATTAAACACAGAGAGTACTAAGTGATTTTTGCCGCAAATTCTGCAATTAAGAAGTTGCGCCAAAGCGGCGCCAGTCAAATATGAGACAAGTTTTTCCCTAATTATCAAAGAAGAGATCACAAATTCTCAAATCTTCACTTCAACAGTTGTCAGCAAAGCGATTGCAGTAATAATAATCACCGTTTGTGTATTGTTGGTTGCCCGACAAAAAGCTTTGTATGCAACCAACAATGTCTGCGCGTATTATTGGTTGGCCAGGATACGCTTTGTGCATTGAAGATTGCCGACGGAGGAGTCAAACGCCGCTCCCGCAAATATTATCTATTTGAAGTGTTGTGTTATGTGACTGAATAAACTCCGGGCAACAAATGTTTGGTATCAACTCTCCGGCTTGCTTGTTTACACTGTCTAATCTACATTCCGCAGTGCACGTTCCAGGATTTGTTTTACGTTGTTAATGACGAGACGATCGATATTTGAAGGTCTTTTATGAAAAAGTGTAGCCCACATGTAGGAGATGCAGAGAACTAGTCATGTGTCCAATTTTAATGATACGATTTCAAAGAATAATGAACACAAAGGGAAATTCCACGATGAAAAATTCACTTCTGAGACGTAATTGCGAGAAAAAATTGTCTGTGACGTCGAGGTTTCGAGACGGGGAGCGGTTTTTTTCGTTAGAATAATCATTATCGAGGGAGGCGATGCCGAGATTTAACACATCAGTAGCAATTATTAAGTATTCTTCAAAAAATTCTAAATCCTGAAGAGAAAAATGTTCTTCATGTTGTTGGAATGTGCAGAAATGGCGTTTTTTTAAATTGTTAATTATTCGAATTTAAATTAATCAGGCTGTAGTAAGTCACAGTACATAATAAGTAAAGAATAAAAAATGTGACATGAATAAACAAGCTGTGAAAAGATAAATTTGAGCAAGCTGTTACAATGCATTCGCTTTTGTAAAACAATGTAAAATTAGACGCAATGAAAAACAAATATTTTACTAGTAAATGGCGTTCCTTAATTATGGCTTCAGCTTAAAACAAGCGGTTTCTGTCACTAAGATAAGCTAAAAACTTTTCATAAAACACGTTCCAAAAATATGTACATATTTAAGAAATGTGAATCTATTAAGACTAAAACTTCTGTATCACAAATAAATAAATTGACACCGCGATGATACGGAAGCCATAAAAAAAATCAAATCCAAATTATATGTTGTAATTCCTAATACCAAGCGATCAAAAAGAAAACAAATCAAGGGTGCTACTTCACTTTTGTTTTTTCGAAAAGTTTGTCTGAGTCTTGACTCGTACAGATATGCATAACTGCTATGCACAATTGTTTTATTGGTTGCCTACCTCTCGAAAAATTAATTACATATTAATTAATTAATTAGATGGTATAATAGCTATTTATGCAACGAGTTGCAAAATGAGTGTCTTTTTTGCACTAGACATGACAATTGGACCAAGAGTGTCAACGAGTGGTCCAACATGTCGTGTGCAAAAAATAGCCATTTTGCTACGAGTTTCATACAAGATTTTCTAATTTAGTTACGAAAAGCACACATTCTAATTAAAATCCTGTTTAAATCTGCTATTTCAATAATTTTCCGGGATAATAATACTAATGTCACCTTTTAACACTATAGTGATAATATAATGTCACTTTTTAATACTAGTGATAATATAATGTCACTTTTTAACACTAGTGATATTATAATGTCACTTTTTAACACTAGTGATAATATAATGTCACTTTTTTGACTAGTTATTAAATGAAGCACGTTTCGCAACTAAAATGACATATCACAATGATTACTTTTCGTAACTGAATTAGAAAATAGCTATTTATGTAACCAGTTAGGAAATGCGTTATTTTGTGTAAAGAGTGGAATATTTGCGGGACGAGCGCAGCGAGTTACACAAAATTGCATCTCCTAACGTGTTAAATACAAGATTTTTTCTAATTTTGACAAAAAAAAAAGTTTCTTCAAACGAAGTAATGAATTTCATTAATAATAAATTATTATTATGTTAAAATATCAAGTAGGTAAGTAGGCACGGTTATTTTGCTTAAAAACAAAAAAATATGACAGTGTCAACTGGTGATACAATAAATTTTTCCTAACCAGTTAGGAAAGATTTTACTTTTCGTAACCAGTTACGAAAAGTGTGACGTTTCCAAACGTCAATTAATTTTGAAAAGTGTCACTTTATATGTCAAAATTAGAAAAAAATGATATGCTCACTCAGGTTTGTAGGGTTTTTAGAGCCATTTCGTTTCCTGCAAATTTTTTTCATTTGAGTCATCAATAGCAAAGTTATAGCGTGGGCCGTCTTTTTTAAAGGCAGCCTGTGTAAAATAAATAAGTTTAATTGGAAGTGGTACTTTTGTGATTTCACTTTAACTTCGATAATTGCCAATTTGTAAATCAAAACCACCAAACAATTGTTAAATCGTAAGTGTTGGATAAGTTAAAAAATATTTGTCAGACTGCACAACTGAAATCTAAAAACGTATTTTACAGAGATATTTCGTTGATGTTTTAGCTATTGGATTATGGGGAGGTAAAAAAGGAATTTTATGTTTTTATCTGAAAAGCAAACGTAAGAATGATGAAATCATAAATTACAAGAGCAGTAAATTTTTGTGTAAAATATTTACACATAATTTTACGGAAACAGCAACAGAGAAATTTATATGTTTCTATTTCCGATAGCAGCTTTAATAATGGCCCTTAAAAATGTGTTGCAAAAATGGTGGATGCGCCGGGAAATACTTTAATTCCGGTTGTAAAGTACATGATGTCTGCAATTGCTGCATAGAATTTTGCTGGTGGAAAAAAATCAATTTCAAAATATTACTGACAAACTAATTGTACATGTGGAATTCACTGGACAAAATTACAAATGTTAAATATCGTTCTCATAACTTTACTACTTCATTACCCCATAAAAATATTTTGTTTGTTTTTACCTCGCACGTTCTAACCAAACATCAAATTTTCATGTGCCAGAAGTAATCACAGTATTACTCGTAGTATCAATAAAACTGGAACGATTAGTGTAAACAGCAAACCAAATTAACCGCTTGTCAATGTTTAACTTTATTTATCTGCTATCAACGCGTACTGTTTAACTTTATGCCACTCATTTGAATGCCGTAATGATATACTTTACGGTAGTGTGTGGGAAAGTGACACTTTCAACTTTAGCTCTGATTTCACAGATATCAAAACTCCAGTAGTCGCATCTGTGCAATCTGGATTTCTGAGGAAATACTTTCGTGGTCTGTACGTATAGATTGTTTTTGCCAGTGATGACAGAAGCGTAAAAAAAATACGCTATTTTTCTCATTTACTAAACATTTCTTGCTATAATAAGTGATACTAGATAAACCATAGTAGATAAACTTCATATTACGATATTCGATGATGTCGTAAAATGACACATTACAATACAACATCGTAAACGACGATTACACTACTTGTTCCCTTTACGTCATGACAAAAAGTCGAGGGTGACAGTATCACCTGCAAAGGTACTGCACTTTTGGACTGCTCTGTTATTCATAAACTGGAAACGACAGGCTGTCACCAACAACTACAAAAACATGCAATATGCGCGGTTCAAAGAGAATTCGAAACGATTTGCAAATTGGATAATTATTACCTTTCGTGCAATTCCCAAATCGCTCCATCACCACTCTACAAAACTAGCCCTTTTACGAATTGATCGTCTATAACGTATGCAGCCCTCGGACGTATTTCACACGTGTACGAACCACCTGTCATTTCTCTTGGCGTTGGCAATTTCCTGTGGATCCTCCCGCACACTTACCCGTGTCCGATAAATCCTCCCCATTACGCTCGCATATATTAATCATTTTTATACGTTGGAGAGATTTGGAATTACACCACATTGTGGTCGTTCCATCTCCATATATCGTGGGAGCGATTTCGAATATCCGTCGTGGCTTTAACGTGGCCATAAAGAAGTGGGCCAGACGAGAGCCGGTTTGGGCCACTTCCAACTGGAGACTTTATGTATTCATGTATTTGGGAGAATGCGGTGACAAATGGGACTTGGCGCGGTCGGCACGCTTATACAGAGTGTTCAGGTGGAAATAATGCTCTGTCGTAAGTCTCAACTTATTAAACAACAAATTCCGGTTCGTGAAACGCATTTGTTTTATTGCACGAGTGGGCCAGCAGCTACATCTACTTTACCAACTTCCGTTTTTCTTTTCTTTTTAAATTGCACTTCGGAGAAACTACATTTTTTTGCTTGAAATGTCACAACAACAAAATAGTACCCCACAAGATTTTTCTATCAAATCAAATAACCACAAATGTATGATATATTTACAGATAACTCTCTCCCTTTAAAATTCATATGTATGTATCCCTTGTCGCTTTATAACTAAAGAATTACTCAACAGATTTTGATGAAATCTTTGCCAACAGTTAGAACGTTTCTTTAACTTAAGTTTTAATTCATAAATCATCCACGACCTTGCGATGGCGCTGAGTAGTAGCGAGAAAAAGATGAAGCAATTTGGAGAATTTTTGTATGTTTAAAATGAATATAACTGCGTTTCATATAAGAATACTTCTAATTTCATCTTCATTTGAGGTTTTTGATATTTGACACACTTTGACAGCGTTGTATCTCCGGTGAAGTTTTTACCAAAGAAAGAGAAATAGAATAATGGAATTGCTAAATATTGTTCATCGGATTAGACCCAGTTGTGAACATGATTTTTTCGTTGTTTATCGAGGGTGGGCCTTTCCGCAGAATAAACCCGCCTAACGAGTCGACTTCCTCTGAAGATTAACCGGTGAGACAGTGGGGCGGAACATAATTTAAATACAGAAGGAAAAAAGTAAACACCTTTAACAGGGCTAATCAAATTAGATTTAAGAAGCCAGTCTGCCGTGAAACGTTTTACTTCAGGCGACGTAGTCGCAGCGTAAGTTAATATCCTAGCGGTGGGTTGCTTTCCTCCCTTTTGCATGCCTCGCCCTTCAGGGACGCTCGCCTGTTTGTAATTAAGTTTCGAAGATTTTTAATTTCCTCCAACCAAATAAACTGCACCTCGACGGTCAATCGACCGGAGAGATTTTTTTAATTAGGTAAAAGCCAAACCTCAACCGAAATGTGACCCGGATTGTTACGGTAATGGGATTTTTTCTCTTAGGGCGTCCACTAAGAACACTTCATTGCCTTTTGCCGTCTCGGGGCAATGGTCCGTGGCTGTGATGCCTGTTTACGGCGACAATATGGGACCTTCATTAACTGTAAAGACGCAACGACTCCATATTCAATATCTGGGGGATTTATGAGTGCTTTCGGCCGACTCCCCAGAGCTGGATAAACTTTTGTCGCCCCTCCATAAATAGCTCGCCCATGGGCGTAAATACGCTTTAACGACACATGGTGCTAAACAAACTTTGCAAACTCGTTACTGATGACGAACGCTCCCACTCCGATCCAGATCTTTATTGGGGCTCTTTGTTCCGTTGCAGTTTGCCTTTTAATTAACAAAACGGAAAAAATCGCAGTCGCATTGTCGCACGCTCAAGCGGAATCAAAAGCTCTAATTGTGTCTCTTTATTTGTCCAGAGTCAGGTTTTCGTTGTGCATCGGTTTTTGAACGCACCCTAACGAGTTCCGGTACAAAGAGCACGTCAGCCATTGTTAATATTTGCATGTTGCCAAACGGGACTATTGATCGTTGCATATGTGCCCCAGTGAATCTGCCACTGTGTTGATGCAATCTGTTGTGGACAATGCTTAGAAAATTTCATAGAGCTTGTGGGATCATATTCAATTTCAAGCCTCAGCTGTGTTCGCTATTGGAGAGTGGCCAACCGGCGAGATTTACTTTGCTTTCGGAATCGTACAAGGGGTTTGTCGCCACTTAAGTAATAAAGTAGCCCTCATCACAATAAAATGAAAAAAAAAACCGATCCAACAATTTTTCATAATTTAATAAATTTTCAAGTCTCTAGAATTTCTGCCAGAGTTCTGAAAATTCTTTCCCAACTCTCATAATTCAAGAACGTTTGAAGTTTAGTTTATTTTATACATGCAATATTTTAAAAACGTGTGTGTAAAGCACTACATATTTTTCACAAGTGGGAAGTTTACACACACGAGAGCGGCGAATAGAACAGTATTTTATGTATAAGTTGTAAAGTGAACTAAAGTGTAAAATATAATTTCCCAAACTGTAATTTTTTTTAATGGCGGTTCGGAAGAAGCTTTTATTATTCATCTACGCTTTGCTAAACGTGTTACTGAAAAATTGCAAATAGAATTTTCAACAAGATCCACCTGATAAACTGGTTAATTAAGTTTAGTCACATTTGTATTTGCGCAGCAAACAAAATTTTTATATAGACATTTAACCTGTTCAAATATTTATAAAATAAATTTGAGCCTTTGCACGAGGGAATGAGCACACAGCGGAAAATAATTTCGAATGAAAACAATCTTTCCCGAAAAATATTCGATCTGACAAGGACCCATCCGGGGCGTAATTCATTTGAGCAAACGTCATAATTCCTGATTTATGGCAATCGACTGTTCGAAGAGGATTACGGGCGCGGACGTCGAATCAATGCGGTTATCGGCCACTAACAATAGACATAAGTGATGAAGATTGACAGATAGTGATGGTGCTAGATCTTGTCACAATATGCCCATTGGTCGGGAATGAACGCGTCAGCAGAAGGACTGAAACCGACAAATGGGATAAAAATAATTCAATTTTTGATTCGTCAGTCGGTATCGCAGCTACAAAAAGTTATCAACAAAATGTTTTCCGTCTTTTCCTTCTACAACTATCTTAAAAAATGTTTGGTAACGAAAAACTATAAATAAATTTTATTTAACCCAAAAATTCACAAATGGTGGATGCGCCGGGACAATTAATTACTAAAAATAAATTAATTTAAAGTTTTGCCTCATCATTTTCATTAAACATTCTTGAGAAATAATAAAAAACGATGTTTTACAACACCCGATGATTTAATTTCTTCGATACCTCCCTAGAAAGTGAGTTTGTATTCATAGTTACCAGTGGATGAAGGTTTTCCTTTCATTCACTTCACTTTCGCTCATTGTTTTTCGCTCACTGGTTTTCATTCACTCACATTTTTTAGGCAACATTTGGTACCTCGCGGCACTTGCCTCTTCCAGGACATCATAACTCTTCATCATCCATCTTCCCCAATTTCTACAACGTGCAGATTCACGTTACAGAACTTTGTTTATTTTGTATTTTATTTTTTCCATAGCAAAAGATCCGTCCAAAAATGTGATTTATTTTTATTTAAAATTTTGAACACAAATTTACAGACTCATTTTCTAAGGAGGAATCGGATAAAAACAAATACAGCACTAGAGAGTAAGGCCGCTTCGTGGACGAATACGCAATTCGCGTGAACAAAACCTTTGCCTTCCTCACTCTTACTGTAAATACATAACTATTTTATGTCAGCAACTCATCATGTTTATTTTTTTCATTTTTGACATACATAAAAAATGCGAATAGAAACTCCCTCGTGACATATTCATCTTACTGTTTAATTCAAAATAGATGTTTAAATATAATTATTTGTGTAACAAGGGAGGAAATGACATTTTACTGCAGATATATACATATGCTTTTTTATACCTCTTTTTACTGAAAAAAAAAAATACACAAAGTACCTCAAAATTAGAGCACACTTGCCATTGGCAATTTTATCCATTTTCAAAAAATTTTAGCAATTTTTTTATGGTATGTTTTTTGGATTCAAAACTCGTCTCACTCAAACGTAAAATTGTAATAAAATCACAAAGCAAACTCTTTGGAAGCAAATCTTTCATCATAATTGTCTGACAAAGAAAACACACCCATTTATTGCCCTTTCAGCCATTTCCAAACACAAAATCCGTTACATAATCTATTCTCAGACGAATTTATGAAAAACTTGGCCTCCCAATTTCACTCATGGTTGGATTATTTCCTCTCCTCGCCGCACAGGACCTTCTCCTCGAGCAAGCCATTAAGTTATATTTATTCACGACCACGCCGAAGAAGGTCGTAAAGGTGGGCGTCGTCGATTTCAAAAGCGGAAATTACACGGAATCGGGTGGTCCGTTCGCAATCAATTGTGCCATTTATGCACGAAGGGGTCACTCTTCGGGAACTGTCGTGGCTTATGCGTGTCGCGTCTTCGCCCTGCGGTGATCGAGGCAATTTTTTGCGGCAAAGACCGATCCGCCCGTAATTAAGGTGGCGGCGAAAGGCACCCTAACGAGGAATGTGCTTTCGTTAGCTTCCGCCGGCGAGATTCGGCGGTGTCGCTACGACGTAGCCGGGCGAAATAAACTCGCTTTTTGCCGTTCCGGAAAAGCTCTCTTTAAGCTCAAAATAAATTCGCAATTTTAAAGCCATACTTAGAAAGTTTCAAATATTGAATCTGGCCCCGGGCCGGAAAAAAGTAGCAATGCTTTATTGGATTGTTGTATCCTCAATAAGGATCGACTCTTCGAGGAGCGTGATACGCTCTAAGGACCTTCACAAATCAAACGGCTCAATATTTTCTGTATTGGGACAACGCGGTGGTCCTTCAAAGGTAATTGGATTGGACGCGGCTCAGGTCATTATTTTCCAAAGGACTCGGTCCGGTTCACAATAAAACAACTTCTTCTCCCATTTTATTACGTCAAAAAGTTTATTACCGAATCATACGACAGATAGAGCACAATTTTTCTACAAAAGTCAGGGAGGGCTGTCATAGTTTAGACTTGAGAGGGGTTCAAAAGTGCGCCGCGAAATACTCCAATTTCGGTTGACTTGATAATGATTAATTGAAAAAAAATTAAATGTTTGATTTTAGGTTTTTAGGGTGGGAAGAACCGTGACCCTTGTGTTCTCCGCCTTAAAGCTTTAGGCAAGTGCAGTCCTCTGATAAAGAATGGCTTTGTCATTTCCCGCCGTGCTCCGGAATTAACGTAATGCGGCGTTGAGGAACGAGCTCGACAACAATTCAATAAATTATTGTCATCGCTGACCCAAATAAAAAAAAATTTTGCCGAACGAGTCTCACTCAAGGGAAAACTCCATCACAAAAACAACAGAAGTACCGGAGAAAAGCCACGCGGTCGTAAAGGACAATAAATCATAAATTCAAGGATAATAAAACAAACAAAAGTCGCGCTTCGACCCTGCCTGAATATGTATTTTTGCCGGTGCGAAGATAATCTATTTTGAATGGGGGGCGGATTTTTTGGGGGCGTAAAGCAAATTTGATTCGCGGACCGATACGATTTTTTTTTCGTTCGAATCCTTGCTTGTGTAAATATTTAATTCATCAGGAGCGGTAAATTTTCAAGGGTGATTACCATTTTAGATTGCAGCCGCGTAATCAATTCCCCATTCATAAAAATAGGCGGTTCAGGTTCATCCGGGCTTCCCCGGATAACTTTCGATGATTTTCGTTTCTGTAGTTAATTAATTGCGTTGTTTGCGAATTTCGCCGTATTGAATTTCAGCTTGCAGAGGGTGTACGCGAGCAAACACGGCCGATATTTCGCAATTAAAATTTAAATTACGCTCGCGAGATGAAATCCGCCAGAAACTGAGTGATACATTTTGATATAAGCACTTGTCTCGGCTTGTGTCGTTTCGAGGACCAGTAAAGGATCATGCAAAGTGTTATGAAGGTGTTGAAGAGTGAGTCGCGCGAAACGGCTCCCTCTAAATCATACAATAAAGCGCTTTAGAGAGACATTTAAGTTTTCTCTTGTCGTTTGAAATTCTCGCGAAAACTTCCAAATACCGACGCTGTCTTCTGTCTCCGATCGCTGAGCGCCACCTGACGCCGCCGCATCTCGGCCCTTTTCTTCGTTTTTCTCGTTTTTACGCTGTCTTCGACTAAATATCCGACGGTACGGCTGCTCCGACTGATGCGTTTATTTGTGCTCGAGCAAAAGGGTGAATGGGGTAAGAATCAGTAAAGCAAAAGGAAGAGAGAAAACGGTTTGAAAAATAAATGTGCCTGAGTAAGGAAGAGGGAAGACTGAGGAAAGACCAAACACGTAAAAAAGTTAAAAACAGAACGTTTAGTTTGGAGGTAAAAGCGTTTAGAAAAAACGAATTAAATGCACAATAAAAAGGACATTTAAATTGTACAATAAAGAAATAAAAAGCAACTCGAGAGTTCTAGAAGAAAAGTCAAAATAATAAATAATACTCGTTTAACCTTGGAGTTACATGTGTACGAAATACTGTATTTTCTACAAGCGGGAAGTTTACATACACGACAGCAGCGAGTGTTGCAATCTTGATAGTTAAACCCCCAACTTTTTTTGTTTTGTTTTCTTTTATTTCTTTTTCATTTTCTTTTATTCCTTCGCATTTCGTTCCATAGCATGCTTAATCCCTTTATTTCCTTTATATTTCAACAATATTTTTCTTTCTATTTTATTTTCCAAATCCCACTTAACAACAATAGCTATTTTCAATACAAGTGAGCAAAGTAGTGTATTTAGTCACAAGTACGGAAGTTGGGCGTCTGAGCCGAAGGTGAGGTATTTTAAAAACAGATTTAAAAAACGTTCAGTACAACATATTTGGCGCCCTCTATCGACAAACTTGCAATACATTCACTTTGCTCCCTAGTGAGAAAATATTTTTTCCTCACTAGTGATTCAATTGCCACAGAAATTCAATGATCATGGAAAAAAATGTTTCTCTTTTGATCTCTTTCAACGCAATTTTCCAATTTCAATATTCCAATAGTCGGTGCTCTAATTTTTTCCGAATTTTTCAGCCCCTTTCGTTTGCACTCTTTTTCCCGAGCTGGCCCGGTTCAAACCCTCCCTTAATTATCTGCCTTCTCCAACCCCATCGATTATACCCCGCTCGGTAATCCGGAGACAATAGAAATCAGCCTTCGGCAGTCATTACGTGTCCGCACTTCGTGTTCTTCTCATTTCCCCACTAATCGACAGGCGACATCTGAAAAGTCAACATGAAAAATGCGAACTCGACTTTAATCCCAAAGTAGGTGTGATCCGCTTTCCTCCCTTGTCAAGCCCTTCGACTTTTTTACTTTTCCGCCGTAATATGCCGTCCTAAAAGCCACTATTTGGTCTTTTATCAGGCGCTTAGCGCAAATCCCGCCGGCGCACAATGCCACTCCGACAATAATAATTAAATCAAAATACGTCATTATTTGTAAAACACGCGCCGAAAAACGGCACCCCCATGAATTCAAACCGGATTTGATCCTTATCGCCATATTAATACACAGTGGATGTGCCGAAGGTCGCGGGATGGGTTAATGATAATAATGTTAAAACAGAAGCTTCCGATCTCTGTGTTCGGGGCTAAATTAACTGGGGGGGATTATGGGGCACATAATAACTTTCAGGGTAACTCACTCGGGGGATTTTCGCTTACGCTAGTCTCGATCGGTCGAGGAAAAAATCGCCTCTGTAATGGTCTCAATGAGGGTGGGCTTGCCATTTTTTTTTACAAATCTCGACAGAAGAGTCGCTCTTGATGCTGTTATTTACGACGAAATGCATGAAGATTCACTCGAAAGGTTATAGTCAGCTCGGGAATCGTTTTTACAGGTCGTGTCAAGTATTACGTCAATTACCTATATTTACGAGGCGCAGGATTTATGAAGGGAGGCGTCAGGACAAGAGGAAAACCAACAAAATGAGCGACCGTCACCTCACACTGGTTTATTGTTTTTGTATTTTTAAACGTTCCAAATGTAATAAAAATATTTTTTTTTTGTGGAGAAATAGGAACCAGGTAGTAACCTCCGTTCAGAAATTAACGGGCCTGGAGTAATCCCTGCATTTTTGAACGTACGTATGTTTACGACGTTTTGTTCATATTCGTAAGTTGACTTTTAGATTATGTGGATTAAGCAACGACAAGCAGGTTTTAAACTACGACCAACTCCAAACGTGTCTCTTTTTGAACACCCGTTATTTCATACTAGACTAGCTCTTGCCCCTATAAGTAGCAACAATCAAATTGAAACAAATTTAAGGCCGTTTAAAAAAGATAGCAGAACCTGTCGCATTTTAGATTATCGACCAAAAAAAATGAGTAAGGCGAGCTCACTTCACCGCAATATACTGTCACTGCAGGTCATATCGTGATGAAATAAAGTGTACAGCACAATCAATTTCCTCTTTCTAGGACACAATTTTACTTGGTGAAAATGGATCCCTCAGTTTTTAAATTAAGTGGTTTTAAATAGCAAGACAGACGGAAATTCTAGAAGCTGCTAAAATATCTTCTGTATCGACAAGAAACAAGGAAAACAGACAAACTGAGTGAGCGACACCTTCCTCACACTAGTTTATTATTTCTGTATTTTTAAACGTCCCACATCTGATCACAAATCCAACAGGAGCCAGGATGTTTCTCGAAAGCTTGAAGACACACTTCAAAAATATTTTCCTGGCTCATAATTAGGAAAAATACTCAAACCCCTCGGTCCCAATTTTTAATTAACCTTAAAACTCATTAAACCTCGCGTCAGGTCTTCTGCCTTGTTAATCCTGCTTGCAACAGGCTCATTAGTACACCAACCCCCACCGAGACGAGAGGAACCGGCGAGCGTCTTATTCTTATTACAGATCAAAATGATACTTCATATTTACTCTTATTCGATGTCAACACAGACAACCCCAACAGAACCGACTTAGTAGGCACGTGCGTTGATATTGACTTTAATTTGGTTCAGCACTAATTACTTCTTGTTTAGCACGTCTAGACTGGATGCTCTCATTAGAAGCTTTTTTAACCGGCACGAACTCGAACTTCACCCCAGACGCAATCTTTGTAGACACGCGAGACATCGTTCGACGTGAGAGCTTGTCTCTGGCGCCATCTTCTAACCAGTTTACCAAATAAAACGTGCATGACGTGTGGTGTTTCATTGTGTCGATTAAAAGCGCGCAATAAAGACGTCCGTTAACGTATACTTACTCTGTGGAGCAGTTTCAGGAACAGGTGGGATCTGGAATAGAAAAAATTGCATTAGAGAGAAATTTATAAATTGTCGATAAATTTAATTTACAGCAAACAATACATCACGGCTGTGGGGCGTTGCGAAAATGAAAAAGCAATTAAAAGCATTTGTGGGAGTTTATCGATTGGTTTGATTAAACGATTGAATAATAAATTATGATTTAAATTCAAAATTGCGAATATTTGGAGAGGATGTTTAGAGTTGGGAGTTGGGGAGGGTTAGAAGCGTCTTGTAGTGTTATTGTTTAATATCGTGGAACAAAAATGAAAAGCCCTCCGAGGGCATCAATTACAATTTTATCACGGGCATTCCAGAATTTGCACAGTAAACAATTAAAAAGGCAATTTATTCCCGTGGATTTATCGTTCTCATTTAGATGGATCCAGCAGACGATTCTTAATTCATCCGAAGGCTCCTCCGAAGGGTTGTTTGTGCGTCCGCGAAGACAAAGGCCCTTCACGCATCGACGCATCGAAAACGGTCCCCCGAAGTCGCGTGCTCTGAATAAATCTGGCTGTCACTCCTGGGTCAACATGCATTTTCAGGGTCAAACAAGTTGAACAACATATTAATTTTGACTTTTTTCCCGAGTCATCAATCATTTTCTTTCGGGTGGAAAAGCGAACCAGTAAGTAGCATGTGAAAGGGACGGCCTAAGACTATTATCTAACACGAGCGGCGTCTGGCACACACGGCTCATCTTTATTGCTTTTTTCCAAGATGTTTTTACGCCAGCTAAGGCCAGGAAGAGTAAATCGTTGCCATAGAGACAAAAATACGAATTAGAAGTCGGCCGTTTTTCAGCGCGGAGGCCCTTTATTGTCGGCCGGCTCCCGATAATGGCCCCAAATGACAATGGGGGCCATTTTCGTACACAATCCCACACGGCAGTTAGCCGAGTTGAAATGTGAAACGCAATAAAGGCGTCGAAGGAGAGCGGACCCGAAAACTTGACCCGACGAAATATATCCCGTTTTTCACGGGTCATTTTTCCCCTAATGTTTAACTAATAACAACACATTTGTCAAGGAAGGGCGGCGGACGTCACCGCACCGATAGTGATTTTTCGGGAACCGCGAGCAGCGACACACCCTCGGACGCGCTATCGATCATTTTTATACTATCGCGGAAGTCAGACGTCGGTGAGATGTAATTAACAGGTGCACGCCCACCACACCGCGATTGGCCGACGGCACACTTACGCGATAATGATTGGGTCAAATTGAAAACCCGACCTTGACTGAATTGCGTCTCAATTAAAAACGCTGAAAACTGTGCCACCGCTTCCCGTTTGTTTCTCATTATCGTTATTATCGTCTGTGCAACCCTTCCGAATTTTCCACAGGGCGAAATGAGTCTTCGGGAACGATTTCCGCGTCACGAATTCGGCTCAGCCAAGCCGATATTAATTTATTCCTAGATAAAAGCCAAAATTCGGGGGAGGTTTCCGGTCGGGCTCGTTGCTTGGCGACCCCTTGAAGGCATTTAAAGATTCGAAACGGGATTTCGTATATATTTTTTGTCGATTTCGGCCGGGAAAGCTTGATTGATGTTCGTTTATGGCATGCATTTACCCATTTCTCGGTCTGAAAGGAAAATATATTACTGGAAATATCTTGACCGGGGCTGGATTAAAAAAGGATTAAAGCGGGACTACACTTTAACAAATTGAACCGAAGCTGTTCTGTAATCGAAAGTTTTTGAAAGCATCAAAAGGACATTTGCTTGAAAAGAATCGCGGAACAAGTTGGCCATTGTTGGAGATTTCCTTTCACGGTCCGAGTTTGTGCAGCTCCTGGATTATGTTTTTTTTCCTCGACGTGTCCAGGGGCGGCGCCGTTTCATTAATAACCGGGCGGATTCGCATAAATCATGACGTCATCGCGGAGGCGCGAATCTCCGAAATTCAAATCGACGCCGAGATAAATTTATCTGTGTGCGAAGGGCTGAAGGGCTTTATTCGACCCCCGACTTAATAATTCCTCAGATATGTCAATTCCTTCGACTCATGTCGAACGAACAACCAAATCAAAACGTACGGATGCATGGCACGTACTCGCTCAAATATGCCCAATGAATTTAGATGGCATGTGAGTAGAGGGAGGCTTTTTTGCCCACGGAGATAATGCAGGGCCGAATTAGCATAGTCGAACCGTGAGATTGCCCCATTTTAAAATGGAAATTCCAACTCCTAATTTAGAATCTACAACTTTCTGAACGCTTCCAACAACACGTTCCCCCCTCCCAAAAGCTCACTCATCACCGCACCACCATTATCATCATCATCACCATTATTATTATGCCGGACAAACACGTCTCTCTATCTTTTTTATATAAAACCTGTGGTCCCTGGAGGAATGTATTTTTATCTGGGCATAAAACTTCGTCTGGCACTTCTTCGGCTTTTGACATTTCAGCAAACGTGACTATAAATAGATAAGTTCACCAAATAACTTGTCTCGGGACCCTGACACGCCAATTTATTAGAAAGCCTCGTCGATCCGACCACCGACTAGTTTTGCAAGAAATGAACCCCCCATCGAGCCACCCCTTCAGGTGGAGACAAAAGCATTTCGCACATGCTTCGCGGGGGGCGAACCTGAGGAGGCGACCTGGAAGAAGTCGGCGGATCCGGTTGCGGTTTGGTTTCCGGGCACGAATCCGGGAATCAATGAGCGCTTCGGTTTTGATTAATTGTGAAAATAATTTGCAACAGCGCTTTTTGCTGCTATTGTATTTACAAAATGACTGGGCCAGACCTGTTCGGCGAAGTTTCAGCCGGGCTTAAAACACAATCGGGAATTCGTAAAGATCTGGAGACGGCGAGGAACTTTGGTAATTAGTGCAGAAACTTGATCTATTGTCATTAACAGTGAAGAACCGCCGGGTCTGCGAAAAATTCGCCAAACGTTGTTATCTTGCGATTAAGTGAAAAACTTTGTCTGGAATTATTAGGTGGAAATGATAAATTCGTCAGTTGGGATGCTTAGCGCGCCGGGTTAGCACAAACAAAAAAAATTATCCCAAGAAAAAAATTAGTTTGCAAAAGTGGACGAATTTACGACACGCCGAAGTTTGGATCGTTACGCCAGACAATGGACCTTACGCCCAAGTTCTCCTCGTTCATATTATTTTTAACAAATAAGCAATAATTAAATAAAACAAACAATTTATAGCTCATTAGGTAATTTATTAATAGCCAAGTACAAAAGTTGTCCTACTCTGCTTATTTCTTTTATGTAGTTTCAGTTGGTAACCTTCGTTCCGAAACTAATGCGTCTGGAGTAGTCTGCACACTTTTGAACGTATGTCTGCTCATAATGCACTTGACGTTCGGTTCACACTCGCAAGTTTACTTTTAAGTCATTTCGATTAAGTTAGGACAAGCATGTTCCAAACCACGGCCAACTCCAAACGTGTCAGTTTTTGAACACCCGTTACTTTTTCAACATTTTCTTATCGACTACCTTTTGCCTCCGGATTTGTTTTGTACAAATCTAAGTACATTTAAAAGGATCAACAAACTTATATCCAACAGGACAGATGAAGAAATTAACTGATTAAAAAATCGGAAGAAATCAACCAAATAATCTTACCTTCTTAGACCATTAAGAATTAAATAAAATATTGGCATCGAAGCTTTAACAGTGCTTGTATACAACATAAGACGTGAGGTAACATACGGCTCTAGATTATAATCAAGGAAATAAAAATGAGCGAGGCGAGCTCGCTACAGCGCAATATACAGATTTATCATTACTATGTAGCGTTTTGACGTCATATCGTGACGAAATAAATAAGCGCACTCGATCTATTATTAAATTTTCCCGGTTTTGTTTTCTATTTACAGAAGGTTTTTGTTTGTGGCGGCGTAATTGTTGATGTCACGTGCTGTTTCGAAAATGAATTTTTTACCGAATTAGAGGCCACTCGCTCGTTCGCCTCCCCCGGGCCCTCCGCCATTTTGTTGTCGTTCCCATAAATTTTAATCAACAAAACCGGATATTGCAAAACTAAATTAAACCTCTCCGAGCAGATTTTTTCCGCACTTTATTAAATTTCTTTGAAAGTTGCGCGTTTCGGGTCCTTTATACAAATATTAGCGTTTTAGAAAGTTCCCCTATCATTTTGAGCAACTCCGAGATTAAAAAAGTGAAAACTTACCGGGCCCCGCCCCTTCCGCCGCCACTATTTAACGCATCCCCCGATCCGGGCTAAATCTCGCAACAAACACCGTAAATCCGGCGGGAAAACCTGCTTTCATAAATATTTCCCTTTCGTTGAAGTTTCTTAAGTGCCAGGTACTATTTCAAGGTGGAATTAAATATGAGCTTCCTGCTGGCTGAAGAAGATTTAATTAGATTTTCGACTCGGTCTCGCTAGTCATGTTGCAACAAATCCACCGGGTCCATAAAAAATTCAAGTGCTAATAAAATTTATTGTAAGTGAATTTCCGGGTAATAAGCGAAGAAAGCAAATAATTGCGCCGGTCTTCCGGATCCTTCACTTCGCGAATTCTTACCGGATCGACAGTAAACAGTTAGGGATCATTAAAAGGAATGTTTTTATGGCGGTTTTACTCACTTTTAACGGCCGTCGCGGCTTCTTCGACTAATTACAATTTATCGAAACTTAATTCGGATAGATTTGGGAAAATAAATAACTCGTCCTGAATCCTTGAAGTGCAGATGTCTGCGATAGAGCCCGATTTGGATCAATTTGTCTAAGTGGTCCTCCACCTTAATCCTCCCTAATAATGTCATGACATTCGGAATTGAAACCTGGTCAAGATATCATCCCTCGTCGATATATTTCCACCCCCGTTAACCCACTAACCCAGATCTATCGAATTCGGAATTTCATTAGTCTCTTATCTGGGATAAAGGATGGATTTAATAATTATCCTCGACGATTTATTATTGTTCCGGCGAGTCCACTGACAGGCGGAAAAACGGACAGGACATAGAATCCTTTGCAATATTTCACGCGGCGCCTTGATAATGTATTTACTTGGAGTGTGTATTACGGTCGTCCTTAGCGGAGTTGGCGCCGTGGTCGCCGCAGGACATTAAATTCCCTCCTACATTTATTGTCTCGAACAGGCTCGGAACGCAAAAAGGCTTAATGTGGTAAAAACGTATTACGACTCGACCAAAAATGCGCAAGGATGGCTAGTTTGTTAAAAATTTTTAGCGCTTTTTAATGTTTGCGGTTTCCCTTTCCTTCGCCAAATAAATGGCAGTTTAAACGAGCTTTCTGGACTTCGCCATGGTAAACAACTGCCGACTCTCGAGTCCTGCAGATCCGAACCCATTTCATTTTTATTTAATTTTTTTCATTTAATCCGAAGCTCTTTCAGTACACTCTTACCGTTTGCTGTTCTTAAAATTATTTTTTCTACTGCCATTGGATCATACTGTAATTATTAGTAGGTATACAAAATAATTTTAAAACGTCAATTTCAGTTTGTCTAATAATGAAACTAATTTACTTATTAATTTCTCTTCGTAGTCGTAGAAAAAGTATAGTATTCTAGTTGTCCATAATGGCTATTACTCCCTCGGATGAATTACGCCACTCGCATGCGGCTCGTGAAACAAAATCACCTTCACGAGTAATAGCCATCTTTATCCGCTCATTGAATAATATACTATTATCCACATCGTGCGATCCTATTTATTCCACTCACATCAGAATGCTTCCATTTTCAAAACAATTTATTTGTTTCGTTGATTTTAAAACATTCTGAGTCGTAGATAAAATTTTGTACGCGCTACGTTAGATACTACATTATTATCGTACTTTTGTGATTCCACAAAATCTGTCTCGTTGTGCACATTTCACATGCGTGCGATAATAACATCTATATCCCACTTGTAGCGTAAACAACTATTAATTATATGTAGTGGATTTTCAAATCTCTTATTATTTTTTAAAATTTATCACAACAACACAAGCTGAACCTCTTTCACTTGAATCTCAACGCTCAACTCTCACTTCACCCCCCCCCCCCCCCCGATTAATTAATTAATAACTCCTCGTTATTGTTGCAGGCGAATATTAAAGTTTGGCAACAAAACGACTTTCTTTCTACCTGGTTTGCGAGCAATAACGAAGAAAATTTGCTTGTCTAGTTTGGAATTATGGGGCTGTATTCCTAGTGTGGCGGTTAATTTTATTACCTACAATTTCCACCGAGCTACTTTTTACTTTGTAGTTTATGTAATTTGAAGCTGCCTTTAAAATTAATTTTGCACGTGAAGCTTCCGTTTCTCGCAGTTTAGCCTAAAGACTGATAGTTTGTCAAATATGACTGAGCCGAACTGCACTTTTATTGACTTTTGTCGGAACTTCACCAGGTGCAAACACATCACGAGTACAGAGAACTAATACAGGACTAATCCACTCCAAAAATAGAGTTTTTGTCATCTGTTCCGCTGTCCAATACGTTGGACCAAAGCTAATTACTTTTCATTGTAGGCTTATGAGTTTCGATGTTTTGTAATTCCCTTTTCCTCTAAAAATATGAGGATTTTAAAAATCTTTTTCGATTGGCTTAAAATGCGCAACATTTTTCCAGATATTTCATTTTTACACAAACCTAAACGCCATGGAAATATCTGACGTTTCCTGTTTTAATTGTGTTGACTAAACAGCTCCAGATAATTCGCCTCTGTTATTGTTACAAGCGCACATTAAAGCCGGAAGTAATCTTTTTAGGCAACAAAACGATTTTCTGTCTACTTTATTTCAGAATGATAACGCTAATCCGGCTAGTTTTGTTTAAAATTATAATCCGATTTCCCCGGTGATACAGCTAATGCTCTTACTCACTCTAGTGTATAGAAAGTATCACATTTATTAAATAAAAACAAGCACTACCATCAACTACGGTTTTGCTTATTTGCTGGATTACTCAGCACGGATTCTCATGGAATTATTTTAATCACCTTTTTATACACTTCTGTCATTCCGAATCTACGACATTTGAGCGCGCGACAAAAGAGAGCCGCAATATGAGCGCAGCGACAAAAGAGAGCCGCACTATGAGCGCAGCGACAAAAGAGCGCAGCGACAAAAGAGCGCCACGACAAAAGAGCGCCGCGACAAAATAGCGTGAGACAAATAAACACTGTGACAAGACTGGAATTTTCGCGGTTTTTCTGACTAGACAGCCTCAGGGCGTCCTCCTAGATCATGTCCCACCATTCAAACCTTGTGCAAATGCCTTTTTTTTCTCTCTTGTTGTGTTTCAAGGTCGCGTCAAGGTCGCGCCAAGTCTTAGTATAACTAAAGGGTAAGGAAAATTTTCATTTGCACAAGGTTTGACTTCTTCAAAACCTTCAATATGGAAATTAATTATTGCCTTAAGAAAGGCAAAGGCAAAGGTAACCTGTATTTACCTTCTTTTGTGGTCACGCTCTTTTTCGCCGCGCTCTTATGTCGTCGCGCTCTTATGTCGTCGCGCTCTTATGTCGCCGCGCTCTTATGTCGCCGCGCTCTTATGTCGCCGCGCTCTTATGTCGCACGCTCTTTTGTCGCGCGCTCTTTTTGCGGCGCGCTTTTGTCGCGATACCTGTCATTCCTTCCGTTACCCATTTTCTAGTTCTCTTAATTTCCTGTGATTTTTTAAATTAATTGCTGATATGCTACGCTTTTCTTCGATCCGACGGTATCACCTCCTTTCGCGACACAGGCGTGTGCCTTCTTTGATTTTTATTTTTCTATTCAAAATTCTTTTATTTTCGCATCTTGAGATTTCCTTTTTGTTTTACTTTGTCATTATATTTGTTCCATTCTCTCCTTCGTTATTAATTTAATTTGCCGCTAATATCGAGCGATCAAACCATCTTTTTTTCTTCCCTGCACAACTGTTTCTCTTCTTTTCCACTCCGAGATAATTTACTAGTGCAGATGTAAATTATGAGCACCTGCATCAAAAACAATTCACGCTGCGCCAATTTTTTTTAATTTTGTACCGTTCCATCTCTCGAACGGTGCATTTCTGCAATCTCGCACCAAACTTTTAATTGGGATCGGCCAAAGTTGCGCCAGTTTTTAATAATTGAGTAATTTTTCCGGTCTTGCCCCAACTGAACGCGTAACCAAGACGGAGGAGAATGCCAACGTTGCAACGTTGTCTGTTTCAATTAAGTCGGCGACACGGCCATAATGGAGAAGCCGTGTCATACATCCATCTTTCCCATTCAGAAATGTTTATAGTACCATTAGGAAAAAAATATAGCGAGCGCATAAATTGCGGCTGCAATAAATTCAGCAATGTTTCACTGTAACCTACAAATCGGTTAACAAATCGCCCGGATTAGGCTAGTGCCTGTCTAACCTATTTTTCTTCCTCGGAAATCCGACTATTTCCCTGCCGCGCCGACATAAATACATCAGCTCGAAGAAGAGTCTGCCCGAAGAGAGCTAATCATCGTGACGGGAACTAATTGCAGTACGTCGTCGGTCCAGTCCTGCACGCAATGATTGGGGGCGGCAGAGAAAAGGTGTAAAACATCGCGGAAATTAAAAAATTAAACGGATCTGGAGTGCTCACTCGAAGTCTTCATTCCGTTTGGATTTTTTTGAAAAAAAAAACTCCAGTCGCTGCTTCCGTCCTCGATAAATTTTGAACGAGTCCAAGCCTCGGCGTCCAAGATTTACGGCGGTTTTATTAGAAACTTACGATTCAAGTAGTCGAAGTACACGCGACTGGGAGAAGCGCACCAATAATGCACAAAGTTTTCGCTTGCAAACTGACACGGCAAGAGCAACAAGTCATGGGGCCACTTAAATTTCCGAACTGATGAGTCACGTACGTTGACACTGCCTCAATTCCGCCTTTAATGACGCCATTAGCCATTCGATGGATTCGAGACACGTGAAACGTGCAATTTATTAAAAAGACCGGAACTGACGTAAACGTACAGCACGTGCCAAAAATGACAAACAAGGAGACACAAAATATTGGGAGGTTAGTAATGGATGGGTTCGGTGGTAAATTCGCAATTTGGAGGTGGGAGGCTCGCGGGAGACAAAAGCTGCAAGAAGTAGACTGGCTGAGTTCGCGGATTCGTCTAGTGGAGTCTTAAATTTGCACATATTTGGGAGGAAAAGAAGGTTTGGAAAGCTTTCTTGGGAAACAAATCCCAGACACTGGTTGAAGGAACGAGGCTTTGGTTGGCAGGAAAATTGTCTCCCTAAAAATGGTTTGTAACAAATATTTGAAGAGCCAGTTCCCTGATCCTGTTATCAAGAGCATTCCTAACCGGTGTAGAAAGTTAAATTGAGCTGGCCTTGGAGGGTGCAAATTCAAAACAATTTTGACAATAGTGCGTCAAGTTTCAAAAGACTAATTAATTTCTTCTTGAATCTTTCTCCGTTGAATGTGGCACATCTTCGACAACATCGAACATCTTCCACTAAAAGCTTTCGTTTTCTCTAAATGGAGCTACACTGCGAGCAACCATTTTGTCAAAAGCATTTTTCAAGATTCCATTGTCCGTTTTCAAAATTTCCCTTTCTGAAGTACTGTAGTGGTTTTAATAAAAATGTGACATCTGTCAGACGAAATTGAAATAGATATTTTCATATGAGTAGCGCTGTCAGATCACTTTTCAGGTATGAGGTCGAAATTTGAAGCACGAGGCGTCAGCCGAATACCTGAAAACTGACAGCGCACGAATATTGAATAACATTTTTCGGTTTCGTTGATTTTATTGTAAATTTTGAGGTTATCTTTGACAGATGTCAAGTTAGGTATATAACCGGGAAAGTTTATACAGGGTGTCCCAAAATTGGCAAACTACTTACTACCTTATCGAGGATGCTTAAATGTACATGAAAAAAATATGGAAACAATGTTTCCGACAAAAAAATAAGTTATTTTTATTATTATTATTATTATTAACGGTAATACAATGTAAACAAAGATATATTCGTACATCATTACCTTGCAATGTTATCGTAGTGGATTTAAAAAAAAAATTCGAATTTTTTTAACATTTTTCTGATGTTTACGGTAATCTCTTCTACATCGTAGTGCACCGTTAGTACGCCTTTTTTGGGACACCCTATATATTTAGTTATACAGGGTGTTTCAAAATTCGCGAATTCCGAATTCAGGGCGTGGTAGGGAAGGACCCAGTGGAGCTCGAAAAATACTTAGAAAAAAAAAATTTCAGCCTGCATTTGAAGAAAACGCACTTCAAAGAGTGCAGTTTCAGACCAATGTATCTTTGTGGGAGGAGACCCAATTTTTTTTTAATTTCCATATTTGGACTACTGAAGTGATCCTCTACAACGCTCTGAATTCGGAATTCGCGAATTTTGAGACACCATGTATACCACTTTCCCAGTTATATCTCTTAAGAAACGAACACGAAAACAATCTTTGCTAATGCAAAGAGAAAGAAAGAGACGAGAATTTGTTTTAGACATAATACACTCGGCACTTTTCCTCTTTCTTTGTATTTCTGCAACGCAGCATTTTGCTAATAAAGATGTATTTATTTAAATCTCGAATGGTTTCTCCCGGCGCATCCACCATTATTGCGCCCTCACATTCCCATTTGAAACCTCTCCTGTTTGAGCGTTGTTCTCTTCTATTTTTCATATTTAAAAATCGAGCTAAACTCGCGGTCTATGATCAGTTTAAATAAAATATAGCCGTGCGGGGCTCGAAGGAGGCACACAAATATCCTTAGTCACTAAAAAAGTTGATTTGCTTCGCCTGGAGGTCTTTTAAATGGAAATGTGTGGTTCCAATTCGAAATTTCCTTTCATCCGCAATGAAACTTAACTAACTTAGGAAAACTACATCCCGGCTAAGAATAAAACTCCCCTCGAATTTTTATTTACGACGGCGCCGCCGCAAAAATAATTCGACGACACATCCTCCATTATTAAATTCTCCGCTGTGGGTAGACGTAATGTCGTTATTTTAACAACATCCCAACTCTCCATTAATGCGAAATTCCCCCCACTTAAGAGTTTGTTTAAGTTTAACGTCTTAATTCAGCGGGAATCGCGAGGGGGACATGAGAGGGCGTCTTCAACCGAACCAATTGCTTCGTGATTGTTAAATTTGGTGGAAATACGTGTTCAGACATCTAAGCCAGATTACGCTTCTGATTCTGGATTAACTTGAGCGAGTCGAATCGCAAAAAACCCCTCACGGGGAGAAATTAATTTTTTTGGCAAACCGTATTTACCCGTTCTACAGCGTTAACCTCGGCGACGCGGTTCAATAAAATGTTTTATGGCGTTTGGAAAGTCGGGGAATTTTGGGGGCGAGAACAAACAAATCGGTTTTCCCTCAAAATCTGTCTCGACGTCGAGTGCACTGCGGTTCAATTCCCACCTAAGCCCCAATTTATTTTTTGCTCCCAATGTAAGTCCAGTTGGAGCTGGGACTTCAATAATTAAAGATTGGAGGAGTGAATGGAGCGGTCTGGGCGGATTAAAATTTCAGCCTTGTCACTTTTTTAATCTGGTGCAACAATTCCGGCGGAATTGCAAATACTGTAAGTGGGGCCGACTGTAACGAACCAAAAGTAAGTTTTAAATTCGAGAGGAGAGAGTAAATAATCAGAAAAGCCCCAGTCTCTGTCTGGTCACATTACAGCTCCGGGAATATAATTGAATTTTTCTCCTCTTAGGGAAGATTTGTTTGCGCGGAATTCGCAGGTCCGTATTTTATGAAACCGGTTAAAAATGGGAAAAGTTCCGGAAACAATGAACTTTCCTTTTGTGGGCGCCGAGTCGAACTAGTGGCCGGATCGGTCTTTCAATTAATTAAAATCATCCATCAATGCGGACTTTTATGCAGATTTTAATGGAGCCGACTATTAGACCCGGAAAATATTTCAATTTTAGATCGCTCGCATGATGCCGATTTTATAATGGAATTAAATAACCACTAATGACTTAACCGAACGGAATCCAGATAACGCATCACGGAATTGCGTGGAGGATACGTTCCGGGCCTTTCATTTTCGAAGCATGCAAATTTGCCACAAACGTCGACAGTTCGGGAGAAAGCGCGCCTCGATATCTCCGATTAATTCCGCTGACGTTTTATTTTATACTTTTCGCAGTCGGTCCGAGCGAGGGTCGTAAAGGGCGTCTTCACCTCCGATAGCTGCGCCGAAAATAATATCGGCGTTCGTTATCGATATGAGATCTTCATGAATGGGCGCCGTTCACGTTTCGACACTGGCGGCTTCCCCCGTCGATAAAAAATCGCTCAGGGCGAGACCAATTTTCCCAATGATCATAATTGGCACATTCTGCAGATTCCTCCCCCTCGAAATTTCTTCAATATTTAATTTTTTTAAATGAATCCACCCTACAACGCTTGACACAAGATCACGTCACGTGCTGTCCCCTTTAGGGACGAATCACGACTCCGCCGGCGCATTATTTTCTAAAATTCGTGTTCTCGTTTGGATGTTACTAATACACTTATACCTTGGGGATATGAATTTATAAAAGCTTTTTGTCTTGATACACAAGACAAAACACAGTTAATACGCTCACATCAATATTTAAAGAGGAAGTTTCAAGAACAGTCAAATTAATTCGCTCATTAACAACTAATTAATTTTTCTCTTCTGTGAAGTCACACATGGATTTGAGCCTACCTGCAGCGTTCATGGCACTAAGAAAACCACTTTTCTTGAAAGATTTCAATGGGGGACTAAGGGACAAGGTGCACTCCATTTTTGTTGGTTATGGAGTGAGCTGTAACTGTGGAAATGTGTAATTTTATATAAACGATGTGTTTTCATGTTTACTCTGGTTTAAAACTGCAAAACAGCCGGTTTAAATCACACAAACGCACTTGTAAAATTTGTAAACAATCAACCGCAGAATACCGTCTGTCAATTTAATCTGTCATGCCAACCCAACATCTCGAAAATTACTAGTTTCAGAGTTTGAGCGTAATCTGTGGGTGCGATATTTTCCGGAGAACAATACATTTCCAGGGCTTTGGAACGTCTGCTTAGAAAATTTACTTCTAATAAATGTTCTATGCATGTTAGACACATTCTATAGCACCACATAACTCTTGGGAGATAAATTTGGTAATCTCACACTATTGCAGATTCCTACAACCAAATATATAACATTTTATCAAGTAATAAGATAACAAGGGGGTGCCATAAAATCCAACATTTCAGTATTGTTGCTTTGTTCGGGTTCTCCACTATCTCGCCAAGATAAACCGCTTTCCGAAGACCATCTATTGATTTACCTCTTGGGGAGAATGATAACTGTGGACGATTAAAACAAATTCTGGGCTTGTTTGCTCAAATTGTTTATAAAGAATGAATAATAATGAAAAATTAAACGTGAAACGTCAACCTTTTTACCTAATTTTTTTAAGGTTGGTATGGACCAGACCAGTCAAATTTAAAGGCGCCAATCGTAAAATGTCAACAATGAATTAATCAAGGTAATTAGTTAATTATTCGATGGATCGAATTAGCTTGGATCCATTTGGGTGTACCTACTTTTAATTGTTGTTTTTTTTAGAGTGGGTGGTTGGCCCTCAACGTTGGATTACTACCTGGCACAGACATAACCTCAAAATGTCAACGCATCAACAACGTTGTCGTGATCCATTAAAAAATGAAAAGGTTCTGCGTGGAATTGGATCAAATAGACAATAAACGCTTGGCAAAGTTGTCGCATACTTTGGCTTAACACAACGAGCTCATAATAATTTCAGGTTATGTTAGAGACAAGGCGCGTGGGGCCCAGCGCCGATTGTCACATTTACATTTTGTTTGAAAGTGCCACCTCTTTAGGTCATTGGACATGCACAAAGACGATCAATCAATGAAACAAAAAACACTGCAAACGGCCAAAAAGTTAATAAAGCGCCGCGCAGGCGATATTGGTCGCAATTTATTTGGACAGAGGGTCCCCCGTAATGGCAGTTTTTTCCATAGATAATGACGTTACCGAACGTCAGCGGTAACCCACCGGGACTAATGTATTGTAACTGTCCATGAGTAATTAATCAAACAACAATAAACTTCAATGCGATTATGTCACTCGATAATTAGTCGTTAAATTAGTTTTGAATTAGTCAGGGTGGCGTGACTCGGAGGAAAAATCGTGAGGGTGAAGTTCGTCTAATTGGGGCGCCGAGAAAACGGATTGGTGCGTCGCAGTGACATGTGTAAGAACACATATTCACCATCTCCGGAAAATTACCGCCAAACCGAACAATGGGAGAAAGGGGGAGATGCGTCCCGACGATCGAATACTTCAAACACTACAGCCCTGGAGTGATTTCCGCGACGCACTGCATCGGTGAAGAGCGCCGGGATGGCTTGTTGCAAACGCGATCGCAGACGCTGTTGATGCAGGACGGGCTGCAATTCCACGCCATAATGGGGCCATCAAGTTGACGGCGCTGTTTCCGGCCGAATTTCATATTGCAGTTTGTTAGCGGGGTTTCAATCTGGATGTAGGCAACCAATTTTACAGGAAAATTGGCGTTTTCGACGGAGATTGCCTCTTTTAGAGTCAATCGCGTCCGATGGAATATAGATTGTAATAACAGAGGTGGCAGATTATGGGCTTGAGCGACAGCACCGACGAGATTGTGATTTTAACAAGCGCCGTTAACGTCGCCTGAATTCGCTTTTACAAGTCACTATAATAGCGGCTCTTATTTAAATATAAACACATTTAGGGGAATCCCGGCGACGTGTTAAACAGTCATTATTAAAATTAATCAATTATTACATCCCGCAACGCAAGTGGGGGGATCTACGGGAGGAGGCGTAATCCCCAAAAACCAGTGGTGGATATGCATATTCATTAATAATACATTTGCTATTTGTTTTGCATCGCATTTTACTCCAACACCTTTCAAATGTAAATTTTAAATTTCAAATTAACTTCCTTTAAAGTCCCACCTGAATTATTTAGTTAATTCGACGAGTCCATTAGTTTGGATTTGGAAGAACACAAAAAATTTAATGCACATCAAGACTAATACTCTTTCGTAAAAACAAGCATTACATTTTTAATATTTAAATGTTTTCATATTATTTGTACTCAGTGAAAGTATAATATTTGTTTTGCTGTCACATTAATGCGATCGCAAATACGCAAATAAAACACTCATGAAGAAATCTTTTTTCGGTGTTTTCATTTCTCTGTTTTTCACTCTTTCAATTTGGTTCCCAGAAAATTACGTTTCTTGCCAAGCGTTAAAAAATTTCATTTGAAAGATTTTACTCGCATAAAGAAATTGAGTTTTTTTTTGTAGGTACATATATATTTTTAGATTTTTCTCTGTCCACTTTCTTATTCTTTTTCTTTATTAACTGTCTTTAGACTTAGTTACACTGTTAAGTGGTAAATAGAGGTGCTGGATTTTCTTATGCGTTGTGAGTCATATTTGCGCAAACGACAAGTAGGCGCTACTAACCGACTGGAAAACATCGTCATTCATTACGTTAGTTTCGCCATAGATTTTTCACTGGGTTATCACTCCTTCTTCGAGCAAGGTCACAGCCCATGAGAGAATCCAACACCTCTACCAACCTTGAACTCTGTAGCAAGACCAGGCCAGGTCACAAAGCAAAAACTATGAAATCTGTAGTATTTAGTTGCAGCTGTAATATGATTTTTAGAAAAGATTCACAAAAGCGTGAGCTCAGAAAAATTTTCGGAAATAATTCACACAAGGGAGATTATCTGTTTCCTTTAAGAAAGCTCATTTATTAAATAACGAATTTTCCTACTTGACTTCAAACATCATTTTTTGTTTTATGTATCACATGGGAATTTATTAATCCTCCTACAACATATTTTATTCGAACTTTCTCCAAATAACAGCAATATTTCAAATCAAACAGCGCTCCCTCGAATTTTCTTTTATCGATAACCAGCGAGTGGTGCTCTTCGCAGATAAGTAGGTACTTGTTTCTTGTTTGAGTAGTTATCATCCTCCAGGTTTCTTCCCACAGTTTCAGGTGACGCATTTACACTTACATTTCCACTAATTTTCCAAATCTCTCTCGCATTATACCAGATTTTTTTATATTCATTAAAATATTCACGCTTATTAATAACGCGGGCCGACAAATTCCTATTATGTGAAGGGAGTTTTAATAGTTATTTATGTATTAAGGGCATAATCAGGAGATTATGGCACGGGGGAATGTTTAATAAAATAAAATTGTTAGGAGAGCAAATATGTAATTGAAACTTTTTATTTTTAAAGGTAAAATGCTATGTCTCGTAAAACAATTCTACACCCGGTATGTTAAACGTACGGTGTGAGTCTGTTGGTAACAATGAAATTTGGTAAATGAAAGGTTCATTTTTGTAATAGTATAAACATAACCTGCATAACCAAGAATGTTTTTAATGTCATCTCAAGTCAGTGCGTGGTCAGTGCCAATTACTAGACAAAAATCACCAGTATTTTCAATTGTTTTATTGCCAACAGACTGTCATTGTTGATCACGCTGTAGCATAAACAAAACCGACATAACCAAAAGTGTTTTTAATGTCGTTTCAAGTTAAAAAATCCGGTCAGTGCCTATTACCAATTAAAAAACACCAGTACTTTTCAATTGTTTCATTGCCAACAGACTCAGCCATTGTTGATCACGCTGTATAATCAACATAAGAAATTTTATTTTCCTTTTTAGTGAACCTCGGATATAGTGAACCAGTTTTTATGATGCATTTTTCAAGTTTTCCGCACAGTAATGACAGTTTGATTAGTAGATAGGCAACCAAACATACAACTACTCTTGAAAATCCATTTGAGCCTCCATTAAGATTGTGGGCTACAATCTTCTCTATATAGCTACTAGTTTTTTGTTAAACAAGTTTCGTTGCTTATTACCTTTAGGTAAATTATGTTATAAAAGCTGTAGCGAATTTAATAAAAATAATTGACTTACTTTCGTGTAAAATGAAAGTTGAGAGAAAATTTGTTTTATTTTCGTCTAAATGATGCTTGGATATATTTCATAATGTTTCTCATTAAACAAGACTCCTCAGCTTGTTTTTAATTTAATACAAACTTTAATTTAATACTCCTCTTGATTGTTGTAACAATAATCCGCCCCTCATTTTCCCGTGAACCATTTTTCCTCAAATCCCCTATTAAAATATTCACCACAATACTCATATCACCGCCTCCAATTTACACCCCACAATTAATTTGAATGCATCGTCGTTCCATGCAACTGTTGCAATGCATTATTTAATTACTCCAATCACACGCCACCATTTGTCTGTATTTTATTCCGTCGCGTTTCAGACGACCGTTTCATATTGATAGCTCATTATTTTTCCCCTCACGAGGATCCAGTAAAAGTCGCATTTTCTGTCGTCCGTCAACCCTCCCGTCTTTAAATAATAATCGAACGACCCCATCCGTCGCTTAATCCCTTGCCTCACATGCGAATTAGCCCCTAAATATTTGCAAGAGGCCGATAAAACACCGCCGCAATTCCTGAAACACACTTTCTCGCATTAATAAAAAGCGAACGGTTATTAGGTCGGCGGTAATGTGGCGGCGTGACCGGGAGGGATGCGAGCGGCGCCCCTAACCGGATATTTATGCACGTTTTTCACATTCGTCTATTATGTTCGCTGCTTATGACAGTGTAATTTGCGACGAAAGGATCATTTTCGTACTTTATACATGATGGAGGTATTGATGGCGCTCGAACTGGAAGCGCACCGGGGCCGCTCGGCGTTATCGGCCCTAATTTATTGGGCCCTTTATTTTTTTTTAACATCAATAAAGTCTTAATGTTGTGTTACGGGGCGACCTTACGTTTTACTCTTCCAATAAATTTCACGGGCGGTGTAAACATCCGGGGGCTAGAATTATGCAAATTAATTTTATGGCCCAAGGAAAATTTGTATTTTTCCCCGAGACATTATTTGATTTTTTGGCCCTTGCCGCCTCCGAGAAATTCAATTTTTTCCCGTTTCCGGTTGTCACTAAAGACATGACACGGAACGAATTCCTCTTAGGCCGTGCGTCATATTATCATTCTATACAGTGACAGTGAATACGTAATTTGTCTTCACAAAGGGCAAACAATGCATGCTCGTACCTACTATTCAAATTTACTTTCCGGGCATTTCCATCAAAAATAAATCACAGCTCCACGCTTGAACTCTGCCGACATTCGGCCCGATTTAATTTCTAAGCGAACAGTTTTTTCCAGGATGAAACGTCCGCGTAAATATTTGCTTTATTAATTTAAGGACGGATCTGACGGAAACGAATCGGCGGCGCCAATTCGGATTTGTTTTTTAATAAATATACAAGAAAATATTTGCTTTTGTGCCGGGGCGTTTGTGGATTCCGTCTTGTCTTTCGCTTCAGATCGCACTTGAGATAAGTCGGAGTCCTAGATTTCCGATTTCGATCTCGTTTGATCTCATCAACTTTGCTTATCTGTTTAAGCGGAAATCGAAAATAGAAAGTAGAAAAGGGGGCTTAGGAGGAGTGAAAGGGCGTTTTTCACGGGGTGTTAACACGGAAAAGGGCGCCCTCTTTATTTGGCGCCGGTGAGACATAAATCTCACAGATGATACTTCTATAATAAAAGTATACTTTTCGTCATGTATAGTTGGTTGCAAAAAAAAACGGGAACTGTCAGAATAAAATTGACACATTTTCACAATGTGTTCATAGTGTGAAAGTTTCTTACGAGAGATAAGTTAGAATTATGGTCAAAATTCAATGACATTTTTAAAAATTATTTGACAGGTATTGTCAAGTAAAGTCCATTTTTTTTTAAATCAATTGTCAGTGTCAAAATTCCCTCAAAAAACAGACTGTCACCCTAAAACCTTTCATTTCGGAACACCTCTATCGTAAAATCACCCTAGATCAGGTTTGAGGTTATGTCGGTAATATTCAAATGTCAGAAAAGTTTCAGGTGTAGCCAAATTTTATACCAAAAGACAAGAAACAAAGACCATAATGACACTGAAAAGTGCAACTGAACATATACAGGAAAATGGGAAATTATGTAATGGGTAATAACTATAAGCAGTTTACCTATTCATCTTTAGAATCTAACCTCCAATCGTCTTCCGAATATGATTCTGCGGAAAGTTGAATTATTATTGAAAGAATGTCCTCAATTGGCATCAATTATTTCCAGTCCTCTCTAATCAGTTCCTCGCAGTGACGAACACCATTGGCCCATATATTAAAATTATAAAAGAAAATACCTCGAATGTGTGTGCATCTTTACTGCAATTTAGCATGGTCGGTTTTTCTCTTTGCATTTCTTCACGTAATCTAATCATAGTCAATTTTTCTCGTTGTGTTAGATCCTTGCTTTCGGGAACTCATTTAACTTTTTATTTTAATTAATGTAATTGCGGCTTCACTAGCGCAAACGCCTTCACAATTTACATCAATGACTGACATACAATTGACATTTTACGTTGCCAACCTAATTAATTACTATCAAATAACCAGTGGCTCATACCAACCTGACAACACTTTGACAATTGATTATAAAAAAAAAACAGACTTGACAAATGGACAAAACCAAATTTACATTAGGAAAATTTTCATTTTCCGTTTTTTGTACAACCAACTGTACAATGTACAGTTATTAACGCTTGTTGAATAATACACCCTTATGTATCATGAAGAACAAAAAAAGAAATTTTGTATATTGCTTTTCAATAATAATTATTTGTGTAATACCTGTTCACGTTGGATTGCAAATCGCACACACTTGCCATTAACTTTCATATGTTGTCAGTGTTGTCATAATAACATAACAGGTCAGTCATTTGCACCACAGCTGTTCTTCCCAATGTGAACAGGTATTATCAAATATCTGACAAATATCGGTTTTGTCGGTTTCGTTGTTGACTTACTAAACAGACCAACAGATGGCGCCACGGTCAGTGTCCGAAAAAGTGCGCCCAAAAAAGAGTTAGGTAATTTTCGTCCGCTTGGAAGTACTAAAATTACTGTTCTCATTAAATTGCCTTAAAACGTTATTATTTTTTTCAATTTCAGATGATAATAACAGACTTATCTTTTACAATTCAAAATAATACGTTTGTCAATCAATTAATTTTCTTAATTAATCTGTTAATTAATTTCTTAATTAATCAGACTGCTAAGATATTCAATTATATTATAGTGGAAATGAGGACATTTTAAATTAAATTTGTTTCCAACAAACTGAAAATAAACATTTAATTGAAAATTGTAAATTGTACAGCTCCTAAATAATATAATATCAAAATGTTTCTTTAAATTACAAATTCAATATAAAGTGAGATGCTGCTGTTGCTTTTAAGGAAATAACGACAAGAATGTCTTTCAAATACGAGTATAGTCAATTTAATTTTACTTATCTTGACAAGCAACTGTACCATTCAAAGTATAAGAAATAATTAAATATACAGAAAGAAGCAAGAAACTCTAATAACGTAATAATAAATTATGTAAGGATTGCAAGAAGCATTAAAGAGTAAATACGGACCTGGTGAACGCGTTTCCCTCCACCTCGTCACGTTAAAAAATAGTTTTATTTTTGCCAAGTTCCTGCGTGACCACGCGAACCATGTGTTTAATTAAAGAAGAAATTTTTAACAAGACAACTTTAGCAATTAATTTTTTTTGTTCGTAAAGTCGCGCTTATTAATCGAATTTTCCGGGCCACGCGCGCTCCCCCATGTCCCATCGACACAGCAACCCCGGTTCATTCTAATTAATAAATTTCATTCAAAACAATAAATTCCGGCGACAGCTCGACGAAATTTCAAGCGGTGCTCGTTAACCTGAAAGCGGTCACCGATAAATCCATTATTGAATATTTTCTTTGCACAAGTCTCGCGATAAATTCGTTGATTCAATTAAGCAAGCTGTCTCGGAGCCCCACCGCCCCCATTATTCGGGGGCTCGTGATTGCGGCTAATTTGGCACCAGTTAAAACTAGTCGAAAGCGCCCCGGAATAAATCCAGACAGCAAAACACCCCCGTCCCAAGTACTCACCCCTCAGCACTGCAGCGTTAGTGAGATCGCAGCTCCCGAAAGGGCAACATCGATCGGCGAATTCGATCCTCGCGACTGAATCGAAACCGAAAACGTGGAGTTGAGGCCACGCCGCGTGCTTTCACTGAAAGTTCTTCAGCAACGAGTCCCAACTGCCTGGAGTATCCCAGATGAGACTGAGCTTAAATCTCCAGCGTGTGAGCTTTTACGTTCGCGAGCAGATTCGTGCGGTTCCGTGTACAGTCGATTTGGGAAATTTGCAACTCAACGTTGAACCTGTAGCCGTTACTCTCGCCCGGAGTCTGACCGGAAAGGAGGACGAGACGGGCCGTGACGCACTCCCGGAACTCGCCGTTCGGCTTGTTAATATGCCGGACGGTCAACACGACCGATAAGAATCATACGCAGATGGGTTTCATTACGGGACGGTTGTAATTCGAGTTGTTAATTGAACGGGCGGGGTGGCGGCCCCCGGAGGCGGCGACGTCACGAAGGATCTCACTGACCCTCGTTGCATTTTTTCAGTCGGCACTGGTTTCGGTGACATGCTGAAATGGGGTGGAGCTTTACGAGTGCAGGTCTGAATGCTGATAGAGCGCCGGCCTTGGAGCTTTCACGTGCACGGATTTTCACCCAGCAAAAAGTTCACCCGAAATTCACAAATTTATTTTTACAAACTTATAATTCTCTTTTAAAATACCGTACCACATATTTCAATTTAAATTAACAACTACGTGATACTGTACTAAGAAAAATTATATGCGATTGCTTGGACAAGGTTCTATTACGTTATTCATTTGCATTAGGTAATTAAGTTCATTGTTACGCTAGTGAGGTAATCACTTCATTACCTAACTCATTTTATTTACACTCAAATAAGGGGAAAGATAAAGAATCTTAGACCACACAAAAAATACAAATACAAATAGTTTTTGCAACTATAGCTCACAAATCGAACACAAATAATAATCAACTTATTATCCAAAGTAATTCCCACTTGTCAGAATAGTCACAACATTTTAAAAGATAAAAATAAATCAGGTTGAGCTCATTTCTGATTAACGGAAGCGTTGCGAAGTTCAATTCTGCTTTAAAATTTAAAATTTCAAGATTTGGCCAAAAACAACAAAATTTTACATAAACGTCAACGATTTAAATTAAAATAAAAAAATATTTTATATACTGGGTGATTCACGAGTAATAATAAGCCTAACGAAATTTGTGATGCAGCCAGTAGGGGTTGAAGAGTCGATTGTGAACGCACCACTCGTGTAAAAACGTAAGATTTAAACAGCTGATCCGTAACCCGTATAGTGCGTTCACAATCGACTCTTCAACGCCTATTATGAGGTGAAACACCCTATATATATATTTTAATTTTATAAAACATAGTCAACATCACAATATTACATTTGTCAAATTTAATCAAAATCATTATGTGGAATAATAAAAAAACAAACAAACTAAAAACCATGGGAGACATGTATTGTTGGTTGCATCACAAATTTTGTTAGGCTCATTATTACTCGTGAATAATCTTGTATGTATTTCAAAATTATAAAATAGATAAAGATGTGTGTTTTCATTTGATTTTGACACTATTTTGAATTCTTATTTTATAATTTCAAAATATTAAAATACATTGTAATAAATCAGATATTGGTTATTAAACTGACAAGTCTTCTGCAGCTAGTGTCTAGTTATAGGAATTGCTAGTTATTTATTATACTAGACGATAAAATTGTATTTTATCTTCGAGAGAGCTAATAATTACGCTCGAGAAGATAATTATTATTAAAACGTTTTTTTTAAATCATTAGGTACTAATCGTGTCACGTTTTAAAATCTCGTTAGCATGAGCATTGTTAGGGTAATAAAAAAAATACATTACATTTTAAAATCTCGGTACTATGAGCGTTGTTTGGGTAATAAAAAAAAATTAATTATTTTTTCTTCAAACGTCTGTAAAATATGACATTACACTGCTACATTGACACTTTAACATCTGCTACAGAAAAAACATATTTTTTAGATTTTTACTTCTCCACTATTTTTAAACAATCATTTTTAATTTTCTTTACACAACTTTTTGTGTGGAAAATAAGAACAGACAGCTCGAGAAACGAAGCAAACGTCAATTTTTGGCGCTTCCACCATTTTTCAATTACATATTAATTATCAATTTAAGATTTAAGATTTTCTTTTTTCACTTGTTCCTATGAATATTCATTGCCTCAATTCTTACTGGCTCCAGAACCTCGACAGATGTGAAATCTTTATTTTAGATTATCACCATTACCATTGACAAATTAGCAAAATTTCCGCTGAAGGAAATCTGTAGATTTTTTAAGCGATTCCTCACCTCAAAATCTAGAGAACACAGCCCGGGGATTCCCAAAATCGAGAAACAGAGATTTAAAAAAAATATTTTTGTCAATTCATCCATTTTCGAAACCATTCAGTATCACTTTTCTCGATCGGTAGTGGAAATAGAAATCTATATTTATTTTATATTCCATTCTTTATGTAAAAATCAATCAAAGACAGACCGGGAAACCCCCAAACCAATAAACAGGAAACATTTCAATTTTTTGCGCCTCCACCATTTTTAAATCGAATAACAGAAGAGATAGAGCTCCAGGTTTTTGTTTATTTCATTCCTTGTGTAAAAATCTATTACAGCCAACTCAGATTCTTCGTACTTCGAGAACCGCTTCGTTGTTGCTTTCTTCAGATTCCTGGCGCCTCCACCATTTAAACTAAAAATAAACTTGCGTATATTTTCCTCCATTTCTCAAGACTAAGTTTTTTTTAAATCAGCTATCAAAGTATTGTCAAGTTGGTATGAGGAATTGCAAGTAGCAAATAGCGCATTTCACAATGTAGGTTGGCAGCGTCGAGCAGTTCAAGGTCATTGACGCTGTCATTGCGCATAACTTTTCAGGTTCTCGATGATAAATAAGGTAGCGACAACTCAGTGTTCATTTTTTAGACTTCAAATTAAAAGAGAGGACATTATCGATAAATGCCGTGAGTGTGACAAAGATAGAAGGGCACTATTTTTAGGGATTTTTGTGGCTTGAAATTTTATGTGTCAAACAGATTAACTTAACATTACGCCAAAATAAGTGAGATGGAAATATTCGTCGCAACTGTTGTCGTTACCTTATTTATTATCGAGAACCTTAGCATAACGGTTTGCGTTGAAAAATTAACCAACAAAATTTGAAAAGATGCCTTTTCGGAAAAGATAGCGGGCAGCCCCTTACAGAGCTTGAAAAAATGGTCCCGATTCGGTACTGCGAAGAGTTGAAACGTGACAAACCCGAACTGAGTATAAGAAAACCACGTTGGACATTTCAATTATGTTAGACAGACATAACCTCAATTTTGACATGGGGAAACTGTTATACAGTTTGTTCGGTAAGTACGGTTTTAAGGTAACACAGTCTGGTTTTTTATAAAGTTTTGACACTGACAGCTGATTTAAAAAAAATAGACTGTACTGATAATGATTCATACATATTTTCATTCAGCGTGTGGAAAAACATACAGTAATAGTTATTTACCTAACGTATGCGGGAAGAAATATTTCCCGCTGAGATATGACTCATAGCCCATGAGAAAATCCAACACCTTTAACATGCCTGTCCAAAAAATCTGAACCACTAAGAATTTATTTGTGAAGCTAGTCGTCATTACTTATCCACACTCTGTGTATCAACTCTCGTTAACAACCCAGAGATAAGACCAAATTGAAATCTTGAGCCAGTTGATAAATGCCTCTTTCACGGGGATGACGATCATTGATCGACTGGTCCGTAGGTGGTGAAATTTATGGGTATTACGACCTACCGCAATTTAGTCAGGGGAATTATGATAATTGAAGCGGAGGCGTAGGTAGATGCGTAGTCCCTCAGGACTCTAATTTAGGCGAAACGTATATGTCTAAACTAGAGGGATGTTTGTGTTTGATGATGGAGGCAAGAAAAACTCAACCTGGAGCATCTCCAGCGGTTCCCGTTTGACAAAATAAACAAATAAATAAATAACAATAAAATTGTGCAAGTAGCGATGCGATCTGCTCCTTGTCTTGTGCATCGTCTCTAGTCGACTGGTTTTGTTTTCGTGAAGGAAACGAATCATCGAATTTAAATAAATACGAAGTTTGTTAAGTCTAAGAAAACAGTCAAATGTAGGGAAGTCTGCAGGAAATGTAAAAAGCGAAAAATAAATATTTTTGTGACAGGAGCTGTTGTTTCGTTCTCGACTGATTTATATTTATGTTTGTGATTAAGTTTTTCCTCTCTGTGAGGATTAGAGAGTCGATGAATCCACCAGAGCGAAAATTAATTTCGACCCAGCACTTCACCATAATTCAGCAGACGCTTAATACCCCCAGAGCCGATTCACAATTTCTCGACGGTCGGACAGCTTTTGATAGTTCGAAGCTCGAGTGTAATATAAATATTTTCATTAAATCAACTCCTATTATACTGCATTCTAGGTGGGATTACACTGTTTACAATCACAACAGTGACGACCTAGGATCGATATCTTCGTTACATCCCTCGAACAGGCAATTATTCACGTGTTTCAGCATCGCAAACAAGCCCCTTCGGACACAAGATGTAAATAAAAGAGTGATTATTGGCGCGAAGTTGCATAGAAAGTCTTTGATGAAGACGATTTGCATTTTAAACGCGCCCTAAATCTCTGTCTCAAAGCTAACTTAACTAACGCCGAAGAAAAGAAATTGCATATTTTAGGCGGAGGTGCCGCCCTTGAGGCTCCAAGAGGGAGATAAATTATTCTGAAGGCCGGAACCATGCACAGTTACTAATGAAGGCGCCTGATTTATTTTTACAGAAAAAAGGGGGAAAGTCGTTTCATTAGATTGGAATAATCGGTCGTTGGCAAAAAAATCAAAAGAAGATTGGGTCAAACAAGACCCAACTGGATTAAATCTGGACGTCTTGGTGGCCATTTTATACATTACAAACTTCAGTTAGATTTTTTTGAATAAATTATAGAAATGTTTATTTAATCTGGAGTGTGTCCAATTAAATGCAATTGGATTAAATCTGGTCGCCTTCGAGGCATTTTGCTTTTGAAATCTGTCAGATTTGCCAGTTTTGGGACTTTTAGAACGAAAGCTAGACTTGTCGCCTCTGCTTTCTTTCTTTCGTCCTTTTGGACTCATCTAAAATTCATTTCTATTCATTTCTGGTGGTTGTCTTTAGATAAGCGGCTCCGATCGGCAACAAATTTTCCGTCCGCGAATAAATTTCCCGTATCGAGAGAAAATTTCGTTTTTCCGGGTCGGACCGGGCGCACCCTTAATTAAATTAATTCTGGTCGGAAAGGGCGCAATTTTAAATTGTAATTTATTCTCGGTTAGAAATCGCGGCAATCCGGATTCAGACTTGGCACGTAATCGAATAACAACCGGAGTTGACAAATTTCGACTCCGGATCACCGGATCAGACGTCATTAAGCGCCACCGTGCGCCTTGAATTTTTTATTTCGCTATTAATCCGTCGATACAAAGCGGAGAAAGCCGCCGATAAATTGGGCTTATCGGCGATTGGCATCTCTCATTTAAAAACGGAATCGATTATTGAAACCAGAAAATGGAGGTTCGCCGAGCCCGCCGCCGATTAGTCGGTCGACGAACCAAAAACGAACGAGTCCTTTTATCCTTCGGACAATCTGTTTATCTCTCGTACTCCGTTTGAGCCTCACCTTTTAATTAATGTCCTCACTAACTGGCGCCCAATTTTATTTACCGGAAATTGTTGTTTGGACGCCCGGAACGACGGAGCTTTCGTTTCTTGTTTCGTCTTGCTCGAGAGCTAATCCACCTCGAGGATCATTCGTTATGGGGCATAATACAAATTAGATAGGTAAGTCGGTGATTAAATTACCGGGTTAATGAGCCGATCCGGTTCTGATTCTGCAGATTAATGTCACGGTTAATTTAGATTTATGCAGACGCGATGGAAACTGAATTTATTACGGGAGGCATTTTTCACCATTTTTCACGCGGCCAAAGCGAATTGCTATGAATAATTAAGCCGAAAAAACTTGATGGAAGAAAAATATTAATCTTCAACGACGCCCTTGAAATTGAAACAATCATATTTTTTATTTTGTTACATCGTGTATCATCAGGAAAACATTTTTTTCCATGATCACTGAAAATTGTTAGCAAAGATGGCAATTAATTCACAGTGAGGAAATAATATTTTCTCACTAGTGAGCAAAGTGAACGTTTTGAGTGTTTGTGGATAGAGGGCGCCAAATATGCTGTACTGAAAGTTTTTTTAATCTGTTTTTAAAATACTTTCTGAATATTAATAATTAAAGCTTGTCTTATTTTTGACTTATTCAAATTTTTTAACTGTTTTAAACTCGTACGGTTGGGGTCCTCGCCTTCGGCTCAAACGCCCAACTTCCCTAGTCGTGATTGAATACACTACTTTGCTCACTTGTATTGAAAATAGCTATTATAACCATGTAATTTGCTTTGCTGTCTCACGTCTGCAGGTGAGCGCCGAGGCTTACCTGGAATGTTCCAGACAAGGTCACATCGGGATAAAGGAAATCCTCATTATTTTATCGGCAATTCACTTCTCAATGAATTCCATGATATTTAGAATTATCAGGTAAAAAACTCTCTAGACATGACATATACTTCGTTCTTCATTTGTGCGCTGTAATCTAATAAATTGTTGTGATTTTTTTCAGCAGAACTGGAAACGTCACGCTCTATTGAATGGGTCAATAGACCATTCCACGATAACTTGATAACTTCTCATCGACATTTCTTTTTTGATTTCGCTCATGCGAAAAAAAGTAATATTTCCACCTAGTTGTATGTGTCAAGGAAAAGCTTCAGCAGTGATTTAGCGTGAAATGTAGTCCACGTCTGTTTTATAAAGTCCGAAGAAATACTGCACAAATGCCAACTAAAATCAGCTTTGCTGTTTGACATAATTTAGTGTAAATGACAGCACCTGTGGGGGAAGATAAATAAATCCGCCGGTGGAGTATCTGGCATCGTACAAAAAGCACCGATTCCTGGCGGGGAATAAATTACAATTTAAAATTCCACATTTCCCACTCGAACGAATTTAATTGAAGGAATGCACGGCCGTCCGCGCAAAAACAAAATTTCCCGGGCGGAATTTATTCGACAGAAAAACGCCAAATCCTCTTTCACAATGCACTAAATCGTCCAGAACCTCGCCCAACCGGTAAGGACTGCACCGCGCCTGCAATCCGATTAAATGCAAATCGCGCTCCTGCAATTTGGCCCCGTCGGTACCTGCCCCACAGGAATGAAATTTCCTCCAATTCCCTCCACATGCGTCAATTGACTCCGCGACGGTCGGATTATGTTAATTCGGGGGGTGCAGCTTCTTTCTGGTTATTCTTTGGCGGTGGCGTTTTCCCTTTGTAATGGGTAATTCCTGCTTTGTCGGCCGAATTGCAGGAAAGATGTTTTATTTCCGGCCGAGTGAAATACGAGTCCCTGCTAATAATAGTAATAATTGTAGATTATGAAGCCGTAAGCTCAAAAGGCGCAGCTTATTTAACGTGTGGAACGAGCTCGGGGCGCTTTCCGCATAAAAGCTCTAATGGCGGAATAAAAATTAAAAACACAAAAAAGATTTAGGGGATGCTTTATTAAACCGGGCGTATTTAGATGTTAACGGCCAGTTTCCGCTGAAGAACGATATTACCCCCAGATGTAATAAATTAGTCGCGATCGGCGCCGCCCCCAATTACCGAAGCGCAACGTGGATTTCACCCCTTCACGTCGACACAATGATTTTTCGGTGTCGCCCTTTCATCCAGGTAATTCTGACGGCTCCTTGTTGCCTTGTTTATAGAAATATTCGAATAAATCATCAAAGCTCCCCTTTCACTGCGAGCTTTATACCTGTTTCAAACGCCATCCATTCTTGGGCTTTTGTCTGCCGTATCTCCGAGGAAATATATTTTAATTAAGAAAAGTGATGCGTCGTTCTTGCGTATTATAAGGAATACACGCCGAGGGCACAATGGAGCGGTCGTGAAAAATTAATATTATTTTAAAAAATAATTGTTGAGACGAGCGCAACCCTCTTCGAGACGTTCCGGCTTGATTGCGTTCGCGTATTTATTATTCCTTCGAGATGGAAAAGTAAAAGGAGGATATTAAGGTTTAAATAATAAATAGGGTTGACACTTGGAGCGGCCCGACCTGCACTAGCTGCCATTTCGAATTAAAAGTGAAGAGAGGCTCAAAGGGAATGACAAATGCGTCATTAAGGGCTGTATACTCTATCAGTATCTACTAAAAATGCGTAAAATTTAAAACAACTTATTCGCTGTTAAAATAATATTGTGACATTTCAGTTACATAACCTCACTTTAATCATCATTTTATTGGTAATTAAAGTAAAAACCATGATGTAATACTAAGAAAACCTGAAAAACTTTTACACAATCACTTGATAACACATTTTTTGAATGCCTTTTATCAAAAACTGGACATGAATATTAAAAAAAAAAACAATAACAATCATTTTTATTCTGGTTCGATCTCGTGCGTATTGTTGGTTGCATACAAAAAAAATCAAAAATTTACTTAACTTTATTTTTAACGATAAATTATTGTTCGTTTGAAATGAGTGATTATGACATTTAGAAGTCCGTTTTTCAGAGTGGAAGTAAAAATTTCCCCGGCAAGTAAAGCTTGAGCTTATTAAATCTGTCTGAAATTGAGTAATTGCCAGTGTTGATTTGCAAGAAACGAATGCCCGGGGGAGGTATAGAATTCGGAAAAATCCATATCAAGAAGTTTCGGGAGTAACGTTATTTACCGGCGGAGAGTGGAAGTTTTCGTTCTTGGCGCGGACGGGAAATGAAACTCGTCGGCAGTAAAATTACGGAATTTATTCAAAATACAGACTAGTTAAATAATTATTATTAATTTAAAAATAATTATTGTTACAGTTAAGGGTCATTATGTTTAAAAGCTGGCTCGTTAAAATTTCCCAGGCTTTGCACTCGCCTCCTGATTAGATGCAAAAGTCTCTGGTTCCGATTTGGAGACATTTATTGCTAAAATTAATGGCCGTCGTGTTAATTCAATTAAGCTGGCAGTAATTAAATTAAATTAGTATTGCAATTTACATAATGCGAGAACCTATCCGGGGGGCTAATTCCGATGACAGATATCTTAAATAGTCCGCTGTGCAGATGATCTAGATGAAGAATGTTTTATCACAGACATATTTACATTATCGTTAGCTGATTCCAATTATCTGCACTTTGTCTCCTATTTACAAGAACAATCTGAACAAAGCTAGGAGCGAGATGACTGTTAGGTCGAAGTTGCGCGCCGAAGACGAGTTCTCGGCGACAATGGAAGTGTAAGAGCGTTCCTCCTTGGTCTCTAAACTTCTCAGATTGTTATCGTCGACGGTTTTGTAGAACCTCCTGCTATCTGTCATTTGATTACCCACTATCAACTTCTTGTTATTGTATATCCTCGTCTGGTTCTGGACGAGTTCCTCCAAGTTCTCCGCCCCGTCTTCATAATCAACTCTTATGAAAGACGTGATGGTGATTTCGAACAACCCGTTGGGACTGTTGGAATTCGAAGATATCGCCCTCCTCTTCCTGCCGTACCCGATCTGCCCGTCGCTGCACTCCACCTGCAACAACAAACCGTTCTAATTAATTTTACGCCGCGACCAGGATTTTTGTCGTCGTTAAAAGCACGTCAATCGGAGCGCCGCTAAAGAAGAGGGATCAGGCGTGAGCTCTTTGTCTTTTATACTTCCTCTTTTTATCCAATAAGTTCGCGTCTTCTGACATCAATAACTCTTAAGCCGAATCCTCATGTTACGTCGGCGACGTTTGTAGCGCATAAAACAGATTTCCTTTTTCGGGGAATGTTCGTACACGGGGTGCAGATTTAGCCGTTCTGGCGAGGGAGAAAAACGCCACGATTTCGCTGTGGCTCTGACGGAGTTTAATACTTTACGTGGGCTTGCATTCGCTGGAGTTTACGGTGGAGTTTTACTCCAAACAATTCCAGTTTCTTGCAGAGAGGTCAGCGCTGCCGACACATGTCTCCTGCACAAGGATTCACTGTTAAATTACATTCGAGCAGTGGTGCAGCTAATTTTTTAAGACCCTGTGACCTACTCCACAGTGTAAATTGTGTTTTTCTCTGGAACTACGCCCTTCAAAATCAGAATTCTAGATTTTTTATTTGTTATCGTGCACATGATATACAGGGTGATTCGCGGGTAATAATAAACCTAACGAAATTTGTGAACAATAAAAACACAAATTAAAAAACTATGGCGGACATGTATTGCTGGTTGCATCACACATTTTATTAGGTTCATTACTCTCGTTACTTGTAGTATTGTTAAAAGCAAAAATTAACAATTCTATAATAATAATAATTTTGTCAAGTCTGCCCTTCTACTGCTGTTAACATTCCGGAACCTCCTTCGGCACCCCTTGTGTAAAAATTTAATTTGGAAACTTGTCTCGATCTGGGTGGCTTGATTCAGAGCCCTGGCTTATTGTTCTTGCGGCTCACTCCACCAAATCCCCAACAAACTTCTCACACGGGGCTAAAGCCGCAACGCCGCTTTTACACCTTGTACGCCCTCCCATTACCGTTTTAATCGGCTGCGCCATCGAAGAGTTTAATTAGAACGCGTTTTATCGGGCGAAAAAGTGAATCCCTTCCAGGCGAAATTGTTTCCGACTGAATATAAACACTAATAGGCGAGGGATGATAAACTTTAGCCCCGACTTGAATATTCATGCCGGCGACAATAAAACAACTACTGCCCGCCAATATTATTCGTGTATTTATGAATATTCAGGCGGATTTCAACTCGGCCGGTAATTAAAATTTCGTCTTTGCACACTCACCCCTTTGCACTTGTCCAGACACACGTTCACTGTCCCTTTGAACTGCACGTACGTCGACTCCGGGAACTTGAACGCCCGGAACTTCGCCGCCAAGAAGTCGCCGTCCACCGTGTTGAAGTTCTCGAAAAGGTACGGGTCCACCGAACAACTGAAAAATCGCTATCTAAATTACCAAACGCGGTTCCGGGAGTTGTCCCGGACTGATCCGGAAAGAATCAAAACTTGAAGCCAAAGAGAGTCCGGCTGTTTCTTTAAAATTAATAAAATTCACCAGATCGGGACTTCATTTTCCTGTAAATTTATTTCCCCGTTATTGGGAATTTCGCGAGTGGGTGGTTCCGGATCGCCGGAAAAATAACTTGAGGGTGGTTTATTCTTCTCTCTCACGCACGCACACTTAAGCCGCCCTGGATGTAATTAACGAAGCAAAAATAAACATCCCGGGCCCAACAACCCCCATTCATTTTTCCACCCTCTCCACTCCTCATTTATTTTTTATTATTATTGTTATCGCAGCGGAACATTTCCTTGTGTTCCTTCCATCTCGCGATGTCTCTAACACACAAGACATTCAGGCCGCATCAATTTATTGTTTTAAAAAAATCATCGGAATTTTTGGTTGATTTTTTTGCCGGCGCCGGCCGATGACTTTGCTCCAAAATTGGCGCGGCGGGTCGACAGCCCCATGGTGCCAATTAGAGGCCGCCCCCACGCGCCTCCCACTCACCCGTTGTAGATGATGGTCTCCTCTTGCGAGTTGGTGTCGGTGACTTGCATGTGCGTCACCAGCAGGCCATAAATGGGCGCCGAGGCCTTGTCCAGGAAGATTTCCATCTGGAGCGGGGTGCCCGGCGAGACGTTGAGCTCCCCCGTGACCAGCTTGCCGGCCTGTCTGACCCCGACCCCGAGGATGGGCTCGGGGGCGCGGGACTCCGAGATGTTCATAAACTGCAAGTCGGCGTCCCTGCAAGAGTGATTTTTATGTGACGAAGGAGCGGCGGTGGGACTTACTCGGCCTCTTGGAAGCCCGCGGGCAGCACGTCCCGGCGCGCGATGCTGTGGTTCCTCGAGGACAGGATGGAGCACTTAACGTGGAGGGTTTCCCGGGTTTGCTTGGGCGTCGGCAGGGCCTCCGCGGCCTCCTCGTTCTCTATTACTAATGTCTGGTAATAAATCTGCTTGCCCTGGAAGTGGAGAAAAAAGAAACTTACATTAATTTTCCCATTCGCAACGTCAAAACACCTAATCAATTTTTGCACGCCTTCTATTTATCGCCGGAAGCAAGGGACTTTTTACCCGAATCCCGCAAAACCCTTCCCAAATATTTTCCCACCTCGAAATTGCCAACGCAACGCTGCATAATGCATCAGATGCAGCCGCAAATCCTTGTCCTGCAGATTTAACAATTCCCGCCCTCTCTCGTCAATGCATGCAAGGGTGCACTCGTGACCTTTCAGTTGAACTTTGAGGAGTTCGTCAAGTGTGACTGGAAATTTCAGGGATCAGCGATCGTCGAATTAAATTTTTTTCAGGAATGTGCTGAAACGCTTTCAGGCTAAACCGATGGACCGGGGACTTGATTCAATTAGATGCTCTGGCAAGCTCGCAAAAGTAAAAATGTGTGGATCCGGTTCGATTATTTATCGGTTTGGGTGGCGAAAGAGAGGATTTAATTATACATCGGAAATAATGGGATTGGATACTAATTTCAGATAGTTTATTGAATCGTACAGGGTCGGATTGCCGAATAGATTAGAGTCCGCAGCTCGGGGAATCGTTAATATTCAATGCACTTTAATATTCTTGTGTGTATAGCTTAGAGCCGACTGAATCTTTAACTAAGAATTAAGTGTATCCAAGGATGCAGGACTGAATTATTCAATGTTACGGCGCTTGCTACATGCTCTTCAGCTTTCCGGACAAAAAACACCGCAGGTAGCAATTCGTAAGTTCCAGTTTTGCAAGATTTCAGACACTTCATTCTTCCAAGGAAACAATTCAAGTCTTCGCGACAGATGCGAAGAAATTATTCAGATCAGTGTCGCTGAATTCAGGTTTCTTAATTATTTCTTTTACACAACAAGCTCGTCAATCCGGTACTATCTGATTAAGCAATAGAGTTTACTTAGATGTTGAATCTTGACGAGCATGAGTACTTCGGACAATTATTCACTCACTCCGTGGAGCCGTCGCCTTGGGGAGGCTCCGATAGTACTCATCAAGTAGCTGTGGTCTGGCGCAGAGCTCAAAATGCAGCCACGCCACCCTTAAAATTTAGTTATGGGGGCAAAGTTTGCGCCCAAATGAGAATAGTTGGAGGCATCCACCGCAGCTCTCATCCGCTTTCAAGGACAATCCTTAACGACAGGCAATTTTTCCGTTTGCAACAGAATCCTATTAAAACTTCTTTATTAATGGATAGAGCGTCGGGGTTCGAGTAAGACGTCGGCGGGATTAGCGAAATAATAATACCGGCCAGAAATTAAATAAAGCTCGATCTTGAGAGAGCTTAAACCGTATAAAAGGATTATCGTCCTCACGGCGGGGCTTACTAATGTTTTAATGGAAGTAAAAGAAAATCGAATTGAAGCTCGAAGAACAACACGCGAATAGTCCGTGCATGCAGATCTGGAAGAAAGCGGGAGCGATGGACAGGGCCGGGGGCGGCGTATCGATTAATTGAAAGAGTGTTCGCACCGTCTGCTTGTTGACGACTCTGGTGACGGCGCATCGATAAACGTCCCTCAGGTCCAGCTCCAAGACGGCGAGAGTTCCCGTGGGATCGGTGTGGGGTCTGCAGGCCGGGTCGGGGTAGTCGCGCAGGCTGTCCAGGTAGACGCGCTTCGTGGAGGGCGCGATCGGGATCTCCACCCGCATCAGCTCAGGGGTGCACTTCACTTTGGGGGTAACTGCAACAAAAAACGCGACTGAGCACTGAGCAGATAATTACATTTCGGAGACGGTTCGGCGCGCAGGACTTCCCCGACGTCTGTTTACAATTCGCGCCGCCAAACCGGGAGATAAACCGGAGTTTAAGGATAATTCCGGTGGAGGACTTCTGTTCCGAACTGGGTCAGATAGTGTGTAATATAACCTTGTTGTCTTTGCGCCATATTAATGGTGCGTCTGAGCGTTCTCTTTGCACCTCTTACTTTCGCGAGGGTGACTTGACCCAATTCTCGAGCAACTTTCGGACAAAATTGCTGGAAAAAACTTCGCCCCTTTAAAGTATTCAAGAAGGATAATTTACCTCGATGATTTATTTAAGTTAGACTTACGAACTCCTCGACCATTATCACTTTCATTATGTTTGCACCCGGGGGATTTATTTAGTGTTAAATCAAAAATTTCATCGGGAACCGACGCCCCCATCCAATCACCTAATTCGAGGGTGCGGCTGCGAAAATATCATTTCCACATCAAACGCCGCACAGATCCCCACAAAACCAGAATATTTACGCTTTCCACAAGAAATCTGGTTTTTATTTGTGCATCCAGAAGAGAATGCGCGACTTTACGCTACACTCTTGTATTTTGAGAATTGTATTCTGGCAGCTAATTTGGAAATGTAATTAGTTCAACATGTTTCAGGATTGAATAAAATTTACGTTAAATTGCACTACTGTCAAATATTGAAGGCTGAAAAAGGACTGCATTGTTGTGTTAAATTGAATTATGATACAGCAATTACATGTTAGTCCCCGAGGCATAAATATGCATGTGGCATGGTACAAATTACACATTTGGGGATGCAAGGGTTACTTGATAATTCTATGATTAACGTAATCGTCATGGCAACCGACACATATTTGGAAAAAAAAAAAAAAGTGATTCCAAATAGATAGGTGATTTTTCCTAATCAAGCGAAGTGTCGCTTTCGTTGTTCTCTGGCTAGAACTTGACAGTCCGCGCTTGACGACGGTTTGAGCGTGACGATTTTAGCGTGTCGCGAACGATTTCAGCGTGTCGCATGAAACTAATTCATTGCCCGTGTGGTACGCCTAAAGAAGTTTTCCCTTCAAGGTCCGAGCCTGACGACTATTTTAGCGTGTCGCGAACGATTTTAGCGTGTCGCATGAAACCAATTCACAGCCCGTGTGACGCTGCGCCTAAAGAAGTTTTCACTTCAAAAATGTTAACGTCTAAATGACAAAATAATGTTTCAACATGCGGCGAAATAAATCAAAATCAATCATGCAGAAAAGGGAAATTGAAAAATGTTGTATGAAAACGACAAGAAAGAGAAAGTAATGGTGTACTAGAAATAAAGAAAACTTTTGAAACAAAAAAATTGTTAAGGGGATAAAATGAAGAATAGGTGGACAGGAAAGAAAATGAAAGTAAAATTTAGAGAAATAAAAATTACATAAATCTGTAATAAAACAAGAGAGAAAGATAACACATGTTATAACCTTGAGAATGATGACCAAAGATAATAGAACAAAAAACTAAAAATAGAGCAAAGTATACATGGAAGAAAAAAATCTAAAACAATAGAATAAAACCAAAACAGAATAATCTTATAGAGAAAGGAAAATATATAAAAGAAGAAAAATTGAAAACATTAGTAAACCAAGTAGTGTGTAATATTGTTTTTGGATGGAATAGACTGAATAGATTGTAGATAAAATAAGGATTACACTTAAAGATATGAAACATTTAAACAGAATGTTAAAATGAAAAATAGAAAAGAAAAGATAAACAAATAAATAAATTTATTATTAGCAATGTGCTACAAGAAATCAAGTAAAAGTTAAAATATTATACAAAAAACCGACTTAATATATGTATGTACTTATAAAATACAAGTGAAGAAAGGGTTAAAGTTTCTGAATCTCCACGTCATTGAAGAAATAAAAAATGAAAATTTTAGATAAAGTAAAGAACGAAGACATAGTAAAAAACTACTTTTTTGAAAATTTTACATCACTAATATCATCAAAAAACCAATAATAATTGTTTGTAGTAAAGAAAAAAATTAAAAAAGAAAAGTTTACTTAATGAGAAAAAAGAAACTTGAAAATCGGAAAAATAGATTCAAAACAACTATGTATCGGGCGTTCAAATGAAATCCTGGGCTGGGAAGGCGTTGGAATCCCTCAATTGTTGTGCTTTTTTAAAGCGTAGATTAATTGGAAGATGTTGACAGCTAACCTAAAATTTGGAGCCAAAAAATCTTTCTTTTCTTTCTTTCTTTGCAATGTTTTACATTAAAAATAGAATAACTGAACGATTCCTATTCTCGAAGCAAATATCTAAGGACACTCTTTGCCTTTGCAAATGTCATTCCTGTCAAACGGCGGGAAATTCAAACTTTACACTGTTCTAAACGGTTTAATTTTTCCAACGCCTACTCAGCCCAGGATTTCATTTGAAACACGCGTTATAACATAGAGATATTGCAAAAAAGGAACTAATGTAGCAAAAGGGGAAAAGTAATAAGAACATAAAAATAAAGGAGAAGATAAACACAAGGTAACGTCTGTTCCAAAAAATATGTGGCCAAGTGGCGTGGTGCTTGTTTTTGTTTCCATATGACGTAGCTTTATCGTCTGTCGTCTGTCAAATGCTTTGTGAAACTTTGTATGTAGTTATTTTGTTGAACGGAAGAGAAGAAGAATCATGAATTTCAGGAATAATGGAAAAAGTTAGGTAAATAATATAAAATGCCTGCTTGACTAGAAATTTATTTGAACACTCGTTACCACAAAAACTGGAATCAGGATAAACAGAATGAGAAATGGTATGAGTGAAATTGAAAGATATGCAGAGACAAGATCTGATAATTTGACAAGAAGTATAATAGTTATGTGGGAGTAAAACAAGTGAAAGTTGTTAATATGTAATTATTTAAGTGAAATAGAAATAAATTAGAGTTTATTGTGGACTGTAAATCAGAGTGCGGCAAAAATGCGAACAATGAAAGATAATTAAAGCAAGCAGCCACAAATAAGATAAAAAGAGTAATAAAAAATATAAAAAAGACATAAACTGGCATAAATAGAGATGTGAGTGTAGATGGAGCGTCGAAATAGGCGTAAACAAGAATAATCGTAAGATTTGAGAGAAGAGAGAGAGAATAGGTATATCTCTGGATGTGTGCTGGATAAAAAGGGTTGACATGTGAAAATGAAAACTCTGCAAAAGAGAATAAAAGAAATTAAAGTGAACCAAGAGAATATTAAAAAAAGTGTTTGGGAAATTAAAAGTGACATAGACATAACTGAAAATTTTAATTAACAATTTCCGTGTCCTCCGACATTTTTGTAGACATCACAGAGCACATCCGCCATTATCTCATTTCATCTCTCAGATGTCCTAATTGACCAGCCGCTCCCATTTGTTCTTTCTACTGCGAATCCTGCAACTCCTCCGATCTCTTCCACACGACACAACAAGATCACAACAACCGCGTCAAGAATAACAGTGGCGCAACGAAGCGAAAGTAGCGATAAACAATCAAACTCGTTCGACATTCGCACGTCCCTCCCCAAAAACCGATCCATTAGTGTTAATTGGAATCGAATTGCGTTCGAACTTATCCCGAAAAAGCGATTGTGGGAAAGCGGTGAATTTTTGATCGAAAAACCGCCGCTTTGTCGGACGCCCATCATTTATTTATTGTACAAGAGGAGCGGCGTGAATTTTTCAGGTCCTCGCCAGGGCCAAAATGGCTTTCCGATACTCGACTCCGTAATTTAGGATGTGCGACGAGTTTACGGCGAATTCCAGAAAATCGCAAAAATTTAAACGACACAGCTTTTCAGAAGTGCAAGTAATTCAGTTTACAGTTAGGCCATTATTTCGCAATTTGCAAATTTAATCGCAGGTTTTTGTCCGCTGTGATAGGAAGGATGTGGCTGGTTAGTCGCACACAATTAAAGATGCTAAAAAAATGAACCGCCTGTAATTAACAAAAAATCAAGGATGAAACTTTCATTATCATCTGCATTAATAGACCTAGGTTTTTTCTAGCGGAACAGGTGCCCGAAGAATTACCCAAGCTCCTCGGTAGCAATTTTTAGGTAAAATAACCTTCAGGAAATTACAGTTTTTTTTTTTAGATTTTTTAATTTGAAGGAAGACTCGAAGATTTACTGTATTATGTGTTGCCTAGTTACGAAATCCGAAAAATATTTTGCTAAACAAGAGTCGCTTTTGTGGGCCGCTCTGTATGCACGCCCTGATGGAATCGCCGCCGTAAATTACGAAACTCTTGAACGTCTCATTTGCGTTAATTGCAGAATGGGCAAACAGCCATCTGTCAAGGAAACGGATCGTCTGAAAGTAAAACCCGAAGGACGATACATCATCCAGTCGAGATTATTGTCATATTCGCCATAATGATAGTGAAGGTGGGTCGTGAGGACATAATTTATCCTTTCTAAAAGGCGAATTCGTGTCTGTACGAGCCTCGTTAAAATTCCAAATTTCACGTCCGTCGCATTTCGGAAAAATCGCTCGACTGTGCCGCCTATAATGTACCATTTAATCGCACACTGTATACCCTGCTGCACATGATATACTCCGATAATGACCGCAATTTTCCGGGACGAATAATTACGAAGACAAGCAGCCAGACAAGCTCGAACGGGCGAAGCAAACATTTTTTCTTCGGCCTAACAAGTAGCAAATTAATTTGGCTTTGAGAGAAGCCGACAGAGCAATAGAGTAAGTGTTAGAAGAAATCGGTTGCGCAGGTAATCACCAATGGGCATGCAGTGTTTGCGTACACGGTAATTACATCGCGTTTTCGATTTTGGAGTTTTTAGAGGCGGATCTTCACGATTTATGGCTTGTGATGAGGTTGCGGAAGGTAATTAGCTAAAAGTAACAAATTCGCAGCGGTGATGTGGAGGCAGCGGCGCGCCAAAAAAATCCAATAACAGTTTGATTGGGGACCATGTAATTTGGATATTTTTAGACGGCTGGAAATTATATCTTGATGAAGACTTTACAAAAGATTTTTTTGGCACCGTAAACTTGACGGTCACTTTTCTGCTTCAACAGAATCTTGAATTAATTAGGTATTAAAAAAAATACAAAAATTAATTCCTCTTTATTCTAAAAATGTTTACATCCACTGACGTGTATATCGTACAAGAGAAAGATGTTTCTGGACCAGCGGTTCTCAAATTCTCCAAAAAACCCAGAAAACACATTTTCGTATTTTGCATATTTTTAAACGAGCGTCCATTTGCCGAGTCAGCCGCCATCTTGTCAAACCCCGCGCGCCCATCTCTCCGTAATTTATTCCCCGTGTAAACGTAGCATGTACAAGCCAGTCCTTGAAACGCATACAAATTAAATGTTTTACTCATATGGTGTGTTTCCTGCCGGAGAAAAACCGCCTTGCGTAAAATATTCGCCTCCATTGTGTATTGTTGGCGAGACGAAGACGCTAAATTAGTATCTTCTTATCCACTTTACGACGCTTCACCGGCCGGTTGAGCATTCCGAATTATATGATTTTACAATGTTTAGCGAAGGGCATTGTTCTTTCTTCGACGTCGCCGAACTGGAGGACTACACTGAACCCATTCAGGAAAGTCCGTTGCATGTGGGCACAGGACCTGTTTTATTTGACCGACCGTTCACACAACCATAAACTTATTTGCTCACAACAAACCCACGGAATTCGAATTAATTATTCGTCCGCGGGGCACTACGATCTACAGGGCGATCAAAAAAAAATTACAAGCGAAATTTCTGGCACTTTTCGATCCACGAAGCATCTTCTTCATTGCTTCTCTTCGATAAAAATAGTGACAATGCGGCAGCTCCGCCACACTCAAAACACTAATCTTGTTCGATCGCAGCGCTTAAGCAACGCTAGGCGCGGTCAACATTTAGATGGGTGGCCCTCCGAGATCCTTTTTTTCCAATTTTTTAAACTTTTCATGTTCGATTCTTTTCCCAAATCTTGTCCTCAATTTTTTTAAAGCTCTTCTGTGGTAAATTCCTCTTTGTGGTCAACGAACCGCAGCATAAATTTATCCGAACTGCTGTGTCAGCTCCTGAAGAATCCTTTGGCAAAAATTGGCATTTATCGCTTCCCCATCTGCACAATAATTAGTAACGAACACAACTCTTATAAATCATCGTGCATATAAACTACCTACTTGGCGTTATTGCACATCATCGGCCTTAACTAGCTGCATGAAAAAACTGACTTGCATCTTTTATCACCGCATCCTGCATTCTTATCACCGGTGACCTAATGGCGGTGCGTAAATGACGAGACAATTGCGCTAATGGCGTCGCCGCCATTAAGTCCTTGGGCAATTAAAAGCGGCAAGTTTCACCGATTTCGGTTGGTTAAATGAAGATTTTCGAGCGACTAGTTGATGTAAGCAAACGTTATTAGTTTTATTAATCGTAAATAGGGGCCGCGGAGGAATCTTTACTGCGAATTTAAGTAGCTCCAGGCGCTCCCGAGGGACTTAATATTTTTCTAACTACATTCTCTCGACAAATTTATGGCCCATTAAATGGATTAAAGATGGGCTCTCGTCAGACAGTTCCGACAATTTTTCTCCAATCAACCGATTTGAGAAAAATTGATCGCGTAGCGGTAGTGAAGAGAGGTGTGAACACGAGGAATCCTTGCAATTAGCCTTATATGTACTGCGCTCTTACACACTGCATTATCTCTTGTTTTAACGGAGTCTGGTGTACGGTTAATTCTTAATTAATCTACCAAATGTGCAAGTGTACATTTGCAGCACGCCTTATCGGCACAAATTCCAAAGTCGAAAATGTTTTTGATTGGGCCGAGCAGAAATAATTACAAGTCTTGCTGGAAATAAATTATTCTTTGGAGGAGTCTCATCAATTATTGTTTTTAATCGACAAATAAATTACGGTTCTCGCAGAGCAATAAATTACGGCGACCATTGTCTACACGTGAATTTTGATCAATTTTTTGTTTTTCTTGCTGAAATCTGTTATTTTAATTGCTGCCTGTGATTTATCAACTGTCATGTGGATTTAAAAAAATTCATAGATATTAATTTAAGCAGAAACAGTGAAGTTACGTTAAGTTAAAAAAAATCAAGATTCGTTCCTGAGACGGTGGTAACGTGCGTTCAAAAAAATTGTGGCGAGTGATTTTGTTTTCGCTACCGCTTCGCATTTCTACTTTGATCTTCATTCAAATAAACTGCGTTGATTTTAAAAGATTCTGAGCAATCGTGTCTCGTGCATGCTTCACATGCGCGTGATAATAATCTGTATATCGCACTCGTAGCGTAAATAACCATTATTTTACATTATGAAACCAATCTCTACTTTAAACGCACAATTTTAATTAAAAACAACTACTCTTTAAATGGCGGTGCAGTAATTACTACTTTAGCATTTGATTCAGGTCGTAATTTAGATTTCATAATAAAGCCGTTACGTGTTTCTTGAGCTACTTTTTATAATCTGTAATAAATCACATAAAATGTATCGTTTTTCAACACAATTAAGACGATTAGCAGTACGTGAAGTCATAAAGTCTGACGATTATCTTTATAACCACAGAGATGTTTCTTTTTAACAATGACATTTACATTTTTACCAGTCTACTATCAAAGCAATCATGTTCACCACCAGAGTGTTTCAATCATTTCATTTTACGACTTTCATTTTAATATCCCATTTTTTATTGCTTTTATTCATTCTCTGTTGTTCGTGCTCCGCTAGTTTTTGTTTTATATTAATGATTCGAATTACACTAAAGTGACAAGCAAAGTGGGGTTATGTCCTTGAGAGAACAACTAAAAGGATCTGCGTTTGTAAAAGAGAAAGAATCCAAGGCCAGCTTGACCACACATTTTTTGAACGCTCGTTACAATAATTCGTCCCCCCAAACTTCACCTCGACTTTTCTCTTTTTGGAGCCTCCTCTTCCTCCAACTCGACCAACTTACTAGATAAAAGAACTAACCATCGAAACCGTTTAAAATATGTAATTTTTCAAGTGGAAGTTTAGTGTACAAGGACGGGATTAAGAAAACAGCTAATTCAGATTGAAACTTTAGATTAAGACGGTTCAACTAAACGCCAAGTTTGGAATTCTCCAAGTTTTGCCCAAATTCTAACTTTAAATAAACTCGAGTAGTGATTCTTACTTTACTAGTTACGAGGAAGACCACCAGGCTCGATCGATACCCACCAAGTTAATTTTTAATTTCATTTTTTTTTCTAAACTTCGAAAGTATCGAAGGAGTCGAGCTTGGGGCAAACTATAAAATTCGAGCTCGCCCCGTGGGAGCGCGCATTATCTTGAAGACAGTGCATTGCAACACGCTGGTGTAACTGTCGACGTACAATTGGCCAAGAATGAAGAGCAAAGAGACTTGTTCCCAAGACGTGTGCACCCCGTATCACCGTTTCCTGTCCAACAACGAAGCTTTAACGACTCCAGCGACAACACTTCGGCCATTTTTTCACTTCCTCCAGCCTCACACCAGGCGGTCCAACTATCAAGTGTTAAAATTAACTGGAATTGCAATTTTGTTAGCGTTAATTTATACATCGCGCTGATTGCATCGGTTCTTTGCCAGGTTTTTTCACGGCAGAGTGCGTCTGTACAAGTGAAATGGTAATTAATTTGTTTAATTTTGCATTTTTTCGAAATCGCGAACAGGTCGTTGTTGCTTAATCTGGTGTGATTTATGGTAGGTACATGTGCAAGAAAAAGTGGTAACTCTCGGTGGATTTATCACGGAATTGATCGGGGACGGAGTTGCATTCTTGCAACGGAAATTAATATGTACAAGACGAGGGTACAAAATTTAATTGATAAATAAATTAGAATTTAATTTGAGGTTGTTAAAGGCGAAATGAAATATTTTTATTGTGTTAGCAGACCGTCGAGGTAAATACTGATATGTTTTATTACAATTCTGATACTAACTAAATTTATGGACTAGTAAAGCTCGTAAGTGGATTTTCTCTTTCCTTGTTTATCCTATCTGTGAAATACTATATTTGAATAGTGATTTCATCAGAGGCTGACTAAACAATGAATTTCTAAAACTAATATTTCATATTATGGAATAACAGTTTAGTAAATTATTAGGTTAGGTTTACGGTTTCATTAACAAACAGCAACATTAATGTATGTATAATTTTATTTTGTAATAATAATAATAACTATCCATTTTTAATTCATTTTAATTCTACCTACATGAATTAAACTGTAGAAGAGTGGAAAGCGCAGAATAAAATATGTATTCTTAGGAACCCAAAGGGTATTCATAACTAACAAATTAGAAAAAAACATCTCATACAAATCTGTCAAACCTAATTTAAGTGTCAAATTAAAGAGAATCATTTCACTCACAAAAACTCAGAAAAACTGTCATTGTTGGAGGTTTTCAATCTCGCCTTTGTCTGTTTTGACATTTGCTTCAGATGCATAACCTCACTTTGATTATTATTTTGTTGTAATCAATAATAACGGGTGACTATTAAAATTTTCACTTAGGGTTGGCTATGGATCATTCTTTGTTTTCCGTTGCACCTTAGACACTGACAAGTTTGACATCTCAATAAATGTTTTTCTCTTAATTTGGTTATGTTTCAATCGTCGTGTTTCAATTGTACTGACTGACATTTGTCGTTCATTCTTGCGTGTGTCTGAAGTAACAGAAAAAATAAAAACTCGTTCAAAGCCAACTCCAAGTGAAAACTTTAATAGTCACCCGTTATAAAATACAGTACATTTTTTAATATCATAGTCCGATGAGCTTAGTCCGAATGAAGAAGTCGATATGACCTGCGTCTGCTTTTGACATTTGACAGCAGTGCAATATTTGAAAATTTATGTTAGCATTTTGAGACAGACCTCATTACATATTTCATTTTTTGAGATTTTGAGTTGTGTTCTTTCGTGCTGTCATGGTTTTTCTGCAAATTCATTCCTCCGTTTTCTTTTGTTTTTCAAAAAACAACTCTTTTCAGAACCCTTTTCGTAACTATTTATCGACTATGTACCTAATAGGGAAGATATTTACCTATATTAAAAGTTGTTGAAAACAACACTAAAAAACCAGGTTTGGATTGTCTTTCTTTCTTCCTAGATTTTATTTCTGCAATGTCACGAATTAGCTTATCCCCTTACACGCTATTTTACACGGGAACGCTTCTGCCAGTGGGCTGTTGTTCAAGAAACGGTGGAATTTCAAGCAAAATTAAACGAAATTATCACAAAAGTGGTTAAAACCTAACCTAAAAATTTGACGTCGCTAATGCAATAAACGTACAACTCTCGCGTCTCGCTCAAATCGCACATGCCAAAGCGAGATGCACAGTGGGACGCGCTTAATAGGTACGTACGAGAGAGCTTGTTTTCATTATGTTGAAAAGAGGTAGCAATATAACAGTTGTTCTGGTTATTAATTGATCCATCGGACTATGATTAATAAAAAATGGACTTTATGTAGCACTAAGAAAAATAGGATGGCTGGTTTTATGGAAAATAAATAATTGACACCACTCCTTGTTCACTGAATAAGTAACGTTTGACATTTATAGTTTGACAGTTAAAGAAGTTTCACTATAAACACCGTTCACGTTGTTTTGGCATAAGGGGAGGCCATGATTTATTTTTTTAATGTTGGACACACTGTTTGCTTTCCGTCACTAAAGTGCCTGACCTTATCAAAATGAACATAACATGTTGCTGAATTTCCCGCGAGATCTGAGTATTCTTCTATTGCAAATTAGTAAAACTAACAACAATGCACTGGACATTGACGCTATTTATAACCTCAAACTTAGAAACACATAACATAATTCAACAAACTGCTTTACTACCAAATTAAATACAAAACAACGTGAATGCAGAAAGCAAGCACCAAGTCATTTGAACAGGAATTTATTTTGAACATTCTTTATCTCTATTATTGAAGAGTGCAATAGAAAGTTTACAGATATTTTCTGTTCCATAGATCAATATCGTTGAAACTGGGAAAGAAAGAAAGGAAAATGGAATCTTTAAAATAGTTGATAAAAAAGAAATTGAGAAGTAAGAATCTGTGAAAAGTGGAGACGAAAATGAAGTTTGTTTGAAGACGATGTAAAAATGTGTAACATGTAGAAGCAGCAAACAGAAATGACCAAGAAAAGAAAGGTTAGCAAAATGAGAAAGAATAAAGGTCAAGAAGATCATTGGTAGAAAATATAAAAATAAATGAACGAAATACTCTGACGAAACATGATTGCTTTGTTGGTAGTCTTGTAAATATAAATGTTATTGTTAAAGAAAAACATCTCTGTGGTTATAAAGATAATTGTCATACTTTATGACTTCACGTACTGCTAATCGTCTTAATTGTGTTGAAAAACTAGAGATTTTAGGTAATTTATTGCAGATTATAAAAATAAAATCAAGAAACTCGTAACGGCTTTATTATGAACCTTGAATTACTAAGATTATTGCAAAGAGTAATCATTTTTTAATTATGCGTCCAAGGTGGACATTTGTTTCATAGTATAAAATAATAGTTATTTACGGTGTGAGTGTCGTAACGTCTCTTCTAAAGTATCACTTTACCACACCAGTGAGGTAAAGTACATCATTATGACATTCAGATCAATATCATAAAGTGTCATAGTAGATGCAATACGTTCTTGTAAATAAAGCTTAATTTGTTGTAGAAGTAAAAAAATAAAAACAAATGTCTGGTGGAATACTTGGCACTACTTCATCATCACTTTTAGTTTTTTCACCAATCTAAATGTGCACAGTTTTTGACTTTTACCTTTGAAGTTTAATTCATAATTGTTTTCGTAAATTTTATTCCACATGGTGTTGCAAGAAATTATCTAAGTATGTACTTGTAGATAAAACACTTTTTATCTGTGGGAGTACAACAATCGCTGCGCTCGTGTGTATACATTTCCCACTTAGTATTTAATATATCTTTGCAGCAGAAGCACCAGAGTCTTATGGGAAGAAATAAAATTGTCTGAATATTCCTAGTCTTGTGCTTGGATGGAGAGACTAAATAATGGACCTCCTCTCTATTTGTTCCGAGTTGCAAACTCTGAGCTAATCTAATTAGAAATTGTATACATTGAAACGCTGAACAACCTTCCAAATGCAATTTTGATTGGACTGCATTTGTAATTAAGCAACTCTACAAGCTCGCCGTTCGGGACAAGATCATAAAACTTAATTAGCTCAATGGGACGCTGAAATTTCTCCAAAAACATCTCGAAATTCCCACCGCCCGATAACCTTGAAAAGCAGCTCGACCTCTATTTACTCAAACGATATGCATTACTAAATTGCACCGGTAAATGGCAGTTGTGCAACAAGACTAAAACATTTTGTTGTAGTCTAAAGCGTGTCGTAAAACGACGACCAACACCGACACCCATCGATTCCATTTGAATTCTTTTACGTCTGGACAACATCATGAATTTTAACGAATGCAATCCCGTCCGCCGATAATGTTTTTTCTTCGAACTCGAACTTATGTTAATTCGTCGGTGCCGACTTTGTGGGAAGGAGCAGCCTTTGCCTCCTTAAAAAGGCAACCGTGCCCACCTCTACGCAGACGTCATCGTTCACCGCACCGTTACTCCAAATCCGCCCGGAAAATTACCGCGGGTACTGCACGTACGACATTATCGGACACGTGACAGCGTCACGTGTTGCGTCTGCATCAGGCCTTATGTAAATTGTGATGTACAGGTGGCCCAGAAATTGTCATTACGAGGCTCGTTCACTTTCTCTCTCTCAAGGTTTCGGTTTCGACGATTGTTCCAAGTGTGACTTTCGGAAATATTTGCTTGGTTTGAGGAGCGAGCCTTGAGTGGTCACGCTCGAGGAACTTTTTAATAAATTCAGATAAATAAACTATTGTGGAAAAGTTCGGTGAACAGAATCGGATTCAGAAAAATGTGGTCAGGAGCTTCTTCTAGAATTACGAAAGAAAAAGAAAAAGAAAATAGGAAAAAAAATAGAAAATGGTTGGTAGAAGAAACGTAAACTGAAGTAAGAGAATGAAAATGAAGTAGAAGAACTGAAGAAGGAAAGACCTCGAAAAATTATGTACAAAAAAAGAAAAAGTGAGAAAACGAAAACCAGGAAGGAGGAAGGAGAAATGAATCAGAAATTAAAGCAGGTTCAAAAATGTTTCTTTTTTTGTGATTTTCTATCCACTTTCTTAAGCTCAGGTAGATATACAGGATGTTATTGACAGTTGTACAGATATTTTAACCACGAGGTACTGGCAACTGGCTTCATGTAGAAGTCGGAAAAAATATCTAAAAAATTCTACAATTCTACAATTTTTTTTAATTGCTTTTAGTCTTCTACGTTGTCAAACAACCTCGTAGGTAAAATTTTGGCACATTTTAAAAATACACCCTGTATATCATATTTTGTAAAACGTACAGCAATGCAGTTTCCTTGTTTTAAAGCATATTTCCTATACGTTACTTCGCATTGGCGTACATTTTATAAAACATGATATACAGGGTGTATTTTTAAAATGTGCCGAAATTTTACCTACGAGGTTGTAGGACAACGTAGAAAACTAAAAGCAATTTAAAAAAATTGTAGCTCAAAAAATAAATGTCATTTTATTTTTTGACATAGAATTTTTTAAATATTTTTTCCGAGTTCTACATGCAGCCAGTAGCTCGTGGTTAAAATATCTGTACAACTTTCAATAACACCCTGTATATATTTTATTGTATATTTTTTTCTCATTTCAATTCATGTTTTTTCACATATGTGTATTATTTATCCTTCTCTTTTTTTCATTGCTCCCTTCTTTACTTTCTATTGTCGTAATTTTTTTTGCTCCAAATTATTTGCCTCGTCTCATTCTCCCCGGCCCTAAAAGCTACAATGATAAATCGCACACAATTTCTTCCTTTTGGTAATCTGTCCGACATCTCATAATCAGCAGTGTCCGGAAGCTCGGCCATCCTCCTGCCGGAGCCGTCCCTGTCCGCAAAGGTTGTTTATCTCCGGGTCTTTGAATAGAGTTGACTTGTGCGACCTTCGGGTGTGAAATTGTGTTCTTTTAATAAAAGGACGGAGAAAAGACGCGTAGGTAGATCGACAGGTGCGTGGGAGTGCGTCAAAGCTCCACCAACAAGAGCTTTGTCTTGGCGTTATTTACCAAACTAGGGACACGAGTCCCACTACCCTATTGCACTATTTAATCAGAAAGCGGAGTCCTCCGAGTCCCTCACTCGAAATAATGAAAATCTTAATGAAAACTTGGCGCACTAATAGATCTGCCACAATTAAGTTTATGCGATCCTCGATGCAAATATTGAAGCTGTGCCCTGTGAATTATTCACACGATTATTATTTGGAATGGATGTAGAGCAAACGCGTTACCGTTAATTATTCACATTTCATTAACAATTTGCATAATTTAGAACCTGTTTCGCGACGCGCTCAAACCTACTTAAGTAATTGCACGACCAACAATAGAGCGCTCCGGCGCTACGGAAAAATCGCCTTTTCGAACAAAACCAATTAAACTTATTCCGCACAATACGTAAATAACGACCTAACGGATCCGCGACGTCTAAAAACGATGAGAAGTGTCTTTTCAGGTCTGAAAGTAAGTGGGTTAATGAAGCGTGGATCGCTGTGAAAAGGACACGATCCCGCCAACGCCGGATTTTTTCCCGGACTCGCCCCGACTTGATCCTGATTAGGTCGCGGCTTAAAGGGTGCAAGCGCTCCGTCAGGGAACTATTTAAATTGGATAGAGCGGAAGGAAATTCGACTGTAAACTGGATTAGACGCCATTAATTGGAAGTTGTGTCGCCAACTTCGCTCGTAACAACACGCAAAAAACTACTCTCGCTGGAATGATACAAACAAAAAGTGCGTTTCTGTGGCGGGGAAAGCTCGACAAGTTGGGGGATTTTCGTGGTGGAGTGCGAGGGATGTTACAGAGGAGGAAAAGGACAGAAAGAAGTTTGCGATTAGATGGAGCGTGTTGAAGGCAAAAAGAAGGGACGGAGTGAAGAGGTTTATGCAGGAACGGGTGTTCGACAAGGATCCTTACTTGGTCGTATCATGTTCGTTGAAGAATATTTTAAAATTATTTAAAAATATAATCGAGAAATGATTTTGATAGGATGTTAATAATGATAAAAAACAAATAATAATAATAATAATATAGTCTAATGTGTTATAATATACATATATACATATTGCATTTACAGCTGTCAATGAGCAGAACTGTTAATAAATATTTTAAATTTAAAATAAAATATAAAAATATTAGGTGAATAAAAAAATATAGACAGAAATGTAAAGTGGATGAGAAGTTAACACGACTGATATTTGAAAAGATTAGAAAAAATTGCACTCAAAAAAAGTGTAATAATAGGAAAAAATCACTTGTAAAGAAATAACAATGAAGATAATATGTTAAGTAAAGTTAAAAATAGAGATAAAGGACTAATGAAAGAGACTAATGAAGAATGAAAGGGGAAGGGATTAAAAAATGTCAGAAAAGTGATAAGACAAGAAAAAAAGACAAATGTAAAGTATAGTGAAAAAAAAAGTAAAGAATAAAAAAATAACAAAAAATAATAAAAGAATAAAGGTAGAAGGAAGGTAAACTGAAATTGCAGACAAAATTAAAGACAGAAACGTTAAAAATGAAGTAGATAAATCGAAAATGCCAGTAGGAAGACGTAGAAACTACTAGAAAAGTATTAAATCTCGAAAAATATGTATAAAAATAGAAGAGAAAGAGGAACAATGATAACCAAAAAGAATTGAGGAATGAGAAACGAATCAGAAACTAGATACTTAAAAAAAGACATAAATAGATATTTTAGAAATAAAAAAGAAAATAACAAAATGGAAAAAAGTAAGGATAAGTATATGTACTCGTACTTAATAGACGAATGGGGAAAGAAAGAATAAATGAAAATCAAAAGAAAAATACAAAAATCAACTTAATAGGTAAAATACAAAATAATAAAAAAATTAACAAATAATTTTATAAAAGGATAAAGCGAGATAATTAAGAAATTGGAAGGAATGAAGTATCAAAAAGTATTAAAATGTGAGAAGATAAATTTGATAAAGAATAAGCAGGAGTGGAACAGGGCGAGAATAGAAAGTAAAAGTAAAGTAAATACATATTTCTTTGTGTCATCATAACACATAAGCAAAAATATGTATTTTTAATAAAAGAACTTAAAATTATAGGAGAAAAATGGTATACATATTATTCAACGAGCGGGTAATGATGGCTATTGCTCATGAGGCTGATTTTGTGTCACAAGCCGAAAGCGAGTGGCCTAATTCATCCGAGTAAGTAGTGACCATTACCCGCGAGTAGAGTACTATACTTTTTCTACGACAATGAAGAGAAATTGATAAATAAGTTTCATTATTACGTTAATACAATTCATTCAATGCTACGTTCAGAGGGAAAAACAAAAAATCGAACTTTGTATAATTTAGTTAAATTAAAAATTATCCAAAGTTATTATTTAGATATTTTTCAAAGGTTTAAAATGCCTCATTTTTAATGTAGTGGAGCATTCTCGACTGTCGTCTTGGAAAGCAACGTTCAAAATAATTCTTCTCCTCTTTGAACTTTACCCTATGCCGTGAATGCTCCCAAACTAAAATTCCGTATTCTACTAATGCAAAGTATGCAATCCGGACACAGTTTTTAGAAAAGTTATTCGAAATATTTCGAGCAAAAAGTGTTTTCAGAAATTTTATTTACTGAGTATTCCAGCCAAGCTGATTGTCAATATCACCCAGATAGTTTATATTTTTAAATTACTTTGCTTTAAAGGAAAAACCACAATAACTGTTTCTTGTTTATTTAACTTATACTTGCAATAAACTATTCTTCAGCTGGCGTTAAAATTTCCGTGTGATTTTTAATTAATTCAGTGAGTGATAACGTCGTAATGTCTATTGTAGTGTCATCTGCGTAAAGAGTTATGTTTTCTTTATTTAAATGTGCAGATAAGTCTTTTATATTAAGTAGAAATAGTATCACACCATAAACAATATGAGTCTCTGGTGAAATGTTAACCTGTTGTTTGCGGTCAGTAAGATATAATAGTGTAAGTTTTGTAAGCGTTAGATGAATATTATAGAACAGGAGTCTTCTCAGTCAAATTTTATAATACAAATGCTTTGCAACGATTTAAAAATGAAGCTAAGTAATGTTGCCTGTTTTCTATATTAATTATCTTACATCAAATATACCAAACTAAAGCTGAAGCGCGTTTCGACAGTAAAGCTGTCATCATCAGTGCGATGGTGCAAAAGCTGATGATGCTTTACACATATTTTATCAATTGTACTAACACCATAACATTGTCATAGATGTTACATTTTTCCGTCAATCGTTTTCTACTTATTTTTTCGTCCAAATAAAAAAGATTAATGTAGAAGGAATAAATGGAGAGAGGGGGTTGAATAGAGTAAAAAAAAATCAAATACATACATAAATATAAAGACTGAAGGACTTATCAATAAAGGGGAAAAACAAAGAAACTGAATGTGATATAATATAGAAATTACGGAAGAAAAACAAAAAGTAAAAACCATGAGAGAAAATAATTTCCGTCAAGAGGAAATGCGAAGATATAGAGAGCGCAGAAAAGTAAATAAAACAGTGAGACTAAAAAGAGTAGTTAATAAAAATGGTAAAAGTAGCACAAAGGAAATAGCAAGCAAGGAAAGACAGGGAGAAACAAAAGGACAAAAATACGTCTGGAGCTTTGATCGTAATTTCAATTTCATTGATTTATTATTTTCTGCAGATGGTTAAATAAACAGTGCGAGGAATGCAATTGGCATAAATAACATGCAAGCTATCAACGATACGTTATTTATTGCGATAACGGTTACCGATCTGTGAACAAAAACCAATGAAAAAGGCTTCCGGAGCTGGATTTATTTTTCCAAAAACCTAATTGGCTCTTTCCTACTGACCGGTTAGTGTCGCAATTAAGTGTAAAGAGTAAACTAATCGTCAGAGATCCTAATTGCGCTCTCTCCTCGCACACGCTTCCGATAAATCACAAATATGTAATTAAAACCACTAAAAAATTCCCGATCAGACTTCAATTAATCCGTGATTGGATGCATTCACCACTCGAAAAAATCCGCTCCGGGTGTGCCCCATTCGATAGAAAAAGTGACCCACTAATTACCGACCATTCCTCGGGCTGACAGCTCTAACAGTACCAGATCAGGTGCATAATCTTACGTAATGGTTCACGTTAATGGGGTCGTCGAGGTGTTGGAAGAGATTTCCAGGAAACCGGCGATTCCGTTCCAGACATATCAAATGTAATTTAGAGTGCGTAAATGTAGTCGACATGCGAGAGGTCTATATGATTGATAATTTGGTTGGATTACCTGACGTGTGGGGCTCAAGGTGCAGCGGAGGCGGAGTGGGCTTACCTGAAAAATGAATCACCATTAGAAAATGCGAGTGGGTGGGGCCTAAGAATAGAAAATGTGAACACAGAGGAACTGTTGGCCAATCTGAACCTTTTTGGTGTCAAGGAGTACACCCGCAAGGTGGGTGCAGAGATGAAAATAAATTAATATTTTGATTGCTCATCTTATGTGCAATAGTTTTGAAATGGACAAATATGTCAAAGCAAAAGAGCATTTTTAATAGTTCTTGACAAGATTTAAAAAACATGATTTATATAACAGTCCTTTGAACAGACTTGGACCAACAAAGCACCCTTGTGGTGACCCCTAGATGGCCTTGAAACTTTTTCATAAACCTCTCATTCTTATCTTTGTTACACATTCATCATTCAATGAAATCTTCTAGATTTATCAATTGCTCGTTATCATTTTTCACTTAAAAATAATGGAGATCGAATGCACCTCACAGCTGCTGTCGAACGTTTTAGTGCAGGAAGACCTTATATGGGACATTTTAACCTCATGTAAATTTTTGCAAGGTCAACTCTATTGCTCTCAGGGTGTGTTGGGGTCTTGGAGAAAAAATTGTTTATGTACATCGGAACAAATGAATGGGAAATAAATTCTCATCGTTTAGATTTTATGAGGTGTGACATTTAGGCGGTTGTAAACGCGTGTTTGTACGTTTATTTAACGTGATGGCTTTCTTATTTTGGAAGAGGATTTGCGGGTTCGTACGAGAGAAAAAGTTGGAATAATTGCACCTGTGCAAATAAGAGGATGAAAAGAAACGATCAAAAGTTGTCAATATTTGGTGTTTCATGAGTGTTATTGATTTGGGAGTGTCGTCTCGGTCAACATTAATAAAAAGTAAAAAAAAAAATACGAGATATTGGGAACACAATACTGAATTTGAATTGTTTTAAATAATAAAAAAAAAGAAAAAGAAGACCACAAAAAAATGCATTGAACAGTAATGTAAATGAAAGGCAAAAATAAAACTGAAGAGACTGATTGCGGAAGAGATTTTCTACCTCAGAGCTGCTGGCAAATTCGGAAGTGTGTTACAGAAATATGCAGAATGGGGAATCCAGATGTGATACGGGGAGATACAAGGAGCAAGATACGTGGAGAACCGAGATCTTGGGAAGATATGGAAGATTTCGTGAGATATACTTACAGAGAAATCGGGGGAGCTACAAGAAGATTCGAGAAAGATGTGGAGAGAGTTGGAGGAGATACGAAGAGATCCGGAATGTGAGATTCAAGAAAGATACAGAAGAATCCACGGAAATTAAAGGGGATCTGGGAAAGACACACAGAGAGAGAGAGTTCCAAGATGGGAGATGCAGAGAAATTCATGGGATATTCAGAGATGCTTAAGGGAGATACAGGAAGATCCAAAGAGAATACAAGAGAATCCACGAGAGTTACAAGGAAATCCGGAAGAGATACAGGTGATCCGGGAAAGACACGAGAAGATCCAAGAAGGGTGATCCGAGATATCCATAGAAAATATCGGAGGAGTATCTAAGGAGATTCGAGAAGATATTCTTTACGGGACGTTTTTTGTCCAGTGATCCTCCTCGAGGAAAGGTGTTTGAAAAACCTAAATAACAAAGAATGTAAAAGTTGTTATGACAAACATTGTAATCAAAATACATATTCATATTATTCGAAGGTAAAATAACAAGCCCTAATTTTTTTATCGGATACATTTTTCAATTTCATGAAAACTCGAAACTTGAACACTCGAGCTAAAGCTCTCTGGCCTAACCAGAATAAAAAGGCCCAAATTCAACTCGTAAAATTGTCAAAGCAAAAATGTTGAAGTGAAAATTGGGATATTTATCAGATATAAAAATTAGATCGTGTTATTTTTGGCAGGATTAATTCCAGAATACAAACTCTAACGTTAATTATTTATTTATAATACCTACAGTTATTAAAAACATAATTATTAAAAACAATTTGAGAATCTGGCAGAGTAGCATGCAATTTTAATTACTTTTGATGACAGAGTAGTAGGACGTTTTTATTGCGATAAACATTTTTGATTGGATGAAAGCAAGCGCTCCGATTGGCTGAACACGCACGTTTGAAGTATGTGGGAATTAATCAAAATAAATGTTAAAGGGTTGTGCAACTGACTAAGACTGGAAATAATATAAAGTATTTAAATAAAGAAAGTTATTTAAAAAACCTCATTTATGAGAATTAAATTTCACTTAACTTCTCATCTTATTGTAAACAATGCACTGTTACTAGAGTATTCAGTCCAAAAACTACATAGGTATTTACATTTTTTAGTCTCATTCAAATATAATTTTTGGTAAAAGTACATTCATTTGTGTCGTCTACTTTTTGTATTTTATAATAAAACATTACAATCAAGTAAAACCCCCTCAGAATTAAAGTATCAGAGTAAGCACATTTGCCGTTACCGAGGTTGCGTTTTATAAACAGTTTATTTTATTCTCGCTGGCGGTGTCGTGTTTCTACGAATTTTTAAGAAGTTGATTTCCTCGAAGAGTTTAAAGCTTAAATTGCCTAAAATGTAGGGAGAAGAAAAAAATTAATAGCGATAAATGGCAGAAGAAATATGCAAGATATGGCTTGTTTTGTATTCGAAAATGTTAAAAAAATATTACTCTAGAACTCTAGAAAATATCTAAAACCAGTTTCAATAATGTTATACCTTTAATTATTAATAAATAAATTGTGATTTTCAAGAAATTTTATCACAAATTACTCATTGCCAAAATGTGATTTTTTGGCAAATGTTCGAGAAATGTTTTACATTTACTTCTTAGGGAAGAATATCGTGCTTTCAACCCTAAAACGCTTACTTTCTATCGACATAGTACATACTTATTTGTTTTTTTTTTTACTGTATTTTTATTCGCTCTTTTTGTAAACACTTCTGTGGTATTTTGTCATGTTTCCATGAATTCACTGTATTTTCATATGCAAAAATACTTTTTCCTCTAAAACATATCATCGTTTTTTGTTGTAAGTTGTTGTATCAACATTTATAAACAAATTTTACTTTTACCCCCTACAGGGAGTCCCCAAAACGGGGGAGGAAATGCCTCTGATACTTCTCTTGACTTCTGTCGCACAAAAAATTATTTCATTTAAAAAGCGCCAAGCCAAAAAAATAAAACAACATTTTGTATTTTTCTCTTGTTCTGGGTCAACAATTTTATTTCCGTTTTCATTACCCTCCGCGGCCTCCACTTCTTGTACGAGCAGTCCCCGCTTCGCTTCCAAATGAAGAGACCCTCCTTAATTGGAATAAAAACGACTTAATCGACTTAATCGCCGTGCCAAGCAACCCAAGACATTCTCCGAAATTCTTCTGTCATGGAATTTCGATATCTCCGAATCTTATCTTAGTGTCCGACCAAAACAACGCCCCGGACCGCAGCCGCCAACTCCGGAGCGAAATACGCCGCCTTTGACATGCAACACATCAAGATAATAAGTATCCCAATTACGAGCCGAGGAAATAAATCGCTGGTGGTAAGGATGGGGTGCGTGGGGCAATAAATCTCCCATCTATCAGATCCAATGGGAAAAATGAAGAGAGTCGCGCCTTTCCCGCTCTCAGATCCATCGGCGAAAAATCCGGATTCTTGTCCGTACTGCAAATAATGCGTGCGTTATCGCCTCTTCTAATAACATGGTGAACTTTCGCAAATCCATGACTGAGGGCAGAGATCGGTCCGATTGAGCGTGAAAACATTCCGAGTTCGCGAAGATTTTTTGCGACGAGATTTTCATAATTGCGGGGCCAGAAAACGAACAAAACGGAAATTGCTGAGTTATCTGATGACTCTTTCCCAAACTTCGAGGTTTCATTAACCCGCGTTATGCAACCGCACTCGGCAAAAATAACACCGAGGACAATGACTATTATTATTTTTTGTTCGCCTTGAGAATAAAGCAAACACTCATTAAACGCGCGCAATTTAAGAGCCAACTTGTAGGGTACACTTTGTTGCACAACATGCCGCACCAGCTGTTTCGGCCCCTCGAGCGCAATCCGAGCCCGCTTCACACACACCAACTGCGCCAATTTTGAACGTGATGCGACAACCAATTTAGTCATCTCGAACGAAGAAGTGCCGCCAACTCAAAAGCGACAAAATCCCGGCTGCCGGACTGGACTGGTGCTTCCCGGAGTCGGTCGCGGCTTGCATAATTAAATGACAGAAGCAATTGCCGCCATTACATCCGCACGGCATTAAGTGTAATGGCGCAGTAAATGTCAGAGAAGATGAAAGTGGAGTTGGAAGGTTGCTGGGTGGCCTCGTTGGGCCCACGCTACCCTCCGAACAATCTAACGAGTCCCTGGATCAGCTGACCGCGTCTGTCCTAATTCGAGCCCCCCGGACTGGGGGGCAGCGTTATGAATTGCGAGAGGGGCGGCGGAAAAAAGTGTGTGCAGCTGCGATTTTGGGCCGCCGCGATAAAAATTTATCGCGCTTTTACATCGAAAGTTGCGGTGGCACTCTGCTAAAATTGCAGTAAAACAAGGGTTGTTGAATATTTTATCGTTTTTTATTTGGTTTTTAAGCGAGGAGGCATCATAAATTTTGCTTAGGACGGGATTTCAGTTTTTGGCGGCGCTGTCATAAGTCAAACGGCATCGGGCGTCAAATTAAAACGGGAAATGTTGCGACGCCGCCACCAGCAATATGTCAACTTCGAAGCGGATTTTTTGGGGGATGTGTGGTTGTTTTCGATCGTAGAGAATTGGGTGAATTAGCGTAAATTGGGTGATAGTTAATCGTGACAATGTAACGACCTTGAGGATAATTATGCACGCAGTTGCATAACTGGTATTTTTACCAAATTAACGATTATACAAATAAATATTTATGTGACCTTCCAATCGAAGTCCAGTCCTCAAAACCTTTATTTTTTTTATTTTTTAAACTTCTTTACAAGCTTACATAAAAAAACACGAATTTTACATTTTGGGTATTTTTGAAAGTACATATGTATCTATTCTACAGCAGTGACAAAATTATTGTAAAAAAATGTTTAGTAACAAATAAACAATCCAGTAAAAAATGGTTATAATACATGTTACGTACAAGATTCGTAATGACGACAAAAAAAACCACATTCAGGGTGTCTCGCTATGTATTGAACAAAATTAAAGTGCTTATATCTTCTTCAGGAAGAGCGATTTTTTTTTTCTAAGTATTTTGCGAGCTCCATTGGGTCCTTCCCTACCAAGCTCTGAATTCGGAATTCGCGAATTTTGAGACACCCTGTATACTTTTTTTTATTACTAATTTTTGGACTTCACTAAAATATAAAAGAAATATTGTTTGAAGGTGCTCTGCATCATAAATTTCATTCTTAAGTCTTTTTATCCGACCACCGACAAAGCAGGGGTAATGTGGTTAGTATACTGTATGTTTCTTTGTATGTTTGTTCACCTCTGTTCCCTTAAATATTGAACCGATTTTGATGAGACTTTCCCTACTGGTAGCTCATTTTTCTAGAAGTGATATAAGATGTATAAGATCACACTATCTTATCAATGTCGTGGGCAAAAAGTATAACTAGTAGATGCGACATTAATAAATGAAAAGAAAAAATTGTAACAAAATTTTTTCGCATCTGAAAGAAGATATTTTCAGAGTAAAAATTGTAACTTAATAAAAACATTTTAGAAACAGAATTATGTATTTTTTTAAATAATTTTGTTGTGTGAAGAAGAAACCACCAATGTCCACAAACATGCTCCACTGAGAGAATATTGAAGTCTCTCAAGTACCATTAGCTTCGGAACCTGCCATTTAGAAGTAAGAGAGCAACTATAAAAACAGGAAACTAGTTATCTCGTTATTTTTTCCTCATGTATGCTGAGGTCCAGTGTTTGTTTTATAATGTATTAATTAAGTAATTATTGTAGAATAATATTTAATCAAGGTTGTTTATAAACTGTTAAAGAGAAAGTGGTTTAACAGAAACGACGATATTCACATTGTTTTTATGGAAAAATAATAAACCAGAGAAAAGATGTAAATGTGGCAAAATCTAGTTCTATTTGTCCCAGTTTATGTCTAAAGATTTATTTACGAGAAAGTTGCTTTAAACGTTTATTTGCCAAATAAATAACAATCAAGGCTAAATAGACGGTTAATCTTAACACTCCAGCAAACAGGGAATCCTGGTTGAAAAAACGGTACCAGTTTGTAAATTATAAAGTACAAATGGAAATCCCACCCCCACTTGAAAATTAGTTGTTGGATTCTCTCATGGACTGTGACCTTGGAAATATCTGCGCGAAGACGAAGCGATAAACCAATGAAAAATCTGTAAATGAAAACTGAAAACGTCGACTACCTTACATAGAAATAGACGAGAAAGAGACAAGACTAACGTAACGAATGACGATGTTTTCCGGTCTGTTTGTAGCGCCCACTTAAGACCGATATTCGTCGTTTGCGCAAATATGACTCAAAGCCCATGAGAAAATCCAAGACCTCTGCCAGCTTAGTAAATTCTGATCAAAATCAGTCATTTGAAGAGTTTCAGTAGAACCAATATCGCGCGCCGCGACCAAGCGACTAAACAACCCAAATGTCGCCGCAGAGTCGAATCTACTTGTAGCTAAACTGATCAGTAGATTTTCTACTTCTGATATATGGATATGGATATATCTTTCAAACGGTGGTGGAAAAATTACGATTGCTGTACGCCTGCAAAAGTTATGGACGTTCAAAATCGATACTTGGCGGTCAGGTGTGTTGAAATTACCTCTATGAGGTTTTTCTCGCGAATTTTTTATTGCCACTCAAAATTCAAAAATCTACCGTGGAATCTATCAAGTATTGAATTTGCGATTAAATGATGTGTCGATACTTGGAGTATCTCAAATATTTGGCAAGCTTCAAGCGCTCAAATTTTTTTTAAACGTTTGAAACATTATAATTAAAGAAAAATGTTTTAAACGGATCAGTAATTATCATCATCGTGATCTCTACATCACTTTATCCGGAACTCGATTCTCAATAGATTTCATGGTAGATTTTTTAAATTGGATCGATAATAAAGAATTGCCAGTCAAAAACTTCAAAAAGGTGAGATCAACAGCTCTGACATATATCGATTTTTAACGCCTGCAACTTTTACAATTATTGAACAATCTCAATTTTTATATAGTAGGAATTAAAAACAACCGTAAGTTCAGTAATACACAGCTTCCAACAGTGCGACGACATTTGAGTCGCTTCGTCGCTAGTCGCGTCGCGCGATTGAAACTTCAAACGGGATTATCGTGAAAACTATCAGTCCTAACAAAATTTTGCACTTAATGAATTTTGTTAAGAATTTAATAATCTACAAGAAACATTCAAGTCTTTTTCACGTAGGACTAACACAAATCAGTGTTATCTGATCAAAACTGTTTTACTTTTCCACCCCCTTAGATCGAATCGCACTGGGTGATTAATTAATTCACAAAGTTTTTGTTGGTAATGTTTTTAAATAAATTGGATTTCACGGTCGATTGACCGGACTAGAAACATTCAAAGATGATAATTATTTGAAAAACATAAAATTTTCAAGCTGTCAAAAGCTCCAGTAAAGGTGAACCCACATCTGTTCGTTACCTGGCATGAAATTTGTGCTCGCTGTCATTGACCCATTCCAATGAATAAACCATACAAGCAGCGAACCCCATTATTTTTTCTACTCGACTACGATAATGCCATACATTTCGCTGTTTATCCGACCCCTTAAGCTCATTACCACGATCCTATTAATTCCCCTGCAAATTGCACCATTTCGATTCGTTGATTGTGCATTCTCTTACAATTAGTCGACCGTCGACCAATTAAAATAATTCCTAACAGTCCTCCGATGTCCATTAATCGCATCTAGCAGTATTTGTATATTTTCCACTCAAAACCTCAATGTCAACACTAAACCCCGTTGGTCGGTGTCCATATGTCGCAGGATTACCGGACCTTAATTTGACACTCATTAAGACGCAGCTTTGAGTTTTCTCTTCCGGATGGAGATTTCAAAAATTACGGCTCTTATCGCAACCTGACAGATTAAACGTGATAAATTTCCACTTGCGTCACTTAAAAATTAATTTGACCGCACGATTTGTAAACGTTGGGTTTAATTTAGCTAAGGTCGCCGTTAAAAATGCAAACACTCACCTTTGTCAAATTACGTCAGAGGAATTAATATTCACGAAAAGCCAGTAGCCGCCACTTTGCGCCGATTAATTATTCAAAATCGCCTCCAGTGGCGGCGGACACGGGGAGGGAAAATTGTATTGTTGGGGGAAATTTGTAATTTGATTAGCGGGATCGGCCAGAGATCAAAGAAACATTCCAAATGAACAAAGGAGCGAGCCGGGGAGCCCGCTGGGACCGGCGCTTTTCCGCCGTAGTGTGAATGCGAAATGTGTTTTGTTTTCGCATTTTGGTTTAATGAAACGCCCACGGCGGGTTTTTCGAAGTAATCTAACGAATTTATGGAGCAGAACAAGATCAGTTTTGTTAAGAAATATGTAATAAATGAGAGCGTTTCAATCCCAGTTTTGTACAAATGTGAAAGTGCGAAGTGAACTTATAAAGAAAGAGAGTGTTTTTTAATTTTTTTGACAACTAAAAAATAACAAGGTTTGTGAGAATAGCAAGAAAAAAGAATTAATAGTTATTTACATTAAGAGTGAGAAGAGGAAAGTTTTCGTTCACGCGAATTGCGTGAATGATGTGAAGGAAAGAAAATATAAAAGAGAGGAAAATGGGAAAAACAATGATTGTATAATAAAATAATATAATGGAATGTAATAATAAATGTAAACGGGCAAGGAATCGTTAACAAAAGATTTGCTGATTTTACTACCAAAATAGCTTTGGTAAATTATTGTCAAAAAGAAATTTAAAAAATCGACACAAGCTTGGACAAGGGAATAAACGACGAGTGAAGCATATTATTGTAAAATTCTTAACCGGCAATGAAAAGGGCATTGAATGGCAAAAAGACAAAAGGAAATGTAAATGAGAATGTGTAAATGAAAGTACCAAACAGTAACTTTGATCGGAGCTGCATACTAAGCAGAAAAAATATGGTTGTAAGAAAATGAAAGAGAGGGACATTAAAACGGTGACACGTACAAGACGCAAGGAGAAGAAAGTGACAAAGCAAGTGAAAGAGAACCACCGGAAGAAAGTGTCCCTGGAATGCGCCACAAGAAGCGAAACATTCCCAGCGAACCCATAATCGCGCGAATTTTTCCAACCGATTAATCGATCAGAATCACGCATTCACAACCATCTCCGGTTCAAACCACATGAAAAAAATCCTGTCTCGTCACAGAATGTGCAGATCGCTCGAGTTTAACGGTGCAATCCTTGTTAAACTTAATTAAGTATGAAAGCGAAGAGTGGATCGCGTGTAATTTTTCGTCTGGTTCTTCTGTTATGCAATCACGCCGTCTGATGGATTCGCCGGAGAAAACGCACATGTCTTGCCTCCAAGGCATGTCCATCTGAATTTGAAATCAGTCCGGTCTTCCTAACTGTTAACTCCGAAGACAACCCCGAGTCCAAGCGGAACCGCGCAAAATTTATCCGCGACAGGACATTCTTGCAAAAATTAATGTACCAGCCTTTGACCCTAGCGGGATTCGAACCCGGTTCTGGACGACAAATTTATCTGGCTGAGATGACTTGTTGGACACGGAGGGAATTGTTGCGCCGGATTTCCGAATTTTTTTACGTAACGTCCACGGTATCGATTCGAGCTGATTGATGACGAAAAATCGGGAAATTATTTGCGGTTAATGATCGATCGCCGCCACTTACGAGCTTATTATGCGCGAGTTCCTGCTTGGGATGCTGCTCTCGCAGGTAATTGGTTTAAATGCAAAAATTCGGTACCGCTTGACCCGATTGGGCATCCAGCAATTAACCATTAAACGTGCTTTTCCGCGTTTTTATCCGAAATGCCATATCCATTTACTGTTCGTTCCTCCGGTTAACATCCTCATCGCTTTATCAAAGCCGGGAGAAATTCGATTGGAAAGATGCTAAACAAATTTATTCTATTGGTCCAGATTTGAGGCAACTTAGCGAAATGTAGCTCAGCTTGATCGACAAGCAACGATCGATAAATAATTGCTCAGTGATAAAAGAACAAATCAAAAATTAAAGAAAACTGGGTCGAGTAAACTACATTAGGTACACAATTTTTTTTATCAAATTATAAATATTTAGCTCTAGACAAGTTTTTAATGTTTCGTAATATCTTCGTTATATCTTTTTTCTTTTTCATTCACGGTTTCGACCTTTTACTTTCAAATTCCATAGTCTTTCACTTTTTTTTTTCACTCGCTCATTTCATTATACAGGGTGTCTCAAAATTCGCGAATTTCGAATTCAGAGCGTGGTAAGGAAGGGCCCAGTGAAGCTCTAAAAATACTTTCAAAAAAAATTCGCTCTCCCTGAAGAAAATATAAGCACTTTAATTTTGTGCAATACATAGCAGGCCTTCATATCCACAGTGACAAAATACTATTCTAACTATGTTGCCGTTCCATTTTTTTAAGAAAAATTACAAAAATTTAAGATTTTTTTACTCCAAAGTAAAGCTATTCTTCAAAAAATTGTTTTACGTTATTATTTTCCACAATCATCTACGCCATAAATAACAATAAACAGTGAACTTTTCAGCCTGTATTTGAAGAAAACGCAATTCAAAGAGTGCACCTTCAGACAAATGTATCTTTGTGGGGGGAGTCCCGACTTTTTTAATTTCCTTATTTGGACTACTGAAGTGATCCCCTACAACGCTGTGAATTCGGAATTCGCGAATTTTGAGACACCTTGTAGATCATGTTACTCTATGCATTTCTATTATTTTCATTAAAACAAGTTTCTTTTCATAATAATATTCTCTCAAAAAATTTTAATATGTATTTCATTTTATCGTTTATATTTTATTTCTTCCCATTTCTTGCTTTTACTTGATATCACCTCACGAAATCTATTAAGAATCTATTATTTTTACCACTTTTATCTTTTGTTTTGTTTTTTTTTTTCTGTTTATTTTTATCAGATCCTTTCAGACAGGACGCCACTGTACATAAATAAATATTTAATAATTTTTTTAGAGCGCACTTTCCCTTACTTTCTTTTTTCATAATGTATCCAATATTTTTTTCATTTAGTATAAGCTTTTTGTTTGTCAAAGTCTTTTCTAATATTTTCTCCTTGGTACATAATACATATTTATCTACGAAGAAATTTCTCAACAGGTACATTTTCGCCTATTCCTCTGCGCAGATGCATTTTTAATACGGTTTTGGAATAAAACATGTTTTAATTTTTGTTTAGGTATTTTATTTCTTCTTTTTTAACCAAAAATATAGAAGAAACTGGTCGTAAGTTTTTTGCAGATTCTATCCTTGCCCTTTTTGTTATCAAATAAAAAAAAACATTTTTAAATTTTCTTCTTTTTATTGCTTTCTAATTAATGTTCTTCTCTCATCCAGTACCTCCACAAATAATTCTCTCACGACGATTTTATTTTTTTTTACCAATTTATCAAGCGTCCTTATAAATTAATTTTTTGCACTTCAAATTATTCTGATTTTTCTCTTGCTTTAAATTTATTGAACTTTGCTTTATTAAACATAAAAATAATGTTTATCCTTTTTTAAAAATTGTATTTTTCTCTTGTTGTTTTTCGAATTCTCGTTAATCAAAATTATCTTTCTTGTACTTTTGTTTCTTGATTAATAGAGATGAATAGAGAAAATATTTTAGACTTTGTCTTTTTTTTAATTTCCTAAACTCTATATATTTTTTAATATTTTTGTTCCAACAGCTTGTTTCTTCATTACATTATGCAACTTTTTACTGGGTTGGACAATGTCTTCACAAATGCTAGAAGCTTCTAATTCTTCTAAATTCATAAAGAAACAATAATTAAATTTAAAATAAATCTTGCCACACGTCTGACATATTCACAAAACACATTTTAAGATTTCATAAATTATTTTACATTTCCAAATGCCAGAACCTCCCACAAATTAACAACTTCGTCATTACAAATCTCTCTCTGGTTGGTCAAATCTCCACATAACTACTTCCTTTAGACATTTTTTATTTGTTGTCCAGTACAATCCACATTTAATTCCGACACCAAAATTCAATTATCATCCAATTATCTATCATTTCCAGTCGTTCCTTATCTATTTTATTCTCTTCCAGAAATCTTTTAATTTGTTTGTGGCCATAAACCCCAAGACTTCTTGATTTAAGTAATTAAACAAACCAGCTAGCCTTGCAACATTTTATTTAATTTAATCACCTTTAAAAGCACTAAAACAGTCCAATCTTGCTGTTATGTGTTTACAAGACATTTCATCTAGCAGGTTTAATTAAAATCGCCGGAAGCACACTATCCTTAATTGAATACCCCATTTTCAAAATGATCACACAATATTCCAATTATGATTATTTCATAAAAATAAATTGTATCGACGACGCGAATGTCACAAAATGTCAATGCCAAGCAAAGAATTTCCCTTTTAAATGTCAACGAGAGCAATCAATATGCAGTATTGAATGCATTCTTCTACGCGATATTTTTTTGAATGGTTATAATAATAAGTACCACTAACACAAGTGTTGCAACATGACAAAAAAGGTTATTGCAATCGAACTAAAATAAAAGTGAAAGATGAATCATCTGCATGAGACAGAAACTATTAGAGAAACGTCAGAGGGAACCTCCCTCTGCAGTCCCTCCAACTAAAAATCCCTGCTGAAACCACACCACCTGCACCAGCCAGCGAGACTCGAACCGTTTTAACTTCTTGCAGCCTGTCATACACCGCAACACTTTCTGACAACGACAGATAACAGAACAGCGCAGCCCAAGGCTGCAAAAACCAAACATTGAGGTTATTATATCTTGCCCACCTTGTGCGGATTCTCCGACGCGCTGTTGCACAACCGGATTATATACAGCGCCTAAAACTCCGGCACAACTCCGGAGATAATTGGTTAAAAGGGATTTTTAGCGGACCAGGATGTGCAACTGCTGTAACTGTCATCTTGCTGCTTTGTTTTTCAGTGGCAGAGATGTAAATCGCTTGTAATTGGCACTGAAAATGTTTTGTGGTATCTAGATACAGTGTGAATTTTTTCAGGATTTTTAGACAACCTTTAGATTTTTTTCAAACAATTTTTACAAACCGGTGAATTTGTAAGTCAAACGAAATTCGCTTATTTCACAGCTCGTCTTTGAACGTCTCTCACATCTAAACTATAATCGCTATAATAAGTGCATGTAGACTTTTGTGTAAGAAATTTTGTGTCCTACAAAAAAGGTCCTGCACAATTTTGCCCTATCTGCAGTAGTTTTCAATTAGGAAGTGAATTAATGTCCAGAAACTTAAATTCTTGTAAATTGTTTAGACAATTGGCATCAGAGTTGCAATATTTCTCATTTTATTCGAAGCGTTGGAAAGAAGGCACTTTCTAAGGATCTATTTTGTTAGTGTGGAGTTGGTGAGTTCAAGGTCATGAGTCAGGCCTCTATGGCTCTATAGTAATATCCTGACAAATTCGGCCCTAGAAATTTTCCTGATATCTAATGGTGTAGTTGTTTTCTTTTTAGTAAGAGAGTGGGGCTATAGTCGAGTCGCCGAACAGATGTAGTAATACAATAAAATGGTGGGAGGTGAATAGAAAAAATTTAAACATTTAAATGGAAACAAAAATGAAAACGTGGTCATAGTCAGCGGGTTAAATCCTGTCAACTCTACTTGTAAGATGTGCTATACCATCTTTTATTTTATTACTACATCTGTTCGGCGACTCGACTATAGTCCCTCCTATGTCTCACTCCCCTCCCTTCTTAATTGTACAGTATGGTCTAATAAACCCATCTGTACTGTTGCAAAATTTGAATTTTACTAAAAGTGGAAATTGACATGTCGGGCTTGTACCGGTAGCACCAGATAACGCTCAATTTCCATACTGCATTTTACCACTCATTATCCCAAACACGGCATAATGAATGGTTCTAACTGTTCCCCGACGCCATCTCATTGGAGGCGTTTATTTATTAGTCTCGTTCGGTTTAATATGCGCGCTTTCAGTGGTTGGCAAAAATCTCTTTTCCGTGTCTCTGCGATGATTTAGTACCAGAACTGACACGCAACTTACACTAAACAAGTCCCACAGACGCACACAATAAACCGTGCAGCATCTCCGGATTTATTTTAACTCCGGTGAAATTGATGGCGATAGCTGGTACTAAATTTAACATTTGCAGCTCTGGGAAAATTATGACCGATAAATTGTTGGTGGGGTTTGGTTTTACGGTGGGCTTAACCTAAGCGTCTTGGGAGGAAAGTGGTACCGGTACTACTTAACATATGGGAGATGGGAGCTTACAATTGCTCGCAAATGGGAGAGAAAGTGTTGTGGGCCATCCATCACGCGGCGTTATTGATGGTACCACTTGGCAGATTGTGCTTGGGGTGCGAAAGATGGTCGATCTATTAAAGCACCATTAAAGAGAAGAAAAATAGAAGATGTTTCAACGATTTGAAAAGTACTGGTACTGTTTTAAAGATACTAAAAAATCGTTTTTAGTACCTTTTAAACAGTACCAGTACTTTTCACTACCAAAGGAAAATTTTCTAAACATTTTTTCTTCTTTCTTGTCTACAGGTCGCACTAAATTTTTAATCACCCTGTATACTATTGATTCGTCACCACAAGACAAGAACTCATCCCAAGACCACTTTGAATGCACGTCGAGTCATGGTGCGTACCACGAATTCCCAATAAATTTCGCAGCGACATTTTTTATCGCGTATCAGTGCGCGAATCTGATTTAATAAACCGCCTTTTCAGCACTCCCGAAACGCGCCACTTTGCACGACGACTTTTATGGCTTAATCGATGCAACTCGGGTTACGTCGCCGCGTCCCGTTTAATTATTTTGTGCGGATGTTTCGTTTATTAAATTGCAACTTCCAGGCGAGTTCATAATTGCGCGGCGTGAGTGACACCTGTCACGTGACGTGACTTGGCGCAATCTGGTTGGCCGACTAGATTTTGACGGCTGCCGCGTGGTTTCTATGAACTGTCAGTTCTTGCGCCGACTTCCTAAAATGTTTTATGGCGGTTTCCGCCGCCGCCGTTTTGTCGCGAACATTTCCGGGTAGGTTGCATGAATGAATGTGCTTTTACATCGAGATCCGTTGGTCTATTTTTGTCATTACGGGTGCGTAATTAGCAGGTAATGAGGCGATCTGCGATCTGGATTTAATTAATTAAAATTGTATTCGATATTTTTGTTGGAAATGTCGCGGAAAAAGTGTACAGTTGAGAGTGATGTTAAGGGGACAGTACCATAAAAGGAGCTTGATCTAAGTATAGCTCTTTCCTTTCAATTACTTAGGATCAAACTAGTTCACTATGAAAGTAAAATATATAAAATATGCAAGAGCTTTGGCAGAGAAAATTTTCCAAATGTAACTACATTCAATTATGTGAAAAGCATTATTTGATAAAGCTGTCGCCGCTGTAACATTCAAATAGAAATCCATCACTGGAAGTAAGACATTAGAAGTAAAAATAAAAAGCTTTTCTTGTAGAGTCGTTCTTTTTAGATCGTTGGGGGATTTTTCTTGGTCCACTTCTTCAAGAAAAATTTACAAAAATCAGTAATAATTAACTGGACTCTTTCTTTGTGTTGTACTTATCGTAAAGAAAGTAAAATTTTGGTTTAGTTGTTAGTGATTGATTAGAATTGGAATTACCGGATAGTGTATTGATCGTGATGCGTACCTGAAACAAAAAAGATAAATAAAATTAGTAGAGTACGGTAGGGGTATTTTACAGCGCGAAAACTAGGTACGAGGCAAAGCCGAGTGCCTGATTAGTTGGAGCCCTAGCCTATTTTATTTTTTTTTAAATAATTTTATAAGATTTAAAGCTAAACAGCTCTGACTAGACAATTACTGTTATTCAAACTTTATTTTTACCATTACAAAAAAGATGTAAATTAGCGATAAAAACTTTTTTTTATTTCCACTAATAAAAACAGCGTCATAGAATTTATGTTTTAATGATGCTCATGTCATTGTAATAACATTTTTGTAATAACTAAACGATTAACAATGATAATTTACCGCAATAAATTGTCCTTCACGATTCTTTAAACTAACTTGTCTTGTCATTTTTCTATTATAAGAGAATTATTACACAATGCTCCACACAAATTGCCGTCAAAATTGAAAAACCTGAAAGGTCAAATGTTGTATAACACGACACGTTTTAGTGGTATTTTATAAAATTTTGATTTTAAAACGACTTTCTAATCCCAAGCAGCTTCAATCCAGCTTAGAAAGCAATTTTCTCCAAATTTAAGGCAGCATGATTATTATTGAAACACGAAGGTGAGTGTAAAGCGGTGTAGTGAGTTCGCCTCCCAAAATTGTAGGCAAAAGTAAAATGTAAAAATAAGAGACTTGTTTCTCAACAAAAGCACAATTGGTGTAAAGTTCTTTGATGTTATTTTAAAATTAGGTTCACATCTAGTGTTAATATATTCGAGACCAAGCAACAAGCTCATTTAGTAGAGATATTTTATTATCCTTGATACCTGTCGCAGCTTTTTAAAACGCAAGAAGAAATATTTATGTATATGTTTTGAGTTAAATTGCCCAAGTCCCATTTATCATAATTTTCTCTGAAGATAATTTCCGATTGGTGCTTTAGCAGCAAGCTCGGTCGTCGATAACAGTAAACGGAAAGCTCGGTGCAATAACACGTCGAAATATACACCAAAGCCCATTCACTCTATCACATTTATTTATTTGCGAATATCACAGCGATGACGCCGCTGCAGTTTAAAAATAAATTTACCGTTTTCGCGATTACGTAGTCGACCCGTTCAAGGCAATAAAGAACCCGAGAACGATGCAGTAGAATTTCGACGTCTGCCATCAATTAAACGATGAATGTAAAAGCTCGACGCTTTCGATGCAATTTAGTCCGGAGCAAAGCACGCCTCAACACACAGAAACTATATTACGGCTTTATTTTAATCCCCGCTGCGTTCTTATATGAATTTATTAATCATGCAGCTTTGTTAAGTTGATGGTTTCCAAAGCGGATCGAACCGAGATGAAAAATTCCTTTTAGCCGTCGAAGATCCTCACATCGGGTCTGGTTTTTCAAGTTTCGCTTCGCCAATTTTTACCGCGGAGGTCGGTTCTGGAAACGTTACCGGAAAGCTGGCAGACGGGGATTTGTCTGCATTCATCGCCGGATTAATTAAGCTTCGATTAAAGCGATCGGGACATAATTAACTACTCGGAAGGCCCTTTGAGCCCCGGATCGGCGCAATTCATTTTTTCGCACACCTAAATCAAACATACAGGGCCATCCAAAATTCCCCCCACTTAATGTTCTACGAGGCTCGTTTAAAAAGTTCGACTGTAAGAAAGTTGGATTAAAGACAAAGGGACGTATTACATAAAGAATAAAGATATTACAGAAGAAAAATGAAGAAGTCAAAGTTCGGTAAAGAGATTTCTTGGAAAATTAACTTATGTATATATTTTTTGGTTTCTTAATTTTTCACTAAAAATGCAACTCTTGATTAGCTGTTGTGTTTGTAATAAGGAAAGATTTGCGCGATTTCGTCGATAAGTGCTGCCGCCTCCGGGTGCAGCCTCCGCCGGCACGAATCCGGGAATCGACCGTCTGACAATGTAGTCGGTAGTGCTGGCGGTGTCCATATATATTTAATGTAATTGACCACAGAGAGGCAATAATTGTCCGGAGACAATGGCGCACCGTTAATTATTTCCAACATATTCGATTAGCATTGGGCCAAAACAACAATCGGTCATGACGTCTACGCCGTCCACGTGGTGGAGATAATGCGGAACGGTCACGACCTTCGTTCCAGACATCGAATTAAACCGGAGATTTAACCCCGTTCCAGAATACCACACACAAGGCATAAATCATAGTTTACATAACAAGGTGAACCTCTGTGGACAACGGCGAAGTCGTACATCATCCAGTCGGATCCGTTTCTGGACCGATTCACTCATGCGGGATGCTTTTTCGCTTAACTCCAATCACCACATTATTAAACCTGGATCGGGGTTATTATTTATGGCGGCTTGGTTTCGCGCCAGCTTTCTTACACTCGATCCAAAAAGCTCCCATTAATTACTCCAGAAATGTTCAAAACTGTTGCACCACATCAAGCAGCGTCAACTAGAATCTAAATATCATTTTTGCACCACCACTAATATTTTGGGAGTGAGCGCAGCGAGGGAAATAATTACACGAGCGCTGAACAGCCATAAATGTAAATATTAATGTGAAATAAATTAATATGAATTTCATTTCCATACGATGATGTAGCAAAAATTATGTGTGCGTCACTTTTTTCTGGCTGCGCTCGTGCATGTAAGCGTCCCACTTGAAAAATTGTGCTCTACACACATGTAGCAATCTCGGCACACAAACCAATACTTCTTATCTCGACGGGGTGTCTAAAATCATCTCCTTTTAAAATAGCTCCAATTATAGCGTGTGTGTGGCAAAAGTGAATAAATTATAGTTATGATGTTGACAGGTTTTGTTTATAAATTAGTTTGTTACGTTATTGATTGTCCTTATTTGCTAAATTATGCTTGTTTCGCGTTCCCACAGTAGATTCTCGCAATTCCTTTTATTGTCGCCACAATGCTAACAATCGCTCACCTTCATCGTTATGCTCATTAAAAGATTTAATGTGGCATTTTGGAAAAAATCACGGGAGCACCATCAACATAAAGGAAGATATAAATAAAATATTTTATGTTTTGTTTTGTCGTTGAAGTAGGCAGACGAACAATAAGTCATATTGTTCTTGGACTCGCTCAGTAATAGGTAAATGGCTAAGTGGAAGAAAATTGTCAGAAAATTATTATAATGACTACGACTTCTGTTGAGTAATATTCTGCTGGTCTTGACAAAATTGTCAATTTATTATTTAACGGAAATCTTGCAAAGTGATACCGGTGGCTGAGGATGGGTACGGAAGGAAGGTCGTAGGTACTGAGAGGTTGATACTACCCAGCATTCGCCTTATCTGTGATATGAGCCATACCACGATGTGATGGTGTGGGGAAACCTCTGAAAAAAAGCCCACACCTGGTCAGGCGGCACTGGGATTAGAACCCGGGACCTCCCGAATGTAAAGTGGCGCGCTAGGCGCTCGGCCACAGTACTCGGTTTACCGGGCTGTGTTTTGTTCCCGTTTTGTTCCGGATACTCTGGTCGGCCAATGAGCGGGCTCAGTCATGCCGCGTTTGGTTCCAACTTTCTGAGAAATCGGTGACGCCGGCCGAAATTGGTTCGCTTTCGTTCACGCGCTAAACGTGTTCGTTTCGTTCACTCCCTCTACAAAAAAGACTGGGGTTCCGTAAAAGCGAGCTGGACAAAAAAGACGATGCTCTTCATCGAGACGACACCGGCTCTGAAGATGGATTCGACAGTTTGTAAAATAAAAATTAAGATTCCACAATTAAAATGTTTAATGAAATGAGGCCAAGGAAATAGACATCCAGGCTGTTAATACATAAATTAAGAAAATTTTATTGTGCTTGTTAAATGTTCGGCTTGTTGCTGGCGGAATATCTCAAGGTTCCGTATTAGGTCCAATTCTATTATACAAATTTTTTACTTGAATTACTTTTCAGATGATATATCCCCGGATTCTACATTTTTAAAAAAATGAATCGCGATCAATTCCTTATCACATCAAGGAATGAAAATAAAATTTGGGAATTCAAAGGGAATTTTGTTTATTATTATTAACATGGTCTTAGCTTACCGTGAGATAGTTAAGCGATAAAAATATAATCTTAAAATTCAACATCATGAAATGTGTTTATTTTTTACATTTTATCCTTCGATTTTGAGATTCAGAATCTCAAAATGATCCAAATTCTGAAAATTTTCGTGATTTCCTTGAGACCTAAAACAGTTTCGGTTCGAGGTGCTTAAAATATGATGCGTGGAGTTTTTATAAATAGAAAACACACCATATTTAAAATATTTAAACACTGCTAGAACTGGAATTTCCAAAAATATTTCTCAACAAATTTTCTCTCTCAACTCACTCGAGAATACTTTGTTCAAATTTCAAGATAGCACTTTATGGTATCACGTAAAACGTTAATTTCTTCTGGTAGATGGTCTCGCTGGAAGATCTGATCTGAGTCCTATAAAACAGTTATGGGATATTCTCAGAATACGTTTTACAGTTCCGTCTTGCCCAGTTGACCTTGTTAACTCACGATGATGAATAACATTTTGCTTAAACAAAAATGATAAAATTCCAATAAGGAAAGCGACTCCGACGAGATTACTTCAAAGAACGAAATAAATCTGGCGATTTTCGTTTTTCCTTAATTTAATTCGCCTTTTGCTCGCGCTGCTCTTCCTAATAATTACATTCTGCTAAAATGTTGCGAAATTATTTTATTTTCTTTCCGAGTTGTCTCTGCTGAGCATCTCTATTTAGAACTAATTTAAATTTAAATTAGATGTTTGATTAATTAATTGCTGCATTAAATGTAACGGCTGGGTTTGTTTTTAAAATCGAACAAGCTATTGCAATTAACATACGTCACTCAGTAAACATCGATTAGACTCTTTTTTTTCTTCATATTTTCCGCATCAAGCTTCCTTACGCGATTTTCATAAATCATGTATCGATTTTTTATCCCAAGAAAATATTGTGTGTGGGCTGAATTAATTTTTAATGTAAATTAGGCGACATTTCGATCTGATACAGATATTTTTTATAACCCACACTAACGGTTCCTTCCATCCATATAAATCTGCTAGTTTATTTTTAATAGAAATGCGTCACTGATTCGTACCATAATTGAAAAAAAAACAAATTAATAACAATAAAATTTACATTTAGAAACACTGGCTGTCAGACATTCCCAAAATGATTAATTCGCATCTTTTATTTAATATATTCCATTTCTCTAATAGTATATTATCTTCGGCGTTTTGTACAGTTAGATAACCTCCTCATCATTCATCACTTTATAATTTATCTGGAGATTTATCCGGATGATTTTTTCCCATTCTGCATAACAGTTTTTTTCTTGGTAACAAAAGCTGTAATGAAGCTGTAGCAAGTCTTGACATTTACTCGTTCGCAACACAAAAAAATCTGCGTGGAACATAACACGCGAAGCGATAAATAATTCCAATGAATCTTTAATAAACTAATTAACGTTAACGTCCAAGGAACGCGTTCCAGATTGCAAACGCCGTAAAAATTGTCCTGGACGGGATTACTCGTATTTGCCTGTCGGGACAAATGTTTGCATAATTTTCCCATATTATTTAATTCGGAAAAATTGATTTCCCATAGAATCTGAGCGCCCGTTTGGAGCTGCGTCTTTAATAACTTGGAGCGATAGAGTTATTAAGATTTGAAAAATTCTTCAATTTTGTCTGCATCAATTGACAAGCTTGTTCGTAATCGCCTTATTCAAGTCATTGCATATTTTAGATTAGATTACAAAAAAAAAAAAATAATTGGACGTCTGACGTTTATTTAACGAAGGAAAACCGGATCTGTCCGCCAACTAAAAAATTAATATATTTTAATGGAAGTTTTAATTGGACTTAAAAGTCTCTAATAGCAGCGGATCTAGTTTTTTCCCTGGCTATAAATAAAATAAGTGACTTTTTACAGTTGTCCTGTTATTTGGTCCGACCGGGCCGGAATCCTCCGGGTCTGGCGGGAGCGAAAGAAAGTGAAAATTGTGGATCGGATTAGTATTTAATTCGGAGGCATCTGATAAGCGGAAAAAATATATTTCGGGGGGAAATGGCGATAACCTTTCTGATTTAGATGGAAAATAGTGGGGATGCAGCACGCAAGCTAATAAATAAACTCATTCAATGTTTAATAAAGTAATTAGTGTAACGTCTTAGATGCGGCTCTTCCAGATTAGATACATGATAAAAGGACAAGATTAATTCGTTCCGGAGGCTACTTCACGAAAAAAGAGATTTATTAGGGTTAGTTGTGGAAGTTTATAGGAAAGATACGAAATTAGCGGACACGCACTAAATATTCAAACAGGCGAGGGTGAGTTATGATGGAAAAATTGTTGGGCAATAAGGGCGGGGGGTGGCGGAGAAGCGGGACAAGGGGAGATATAAGGTGGTTGCAAAGAAAAGGTCACACGAAGAAGGACGAAACGAAAACGAAATTAAAGAAGAGAGAATAAGGAGAAAAAAAGTGTTTGGAAAGATAATTAAAACTTTTTCAGTTAAAAATAAAACAGTGAGAGTTTATTTAATATAAATAAGATACAAAAATAAAAAATAAAAAATAACAATAAAAAGTATGTATGAGTGAAAAACAGTGAGCGAAAGTGAAGTGAACGAAAGAGAAACCTTCACTTAAGTGTAACTATGGATACAGACTCACTTTCTAGAGAGGTATCAAACCAAGAGAATATTTTTCTTGTATTGTTGGTTTATTATTTTTTTAAATTTTTATGTTCTTTATTAAAATAACAACTTTAATTTTTTCTTTTTCATTTTGCAAAGACGCTTGCCTCGTTCGCTTCCATTGCTCATTCTGCCACCTGCTCGTCGTTTCTCTGCAAGACTTCTTCCAATCAAATTAAAATATTTATGATGATAAAACTGACGCCGCGCCGTGGAGAAACTCCTGAACACCGAATGCATCCCGTTCCGCCAAAAACGGCTTTAATTTATTTCTCTTATTGCCGGCGTGACTCGCTGCTTGAATCCTTTATCTGTTTAGAGAATTCCTGAAAAGGATATCTCTCGCCTGAAACTGCGATTTTTAGTAATTCAAGTAGCCGCGCAAGGCAACGCAAAAACCCTCCAAGAACCCATTCCCTCTGTGCAAACGTGAGCAGAAGTAGATCATCATCTTGCATGATTGCCGCTCTTATTGCGTTTATTCCTGCCGTCTCTAAATAATACGTCACGTCTCCGCCATTATTTTTAAGCTAAATAAATCGTTCGACTCGCTTTCGGTACGGTTTTTTCTCCGGGAAAAAATTAAATTAGTACGTTTCTAACGGGCAATTAGCCGTACACCGAAAAATGATTGATTATAGTTATTTTGTGGAAATTGTAAAGTGGGGCCTTAACCTGTAATTTCGATCGTGCTCGCGTATTACGGCGATTTACGCGTTTGTCTGTTGCGATAAAAGCACGGAAAAACACGTTTCTCTAATTAGAATCGATTAAACAGCCACCGGATTTGGATTAAGGGGTGGTTTAGCGCTACCATGCGATCTGGGGCCGGCGATGGCACGGAAAGCGTTTCAGGGGGCTGAAATTCCGGGACGGTGCAGCCAGAAAAAATATTATTTGAAACAGGGCTAGAAAAGAAAACGTGAAAAAAATTTACAAAAACAAATAGAATGAGACAAAGATAAAGAAACTGAACGAAAGGAAAGCAGGAGATAGATGAGGGTTGTATCTGTTAAATATACTGGGCGTTAGAAAAAACATTGAAGTGAATCAAGAGAGGGAATGAAATGAGGGAAATTGAAAAATAAATAGAAAAATATAGGTACAATTACTAGAAAAAGATGAAAAGGTACATTCAGAAATTAATTTGTTTGGAACAGCGTGTGAATTTTTGGACGTACGTCTTCTGCCGGTTTGACATGAAGTTGGCGTTATGTTCATATCCGTAAGTTTAATTTGAGGTTAGGTGTTAAAACGCAAGCCAAAATGGCGGAAAGAAAATGTCCTGTCGTTCTGTTGTCTCGTTAAGATTACAGGTGAAGCATTTTCCACCTCTCGACCTTGCGTTTCTGACACAGTGAGCCGTCCATTGTTTATTTGACGCCCCTGATCATGATATCCCTAACAAGCTCACACGTTAGATGTACACGCTACACGGTCCAGCGTCCACAAGAGCGTGGATGTGGAGCGGGCCTTAATTAGACCGAGTCCAATTAAGATCCTATCTGGCGCGATAATAATTGAGAAAATATCTTATTAAATCAAGAATCGGTCTCAAAATCGTAATTCTCGCGATCGCCGCCTTACGGGAAAGCCGAATTAAATTCATTACCGACAGTTATTTTAATAAAGTTTAAAGTAGCACCGCTTAATTTCGTTCCACGGCCGGATTTATTAGAGCCAAGTTGAAAATGTAGAATAAATCGATTCTACCGTTACCTCGATTCGCCATACTTTTTTGCTGTTTAATATTCAGCCGCTATTAAATTATTGTTTAGGTCTGTCAAGTCGCCAATAAATAATTACCGGAGTCGGCTACCGAAATCGGAACGGTAATGGCCTTTTAATGGTTCTTAAATAGACCAATCGGCAAGTTCAACACACTTGTCTGGGCCGATAAAAAGAGCACCAACGAAAGTAATTGTGTTTGCGCGATGCTGTGTGCAGTGGGCCACGGAAGTAATGTCGCGACGGAGGCGCCCCTTGCGGACCACCGGCAGAGCCGCGACAACTACAAGAATATCCACCGGTTTTTTCCGCTTTGAAAATTTATATTCCATTATGCTCCTTATGGTAATAACTCTTAACGGTGTCTTTTGCGCGTGTTTCCTTTCGTTGGTGTCGCCTCCACAATCACACAATTTTCTAATTTGACAATCCGGACTGCACAAGCTGCTCGCAAACTGTTTTGCAAACATTCAACCCGCAATTTATAAAATATTCCTTTCCAACTGGTTACACAAACAGCATACCAGAACTGAAGCTTGATCTTCGCAGCCTGACCTGTCAGTGCACAATTAAAGCCAGTCGGTGCAATTATTTTTATTGGCGTGCTCTCCGCCGGCCGTAAAACTCGAGACGCCATTTGCAAAAATGGCGATATTTGGGTCGACCATGCGATATGTCACAGTCGACTTTGTAATGATGTTGGTAGTACCGAGAAGTTGACTTTTCAAGTCTAACGAGGTGGAACCGTGTCATATTAACCACATACGGGCCATGGAAATTCTTGCGGAGTAACAGAAAAGATGCAGGCCGACCGCATAAGCGAAGGAGAAAACCGGTACAGGATCAAATCCGTGAAATCAATGATGATGATGACGGTGTTATTAGGCTTTGGCATGTGATATGGTCTAGCGCTCCAAAAAATTTTGCGCAAAAAACAGAAAGTGAATCTGGTCTAGTCTGGAACTTTTGTCTCCCAGAAAGACACTCAAAAAGTTAATTGGTTCGTGTCTGGTTGGATCGGCTCGATGCGTACATTATTTCGGCAAAAACAAGCTCTTTGAACTGTTTGGTACCGCCACGAGCACCCGATTTGTCCCCAATTGAGTTTACATAGACTTGAATGTATTTTGTAAGAGCCGAAGTAATAATAATTTTATGAGAAAATAAACGTTCAGCTAGTTTAGCATTAAAATTATTGTTGGTACTACCTTGGTGGTAGACTCGTAAAGAAAACAAACAATAAACCGGTACGGGAGAAAAATTATGTACACTAAAGAGCCAAAAACCTTGAAAGCGCAAGTAAAAAGGTGGTACCGGTGGGAACCATCTCTTTGCCTTTCTTATCAGAACACTCTCGGCTTCGAACCACCTGGGCGCTCGCTTTCATACCATTGTGCCATTATCAAATGATCGCAATGCAAACTAGCTAAATTTGCATAACGATGAGTACTTATTGCATATCGTCGTGGTACGGCTTGCGCAAAACCAGAAACGCTAAAAAGTACTGTTAAGGCAAGATCCGAGCTTTCGATGACAGAACAAACATCCATTAATGTTGCAACCTTCCATTTCTTGGAGGAATAAAATACAAATTACTCCTTCTGTTGTAGACGGTGGGGCGGTACTCGCAATGACAGTACCTGTACTTATCTGCAATTGCAACTTTTTTTCCTAAATAATTAGACTAACACGAACCGGAAATTGAAAAGTCTACCGGGGAGAACGGGAAAATATCGCGAAACCATCAAAAATCGAAAAACAATAGGACCAGGAAGAGAGTACCACTGGCCGTGACCAAAACGGTAAGTTCGAGGAATCGAAGTGTTCACATGATTAAAATAACTCCCGGACTTACGTGATTTTGTTTTTTATCGGCTGGCAACATCCCAATTTATTTAATTCTTATGGTAATGAGCTTTGATGGTAATTAGTACCACCGGGTGAATAAGTGTAGTTGCAACAGCGAACAGTTATTTGCGTTTTCGTCGAGATAAAAAATTTACTGTCATGATAAATGGAATTTTATTAGACGGTTATCTCTCATAAAAGAATATTATATTGCAGAGGTATCAAAGTGACTTGTTGCGAAAATACAAGCTTTCAGGTACTCCATTCTTCAGACATTAGAGCTTTTGTTGACCATGACAGCAATCACCGAAATTATTCTTCGTCACAACAACACAAGAGACCCATTTTGAAGCGAAATGGTCCAGTCATCGGACCCCTAACGGCACTCTTTGTTTTGGTACTTGATAGTACCGAGTCACTGCAGCAAATGTTTCCTAATTTCGCGTTCGGAAACAAAGTCATTAGAGCTCATTGTCCACAGTTTGAAACGATCGTTGTTTCGCGGTCGCAAATGGTACCACCCTCGCGTCTCCACCGGAGACAAGGACGCAAAAACTGAAGAATTTCGTCTGACGGGTATGCAAAAACGGTACCACCCTCGCTCACAAAAGTGCACTTTCGAGTCCTTGCACCGTTTGACATTTGAGCGGTACCGATTTGGAATGACCGTGGTACCCTTGCGAAACCCGCGACGGTATTGTTATCTCGTCGAGACTCACCTTTCGCCGAACATATCGCCAAGAAGGTACAGAAAAACGGTAGCACTTTCACTAACATCGCGGGTACTTTTCTGGATCACTGTACAATCGAGGAGTCACTGGATGGTCACCACGAGCCGTCACTTGTCCGTTTGAGAAACTGTATGAAAGTGAAATGGTCACAGTGTTTGTGTCATTTCTTTGGCACGGTGTGAGTGGGTTGCTTAGCTTAAGTGACTGAGATCAAACTGAGTGTGTTTAGCAGGTTTGGTGGGCTGTTCTCTCTCCACTCACCTGGTCATGCTGCTTTACCTCGCCTTGTGTTAGTGTCTTTCTTGCTCGCCGATTGCCTACCTGCGCGCTATACAGGACGGCTCAAGCACCGCCGCCGGCGACCTTGTCGCCAGTGGATCGTACCACAACGACCGTTTTTTATTTCACAATAAACAAAGAAAATTGAGAGTCGGAGCGGAGATTTTAACGCGAGAGCAAGAGGCAAGAGACACAAAAGTTGAGCAAAGTAACAGCGAAAAAATCAAAAGTAGACAAACAATAAAATAAACACAAAAAATTAAACAAAGAGAAAAAAGCTTAAGTAAATACTAGACATTATAAAATAAAAGAAAATGGAATAAATGTGTAAAACAAATGGAAGGTAATAATAAAGCATGGGCAAAGAGTAAAAGTAAAATGAAATTAAAATGAAAATTATAATAAATCACAGGTTGATAAATTACAAGAAAGTATAGATATAACACAAAATATATGGAAGAAGATAAAAGTAAGGAATCCATATGGAATTAGAAATACGATAAAAATAATAGACCAAAAAGAAGATTAACGAAACTGAAAAAAATCTTATAAAGGAAGAACAAGAATAAGACAGAAATGTAATGAATTAAAAAAAAAGGAAAAATATTACAACAGTAGAAGATAATAACAAATAAAAAAAAATAAAGAAAAGTAAAAATTAACTCCAGTATTAAAATTTAAAAATGAATATTATGAAAACAAAATAAAAGAAATAATTAAAGAAGAATAATTAAAAAGAAAAAAAAATATTGTATACAAGAATGAAAGAAACAAAGAAACAAAAAAAAAAAGATTGTTTAGCAAAGTATGAAGAATAATAAATATGTAGTTAAAAAGAAATGTGAAAACTATGTACGATAAAGAAAACTAGAATGAATGAAATATGTAATAGAAAAATAGAATCAAGTTTTTTAAATATATCGTGTGATGAAATAAATGTCAACCAACTCTGCTTTAGAATGTCATTTCTTCCATTTAAATGTGTCGAATGACAGTCTAAGACAATTATGAAATGGAATTTATTCAAAAAATCAACAACGAAAATATGGAGAAGCAGTTTAAATAACGTTGTAAAACAGTAATTTTATGTACTCACAAGCGGACGAAAAGTAACTCTTTTTCGGACGCACTTTTTCGGACGCTGACCGTGGCGCCATCTGTTGCCCTGTTTAGTAAGTTAGCAACGAAACCGACAAAACCGACTATTGTCCTGTCACCATAAATTATGTAAATAATTATGTAATTGTATTGAAAATAGTACAGTTCTAGTTTTGTTGACAAACTGATTACAAATATGTACCATTTAATAAATTGTTAATATGTATTAATAAATGTATCTACATATTTGAAAAAGGTTTCCAATGATGTCTTTTGCTTTGTAGTTCATAAAAAATTTAATGTGCAGCTCTGCCAAAAAGTGCCTTTTGTCCTCGCCGTTTCAAGCCTCGGCGGCGCCTCGGCCAGAAAACTCAGACTCGGACGAAAAAAATGCTTTTTTTGGCCTTGATACACAAATAACTATTTTGGCAAATCTTGTTGTAAATTGCTAAGAATCAGGGAGAGAATAATGTGTGTTCAACCCTAAAACGAGGTAAACCGTAGAATATTACTACTTTCTATTGAGATAACGGAAAAAATAAATAAACTTGTAAACACAGTAAAAGGCATTGACTTGGAGAAAGGTCTGGAAAGATAAAGAATTGTAAATCTATTATTTATGAGAAAAAAGTTTTTATTTTCTGAGCTCTTCCTACTCAAATCCGTGCCAATTACGACCGTGACTCATCTCGTCCTTTTGTGGACCTCGCGACCGTTTACCACGACAAAAACCAACATTTAAAACATCTCTCCGAAGATCACAACGATCCGTCCACTCCTCAAAGCCCACTGTCTCTTTTTCACTTACAGTTTTTCGCGACATTCCGACACACTCGATTTTTTACCGTCGAAGCGGTAAGCGGCCGCCTCCGGTCATCCCGGAGCCGTCACCCAACCAAAATACCACTGTCGTAATCACCTGATGAAATATTCATCAGACCCATCACGACCCGAACCACATGGCGAACACGTAAAGAGACGCAAAAGTGAATTCACGCCTCTCATTATTCCACTTGCGGCAGGTCAAGATTACGTAATTCCGTGAAACAAGAGAGGGCCTCGGGCGGCGCCTTGGGGGAACCACCGGATGCAGCGTTTCGGCGAACGGGCTTGGGCAAATTCAGTTATGGATTTTTTGCCCATTGTGAGCCGTAAGTGGTGCAAAAAAGGATGACTGGGCTGTTCTCCAGGATGGGCCGAATTGACAGTTATTGTTTGACTTACACCGATTAAAAGCACTCAAGAAGACACTCTTAGAGCCGTCGGAAAGTTTAACGGAACGATTTGGGCAAGGTTCTCGAGTCTTCGAAGCGCAAGTGATAGTTACAAGTGCGCAACATATAGAAGTACATATTTGATTTGATAGAAACGTCATTGTTGTCGATCGATTCAGTCGGAGAAGATTAATCGACTTGCAGATTCCTAGTAATTACTCTGTCGATTGTTATTGCCCATCAAAGAGTTCCATTAACTCGTCAGACAAAGCCCAATGGTCACCTAATGTTTAGCTCTTAATTCAGGCGTGCTAATTCTGTCGACACCCTCGTTTGGCGAAGACTCCGAGACAAAGCGGAACTATTTCTCACACGTCAGCAAAAATACTCCGAAAGGATAACTGCATCCTTCAGCCTGTCTCGAACAGCGCGATTTATTTACGCCATAACGAGGCCATCCTGGTCGAATTTTTCAAGATATTTGCAAGATTCTGAATCATTAATAAATTACGAAATGAACAGTTAGCTGACGGGTCGTTAAATAAATGTCTATATTAATAAACGGCTGTTAAAATATTAATATGTCGAATTTCCTCGCTAAGCATCCTTGTAAACGAGAAAAGTTTTAATTGCAAAAATTTTAATTATTTTCTCTCTTGTGATTATCTTGTTGGGTTTTGTGTGCGAAACGGATAATTTACAGCAGGGATTCAATAAATTATTGTTATATTCCTAGTTTCAAGCTGTGAGGCTAATCCGGAGATAATCTAGAGGCGTCGTTTGCAACTGTAAAATCATTTCGATCGATAATGATTAATAAATTTTAAACAGCAACGAGCGTAATGAGTGTCCTGTTCAAAATCCACCGCAAGTGGCAGTGTTTTGCATTCATTTTGTTCTATTGTTGCCGCAGGGGCCGATCAAGTTATTGTTTATTGACTTAAGTCGTCACAAACTCAAGTGTGCTCAGTCAAATTTATTTTCTGAGAGTGTCTTGGTGGAATGTCCTGTGATTTTTTTCAGTATTGTAACCCGTTTGGACGTTACCATCTTATTAACAAATAAAGCGAATTAAAACGACAAAAAATAAAGAAAAAAAATTAACTCTCTTTAGAAATTGTTTATGACAATTTGTTCATTAAAAAAATAAAGAGAAAAATCTGAAAATGTTTTCATTGAACGGAAAAAGCACCGGATCTTTTTTTCGTCCCTTTAAAAGTTTTGGAATATCTAAGTTACTGTAATAAAAAAAAAACAAATGCGCTGAATGTGCAAAAATCTAGAGAATATTGGGGTCTATTCTGTAATTTACCTGTTAATTTTAACACACTCTAAAAATTCGTAACCATGACGATGACCAATCAGAGAAACATATTTATCTAATATTTTAACAGGTCGTTAAATTTAAACAGGATGTTAAAAAAATACAGAATAGACCCCATTATGTGCCCGAAAAATTAGTTACTGTAAAATTGTTTATAAAAAAATTTAACCATAAATTAACAAAAACTTTTTAAAAATTCTTAAATAATAATTAGATAAATAGATAAAATAGTGAATAGATAAGTACAATTTCGGTTTGTCATTTGTGTTTTATAAACAAATACCAGTGTATCCTTTAGCGGACAAAAAAATCTACAGTTTAAAAAAGAATGTGATAAATGGTACACGCATTTCAAATTTAATGAATAATGTAAATTCTGTTTTGCAGAGGTAAAAATCGAAGATGACTCCTTATTGTTATTAAAAATGTCTTTACAGTATCTAGAGTGCGTGAATTTAATTTGACTATTGATTATTAGTAAAAATTTCACGATACACAACACATTTAAGCGGTTTAAAAAAATTTTGTCTGTCTGCTTTTTTGCTTGAATCCGGTTAACTCAAAAACTAATCTATCGATTTTTTTCAAACAAAATTTGTCAGAAAGAGAAACTTTCTAGTTGTGTTTTGCATCTTGCTTCATCACGATGTGATGTCAAAGAGCTCCGCAACAATGAAGAATGCGTGCCGTGGTGTAGTAAGCTTGCCTCGTTGATTTCAATTCCGGATTTTAATCTAAATGGCGTGCAATCATTTGACCTTAGACCTTGAGATTTCCCACGTTACAATTCTGCAGGCCCAAAGGTAATTTTTAATTTAATCTTAGATTTGACACACATCCATAATCAACGCAGAATTATTTTGTTGTCTGAATATTCCTTGCAGTTGGTTACTCTGTTGAAAAATATTTTCTTTCGAATATTAAAATACCGTTTCGTCGATTTCTTCAAAATAAACGAATCGTGTTATGAGTAAATATTTGTATTTTGCATGAGCTAGTTGTTCAGTGACCTGAATTCATCACGGTACAATTTTCCATGTTATGACTGCAATAAAGACACTGTAATTTCTGTAAAATCTTGTATTAACAATCCATTCTGTAAGAAACGTACCGCTTTGTCACAAGTTTATTGTGCATTTTAGTGCCCAAGGCAGACTGTCGTGCCAATAAAGACTGTTCCAGTTTAACCATTTCGAATAATATACAAAGTGAGTCAGCAACATTAAACTATCCCGATGGGGCTCAAACCGATAAGAACCAAAGAAAAAAAAATAATTGAAAATCAAAATAAAAAATTCTACATGGTTTTTCTTTCATTTCTTAAGATTGCATTGGTCTAGTTCTAGTTTAATCTGTTCAAATATATAGAGTGAATCAGAAAAATTATATCTCTCTATTTCTTTTTTAATTTTTCTTCTCTTAAAAATAAAATAAAAATCCAAAATTAAATCTTTAATATCGCTTTTCGTTTTCGTTTCCTGAGATACATAACGTGAAAAGTGGTATATAACTAAATATATAAACTTTTCTGTTTATATACCTAACTTGACATCTGTCAAAGATAACCTCAAAATTTAAAATTAATTAATGTTTTTTAAGACTTTGCCCAAACGAACACGAAAAACGTTATTCAATATTCGTGCGCTGTCACTATTCAGGTATTCGGCCTGTTTTGCAATACTCGGCTACCGCCTCGTGCTTCAAATTTCGGCCTCATATCTGAAAAGTAATCTGACAGCACTACTCATACGAAAATAACTATTGTGGTGGTTCGACTTTCAAAAAAAGTGTCACAAATTGCTTTCTTGTTTAGTTTTTGTTTGACTCTTAAAACTGATAAAGAAAAACTTGCAAAACATTTCGGAGATAACATTTTTTAACTGGTCTTCTATTACATTTTACGACACGCCAAACCACAACACCACAATACCAATTTCGACTGAAAAACCTCACCCAAAGCATTGTAGATGTAATGATACCCTAGTGTCTATTACATCGCGTGTGCTGTGTTCGTAGACGTCGCCGCAATTATGTCGTATTAAGCTCTCGCCATTCTCTACACTTCCGCAAGGATGTATTGTCTATTTTTTATTTTTCGAATCTACACTGTTTTTACGCAAGACCCAATTATATTTAATTAGCCACATTCGACCTGACACGCTGTTAAAATTGTTGGAACTGTGAACCAATCGGTTCATTTCTGGCGCCAACGGATTGCGAAAGTCAAAAATCGCCAAAAAGTGTCATTATTTTGACAGATTCATTTGTTGTGTCGGCGAGAAAAACGAATTTCACAGGAAGTGGAGCTGACGTGAACACAATGGTTTGTGTAGTGAGTTGTTGTTAATTTGGCAAATTCAAAAAAAAAATTCAAAATTGGTTTTTGGGAGATTTTAGGCGGTTGTTCAGAGATATTAAGTGTTGCATCAGAGTAATAAGTGCAAATGGGTGGAAAATTAATATGTAAAAGAGTAGACAGTAACATTTCTCAATTCAGAAAAATCCAAAATTTTCAAAATTTTTCGTTGACATTATTTTAGTCAGTTGTGTCGAGACAAGAGTGAGTTGTTCTCGAGGAACGTTTGCATCTGACGTCTCAAAATTATAAATAGACTTAGAACAGGTACAATTAGTGCCCACAAGATGCTTTCAAAATTTGTCCAAAGTCAAAAACCGTCAAAATTTTACTTTTACGCCCAGGGAACGACATTAGGAGAGTCAACTGAAAAATGTTTGTTTCTTTCATTTCTCACACGAGTATGTGGCGCCAAAAATGTCCAAAACGCAGTGAAAGTAGTGGCACTTCGTCGAAACCTCTCCGCACGTCGGCGGCACCGTTTTGTGCCGCCATTAGCACCATTGTTTAGCTCTTCCCTAATTGCTTAATTGTGAATTTCGCCGGCATCCAATCGAAAAAAGAAACTTCCGCGTTTGATCTATAATTAAGGTGATGTATCCACCTCGACCGCTCCATTCATCTCCCGGAGTGACTGACGGGTCAAGCAAAAAACCACCGACTCGGTTCGAAACTCGGCCGAACAATTATTTATGTAATTGATAAGCCTCCCGATATCTTCCCAGTTCCTTCGCAATTAAATCCTAACTGTAATGCAAATTATTTTATAAACAAGGCGCTTACGACGAAATCAATGCATTATCAATTAACACTATTCGGATGTTGACCTACGCGTTACGCGGGCCTAATTGGTCGACTTAACTGTAAACTGGCTAATTATTTGCCGACTAGGTTTTGTATTCGGGCCGAAATTTATACGTTCGGTTTTTTCATGGCTTATAAATATTTAAGCGAAAACGATTCGACGAATTTTTTTCCGAATCGGAGGAGATTAGAGAGCTTCATATTTACAGCGCGTTTATTATTCATTGTGTTTACATAAGCGGCAGAATAAACAAACCATGAATTTTGAATTTCTATGACCATTTCCTCCATAAATCTGAATGTGCTGAGATGTACCACAATGGCGGATTATGCTACTCACGAACCCTCAAACCCACACGATAAAAATCAAAAGATGTCAAAAGACGTCTCTAGAGTAGTTGCGTTTGCATTAATGTCATATTTTTATTGCAAGTATTGCTATAAAAATTGTAACAAATTACAACTATACTGAGTTCACTTCAGCTGTAATAAAATCACGTGACTTTTGACTGTTTTGTCGGTACTAGACAAGACATGAAACGCTGGGTGCCAGTGTCGTGCAGTTAATTTAATATGTTATGTATTTAGTTGATATAATTCTATTCGAATTATCTCAACAAGGTTATGCTATGTTACGCCACTGAAGTATATTTTTCGAATGACTCGCAACCAGATGCGGGTTTTTTTCGCAACTGATCGCGTGATGCGCACGTGACTACTCTATTGCTTAAGTGAACGCAGTATAGGTTCTCTTAATCTAGGACTTACTGCACCAGAGCCTACGAAAGAAAGAAGTCTTTGCAGTTCTATGGTTTTTAATTTTAATAGATCTCTAATTCTATTTTCTTATTTGTAAACAATTTTAATAAAAACTTATTGAAACTGAACTGTTACAAAATATTTGAAATACACCTTGTATATATGTAAATACATCTAGCTTTAGATGACGCAACAACTAATTATGTCTCGCTGATAAAGTTGACTAGTTTAACGGAATTTTAAATCACTATATTTAAAAATGTTTCTTTGTGGAATTTGTGTTACATCAACAAATTATTGAATATTAAATAAGGAATTTAATAAATTTACATTTCTTACAAATAATACTAAATAAAACAATGCAAGAAATATTGTCCTTGTTTTTATCCAAACTTTTAATTCTAATATCTATTCATTATTCCAGTACCTAATCTGTTACTGCTATATACAGGGTGACTTTGAAAGTTGTGCAGATATTTTAACCAGTGGTAGAGCTCCACAATAGGTATCGATTGAGCCAATAATGCCTTATACAAATGTTGATATATTTCGAGAAAAGGGGGCTAAAAAAATTTTTGGGAGCTACTGAATTTTATAAAAAAATGGGTCAAAAAAAATCATCCAAATAAAAATCCTCGATTTTTCAATCCCTAGAGAATGTGGCGGAGCAAATTATGCTTGGAAAATCAGAATCTTCCTTATTTTGTACCTACCCCTTAATTTACACACTGTGGAAACTTTTTATACAGAATTATTATTATTATTATTATTATTCCAACAGGATTTTTATCTACTGGACTAGAAATGTATTGTAGGTACTGTTTTATTACTTCATCTACAAGCATGAATTTCAAAATCTAGATTCTCTGGAAGAATATTTAAAATATTTCGCATATAATGCGCCGTATTTATTCAAATCATTTTAATCTTGTATTTTATGCTTTACGCATTAGTTATTTTCCCGGAATAGTAGCGAAATTTTTGTCAGAATTGTACAAATGGCAAACAACAAATTCCAGATGTTTACTCTGCAAAAGCAGATGCAGATGTTGCATTTATACCCACATTTCCACAATACTTGACAGGTGAACAATTCATGCTGGCGGAAACATCACTATTTCATTACTGCTGCAATGGAATCTAACGAGAGAAATTTTGTCACTGCTGCCACATGTAAAGATTAAATTAAAATCAAATACCTGAATGTTCGTTAATTACTCTATTAATGCACTCAATTTACTTACCCTTTTGTCATCAAATCTGGGGTTGTTGAGCCAATTGTCCCTCTTGAAAAAAAATCTCATGCAATTACTCGTAGCACTACTAATAATAATAATGGAAGTACAGCAGTCCGTCGTAATTAAGTTTCCAAAAGATTCGTTATCTGTAACAGTACAAATTTCGAAGTAGATGAATATTTACAGCAATTATTACTGTAGCGTAAATTTCAGGAATTCCGCCGCTTCCTTGCGAGATTTATCTGCGATAATCACCACATGCATGTCAAATAATTGACACTGTTCAAGAATTAGAACACCGTGAGAAAGGCTCAACTGTTGCGAGAACAATACAGCGCCGAAGATTAATTGTCAGAGTAAAACATGCGAATGAACGAATCAATTGTGGCAATTTCGAGACACGCCACAAGAGACAACAGAAAAAATCGCAGAAACTTATTTCACAGCAAAATGAATTCTAGTCGAAGTGAAAGTTGTGATTACGGATTTAATTAGACCCAAAAATTTACTTTCTTGCAGCAACTCAAGAATCTTCCGAAATTAAGACAATTTTTAACACCAATTGTGCACTTAAGTAACGTCATTAGAGAATTAATTATGTCGCCGGCCGTGTATCTGGAGATCTCCTAATGATGGGACACTTGCGCTTATCTGGAAAAAACAATGGGACAAAATTTTATTTGTTATGAACCGGAAATCACCCAATGGACCGACCGTTCATTTAATTAAACTAACTGAACCGGCCGGAGCGAGTATTCACAAGAAAACGTATCTGTACAGAGTCTAGAGAGATTAGTGAATCTAGTTTAGTTAAGCTTAAGTGAAATCTGGGCAAAAGAGAATTTTTCTCACCAAGATTAACATGCTGTAGTGCGGCAATAAAATACCAATTACGGACATCCCCCCCTCCCTATTGTGGACATCTCCAGTCATCTTTTCTCATTACTACAACTTCTCCTTGTTATGTTACAAATTTCTCATTGCAAACACTCATTACTGCGGACACCTTGTTACGTAGCAAGTTCTCATTACGGACACCCCCACTGCGGACAAAACGTTTACTGTCGTTGTCCGCAATAGGACAGAATAAGACAAAACGTTCTTGCAAGAGAAATAAATGATTTCTAGGAATTGTAATCGTAAAATAGGATGTAAGAGAATTTTCTAAATTTATTGGATGGCTGTGTAAATCCCCGAAAGCTCGATGGACTGGTTGAAATGTGGGCAAAAGGGAATTTTTCTCACCGAAATTAACATCCCGTAATGACCGCTTAGTGCGGTAATAAAATTCCGCTCCGCCCATAAATGCTGATGAGTAGAAGAGTCGCTGCTACATCATTAGCAGCTATAAATTATTATTATTTTCGACATCGGTGGAATTAATAATGCTGGTTTATGTCAAAACCGGACCCGAGACCGTGTCGGGAATCAATCGAGGTATCGATCTACTTGTCGGGGATGTTAAGTACAGGATGTCATAGATACTTTATTGAGGAGAGGCGACACCACTGCTAAAGGACAAGGACAAGATCTTTTTCTCAATTTTCTCAATTTCAAAATAAATTTAATTGTACTCATTTTAATAGGAGCTGTGTAACAATGGAATTGCATAAGTTTGCTTAAACTGATTAAAAGTATGTTAAGTCATATTTTCTAGAATAAATTACCCGAGTTATGTAAGTGCATCAGTTGCACAATTAATTACTCTTGTTTCAATAATAATTACTCTTGGTCATAATTATTACTTAGTTTTTTTATCTGTAGGTCGTTGACCCTGATTTAAATATATTTGCCCTAAAGGCACACCAAAAGATAATTCTTTGACCAAAGTGGTAAAAAGTAACAGTGTAAAAGGCGAATACCTAGTTTGACAGACTTCATAGAGAATGAAGGTGAAAACGAAATTAAATTTAAACAAATACAGAGATATGTACGGTGTAGTTAATTTTTTTAAGTAAATCAAAATGCCTTTAAAAAATATAGAAAACCGTAGCGAAGAGTTTTCATTTAGGATCACTCAAACACTGTTGCTAAAAATTATTCATATTAGTTATTTATTCAATATGTGTAGAGGTGTTGGATTCTCTCATGGGTTGTGACCTTGGAAATATGTGCGCGAAGGCGGAGCGATAGCCAGTGAAAAATCTGTACATGAAAACTGAAAACGTAACGGATGACGATGTTTTCCGGTCGATTTGTTGCGCCTACTTGAGACCGATATTTTTCGTTTGGCGCAGATATGACTCACAGCCCATGAGAAAATCCAACACCTCTACAAATTATACTTTTTCAAGTGGGAAATTGTCACACCCGAGCGTAGCGAGTGTTGGCATAACACGGGTTTACACAAGTTGCCTACGTAACTTGTTCCAAGACCAGATTTTAAAGATTATGAACCTACTAAAATTGAAATACAGGGTGTCGCAAAATTAACGTATTCCAAGTCGGGGGTCTTGTAGGGAAAAATCTCAGGAATTTCGAAAAAATAAAATAAAAAATATAGGGTGGTCTTTACAAAGATATATAGGTCTGAAGGTTCAAACTTTTCTTCATGTTTTCTTCAAATAAAAAATATAAATGGTTGACATTCATTTTGAAATATGGTGAGGATGATTATGTAAAATATTAAATTATAAATGAAAAGACATTTCTTGAAAAAACAGCTTTATCTCGAAAAAATAAAAGTTTTATTTTTCCAATTTTTGTTCAAAAGGGAAGTACAACATAGCTAGAATATTAATCAGGTACTTTTGAACAAATATTGGCAACTTTGATATTTTTTTCAAAGTGACAGCAATTTTTTTTTTTACATTTTTACTTGGTTAATAGGATATCCCCTACTAACCCCGAACTCGGAATACGATAATTTTAAAACACCCTGTATATCTAGTAACAAACATGACTTATATTGAGTATCCCCATGACTCCATTAACGTAGTCACAGCTGGCTAAATGTGAAATTTAAAAATCATCCGAGATACGTTTCTGAACCTATTCCTTCATCAAATTCCTTGTAATCATGTTAAATTCCCGAGATATTAATTAAATTTAAAATTACTTAAATATTGTGCACGTACGTATGAAATGAGTAACGAATTTAAGTAAAAAGGAGCTTACCTTGATTGTCTATGGAGAAGAAACTTCACTTTGCACCGAAGAACGCAATTAATCTTTATGTAGGTCAGTAACTAACTTAATTTAAATTTTAATTTAATTTTAAAATGTCTTATTCTCTCAGCTTTAGATTTGTACTCTTGTTGTGTTGTACGATTTGGATAAGCTAATGTCTTTTCCATGTAAAAGATTAATGACCCTCTGTCCACTGACGGACGTCAATTATAAAACTGAGACAGTGGAAATCTCTATTCACAGTTACTTCCCGTCAGTAACAACGAAAGTAATTCTTTAATCTATAAAATTAGCGATTATTACTCTCAAAAAATTAAATTAAGAGAACTTAACGGATGGTCGAGAATACGAGGAAAGATCGGATCAAGAAGTAACAATAACTTCTACTTTATGTGATATATCGGCTGTTCATTTAAATTTATCCTCAAAGTAGGCGTTGAAGAGTCGATTGTGAACGCACCATGAATTACAGATCACGGATCAGCTGTTTAAATCTAACTTTTTGCATTGTTTGTGTTTTTACGAGTGGTGCGTTCACAATCGACTCTACAACGCCATCTTTAAAGACAAATTTAAATGAACACCCGATACATTTACAAGATAAAAGTGCAAGACTGATTCATTTTGAGATTTTTGTGTCTTTTGCAATGTTGATTTTACTGAAACTAGACAAATTGTGGAGCTTTCTTTTGCGCGGTTCAGTCGCAAAAAATTGAGAATACAGAACTGAAACAACTTTATTTCATTCTTGCTTGATCACTCATATTTGGTCCGAATCAAAGTGCTGAAAGTGGCAAAACTTTTCCGGTTCTTCTTATCAACCCGCAGCATCTTTGGTGAAGTTGCGGCGCAACTCTCCGAGGAGAAAGGCCTAATCGTGACTTCCGCCGCTGAATCGACACGATTTGACACGTTAATAATTAACAATTTATTGAGAAAATTAGAAGAGAGCAGTGAACAGGAGGAGCATCGCGAGGAGCACAACGGTCGACGTCGGCGCCGCCCCCGCTCCCGTCGGCAGCTTCCTGCATTGTTCCTTGTGGAAGCCACGTATAAAAGTTTTGCTGTCCCTCGCCAACAAACATATTTGGTATTCAGTATCGTTCCCCTTCTGGCGTGTTAGGTTAGCGGCGATGTCGATCTCCAAACTTCTTTTAAAATAAGGCAAAGTTACTTCATAGACGACGCTCCTCGGATCCTTTATATTCCTGACGACGACGTAAGGATCCGCTATATCGTCGTTCCTCACCACTCTCCATTTCACCTTCAGCTTGTTCTTCTTCCTGGAAACACACATATTTAGGGGTGAACCGCGCCCGGACTAATTGTTCCTACAGGCTCAGCTCCCTGAACCGCAAGTCGGGCGTTATATCATATTCTCCGGGCTGCGTCTCCATTATCCTTGAAGTATTAACATTAGTGGGGCAATTCAGTCTGTCATCGGGAAGTTCAAATAATGTCTGGCCCGACAGGTAAGGGGGCCCGGCGCACTTTATCGATTTGTACAAAGCCCCCACGAACAGTTCCCCGTCGAGGTAGCGTTTCAGGGGGCGCACGAAGCAGTCGCAGTTCAGGGGATTTCCTGCAAAAATTAATGTTACAACAGGATTTTGTTGCCTTGTTGTTTGATTATCCCAAGGTGAAACACCTCTTGGAACTGTGTAAATATTTAAGCCATGTCCCACGAGATTCCCGACATAGGCGAGACAGGCTCAGGTATGTAAATTATCTTCCGGGATTAATTAATAAATACCCCGGAAACCACAATATTCTCATTACATTAACAATAATAATCAGACGCTTTACGACTAATTTTACCAACTGCACTGCAATTAATGCCGACTCTTGAGCAAGCCATTCCAACATTACACATTACTGGAAGTGTAACCGACAGCTGAATATATTACAAAACCTGAAGTCTCCCGTTACGGACACTTCCCCACTATTGCGGAAATTTCCCGTCGTCTTCTCCCATTACGGACACCCCCAATTGTGTTTCGTGGCAAATTTTTCATTACAAAAATCTCCCACTACTACGGACAATCCTTTTATGCGCCAAACTTCTCATTACGGACACCCCCCAGTGCGAACAAACCGGTACTTTTGCGTTTCGTCTCCCATTACGGATACTCCGCCTCTATTGCGGACATCTCCCGTCATCTTCTCCCATTACGGACACCCCCCGAATTGTGTTTCGTCACAATTTCCTCACTACAAACATTTCCCACTTCTACGGACAACTCCTTTGTGCCGCAGTCTCATTACGGACACCCTCCAGTGCGGACAAACCGGTACTTTTGTGTTTTTTGATGGAAAAAAATAAACTAAACTCTTTTGCAAGAGAAATGTATGATTTCTAAAAAATGTAAACACGAAATATGTGAGAGAATTTGCCAAAAAAAATTTTTCATTTCTTCAGAAAAAATGGGACAATCAAGCGCAAAATCCGTAGTGGGGGTAGAGCAATTTGCTAATTATCTCGGCGGGAAATTGATGTCGACCAGTTATCGGTAATTACTCTCGCAATAAATGTCGCAAGTCGCAGCTAGTTACAAAGCTATTTTATTGGTAAAGTGTCACATGGTAAATTGCGTCGTCGATTATTCACAACCGAGATTTTTTAACTATTTCACAAATTTTGTGAAACAGCAGACATTAATGGTTCATCCAAAAAACGCTTTCATTAATTTGCTGAATTGATCGTCAGCTGTCAGCGAACATTGTTTCAGTAATTTGATTCTGAAATGGAATGAAATTTTAATTTATGAAGTTGCACTCAAATATTAGCTGAAATTAGCGCCACTCTTTGCATAGAGCCACAGTTGATACTGAAGTGGATTAAACCAGAAATTAAAATTTTCAAGTGAGTTTGTAAAAAATTGTACTTCAAAACTAATTTGGATTTTATTGCTTGCTCAGAGCTGTAAACGGCTTTATAATTAATTGCTGTATATCGAGTGTGAACAGGGCCGTAATTAACAGCGAAATATTGACTCGGTTTTGGACTTTTAATGAAAAAGTAAATTGTTATGCTAATCAATCTCCATCTGTCTAAGTCCACTCAGACGCTTTAAACTCGAAAAATTCTGGTTGCCAAATGATCTTCAAATCGTTACTGTTTTTTTAATGTCCATTCTTTATTTATCTTCGTTTCTTATTTATTTCAAAAGAAACATTACAGTTTATCTAGATCCAACGCAATTCTACTACTATAGTTGGCGCGGCGAACCAGTGGAGTAAGTCACGTGATAGTTCGTAGCTTGATTTACACTGCCTCAAATTTGAGTTTTGTGCGGGAAATTTGAATCTTACTAATTTAAGAATGGATGCATTGAACTGCACCATACTTCTTAACACGCACCCTTTAGTTATTTCTCTATATTTTTTTCTTAGAAAAAATAAAAAAACAAATTAAACTTCGTCAAAGTTGGAGCATCAGAGTAAGCACACTTGCCGTTGCAGAGGACAGCTTTTTCAAAGAATTACAACCCGACGTTTTTACTTTTACTCCCAATGGAATAAAGAGCAAAATTCTTTCAAGAAAACAAAAATTTTTTTGGCAAAAAAAATTGTTACCTTGTTTTTTTTTTAATCGAATTCTAATTATTGGTTCATCGGTTTACCTTCGAAGTAGACGTTTGTGCCTTTGACCACCAGCTCCGTCAGCTCGGGCCCAAACCCGTCGAAGAGGTTATTCCTGATGTCCAGGACCTCCAGGCGTGTGACATTTTTGACGTGTTCCCAGGGCAGCTCATGCAGCGCGTTATTCCCCAATCTCACTTCAGTCACGCCTTTCGGCAGCCTGAAAAACTCCTTGTCGCTCGTCAGATCCTCGATTCTATTATGGGACAAGTCTAGAGAAACCAAACTAGTCAGATTCCCTATAACTCCTGGAATGTAGTCGGTAATGAATTCGGGCGAATAACACAATTAGCTCTTCGTTCACCTTTCCTTATGTCAGAAATTGAGTTGTGCGCCAAGTTAAGTTTCTGCACTTTGGAAGTACCAAAGACGAGATCAAAGGTAACAACCGGCATGGAATTATACGAAAGATCGATGTCGCTTAATTTGTACGGGACGTACGGACTGCTCGGGAACGTCTTCCTCGTGATGAAGCTGATCCTGTTGTGGCTCAGGTTCAACTTGAAAAACAACTCCTTTTAAACCCCCTCTAGCCAAAATTTAATTCCACCTACGCGCTCCAGAGATAAGCAGTCGTCGAACAGGCCGTGCGTTTTGTTATCCAACTTCTCGATTTTATTGTGCGAGAGATCCAAGCTTTGCAAAGCCACCAATCCTGGAACAACAAATGATTCATCGCTCCGGAAAAACAAACGCGAGATAACGTAATTCCGGGGTTGGCCCTGAAGGGACGCACTATCTGGCTAATTTTAATCGAGATTCACCTGAAAGCTTTGTCCCGCTAATTAAAATGTAGTTCCCCCACACAAGAAAAACCTAATCGATACGGAAGGCCTGCGAAAGTTCTTCACTCTGTTAAGCGAGGTTTTCCGCAGAGACGCGTGGGTCACGTGATTTGCATAAATGGATCCGCGGCCCACAAACTTTTGCAGGGTCTGATTGGATGAAACAAGATAAACTGGGGGAATTCCGATCACGACGCGATTATCAATTCAGATTATTTTTGCAGGTTGTCCGGAGAGTATCATAATATTTTGTTGGGGTAATTCCGATCACCGTTCATCGAAGAATACGAAAAAATTGAAATTTGAAGTGAAGCAATTGTTTCTAATAACCAAAGATCACTGCCTACTGGGTTTGATGTTCGTTTATGTTTAATGAATCAAAACAAAAAAATTTAATTTAATTTTCGTACAAAAAATATTATACGACATCTTCCGTTCATTCGCGCATTAATTAAAGGCACTCGCTCCTTCGTCGCTCGTGCTTTAAAAAATGCGCTCATGCGGGAACATCGTCTTCCCGTACTTGGTTCGTAAATAACTATTTCGCCTACTTTTGCGCACTAGTGCATAATATTTGCTGTTGGGGCAACCCCAGCGTTCCCACCTTAAGGTGATCCGCACCAGTGCAGCGCAAACTGCACTTCCGGGATTTCTTTTAACGTAGCGTGAAGCCCTTGTTTACTCACCGTGAAGTCCTCCGTTGGGAATGCGGCTGATATTGTTATTCGTCATATTTAAGACAATCAACTGGAGGAGTCCATCGAACGCCCTCGCACTCACATTGCGTATGTTGTTGTTCGCCAAATTTAACTCGAAAACCACCGGTAATTTGCCGAAAGCGGCTCGGTTCAGCTTCGTTAAATTATTTCCCTACAAGAGCAACAACAATTTACGCACCACCGCAAAAACTCACCCTTCATACCTCCAAATACAAGTACTGCAACGAAGTGAGCTCGTTGATCGCCACCCACGGAGGATTCGAAATCGCGTTGTAATTGAGATTCAACCGCTGCAGCGTCAGCAGATTGGTGAAGCTGCCTTGGACGAGGCGATCCCCCAGGTTGTTGTAGCTCAGGTCGAGACTCAACAAGGAGTTCATGCTGGGCCACAGCTTCGGGGGGATCTCTTCGAACTCGTTGTGGGACAGGTCCAGGTGGGACACCGAGATGGGGAGCAAGAACAGCTTCTTGAGTTTGTTGTGGCGCAAGTGGAGCCTTCTGGTACTAGCCAGTCGGGTCAGGCCGCTTCTGGCGACGTCTCGGAGGTGGTTGTGGCTCAAATCGAGCTCTAGAAGAGTGGGAAGGGCGCCGAAAGTGCTCGGCTTGATCGTCTCGAGGCTGTTGTGGCTCAAGTCGAGCATCCTCAAAGAGAACAAGCTCTGGAAGACCGAGTTGTAGATGTCCGTCAGGTTGTTGTGGGACAAGTCGATGGTGTGGAGCTCGTAGAGCTTGGGGAAAGTAGCTTTCGGGATCTTCTCAATTCGGTTGTACGACACGTTGAGAATCTTCAATCCGGACATGTTGTGCAAAGGGACTTGATTCAACACGCTCAGAAGATTATGCGATAGGTCCAACTCAGTAGCGTAGGTCGTCTCGTCGAAAGCTTTCCTCGGTATAGACTCGATCCTGTTCTGCGACAGATCCAGCTTCGTGATGTTGGCGCAGTTCTGGAAAGCTCCACTCTCGATCTTGCTGATGTTGTTCTTCGACAGGTTTATATGCGTCAAGTAGATGTCCTTGAACGCCAGTTTCTGCACCTCCGTCAGGTTGTTTTCGGACACGTCGATCGTCTGCAATCAGAGTGGAGTAAGCTGGGAGGGTCACAACACCCACTTACGTCGATGAACTTCAGCTGGAAGAACATCTGGTAGTCTATTTTCTTGAGGAAGTTGCGCGCCAAGTCGATGGTGCCCACTTGGGTGAGAGAGCCGAACGTGCCTCTGCTCACGTCCGCGATTGCGTTGTCCGAGAGGTAGAGGCGGCGCAGGAAACGCATCCCTCGGAAGGTGTTCGTGTCCAGGCGTTTGATTTTGTTGAAGGACATGTTCAGCACTTTCAGGATCGTGTTCCGGGCGAAGGCTCCCCTGAAATTGGATTTGCCGCGGCGTATTTACATAATTGGAGATGCAAAGCTGCCAGTAAAGGACAAAAAATTAAAGGAAAAACAATCTACAATCTAAAAAAAAGTCCAATTTTACGATAAATGAGACGCTCTAGGGGATTCTTCAAATTTTTTTTAAATACATATTGTACGTTTTTCAGTGTTAAAAATTGAAAATGATTAGAAATTGTTTCTAACTATGTAGTATGTACTAAAAATTTCTTTATAGTATCTGAGTGGGATAAAACTTCTTCCGATATGAAAATGCGTGCGGTAATGAAATTTTATCCCACTCAAAATGAGTGGGATAAGTGCCATTTATCCCGCTCAAAATGAGCGTGTTGTCCCACTCAAAATAAGTGGGATGAATGACACTCATTTTGAGTGGGATAAATAACTATATATTTCAACACTGCCAGAATTTTTATAAATAGTTTCAACAACTGCTTGATTATTTTCCCTGGTACAAATGTACAAAGGGTCCGACGCACCGATTTGTATCATTCTCGTATTTTTTATACTCTCGTAGTGCTCGCAAATTTTAATTTTCTCTAGCTGAGGTAAACTTTTCGCGTGATCTCTATATTTCTGTCGTGTTCGAATCTGAAACGCGAACGAGCAAAAGACCCTCCAGTGGGTTTTTTCCGCGTCCATTCATCACATCGCAATTTCTCATTCCTACCTCGTCAGCTCCGTGATATTATTATGTGACACGTTGAAAAACGACAATTTCGTCAAATCCGCGAGATGGCTCGAATCCACCTTTCTAATGCCATTATGGCTCAAATCTACAATTTCCACGTCTCTCAGCCCCTTGAACTGGTTCCTTTTCAGCTCCGTGATGCGATTCCCGTGCAAATCCAGCGTTTTCAGCTTCCTCAACGGTTGGAAACTTTCAATGGGAGGGGCCGTTAGGCGTCCGTTCGGCAGGAAGAGTCGCAGGAGTCGGCCGCTCATCTCGCTCCCGAAAAACGCATCCTTCGGGAGCTCGCTCACGGCGTGCCCGTCGATCCTGAGCACCGTCAGGTTGCCCAGAATCTGCAACTGGGTGATTAGCGAGCGCCAGGAGTCGGTGAGTCTCACCTTGAAGGCCGCCGCCGGGAACTCCTTCAGGCTGGAGTTGAGCAAGTGGAGCTCGTTGAGAGTGTGGTTCACGCCGAGGAAGGTGTGCTCGTCGATGGTCTCGATCGGGGTGTCCTCGATCAGCAGGATTCGCACTTGGAGCTTGTACAGGAGGCTTCCGAAGAGTCTTGCTGCGATTCATCCACTTACAATTGATCGAATCTTGGCCGGAAACTTACCGATGTTTCCCCTGTATATCGTGAGCCTCTCTATGGGGATCCTGAAGGTGGCTAAATTATTAAGGGCGACGCTCATGCTCGCCAGGTTGGTGTTATTACAGCTCACGTAGATTCCTTGGTCCGATTCGATGTCGCACGTGCAAGGGTGTAAGAGCAAAGATTCCTTGGGGCACCTGTAGAGAGGTCCTGGCGGGATATAACCGCCACTTGCTAGATCCCATAGTGCTACACTTGCAAGCAAGGATAATATTATCCTTGGAATTTTTTTGTTTTCGCCTGGAACGAATGTGTGGCCAGTTATGATAACAACCGTGAGAGAAATTCCTTTTGCTCCAGATTTGCACTTTGTGCCACATTTCCACTTACCCATCGTAATCCTAACAACTCACTAATAAACAAACATTTTAACAACAATTTACTAACAAATTTATTTACAATATTTACAAAGAAATCACTCGACAGCACTTTAACTTACATCTTCTGATGACTTCTTAGTCATGTCTTAACATTTAACTTTTACCAGGCTCAAGGTAAGCAACCGGAGTGTAGTTTAGAGGCCCGGAGAAACTTCCTGCTAACGACCAAACTTTCACATTATCGAAACTACTTTTTCTTGGCCCAGCTGGAATTTATAAAGATGTGACATCAACTTGCTGTCACATATTTTCGATGTTTTATTTATTGTCTTTAATTGTTTGTCTTAGCCGTAATGAGGATAAAAAATTGTTTATGTTTTGCAGGAATTCAAAAAATTCAATAACCGAGCAGGAATTCATGTTGGCGGTTGTCGTTGCGCCATCTGTGCCGCCGCCGCCGGACCTAGATGTTCAGTTGTTTCGCATCAGATGGCGGCCACGTTAACAAAATGAACTTCCACCCCGATATTAATTTTAATTGAAAGTTGTATCAAATTACGCGTCTGATTAAGTCGAACTATTTTAATTAGAGATTTTCTGCTTTAGTTAATACATGATGGTGTTATACGTGTTGCGTCTAAAATAATTACCTAATTAAAATATGTATTATTAAGAAGTTGCACATTTATTTAGAACATTATTACAATAAATAAAAATTAATTAAATCATGAAGGAATTAATTTCCATGTTAAAATCCAAACATGAATAACATCATACAGGGTGTCGCAAAATTAACGTATTCCAAGTCGGAGGTCTTGTTGGGAAAAATCTCAGGAATCTCGAAAAAATAAAATAAAAAATATAGGGGGGGTCTTTACAAAGCTATATGAGTCTGAAGGTTCAAACTTTTCATCATGTTTTCGTCAAATAAAAAATATAAATGGTTGACATTCATTTTGAAAAATGGTGAGGATGATTATGTAAAATATTAAAATATAAATGAAAAGACATTTCTTGAAAAAACAGCTTTATCTCAAAAAAATAAAAGTTTTATTTTTCCAATTTTTGTTCAAAAGGGAAGTACAACATAGCTAGAATATTAATCAGGTACATACTTTTGAACAAATATTGGCAATACAGTAGACTCCGGATATAATGAACCCGCTTTTAGTGAACTTCCGGCTATAGTGAACGCTACTTTGGGTATCCGAATGTTTCCCCATAAGACTAATACATTTTTTATCCGGTTATAATGAACCCGCTTATAATGAACTTCCGGATAAAATGAACCGAATTTTATAAACTTAAGGTTTAAAATTTCCGTTTATAGTGAACTTTCCGGGGGTTCCCCGGATAATTTCCCGACTGTAACGTACGTGCTTATGCGTATCTCATCGCGTGGGCCAGTTTAAAACGCAAAAAAAGCCCAATTTATACAAGAACGAGTTGAATACAACGTTTTTTTGTTCGACGAGACACTTTAAGCCTCAAAATCGCTTAAAATCTTTAAAATTAGCTTGACGTTTTGTTTTGACAAGTTGTCACATTTATCAAAATCCGTTCACACAGGAGAAAATTCTCAAATTCTGACAGTGTCGAACAAAAAAATATTTTTTCCAAGCCAGTAGCTCGTGGTGAAAATTTGTACACGCATTTCAAAAACACCCTGTACAGTTGGTTGCAAAAAAACGGGAACTGTCAGAATAAAATTGACACACTTTTACAATTTTGTTATCGCGTGAAACCTTCTTACGAGAGATAGGTTAGAATTATGGTCAAAATTCAATAACATTTTTAAAAATTATTTGATAGGTATTGTCAACTAGACAGTTAATTGACAAACGGACAAAACCAAATTTACATTAGAAAAAAAATTCTTTTTCCGTTTTTTTCGCAACTAACTGTACGTTAAACCTATAATCAACATGATAAATTTTATTTTCGTTTTTAGTGAACCTCGGATATAGTGAACCAGTTTTCATGCATTTTTCAAGTTCACTATATCCGGACTCCACTGTATTTTCAAAGTGACAGCATTTTTTTTTAAATTTTTACTTGGTCAACAGGATGTCCCCTACTAAGCCCCGAACTCGGAATACGATAATTTTAAGACACCCTGTATAACCGTTTATTTATGAAAAAAAAAAAAAGTTAGATGTTTTGTTTAGGAAAGAAGACAAAGACAATCTGGAAAGAAATTTATCCTTGAAAACATTTTAAAAACAAATTTATGACTAATAGATAATTTTAAGATTAACAAAAGAAGGAAATTCCCGAAAAGAAAATAGTCATGCAGCATATTTTTTTATTTTTTTTTATTCAAAATTGATTATTAGTTGGTTTTTCCTACTTATCGCAAAACAAATTCAAGTTGATATTTAAAATTTGCAATTGAGATTATTATCTTCACTATTGATTAATACTCTTTTTACGATAGATCGAGATTAAGCCGTTGTAAACTCCTTTAAAAGTTTACGTGTTGTCGTGTTGATTCTGTGATTTAAGCTAAAATTTTGTGAAAAAGGCATGTTTATTTTCGAACAGTGAATACATAGACATTGTGTAGTGTACGGTGAAGCGTGCGGGAGTGCTCCTCGAGCCCAGAGAATTTCCGTGAGACTTCTTCTTGTTAAAGTACATGAAGGAGTCGATATATTCGATCCCATTGATACGACTGGTGGAAAATACTGGCACACAATTCGCAATAACAGAGGTATGTTGGAAAGAATGAAAGAATCATTTCATCGGCGCCTTCATTATTGTATTGACAATAACGGCGGTCACTTTGAACACTTCTTGTAATAATTATAAATAATTAAAATTTAAAAATGTCTAAATGTTTATTCCCTACATCGTGTTTTCAATTTAAGCCCTAATCCCTTGAAAACTGGATGTGACAGTACATAATTCTGTTGCTGGATTTGGATTCAGAAAACTTGAATCCATGCCGGAAATGTATGAAATTTGAAAATTTAAACTTTACAGAAATAAAAATAAATTCATAAATACGAAAATGCATTTATTCCTAGATTTTTCTGTAGTACATATTTTTATTTATTTCTTTGAATTTGATCCGATTGGATTAATTTTTTTCACAGAAATAATCGAATTATTATTATGTCATTAGCTTGTCATGTTTACTTTTTATATTAAATCTCTTGATATTTAAAATTCAATTTTGAATTTTGAATTTTAAAATGTGTGCAAACTTTACTAAATGATTATGTTCTTCTTGACAAATTCCTTCTTTTTATTAGTGTTAACAAGTATCTATCGATGGTAATCTTTTTTCCATTTTTTTTTAAATGAAACCATATACCTATTCATAAGGGGAAATTTCTTTCCTAAAAAAACATGTGTTAAAATATTCTGAAACAGTAAAAAATCTAAACGAATCAACTAATCACAATTCAATTTACTCATTGCTTTCCATTTCCAAGACCTTACTGAAAGAAATATCTTTCTCTTCGTTATTTGGAATTAATTTATTCTTCTCTTGGATTCTTTAGAAATTAATAATAATGCTTGTTTATATCGGGTGTTTATTTAAATTTCTCTTCAAAGTTGGCGTTGAAGGGTCGATTGTGAACGGACCACTCGTCAGCCTCCAAAGTAAAAACACAAACAACGCAAAAAGTGAAGTTAGATTGAAACAACTGATCCGTGGTGCGTTCACAATCGACTCTTCAACGCCTACTTTCAGGATAAATTAAAATGAGCATCCGATATTTTAAATCACAATTTCTACAAGCAACTCCTCTGTATTGTATTGAAAACATCTTGGGTTCTAAAAACGAAATTAATTTGTTAAAATTCAATCCGCAATTTTTAAATAAACAGGGATTTTTAGCATTATTTTAAGGATTGTTGAAGTACCCAAGTAACAAAAAATGAAAACCAGTTACTGCTAATTTGATTTTTCTCCATACTGAGTTAATAATCTTGTTTACTGGCCAAGTGACTTGAACGATGGAATACATAGATACCCCGGATTTATAAAAGCTTCCCTTAATGGAAATTGACGGTGATTATTTTATTTTTGGATAAATAAAAATATATCGAGAGATTGGCTAATGGAGCGACGTCTTTGTGTCTGAAATCTGCATTAACGAAATTGTCTGACTGTTTTCGAAGCGATTTCGTTAATAGACAGTAAATTAAGATTTCTCTTTGGCTTATTTTTACGCTGGGGATGCTTACTCGGTTCTGCAGTTGGGTCCTATTGGGCGTATTTAAAGCGAGGTTAATTGCCTGTGAATTATTTTTGGAGTAGGTTCAAATCGTCATGATGACATATCCCAAAACCTATGATGAAGCGATGACTCAGTGGAAAAATAATAATATACGTGTGAGGTTGTAACAACAACACAAATAATATTTCAGAAACGGGAATAGAATAAAGTTGGAATGTTTTAAAATGAAATTTTAATAAATCGTAGGAAAATCGAATTATTGATTTTTAAAATAAATCTAAACAAACTAAAATAAACATTTTTAAAATGAATATTTGTGAAAACGTTTTTTTATCTATTGTCTTAATACCACAAAGTGATAATAACCGAGATAAGAATATTTCCATTACAGTGGTTTTCCCAACTTTGAGTCGTGATTACTGATTTAAGGTTTATCAAATAAAAATTCACTGAAATTCTCCACCGTTACTCAGAAAAGATACAGATAATTTTTATCCGAAAACAACATTTAAAATGTACACAAAAATTAAGTTGTTTGATTAGATTACAGTTCCGAGAACAGCAAAGTAAATACGTAATTTATTTTTTGAAAGTCATACTCTTGAGTATTAATTTTTAAAATTGTACATGTTCTTTCAAAATAATAAACAAATTTACATCGAATTTTCTTTTATATTTTTATTTTCGTTAATTCTGGAGTTGTTCGTAAACTTAATCAAATAACAATATCTGTACCGTCTACGTGAAAATAACTTAAACATTTTTTGTTTCTTATTCAATTCTGAACAAATTTCGTCATACACAAAATTTCGATAAGACTAATACTTTTCACACTAATGCCCCTAGAAAGTGCGATGGCGCCATGCGACATGCTACTAAACAATCCAAATGTCGCCACAGAGTTGAAGCTTCCTGTTCCTAAACTAATGACTACATTTTCAATTAGTGATGCACAGTTTTATACCAAATGAAATTGGCTTTAGAATGGTGGCAGAAAATTTGACACCTTTTAATCATTGCAAAAGTTACAGACGTTCAAAATTGAGACTTATCTGTCATGGCTGTTAAAATTACTCCCGTGAGTTCTTTCCCGCGAATTCTACATTATTACTTGAAATTCAAAAGCACTTCATGGAATCGATTAAGAATTGAACTATCGATTAAATGGTATCGCGATAATTGAGTTATCTCTAATATTTAGTAAATTATAAGCGCTCAAACTCTTTTTTTTTTTTTTAGGTACGTTCGACGTATCAATATTATCACAACCACCAGAATCATTTGACTGTTATTTGTCATGACCTCAACTATACATCATTTTATCGGCAATTCAATTCTCGATAGATTTCATGGAAGTTTTTTAAATTTAGAGTGATAATAAAGAATCGCTGGGCAAAAACCTCACAGGGGTGATTTCAACAGACATGACGGATAGCATCAAATTTGGACCTCTATAACTTTTGCAGTTATAGATCAATCCCAATTTTTCTACCACCAATTTGAAGACAATTTTATTCCCTACACAACAGTGTATCAAAAATTGAAAAAATAATCATCAATTAATCAACGGATTTCTTATTTGCGTGGTGCGTCAAACCACTAATTTTCTAACGGCATTTAGCGAAAAATTAATTTTGATTGTGCATGTGGACCAATTAATTTTTTTTTTGTCTTCCATTTGTAATTAAACTGTGAATTTCATTAACAAACTGGTAAAAATATTATTTACTCCGCTGTACATTTTTTTTTTTGCGTTCCAATCACTTCAAAATTTATAGACATCAACCTTACTTATCGTAACAAGACCACCGACCACTTTTTCTAACTTTTCCCATAAAATATTGAGAAAATAAATCAAACATTTTATCAGCGTTAGACTTGCAAAAGAACAAAATAATTTTCGACACAACGAAAGACGGAAGAAAAGAAAGACACTGAGACGATTTGAAAATCGGTAAACGAGCGCCCAATTACGAATTCTTAAATTGCAAATCCAAATTATTTTCTGCTCGACTAAAACGGTGATTTTTGTGCGGAAAAGCCGTGATTTATGTCATTTGGCTATTGGCGCGTGTCGGCATCTGACAGCTTCGCGATTCTTACAAATCGAGGGGTCTCAGGGTTCACCCTTGCGATGCAAATGGCCGAATACATAAATTCCTCTTCGGTCATATTTAAATGCGCAATGTTTATGTATGGCGATCTGATTCGCCGAATTTCAAGTGGCCATCCACCAAAGAAACACTCAAATCGCGCCATCATCCATCTGAGCGATATGACTCCGGAGGCAGTGCAGTTTTTCAGTTTCCGCATTTGAAAGATACATTTCGGCGCCGTTTTCCCAGGCCAAGCGGCGTTGGCGCCGCCCCAGCTCCCCCTCCGCGTCGGCGGCGGCGCTCCCCAACTATCTCCGACAGTAAAATAACAAATTGTTATAACCCCGCAAAAACATCGAAAACTTTTTTGGCGGTGTCACTGTGCCAACGAAGCGGCAACCCAAATAAAAACCAAGACGTTTTAAGCTCTGCGTTTTTTATTTTTGGGACGTTGGATTTTGATCTGGCACAAGGTCCAGACGTGGCGGTCGCGCAACTCCCGCCCTAGGAACTTCCACAGGCACTTCTTCTCGTGGCGCTTGATGCGGAGGCCCTTGCTGGCGAAGGTGCAGCCGTACTTTTGGTTCTTGCAAGGGATGAAGAGCTTGGCGTGGATCCTTTCCAGGATGAAACATCGCCGGTTTATAAATCTTCCAGGACATTTAGGACACTGTGGTTTTGCTCGCTCGAAACAACTAGGGCATAAACTGTGACCGTTAGTGCACACTTGAATAGGAGGACAAAGATAAGCAGGACAAATTGGGCATAACAACGTCGACAGCAACTCTTGATCGGACACTTGCTCACGTGACATTTTGGACTTTCAGGCACTTGACACTGACACACTTGATTTCCAAAAATATTTCAAACACACTGAAAACTTCTAAATTATAGATCCGAGCAAAACTTTCAAGATGCACTAAAAATGTATTACTCGTCGCAGTCATCTTTTTATGAAGCGTGCAGCGCCATCTTTTCAGTCATAAATAATATCCGAAAGCTTCCCGAATTTGCATCGGAAGTTTCAATAGCGCCGAAACTTGATACATAACGTAAAAGAGAAAGGACGTGGTATTGTTCGAACGAATTATTGTCAAGTTTCGTGGACAAAGTTTTGTAGGAAAGGTAAATCGTCACGAGCAATTTATTGTTTTGTTTACACGCTTTGGTTTTAAAAATAGACAGAGACAAACCTGTTGATGTGTGCTATTTTGATTTCGATTTCGGCGACTTTGAAAGGCCACAACGAAGACTTTCAACAAGGACAAAAATTCTACAACATCGTAAGCCAATGAGAAACAAGAATTGCGTCAACAGTATTATTGTGGAGTTTTGAAATGGTGCCAAACATTTCATAATTTGGAGGAGTTAACGAGGTGATGATGTGACACGTTGGGTATTCAGCATTTATTGTCCTTAAGGAGAAAGGTGGTCAAAGAAATAGAGAACTAGTCGTCGATAAATGATCATTTATTAAGTATAAAACGACAAAAGTATTATGATAAATTAGTGTCATTCTAAATGAAAAGCGACAGTTGGGACAAAATTCAAAATATGTCTCAACAACCCCTCTATTGGCCAAATCTAACCTCCAGGGAACGTATTTCTGGAACTCCTGCAGGATAAAGTAAATATGATGATGGTGAGAAATAAACACAAAATACGTTCAAATGAAATCCTGGGCTGGGAATTGTGCTTTTTTAAAGCATCGATTAATTGGAGCATGTTGACAGCTAACCTAAAATTTAGAGCCAAAAAAGTCTCTCCTTTTTTTCTTTCTTTGCAATGTTTTACATTGAAAATAGAATACCTCGAAGCAAATAGCAAAGGGCACCCTTTGCTGAGAAGTGAAAACAAACATGTTCAATTATGTCCCTATTAATCATAAACGGCGGGAAATTCAAATTTTACACTGTTCTAAACGGTTTAATTTTTCTAACCTTACTAAGCCCAGGATTTCATTTCAACGCGCGATAGAGTACATCATTAGAAGTGAGTCTTTTTGTGCTAAGCCCAGAGATTGAAGTCCGAGGCGAAGTCGAGGTCGATAACTGGCGAACCACAAAAAGACACTTCTACTTTTAATACCAAATATTTTAATCCTGATCTGCAACCAACTTGCATCGAAAAATGCAAAAAGTTTCTTATCCTACTATAGCTTCTTTTCTGCAAATCTCTTTTGAGAGGAGTGAATCAAGACTTCCGATGTTAATTGGGTTAAAGTCTGGGGAGTCTGACGCTAATGGTAAATGATTGACACGTACCATTCATTCAAGCCAATGATAAATGATTGACATTTACCATTCGCTAAACAGTCGATGTACTCGATATGAGATGATTATCTTTCCAGAATAAAAAAAAACTTGTCACGATATCTTCATCGAGATTTCTGTAAACATAGAAATATTTCTGATAAAAAAATCAACACATCTAAATTCCATTAAACATTTACAACACAATCTAAAGGACTCACTTAACACGTCCATGTTTTCAAAAATCCTGTTGTTGTCCTTGTCTTCTCGTTGCGTAATTTTTTTAAAAACCGTCTAAATATGAAGGTACTCGTACGGAAACCATTTTTAAATTTTTTTACTCATTGTCTCCATCAAAAATTTTTTTCTTGAGCCTTCACGCTCTAAATTTGATGACTACGAGACTACACATAATATCGCTCGAAGCTTCGGAGCCTCCAGATAAATTTTAAACGATATTAATTTTTTTGCAGCATTATAAACGATTCTCTCAAATAAAACTGTCTCGCTATTAAATAACAAAGTTGGGTCGGGTCCCCGACGTGCAATAAAATCCTTCCGCAGGTTCCTCACGCCACCCCATAACTCCACCAGCGAATTATTTTAATTAAACTATATTTAAGACCCTCATCCCCCGAATTACAAATACAGAAATGTTCATAAGCGAATATCAGAGACCTTCAAGTTTTGTCGATTCCTAGTTGGCAAATCTGCAAAATAATTTCAACGCGATTCTTCAGGATCTGTTCCCATCGATTAAAAATCTCGAGTGCGCCTCTTAAAACTGTGACGCGAATCGATACCGTCCCGATCTCATCCATATTCATCTCACAATCACCTTCCTCACTAATTAAGCACCTAATGCATTGGTAATTCGCCAAGGATTAAGTCTGTAAACCAGCTGATGGCCTTGTTGCCATCAATAGTGATTCCGACATCGTCCCCAACGAGTTGAAACGGCAAACTGGCAATTAACAGTGTCAAAAATGATTTTCGTGCAGTCCAATTTAAATCGGCGATTAAATGGACGCGGCCCTGACAACCACCCTGTGAAGAATAGTGGCGTGCATGAATGGTGGTTTCTCTAATTTCAAATGATGTCTAGGCCTAACGACTCTATAATCATAATGAGTTGAGTTGCTAATGTAATAAACCGACCCCAGCAATATCGTTAAGTAGTAACCCTTATGTAAAACCTCCCCCGCATTCACTGCGAGCGGAGACACCCCCAGCTCCGAAGGGCCGCTCGCTGTATTGTTATTCATAATTCTGCGTTACGAAACTTTTATAAAAAATTTATGAGCTGGATTTATCGCCGCCGTTATACGTTACTCATCGGCGCCGAACGGAAAAACCAAAAAAGAGAAAAATCCGCATCTGCACAAAATTTAAATCAAATCGGAAATCATTTTAATTTTTTTCTTGGGGTGTTTTTCGGATCGCGCTGTATGGATTAGTGGATGTGTGGGGGCCCCCACTGGTGAATTAAAAATCCGGGAGGCGGTCCACGGGGTGGCAATAATTTCTTTATAGAATAAGTTTCCCGGATAATTTCCCGCGCAGTGTTGCCACCACTAGTAAACAAGTCTATAAAAGAAATCGCTGAGTATCATTCGACTAGGGGGATCCACACTTTCGTCGATTTCTGCAGCATTTCCGCCGCTGACGCACTTCCGCATCGACTTAGTGAACCATGACTGCCAACGTCGTTGAGAAATAAGACTAAAACTTACAGTACAAGTCATTGTCATTTAAAGCGGATTCACGCGGATGACTCAACCATAAAACCATCCGAGGAGAAGTTATAACGGCCGCCATAACAATAAATTTCCAAATTTTTAGTTGGGCCAATTTCGAAGCGGTGGCGCCAAGCACAGACAGCGTCCGCAAGTTTACTCCAACAAGAATCCAATTATTCCGACAAGAGTCTTGCCAATTCACGTCCACTTCACTTACAACAAGACTTGCTTGTTAAAGACACTTTATGACCACCTGTATACACGGTAGTGTGGTGCGTAAATTTACCGCCTACTAGTCTAGTGTACCTATACTACCATACACGTTTACTGCAAAGTGAATTGATGTGATTAATTGGTTGCCTACAAACAAGGGGACTTTTAAATAGTGTAAATTAAAATAAAAAACTATAATAAATATATCTTTTTAAAGTTGGTAAAGTAGATGTCAAGCTCTAGCGCAAGGCCAGAAATGGAGAGGCGGCAAATATATATGCATACAATTAAATCACAGCCAACTGCGTCAGAAACATTTACTTATAATAAGTATTGTAGCACAGTTTCGTCTTTTTTTATTTACAATAAATGTGTGTACTGATAAGTAAGGAGAGAGAGAAAGAGAGAGTTGTAAGTACTCCACAGTTGCTACGTCAATTTTTATCAAAAGTCGTGCTATTTTTTTTTGTCCCACCATAAAAAATTAAATTGCTTTTTAACGAATTTTTTTCGCTCTTAACTTAACTTTTAGCTCGTTATCTAAGTTACTCAACGACAGGTAACGGTTTTTCTTGCTGCACTCGTGTGCATAAACTTCCCACGTGCAAACAAAGTAGTAAATGACCATTTCGTTGTGTGATTGTTTATTTTTTAAATGAGTAGACTTTTATGTTGATTGAAAGTGAGACAAATTTGTGTGTTGTTGTTTATTCTGCGGGATGGATTAATTGCCTGTGCCCCTTCCAGGCGTCGCCGCCCTTTCGGCGCAAAAAACCCCGCACACCACCCTGTAAAACAAAAGCTCTCTCAAGACGGTTCCCACGCTTCACTCTCGCTTTGTTATTTTGACAAATGCCATTTTCGTATGGAGCAGCCGAAAACATCCATAAATAAAGTAAATAAAACTATTATCATGCGATGGGAATCGGCGGGGGTGGGTTCGCGAGGGGGGCGGTTGAATGCAGTTGGTCCTATCCCGTTCTAAGAATCGGATGGATACACATTCGCGAATCGGGATACACCGAATGGACGGAAGTTTGTTGGCGCCGAACTAAGGCGCCGCGGCGCCCTAGTTGGGACCGCTATGTTTTAAGAGCAGAAAGAACTTTGACAGGTATCAAAGTTGCCGGTGGCGGAAAAATCGACGCACGATTTATGGGAAAATTTTGCGTCTTTTCACCGGAAATCTAAACTTTCACGTGATGGAAGTCATTAGTGTTTTGGTGGGTTTGTGGAGGATTAAAAACTTATCGAGCTTATCAAGCGCAAAACAAATATTATCATATGTATAAATTAATTCCTGGAGTGTGCAACAAAAACGGAAATGCTATTATGATGCGATAAGGGAATTGTGCAATATTTTTTTTTATACATACATAATACTAAAATAAATACACTCTAAAATCAATTAAAGAGCATTTTGAAATTTATATTAAAAGAAAACACTATGTAGGGAAGCGATTCGTTAATATTAATAAAATGCAAGAAAATAGATTTCTCCACGACTATTAAAGAATGAATGCATTGTTGTTGGATATGCAATGAAAGAATGATATCAATTCCACACTCAGTGATAGAATATACTGAAACTCACGGCTGTCGGCCAATCACATTCATTCTATCACCGGCCGATTGTCAGTGGGATGCGTTTGTAAACAATAAATCGCGCATCGCGTAGCAACCGCTCAACAAGACACATAGTCTTCAACTCACGTATAATGGCTATTATTCACTCCGACGATTCCACCACTCGCCTACGGCTCGTGTTGGAATTTTCATCCTCTTGAATAATCATTATACGCTCGTTGAAGAATGTATTATGTATTATGTCACACATACACCATGCACATGCACAATGATAGAATCACATTTTTTACATTTTTCAAAATATTCTTTTTGTATTTTTCCAAAAAAAACTACCTGTTTAAAGGTTGAAACCTTAGGCCCTTGGTGCAAAGAAGCCATCGATTTAATTAATGTCATCGAAAACCGACTTATCGCGGAATCAGGCGATTCCTTTTCGAGAGGATTTCCCTTGCCATTCAACGTGGAAACGCTGCAAGCATTCGGGGCACTTTTCCAGATTCCGCAATATTATCGGAAATTTTTGTCTTATAAAACAAAAATGTTATGTAATTATGTTATTAATATAAATCGATTTACTTATAAGATTAGATAAAAGGATTAGTGATGACTTTTACATAAAATGTGCAATAATTTGACAGCCGGTTAAACATTTGTGAAAATTAATAATTAAAAATTTTTAAAAATCGTCAAATTGTATTTGTAGAGTTTATTTATAGATCTGTCCTATTTTTGACAGATAAAACATTTGGAGTATAAAAAGTTTTTCGTTTCAATTTTTTACATTTGAAAGATAAATAATTGATTAATGAATTTAAGATAACAAAATAATTGTAAATTAGCAGTATGCACATATAATAATAAACAAATGAAAGAAGAAAACAGTTCTTAAAAAAAAATGAATTTATGTTGATATCAATTTGTAATGAAAAATAAAATTAATACAATATTAAGTGTCAATGGATATGGTGAAAATTATTATTGAAATATTTCATTAAAACAAAGTAAAGACAGTAATTTATCGACTAAATAAAAAGCATTTTCAGTCAACGGGGTTTTTATTTTCTTCCTAAAATTCGTATACGATAGATCCTTTAAAATCTTAATCCACTTCTAGTGCTAGATAATCTTTGAAATTCAAGATTATGCAACGCTTTACTTCCGCTGTTGTATTCATGATCCACAGAGCAAATATTTTATGTTTTAGAGTTTTGAATCACATTATAAAGTGGAAATGTGATCAAGAATGACCGAATCTGTTGGTAACAATGAAAATTTGAATGATTTTGGTATCACTGTAATCTAAACGCATTTCCGGTTGTCAGCTTTGACAGAGTTGACAGGCGAATTTGACGTTTACCATTCAAGCGTCATTTTTGTAGTTGCACAAACATACCCGACATAACCTAATTTTTTTGAATGTCGTGTCAAGTTAAAACATCCGGTCAGTGCCAATTACGAAACAGAAAAACACCAATATTTTTCAATTGTTTCATTGCCAACAGACTCAGTCATTGTTGATCACGCTGTATGTCAGTTTGAGATTTACTTTATTTGTTAAACCACAAACTCATGCAAATACATGATAAGATAAATTTTGCTAAATTGGTAAATATGTTGTTCAAACCAGCATCACCTCTAGTTGTGTAAAATACTCTGTCATGAAGACAAAGTGACAAAAGAAAATCATTTGTTCACTAATTTTTAGGGGTCTCCAATACCAACAATAAGGCATATTCTGTAATTTTTAAAGGGGCGTTAAAATTTTAGCGTGGCTTTAAAATTTAGCGGAGCAGTTACAGAATACGCCCTTATGTGAACAAATTTTTTTTAAATTTGTTTTACTTATATTTCACACCAAATAACGACTGATAAATTATAATAATGAATAAAATATCTTGTAAAATATTCAGGTAATTTTCACGTAGGACTAACAGGTCAGGGTTATCATGGTTAAGAGGCTTCTTTTGACATTTCCACCCCCGTGGGGGTGTTGGGAGATCGAATTAGAGTGGGATCATTTGTGCCCCTCAGTCTGCTAAAAACATTTTGTGCAGGATTTTTCGCTCTATCGAGTGAACTTTGACAGCGATGGAAAAAATAAAGAAACGAAAATGTTTTTTACGTTTGTTATTATTTTTGTACTAGATTCTATGTAGTATTCCTAGTGTACCTCAAAATGAAATTTCGTCGTTAAATTTTAATTAACGTAAATATTAAAAAAATACTATTGCCCTCTGGAGAATGTGAATTACGAGTACATTCGTGTTTAACAACAATTAAATGAGTCCTTTTTGGTGTCAAGTTGCACTCTGTCATCATCTGATCTCTGAGAAAGTTAATTCGAGCTGACAAACGTCCGGTAAACACCCCCGATGTGTGGAAACACTAAAAGTGAAAGTAATATCGAAATTTTCTCGGTGATATATGATATTGACACAAAGAGATTGATTTTGCAGTCTGGAAATATTTCAGTGGGGTTTGTTTTAATCTAGTTCGAGATAAGCAATTGATTCGAAACTCTTAAGCTACCCCAACATCGACACGAAATCATTCATATCCATAACGTCCGGAAAGATATATGAGTGTTGTGGAGGCACGAATTGGACCCAGTACTTTGCAGATTGATTGATACGCACATCCGACGATTGTGGCCCTTAATGGCGCCCTGTTTTAGCACCAACTCGGCATGTCTATGATAAAAACTATCGCAATTTCAGATATTACATGCGGAATGTTCGAACGACAAATTTGGACGGCGATACGGTTTATTTATGGGAATGGCGGGCGCAGATCTGATGCACTTTAATGAATTAGGGACCAGTTTTGTGTTTGCGCAATATAAGACTTCCGGAACCGGAAATATGTACGGGAAGAGGCCTCCGAGGTAACGGGGCGGAAGCGATTCCAGAAGCTAGTTCCAGCAACGACGAAATTTCTCACCAGGAACTCAAAAAATAACAATAAAAATCACTTTTTGCCGGAAAGGGGTTGGGCAGCGGAGAGAAATAAAAAGAAGTATTCAATTCAAAAAAAATCTGGTTGTGACAACACGAATTTGTATTAAATTAAACTTGTTACAAATAGTTGATTAATTGTTATTTCTATAACATGTGTATAAAGCAATAATTTTTAAGTGGGAATCGTACAAGCACGAGCGCAGCGAGTACATACATTGTTCATACGCGAGAAACTGTGTATTTTTTCTTTATCACTTCAGCAGTTCGTAAATAATTTAAATTAAAAAAGAACTAGAAATAAGTAAACTAAAAGTGTTAAAAGTGTCTTAAAACTCTTAGTCTTAGTTTTCACAGCTTACCATTTCACAAATTATAGTATATTATGTTATGAGGAGCAAAAATGAAGTTTTATGTGCTGTGGCTGGTAGATTGGCTGCCGAACGCAGCCAAAGCACATAAAACCATTTTTGCTCCGAATAACATATACTATTTTTTCTTCAAACCTTCATAACAAATTATTTAAGACATGTTAAGAAACCAGGTAGGAATTTCAAATGATTTAGCTAGTTTACTTTACAGCCGCTCATCAGCGGAGATAATAACTTCACGGACGCCCTCAGCGGAGATAATAACTTCACGGACGCTCCTCAGCGGAGATAATAACTTCACGGACGCTAGTCAGCTCGTTAGATGCCATGACAATGAAGTGACACTTTAGCATTATCAATGCAGCAGTGCAATGTCATATTTTACGGACGTTTGAAGAAAAAAGTTTTAATTATCTTTTGTCACTTTTTTTTTCACTTCAAATTTTTACTCACTTCTTTAGTGTCATTTTGTGGGAAATTTACAAAACAATTTGTCATTTTCTGGTAACGGGCCGCACAAAGTGGTGTCTTAGCTCATGCGGCCGTAACACTTGACCCATTTGACCCCACTTGGCGTCCAAATCGTGCATAAAATAGAGCCCTTTAAGCCTCCCATACTTCCCTCGAAGTACCATTCCGGTACGCGTTTAAATCTCCGCGGACACGTGTATCTCCTCCGATACAGTCCTTCAGCGAGGATCTCCTCCGGAATTTATGTCGGATTTTCGTGAAAAGTTTTTCGGACGTCCATAAATTTCATTTAGAGAGACACAATTGAGTCTGCGATATCGATTAAAGACGACCAGAAAGAATTCGAGGGTTTGTCGTATAACGGCTATGTTAAATGCACATCGGCGAACGAGCAATAAAGTAGTATGTGTAGTGAATGTGCAACCATAAATAACCCATTAGGGATGTGCTGTTGCGACCCTCCGCGGACTATGACAAAGTGTAGCCCTCCGGGAGCACTCATGCGGAAATGCTGCTGTTTCTGCCCTCGCGATGTCTTCTTGTCAGCGAGGATCGTAAAAGAGATTCGCATTACTGATAAATTGGGACGGCGAATTGGATCGGATGACTAGATATTAAAATTTATTTATTGTTGGCGGGTGGATGTGGCCTTTTTTGGCACAGCGATATCGCCGAATAGAAACTCTGGCGCTGGTGCAATAACACAAATGAATGTTTCTGTTATTGTTCCTTTAAAATGAACCAAAGGGGGACCCCACTGTATGCAAATTCTTTTCCAATCTAAGCGAAGAATGGAGATACAAGGAAAAGTGCGTGTCAGTGGTGACCCGAGACTTTCTCTTATCGTCTCCCGCGTAATCAGCTTGCATAAATTGCAATTTAAAGGAAGTTGCCATCCAACATTACCTGTCACTGTTCTTCTTATGAAAATTGGAGTGTTTGACTGTTATTGCAATATTTAAACCAATTTTCAAACTCCTTGGGTTACTTGATACCATGCAAGAGACAATTGAGCAATTTTTAGAATTTTTGTCCGTCTGTTTGAGTCCATTTAACTCAAAAACTAATCGATCGATTTTCTTCAAACCAAATTTGTCAGAAAGAGAACATTTCTGGTTGTGTTCTGCACTTTATTTCGTCAAAATATGACATCAGACAGCTGCGCAGTAACGATAAATCTGTTTCGATAAAAGCAGCGTAGTGCGCTCTCCTCGCTTATTTCTCTTTTGTCGATTTTAATCTGAGCGGTGCAGACGTGTCACCTCGCGTCTTATGCATGTTAGGTTGCAGTCCTAAATGTCAGAAATTAATTTTAAATTTAATTTTTAATTTCATCTGTTTATGGTTTCATGTACGAACCTTCTCGTGTTTTTTCTTTATTTAAATTCTTAACAATTCCATTGAGCAATCGCTTTCTCTCGATACTGAAGTTACGACATCTTAAAGCTTCAAAAATTAATTCATTGATTATTTTACCGTTTGTTATTTTTCATATTCTTTCATTTCTTTATAACAATCGCGACAAACTACATTAACGAACAATTTTTTCAGATTTCTCTTCAAATTACCAAAAATTGTCGTCCTATTCGATTGTCTTTTATACCGAATGTTCGGATGGGTTTCCGACACCTACTACGAGATGAAATTTAAAAAAACACCCTATACAAAATGTACAATACAACCCTGCTTAAAATATTACCTGCTAGTGGTAAACTAGGATTTATAAGTTCCGCAAGACCTTTAACTTAAATTACCATAACCTTTTACGACCTACAACCAAATTGAGGAAACAGTACATATGTTGCAAATGTCCAGTGGCAAATGTAGTTATAATTGAAATTAAAAAATGGTGGCAAATACTTCACGCGCAGTGTGAATTTCATAGATTTCACTACATGTCAAAAGACTGACAGCTAGAAAATATTATTTTCGTTTTACAAATTTCCTTATTCAAAGTACTTTTCACTTACTTTCTTGGGGCAAGTTTAAGATTTTTCTTATTAGAACAGTATCCCTACAATTATTTAGTCAATATTTTTTGAACGCTTGTTATACCCCCTGTGCTTCTATTCTATTCAGGCAGAAGTTTGTAAAAAAAATCGTCGTTATTGCCATCAATGCCATTATTAAGACGTCTAATCACTAAAAATTTATTTTGACCCATTGTACTATGTATTTGAAAATTAAAATAAAAGAAATCTTTTTGTGTTGACATCTCTCATATTTTCAAATAGTCTCTTGAGTCTCTCTGCATCTAACTTTGTATTTTTACCAATCATCATCCAGAAATAAAATCTTTCAACATTTTCTCGCCTTGTGACAAAATTAATTCCCCGACCACGCACCATCAGGTCTTTTAATTCTCCAACTGATCGTACTTCTACGCTTGTTTACCAGATGTCTTGTGACGTCACAGTACGTCACAGACAAGGCAACTACTGTAACACCTAAAATGCCTTGACACTCTTTTCCTGTCAATAACATTTTTTCAGAACATCTAATAATCAAACATTCATAACCTTAGTTAGGTGCTTTCAACATTAACACACCCAAATTTGACAGTTCTGACATTTCTTTAGTTTGATACCATAACAATTATCGTAACTTGGCAACAGTTAACCTGTCAGTTGAAACTAATTTTTATAAACTATTTGACATTTAAACTTTTCGGCATTTTGCAACAAAAATGTTAAATGTGCAATAAATTGTAAAAATGAATTATTGTTTTCCTGGGAAGGGTACGTTTACATTCCCAAGAAGCTCGCTTGAATCAACATTAAACATTAATTTTATCAGAATCCGGTGAGACATGTCACGGTTGCCTATCTTATCATAGACACACATGCATCACATCCCGGACGGTTGCGGTTCAATCCGCGACCAACCTTGTCGTGCTTAATTTTTCAAACGCTCAACCAAAACCATTCACTTCATTTAAAAAAATGTCGTAATTTTGCTGCAAATTCGACCGCATTCGGTCGGACAAGATGCCGTTTCCCACAGCCGCATTAATAATTATCCTGCCATTACCGAATCAAGTGCACATCGCAAGTGGGTGTGCATAAAACGCAACTACCTTTATCGACCCACAGCAAACGAAAGTTGTTATAGTCCTATGCGAAGTGCGTTGGCGGCGCTAAATAGGACATGGAAATAATAAATACGCTCATGCACGTAGTACAAGTGCATTCTTGACAGATGTCATTAATCCGCGCCGTTCGGATCTAGAGGCCCGTCCGAGAAACAATCGAATCGACGCGGCTGGTTTTTATGGGCAACCCAGTAGGCAATAAATTCCTCGCACCATATTTGGCGATTTAAAGAACCAAAACATTGAGCACGGAATGAATAAGAGCGCCATTCACGTTTAATTGGTGGAATTGTGACAGTTTGGGGAAAATCGGAATCACTTCCTTATTAGCTGTTTACGACGTTTCGCAAATAGTCGACCTTATCGGGACGACGTCTTCAATCGACGAAGCGAATCCGCCGTGACATTATCGAGTGTTTAACGTTTAATCGGTCCCAGGTGCGAACGGTGTCTACGCCACTGGTCGAAGGCAGCCCGTCAGGGGGCGCTACTTCTGCATCAGTCGAAATCTATCCGAGTGAATTGGGCGTGTTTTGCAAAACGTTCTAAATTAATGTGTGTTTTTCCGAGATGAAGTAACCGAATTTAGGCAAAAAGTGAGTAATTAGGTTTTAGTTGGGCCAATGTGTGTCGGGTACGAGTTTGAGGGCCGGGGGACGCGGCGCACTCGTGCTGCGACCTTTCGAAGTCGCATCTGTTTTGATCGGCTCCCTAGTAAATAAAAATAATTCCTTATCACGGTATCTTTGTTTATCGGCGACGTTATCGGTGCATCTCCACTCTCCGCTGGCTAATCAATGAAACACAGCGTTTCGTACAGTAGGCCTTGTTTGGCATCCAATGTAAATAAAAGCAAGTCGGCTTTTGACAGCTGGATCGGGCATTGATTTTCGTCGGAATTCATTTTGGTTATTAAACCGAGGGTGGAATGTGGTCGGGGGTGCCTTTTCGATCGGTATCGAAATTCCGTGATATTTCTTTCCTAATCGATAGTTCTGACGTTCGCTTTATTTATATTCTGTTACACCGAGCCTGTTGGATGAGAGCAGTGGCGTAGGTGGCGGCCGAAGGACCGCGCCACTTTTCAAATCTCGGGGAATTTTTGCGGATATCACCACTTCCGCTCGACCAACGGGAAAACCGGCGAAACCAGATAAGCTGCTATGTAAATACATGATGATATTGACCCTAGATACGAATTAAAATATTTGCTGATCAAAGAAAGCGCTCCCCGCGATAATGATAGGCTAATGAAGGATTGTTTGTCCGGATTAATCTAAGACCCGCCAAAGATCAATACCAGCCCAAATTCACCACCAAGATAACCAACCCGGGCTCTTTGCGCGAATAACAAAAGCGATTAACCAACCCTGGCAGCTTCTTCTGCTCGCTGATAAAAACTTACTGGAAATGGGCCAGGAGTAAAATGGAGTCGGTTCATCTACATTTTTTATTGATTCGGTGCGTCCCACTCGAAAACGTAAAAAATTTGGAACCCAATCCCGCACCAGAATAGTCCGGAAGTTTCACGCCTAAATTGAAAATTCGGTTTAAAAATAGACCGGAATAATATCGCAGTCATTTTCGTGTATGAGTTCTATTTATGACCGGTTCAACGATTCCGTGCAAGTTCCGGGTGAGGCGAGGTCCTCTCCGACTTGTTTTCTTCGTTCCATCAAATGTGTCCATATGATCGTAAAAATTATGACCAATCAAGACACAATTCAGCAGAAATAGTGTAATAGACTAATTGGACTATTTCTGGACGTGAATCAGGGCCAATATACAAACGCGGGATTGCTGCCAAGCCGTAAGAATAAAACTGTCTAGTTTTTTCCGGCAATTTGGACAATTTTCATCAAATTTCCTATTGTCGGGGCCGCTCAAACAAAATAATGACTTGAGGCTGCAGTAACTGATTACAAATTGGTTCATTAAAAGTATGACACTTAATTACATGATTACTGGAGGGGCCAGTCTCCAGGTCTGGATACCTGGAGCGTCAGTACCAAAATAAACAGACTCCTGCTTCCGGTGCGACAGATCCGCCTGGGTTACATCAGACTTGCGATGGTGTAAACACACGGTATACCTCGTTCCAGTTGTTATTTGTGACGTTCGCAAATTGGCATCGATCAACGCGACTTGCCTCAGTTGTGGAACAGCTCCGGAGCGTACTTTTGACGCTCGTGCAGTGACAATCTTTCGTCGATTCGTGCCGAATGTTCGCCCCCAACGAAGCATAATCGGACGCTCGTTCATTACCATATTTTAAAATTGGATTTGGAAAAGTGTCGGAAGCTTCCTTGAACAGGTGCCAACGTTTTAATGAATCGAATCGGCAGGTAGAGCGAGGTAAATAAACCCGTGAGTCAGATCTGTAGTCGAAGGGGAGGCGACCCTGCAAGATGTTAAACAATGGGGCGTTAATTTCTTCTGCAACTCTGGCCATCATTAATTTCTTGGGGATCGTGGCGGGGCCGGTCGCGTTTTGAGCGATGCATTCGTTCAGATGAAAAATCATCGGGATGCTGATGCGATGCAAATAATATGGATGTGCTGATATCCATCAGTCTCGCAAGGCAGCTCTTCCGTTTGCAACAACGCAGATGCAAATGATCGCCTGATCGATCGGCTTGACGGTTTTTGCACTTGGGACGATAAGTTCTGTTTGTTTCTGCTGTCAAACCGGCCGCCAAACCAGAATAGAACGATTTAATGGAAAATGTCCATTAGGACTCGGCCACGTGAAGGTCGACGATTCAAATGTGCAGTGGCGTAACGGCGAAAAGTTTCAAAACTCGTACAGGCGGATCCAGATTTCGAATAAAAATGAAAGTCCATGCTGGTTTTTCAAGTGTCCTTTAACCAGCACGTGAAAAGTTGGATCTGTGCAATTTGTTGCCTCGTTTCCAGAGTGTTAACACTTGCCGGTTTATTAAATGCAACTGGTGGAAATGCTCAGAGTGGTGACTCCAACCGCACATGTTTTCAGGCATTTTTTCCAGACCATTCGAGCCGTGTAATTGCAAGTTCAATGTTACACGGAATAAACAGAACTTCTCGCTGAAGCAAAAAGTCTCATAATAAATTGTGTCTGGTTGTATTTCAATTACATACTTTTTTTTTGGTGCTCAGATAAAGAAATGGTGTGCTTCTATTTACGGAATCGTTTAATTAAGTTAAATTGGTTTAAATGAGGTGCGATTAAAACTGTTTGTTCTCGAGGTGCTAATCATTTAAACCAATCCACACTCCTAAAAACAGTAATGGTCCATTTAGTATACATCCAAGTGTTAAGTTCTCTACATTTTTAGAATCGCATTTGTGAACTTTCCCAAACGTTTCCTCCACGTTGATGGGACAATAGACCCTCATCGTTTAGCAATTTAGTCGCAGTCTTTTTATGTTGTTACGTTTTTATTTCCGTTTTCTCTCCCAACCAAACAATATTTACCTCTGAATCAGATTTAATTTTATTATGTGACTCTTGTATGACTCATTAATACAGGGTATTTCACGCGCGATAATGAGCCCGACGGAATTGAAAATGCAACCCACAATACATTTTAGAAAAAAACTGGATATTGAAATTATAGTATGTATACAGCTTTTCTTCGGAAATGTATTGTGGGTTGCATTTTCAATTCCGTCGGGCTCATTATAACTCGTGAAATAACGTGTATAGAGTATAATGTGTGAAAAATTGATTCATTTTTTCGTAACTTTTAAAAGTACTGGCATAAATTAGAGCAGTGCTTTTTTAAAGTAAAAAAAAAAAAAAATACCAGTCCTTGGTTCATTTCAATTTGTATTCTGAAATTTTGATGTAGAATTCATCGCTTAAGTCAATGTCTACTTTTGCGTAGCCTTTTTTATATTTTCACCCAAAAATTGAAAAGGCTATGAGCAACATTTGCATGTTGAAATAGTTATTTGTATGACGAGGGAGGAAAGGGTATAATTTCCTGCCGCGGGTGAAGTTTAATGCAGGAAGCGTAGCCGAAGGCAGAAATATCACAAACGAGGAAGTGACATTTTACTCCAGAGGTATAATAACAATTTTTTCTTACCATTTCGTTTTTATTTAAAAAAATATTTAAAAGTAAGGCATCAGAGTAAGCACACTTGTCGTTACCAAAGTTAGGTTTTATAATTATTTTATCCACGATAGGTGTCGTTTTTACAAATTTTTGAATAGATTTCGGTAGTGATTCTTTGAAAACTGTTCCTCAAGATATCCTCGCAGAGGCTAAAACGGCATTGTTAAATATATTACCAAAAATCTACCGAGAAGTGTGAGCAAATCAACAAACAATGACGGAAAAGAATGACAAAAAAAATACAGAAGATGCCATTTTAGTCTATTTTTAATTATGTATGTCTAAAACGCCCTTCAGACAGTTATATTCCAACGCAGGCGATTTGAAGATATTTGGAATCAGTTTTAATTATATTGTATCATGCGTTCAAATCTAAACCTGGACTGAGTAAACCATTTGGAACAGTGTAAAGTTTGAATTTCCCATCGTTTGACATGACTGACATTTCTTTAATGTTTAATCGGCACATGATTGAACATGTTTGTTTTTAGCAAAGGGTGCCCTTAGATAATTGCTTCGAGAATAGAAATCATTAATTATTGTATTTTTAATGCAAAACATTGCAAAGAACGAAAAAAACAGAAAGATTTGTTGTTTATAAATTTTAGGTTAGCTGTCAACATGCTCTAATTACAACTTACTGTCAATTTACACTTTAAAAAAGCAAAACAGTTGACGGTTTCCAACGCCTTCCCAGCTCTGAATTTCATTTGAACGCCCGATATAATGATTATAAATAAATAGGTGATTTTTTTTAATAAACCTCGTTACAATTACTCAAAATATGATTTTTTGACGAATTTTCGAAACATATCAAGTTGACGTTATTACTTTTACACCTTAGTGAGCGAAATAATTGTAATTAGGAAGGATATGCTAGTAGAAAGTAGTAGAAAGAATGTTTTATGTTTCGTCCAGTAAATTAGGATAAGTTAAGAGAATGTTAGATTTTACTCTGAAATAAATATTTTTACAAAATGACTTCGATGTTTTCTTATGCAAAAAATATAGAATAATGCCGGATATTACGTGGTGAGCCGTCTAAATATGTATTTGAATTAAACAGCTGGAATACAACAAGATGTATTTTAATCGAAACTCGCATAATTAAAAAGGAGTTATTGAATTTTACTTAATTTAGTAAAGAAAATATGTGCACTACTTTTTTAAATTTGGACACATGAACGACATTTACAATTGGTTTTTAAATCCTGTAGTTTTGTTCTTTTTGGGCCTGGAACAAACATAAGAAAATGTTTGTTGTATTTTTACCACGAATAACAAGTGTTTTTGACTTTTTTTTTGTTAGATTGGAAACTTGTATTTTTTCATCATGTCATCCTTCCTAAGTTCTAATAAGTTATTTATTTTGTATAATCTGTTTCAAAATAAAAAATCCACCACCTGTGGAATTATGTTGGCAGAAAAAAAGAAATCCCTAGAATAGGTTTCATTTTTTTGGGTTGGCCCAACCTCCCGGCAAAATTGACATTGAATTGTTGGGTTTTTTACGTAACACAAAATAATTATGTACAAAAAGGTGGTAGCTACCATATCATAACTTCTGAGTGATATAATAAAATGAGAATAAAAAAACACCATGAATTACGACCTAAACAACTGTCAACAGTTTTCTTTCATAACCCCACTTTTTTTCTGACACTTGCAAACACACTAAAAGCAAAAGTTGGCGACGTTGTCGGTTGTATTTTCGAGATAAAATGCAGTGTTGGTGGATTTTTGATTCTGAAACAGATTTTGTAATCTTTTTTTTAATACTAATCTGCGTAATCCCATAAAACAATCGAAATTCAAAATATTTTTCGTTTTTAACAGTAATTATGTACAACAACGCTTTTGTATATTTAAAATAGAGATAAACGGTGTCACCCCATTCAACAATTTATTCGCATTCTAAAAATACAAAATTGCGAGCAATAAATTTTGGTCGTCAAGGTCATTCTTTGACGCAATCGAAAATGCTCCATTGTAAAACAGTCGTAAATACCATAGCCTATCATCATGTTGTATGACATTAATTGTCATTTTTTTGACACTTTGTTGACATGGGCATAATCAGGCAAGGACATTTTTTAAATTTCGACAATCTAACCAAATTTTGAAATGACATTGACGACCAAAATTTATTGCTCGCGACAATACCCTGCATTATTTTGGAAGGGCCATCTAAATATTTGAATCAAAACAAATTGTTTTATTATAAAATTTATTTAGTGTGAATGTTGCTTTAGCAGAAGAAGGTCGTCTTGCTATAACATTTCAGTTTAAAAACTTTTAAAAGTCACAAAATCTATATTTTGCTGATAACCACTTGGGTGTATGTATTTAGTTTTAATATCCAGTTCACATAAGAATGAGTATTGAAAAAGTTGGTGAAAGTTTCTATGCATGTTTGTAAAGTCTGTCATCGATTTTCAAGTTCACATAGATGATAATGAGCTAGATGAATCTACAGAAAGAAAGAAATTATTGAAAGGTTGTCTCAGTTTTTATTACACGAGCATCAAAATTTCCTCTGCACAACGTTATACCATAACATCAAAAACATAAATAAAACGGATGAGTCTATAGCGGAATTTGCATCCGGTCATTGCAACACCGCGTAATGCATCACGATATTTTAAACCTAAATAACAGGCAACAATTAACCTTCAAAATGGAAGAGAATTATAACAAAAAGGGTCTGTAATAGAATTAACGTCCACGCTGTAACCCGGTTTCAACCAACAAAAAATGTAATCATTTAATTTGTTTAAAATGTGGTGGACGTATGTATTTAAAACAATTGGTAAAAATAGGCAGGTGGAAAAATTGTGCACGCTCTGTAGTGTCCAAATCTGTCAGTCACGGTGGCCGGAAGAACAAAACTGAAAGATTTTTCGCCGCTCTCATGTTTTCTTTTGGAAACTCTCACCTCTCGGATCAAGTGCGGAGGTGAGAAAGCGCCGCCAGCACACCACCTCTCTAATCCGGAACAAATAATGTCGGACGTGTAGTTTTAGATAAAAGTCGTCGAGATAATCAAGATATAAGCCGCAGCGCCGGGACCAGCAGGAGCAGCGGAGTGTTTGGGAGGGCGGCGACGGAGGAGAGTCTGTTGGGCTGCAGGAGGGTTGTTATGTTCGTATCGTGGAAGGGGTCGAAGCGTCCGGCGCCCGACTGGCGGCTTCCTAACTAGTCGTCGTGCAGCATCCCGCACTATTCTCGAGCGTTCATCCCGTTTTTACTTCTGCCCAAGAACACGCCGGCGAATTTTTCTCCACCGGATTAAAGTGACCGCACAGCTCTTAAATCCTGCCGAGCTCCTCCAACCCGTTAGGAGCGCTACCCCCAAAAAAGAAATCGAGCAGATTTATATCGCGGGAGGAGGCTCCCGTTTTTACCGCAGCGGGGCCGCTTCCGAAGCGCCAAATTTAAATCATCACCGCAAGGAACTAGCAGAAGGTTTCCTTGAAAACACTTGCAAATAAAAATAATGTGTTTACTTTTGATATTTGCCTTATTCAAATAATACACGAACGTTGAAGGGCAACATTAATATCAATATCTCACCTGGTTTGTTTACCTTCGAATGATATCTATTTCGTTTTTTCTCACACAGAGAGACATCTCATTGGACTGATTTATTAATGAGTGTCCTAGTTCTTTGTGAGATGGGACGATTGTAAAGTTTCTGTTGTATAAGAGGCAGAAGGTCAATACGCTGTTCAGTTATTAATGAAGTGCGATCATTGACAAATTCAATAAGCGAAGCGATGCTCCGAGGTCGTAAACAGTTGCAAGAGAATGGCGAATGGAAGCCAAACAGATGAAAGCTTAACGTCGTCGAGAGATTAGCACGGTTGCTTATATGGAAATTCAGCTTTTTCCGCCTAAATTCCCATCGATTTAGGCCGCGATTTGCACGAAAAATTCTCAATTCACGCGTCAATTTTTTACGGAGAGGCTGAAGTGTAGAGATTGGCCCCAATCAGAGTGTCAGATCCGTTCAATTTTATGACGGGTGGGATCATAACACCGCGACAAAACAATCCTCAAGGAAGAGACTTTTCAATGAAGAAAAAGCATCTCGCAAGACCCCCATGTCCACGTTCACAAATAGATAATTGTGACCGCCCCCGCTCGTCTTTTGTCTTCCACTTGTTCCGTTTCAATTAAACCGGAGAAGTGTATTTTTTGAGCGAAGCAGCACAGCTTGATCCGCGAATTTCCTGAGAGCGGCGAACCGCCCACGCGTCTTATTGACGACTCTATTATTAGTAATTGTGCTAGGAACAATGAGTTAAAACATCGAGACGGATGCAGAAAGACAAATGTAAGGCGTCTTAAATTTCAGCTCCAGGCGCGCCAGTAAATTTGGTTGCATAACAGCGGAAGACGATGCGAATTGGCAGGAGTAAAGAGTTGAAAAGGTTCGACGTTATTTTTTGTGTGTTTACAAACATTCAAGTTGTTTACTATAATTCTGACATGTTCCAATATCCATTGTTGGGAGGATGAATGTTGGAAAAACAGAGCGGGGTTTGAATTAATTGGGAGTATGGATTTCGGCGTGTATGGAGAATGAGCGATTATGGGGGCATAAAGTTGTAAAATTGTGTAGTTGTGGGTGGCCCATATTCCGAATTTTTGTGCGGCTCCGCTTAATAACGTCCAGTAGACGAAAATCCATTATTCCTGTTTTTATTGTAAGTTTTATAGCGTCCGAATAAATTCTTTAATCCTATTTCTTGTTTCAGGGAAACCGGAAAAACACCACGAGCCTTTGCAGAAGCGCAACCAAACCAGAAGGTAAATAGCCGACGGCCCCCCGACGAAAAAAAGAAATTCCGTTTTCCGAATGGTCCCCCCAAGAACTCTTTCGCTTCTGTAAATCAAATTAAACCCATCCTAGTTTGTAATGGATAGTTTGAGGAACATTTAACTGACGCGACAGTTTGGCGCCGATTTTCCTGTTTTCCAGTTGGCGGAAACGCTCTAATCCCAACCCCCACGTTCTCCCCCCTCGTTCGCGGCCGCCAATAGAAAAGCCGCTGGTATTTTGCGACATGTTAGGGGTTGCGAATCTAGAGATATTCTTGCGTTACTTCGTAGTTGCATCATTCTAGCGGTGAATCTCGGGCAGTTCGGTTTGTTCGGAGCAGTCCAAAAGGACCCTCCACATCCACCGGTCGAGTTGTTGCAAGTGCTAAAATGGGCCCCGCACAGTAAGTCCACTCTCGTCTTTTGTCACTTTTCGAAAATCTTGTTTGCACATTTTCTTGCCTAACAGGGCAAGCTAACGCGCTTGCCTGACCTACATGTCTCACCCCATTCAGAAGTTTGCTGCCAGATGTTTTGACTTTTTTACTCGGCGATTGTTAATTTACTTGGCGAAGTCGTTAAACGGTTTCATTCGCTCATAATTATCTCGCCGAATTTCCATAATGGAAACTGGGTAAGGGGAGCGGGGTTCGCGTTTCTATCTTCGCTCCCCAACAAAATTTCTTTGCAACTTGTGGCGATCATTTCGCAAATTAAACGATCGTCAACTGTCAGGCAGTAGCACCAGTCACGTGCGAGCAGGGTCTCGCGACTTTTTGATAGTCACGAGACCCCAGAATAAATCTTCACGACGATCCAGTTTGCAATAAAATACCTGTAGATTGTTCTTGTCTCGTTGTTGCGGTTTTGGAAAATACAGTTTTGAATGTCTTCGCGATCCGTGGAGGGTGGAAATCCGGGAGGGTTTTATGAAAGATTGCCGCGATGAAATATTAAGGGAGAGCTTTTCGTCGCTCTAGGTAATCGTTTATTGTCGAGGAAATCTCTCCGGCCGTCAACATCTTTGTCTCCGTCAATCGCAACAGGATTATAAGTTCTTCACGGCGCCAGGTCCGGCGTCGCCCCTTTTCGCCGTTTTTGTTTTCGCCGGTCGTCACGTAGCGAGCCACGCGAGACCTAATTTCGCTGTTTTGGAGCACGTGTTCGCGGCCTATCGATTGACGTCGTCGACGCCGAAGAGACGCCGGCTAGTCGGACGCTACGGTCGCCTAGCAACCCAGCATCCCCCACTTCTTGTAAGAGAGGCACCCCCCATTCTGTCGCTCGCTGTGTCGTGCATGATTCAATTATGTGACATGTTCTACTTCTCTCCACCAGTTTATTGACTTATTTCTTAACTTGTGTACGGATTGATTGGGGTTTCACGCGCGCCGGGGCCCACGCGGGCTCCTCTCCGGATAGTCATTTCTCGGTCTGTTGCAGATGTCCCTCTCGCTTAAGATTTGCATCGTCGACACTAATGTCACCAAGACAATCGTGTTCGACACCTCGACCACGGTCTACGACGCCTGCAGGATCATCCGGGACAAGTACGCCGAAGAAAACCTCGGCAATCGTTAGTAGTTGTTTCGTGTGACGCGGGGGTTGTCATTATCGAGAGTGTGTTTTTTGCAGCCAAAGACTACGGTCTGTTTCTCACCGACGACGACAGCAGGACCGGAGTATGGCTGGAGGCGGCGAGGCACTTAGAATATTACCTCCTGAGGAACGGCGACACCGTCGAATACCGAAAGAAATTGAGGACGTTGAGGGTCAAGATGCTCGACGGTAAGCCAAACGATTCTGTTTACGAGCCAAGATTTAACGTTCGCTCGTGTTTACAAGAGTTGCTATTTTAGCGGAGATCCAGAAGACCCGAGTTACGTGAAGCGCGATTTGTGCACGTCTCTATTCATCCCACTTAAGTCGCATGCAAATAATTCAATTTATAAGGCGCATCTTAAATCGTCGCGATTTATCAACGACAAACTTTGTTTTTATTTAGCCAAATTATTCCGCTCCGACTCTTCGCGTTTGGTTCTTGACTTCGGAATTAATTGAGCGCCGCGAATTCGGCAATGGTTTTATGTGCGTTAATTAAATATGCCCGTTTTGCCCCCGTTTTAAGAGGTCGGGATTGGAATTTAAAAAGCCATTCGAATTCGTTTTACCCCGACACTTCTTTTGATAGCGGTCGTGTTCACGAGGGCTTCATTGTACCTCCACGAAGAGGCTCTCGCTCTCGACAACTTCCATCTTTCGCCGGGAAAAAATTCAGACAAGGGAGGAAATCGTCGGACTCTTCGTTAATATAATTTTGTGTCTTTTGAAGGTTCGGTGAAGACGATGATGGTGGACGACTCTCAGATCGTCGCCAATTTGATGGTGGTGATTTGTACGAAGCTCGGCATAACAAACCACGACGAGTACTCGTTGGTTCTGGAAGATTTGGAGAACCAGGAGAACATCGACAACCGAAACTACGGCACTCTCACGTTGAAGCGGAAGAAGGAGGAGAAAGAACGCGACGCTAAGATGGACCAGCTCAGGAAGAAGCTGCACACCGACGACGACGTCAACTGGCTGGACCCGGCGAAGACGCTCAGGGAACAGGGAATAGACGAGAACGAGACCGTCCTTTTGAGGCGCAAGTTCTTCTTCTCCGACCAGAATATAGACTCGCACGATCCGGTGCAGCTCAATCTGCTGTACGTCCAAGCCAGGGACGCCATCATTAACGGCACTCATCCAATTACGCAAGAGAAGGCCTGCGAATTCGCAGGGATACAGTGTCAGATTCAATTTGGGGATCACATGGAGAATAAGCACAAACCCGGATTCCTAGAGTAAGTCGGAGGGGAGGCAAATCGGTTTAGATTTGGTCCAACGACAAAATCCGGACGTTGACAATTTTTGGGGATTTTTGTCTTTGGGCCTTTTAGTTTTTAAACAAAATTGAAAGTCACTGAGACGCTTTTCGTTCAGTTTGAAGGAGTTCCTGCCGCAGTCGTACATCAAGTACAAAGGCATCGAAAAGAAGGTCTTCGCGGAGCACAAGAAGCACCTAGGCAAGAACGAGCTCGAGGCCAAGGTGACGTACACGAAGAACGCCAGAGCGCTGAAGACCTACGGCGTGACCTTCTTCCTGGTGAAGGAGAAGATGAAGGGGAAGAACAAGCTGGTGCCCCGCCTGCTGGGGGTGACCAAAGACTCGGTGCTCCGTTTGGACGAGAAGAGCAAGGAGATCCTGCAGACGTGGCCCCTGACCACTGTCAGAAGATGGGGGGCGAGCCCCAACACTTTCACTCTAGATTTCGGCGACTACTCCGATCAATATTACTCAGTTCAGACGACTGAAGCCGAACAAATCCAGCACATCATAGCCGGATACATCGACATAATCCTGAAAAAGGTGAGTCCTGTTCGGCGTCAGACTGGAAATTAATCGGGAGCGTTACAGAAACAAGCGAAGGACCATTACGGGATCGAGGGAGATGAGGGATCGACGATGTTCGAGGAGAGCGTGGCCCCGCACAAGTGAGTAGCTGGTGGGAGGGCGATTTTGGTGTAACAAATCGCTTGCTTTCAGGGCGACCATTCTTCAGCACGAGCTGAGCAAAATCGGAAAATTGAACACGGAGTCTGTGGCCAAACCTGCGATTATGAGGGCCGGGACTGACGGTAAGATCCGTTCTGACTTGGTTTTTATTTCATTTTGTTGTTTTTATTTTCCTTTGGTTTCGTTGGATAGGCGAGAAAACATTTAGTACTGGCATGATGGGTAGTGCTCAACACACTATCGTAAGTGGACAAGTGACCGTGGGTCATGCACCTCCTACGGTAAGGCCGTGTTTCTTGCATACGTATTCATTCTTCTCCTGACCCTAACTCATCGCTTCTTAATCGATACTAACTCTTAACGATCTTGTTTCATGCTGATCCTCCGGGACCAGAAGGCAGAGTAGGTACATAGAAACTTTGTACATAAACAACGAGCACTCCCCATTTCCTTTTGCAAAAACTTTTCTTCTTCCCAGCACTCGTATTTCATTTCCCGCATGCCGAAGCTTCAAATATTTCACTTCAGCTGACTGAAACTAGTCGGGAACAACGGTGTTTCTCCTCGGCGTCTCTAAATTTAATTTCTTCAACCGCATCACGTCCACCTCTATATCTTACCTTGATCTGTATCGCCCCCTCGAGAGCTTACGAGATCCGATTTTATAGATCCAACAAACCAAAGTGACGTCGGTGCTGACAGAGCCCCAGAGGGCTTTGCTCTCCACCATTTCCTCCACACAGAGCAGGATAAAGGAGTCCGAAATAGAACTGGAAGGTCGCGCACACATCCCCGAAGTGGGTAGCGACCCCGCCGCCAAGAAATGGAAGCAAGTCACGCTCGACACCCGCAAGCAAAACGTCGGCTCGCAGATCGCCGCCATGAACGCGGCCACCGTCCAGGTGGTCACGCTGACGTCGGGCCCGCAGGACGAAGTCGACCACAACGCCGTCGGCGCCGCCATCACCACGATCGGAAGCAACCTGCCCGAGATGACCAAGGACGTGAAGATGATAGCGGCGCTGATGGACGATTCTAACATGGGCGAGAAGCTGCTGGATGCCACCAGGAAGTTGTGTACCGCCTTCAGTGACTTGTTGAAGGCTGCAGAGCCCGAGTCGAAGGAACCGAGACAGAGCTTGTTGAACGCGGCCTCCAGAGTCGGAGAGGCGAGCACCCACGTGTTGGCGTCCATCGGCGAAGACACCGCCGAGAACAAAGAGCTGCAAGACATGTTGCTCTCTTTGGCCAAAGCCGTGGCCAACACCACGGCGGCTTTGGTGCTGAAGGCCAAGAACATCGCCTCGACTTGCGAAGACCAGCAGACGCAGAACAAAGTGATCGGAGCAGCGACTCACTGCGCTCTGGCGACGTCGCAACTGGTGGCCTGCGCCAAAGTCATCGCGCCGACCTTGTCGTCGCCAGCATGTCAAGAACAACTGACCGCGGCTGTCAGGGAAGTCGCCAAAGCTATTGAAAATCTCGTCGCGGTCTGCAACGAGACCTCGACCGACAACGAGTTGATGGATCAGTTGAGAGCGGCGGCGTCCGAAGTCACCAGGACTCTCAACGATCTCCTCAATCACATCAAGTTCGCGTCGAGAGAGCGCGCCCAGGAGACAGTCCAGGAGTACAGCGTGGAGGAGATCTACACCGCCACGGACAGGTTGTCCGCGGCGTCCGGAGACGCCAACGAGATGGTGAAACAAGCGCGGGTTTTGGGACAGGCGACGGCGCAGCTGATCCAGAGCATCAAAGGCGAGGCCGAGAAGACTCCAGATTCGGACATCCAGCGCCGCCTTTTGGCCGCCGCGAAGACTCTAGCGGACGCTACGGCTCGCATGGTGGAGGCCGCGAGGCAGTGCGCGTCTCACCCGCACGACATCCAGTACCAGAGTCTCTTGAGGAGGACCGCCGAAGAATTGAGAGATGTAACGGCAGTCGCGGCCACGACTCCAGCTCTGAGGGCCAAGTTGGTCGACAGGGTGAAGATATGCGCCAGAAAAGCGGTGTCGTCGGCCACCCAGTGCATCACAGCGGCGCAAGCGAGCCACCCCCACAACACCAACCAAGCAACAAGAGAAGCTCTCACCACGGAGACGCGAGAACTGGTGAAGCAGATCCCGCCTCTCGTGGGGTCCATCAAAGCCAGCACCGCCAACCCGGAAGACACGACCAGTCAAGTCGACTTGATCTACGTCGCCGACGTCTTCCTCCACGTAAGTGCGATTGCACAAAAGCTTATCTAACGCACACATTTATTTTTTGTTGTTTTTTTACAGCCTGCCACTCACTTCGTGCAAACATCACAGTCAGTGTTGCCCACGATTCAGGACCAAGCGATCACCGAGCAACTCTCCGTGACCAGCCAGAAACTGAACACTGACTTGAGCGACCTCCGCGGGGCCCTCAGCCGAGCCAAGCCTGTCTGTCAAGGTCTAGGCCTGGGAGCGGCGTCCCAACTGATCGCCGACTTGCAAGACGAACTGAACGAGTTCGAGCGTGCCGTCAAAGCGCATAACCTCAAACCCCTGCCGGGAGACACGCCGGAACGCGGCGCCGAAGACTTGACTTCCAGCAGCAAAGCCATCAATCAGAGCGTGGCTCAGTTGTTGAGTGCCGCCGCCCAAGGCAACGAGATTTACACCGACAAGGCTGCCAGAGACACCGCTCAGAGTTTGAGGTCGTTGACGGGAGCGGTGAGGACGGTTGCGGCGACCACCGGCGACGAGAATGTCCAGTTGAAGGTCATCGGCTCGGGACAGGACGTGCTGATGCATTCGGCCAGGTTGGTGGAGGAGGCGCAGAAGACGCTGCATTCGGTGGAAGTGACCCCGGGGCTGCAACATGCCGCGAAAAAGATCTCGACGGCGCTGAATCAAGCCATCAATTGTCTGCCAGGTGGGTTCCAGTTCTTTTTCACTCGACTAGTACTGATCGCGAATTGATCATTTTGAAGGCCAAAGAGATGTCGATTCTGCCATCACCAACATCATCGAGTGGACGTCCACCATCAATTCTGGACGTTTCCCTCACACCAACAAGAGTTACGGAGAGCTGCAACAAGAATTGAACACGGCGGCCGCCAATTTGAACGAGGCGAGCTCCGTGGTGGTCAGTTCAGTCCGCAGTCCGACTCAACTGTCGTCGTCTTCGAAAGACTTCTCCGTGGCCTTCCACGATTTGCTGGGAGTTTCGATGGAGATGGCCGGACAGACCCAAGACACGGAAATCAGAGGGCAGATGGTGCACTCGCTGAAGAGCGTCTCGACCACTTCCAGTAGCCTCTTGACCACTGCCAAGTCCCTCTCGGCCGATCCGTACTTGCCCAACGGCAAAAACCAACTGGCGGCGGCCGCGAGAGCCGTCACCGACAGCATCAACCACCTGGTGAACGTCTGCACGTCGGCCGCTCCAGGTCAGAACGAGTGCGACAACGCCATAAGAAAAATCCAAGCGATGAAACACCTGCTGGAAAATCCGACCGAACCGATCAACGACTGCAGTTACTACGAAGCTCTGGACTCGGTCATCGACAAGAGCAAAGTCCTGGGGGATTGCATGACGGGAATCACGAACAGCGCCAAACAGTCCCAACACGAAAGATTCGCAGAACATATCAAGACGTTCAGCAGCTCGATCTGCAACTTTATCGAAGCTTCGGCCCAAGCAGCATATCTAGTAAAGATTTGTCGTTACCAGTTTGTCGCGTTGTCCACAAGACGAGTTTCAGGTGGGCGTGTCCGATCCTTCGAGCATCGCTGGACGTCCAGGTCTAGTCGACCAAGCTCAATTCGCTCGTGCCTCCCAAGCCATCTACCAAGGCTGTTCGACTCTGTCGTCGCCCTCCAGCCCCCAGAAACATGTCCTCGAAGCCGCGACTCTCATAGCCAAGCACACCAGCGCCCTCTGCAACTCCTGCAGAGTCGCCAGTTCGAAAACTACAAATCCCGTGGCCAAGAAACAGTTCGTCCAGAGCGCCAAAGCTGTGGCCAACTCCACGGCGGCTCTGGTCAAAGAGATCAAGACTCTGGACTTGGACTACTCCGACGTGAACAGGCAGAAGTGCGCGCAAGCGACCGTCCCGCTGCTAGGTAAGAGGGGAGGCGCGAGGTGGCGACAGTTTAATGTTTTTGTTGCAGAGGCCGTCGAGAACCTGTGCGTTTATGCCAATTCAAGCGAGTTCGTCTCGATACCGGCCAAGATCTCGCCGCAAGCTAGAAGAGCGCAACAACCGATCATTGATTCGGGTAGCAGATTGATCGACAGTTCTTGTACTGTTGTCAGCGCCGCCAAGAACTTGGTGGTCATGAATAAAGATCCCTCGACTTGGCAACATTTCGCAAGCTCGTCTAAAGACGTGTCAGAATCGATCAAACAATTAGTTGTCAATATTCGGTAAGTTACAAAATACTAATCACCGGTGATAAAAAAGGATTACGTCAAAGTTTTCTATTGAAATCAAAGCTCAACGTCTTAACCTAAATGATGCAATTTTTGTGTAAATACCTGATATTGGAGAATTGTCACTTTTACATCACAAAATAGGATTACAGAATACATTTTTTATGGTCTAAAGTAAGAATCACAGGTAAAAATCATCTTGTGAAGGTTGAAAACAGAGTTCTTGATGAAATACTAAATGACAGTAATGACATTTCAATGACTTTTGTTTTTCGTGTGTAACTTGATCGCCTTTTTATTTGATTATATGGTGTGATGTATTGTTCGATAGCAATGGAGCTCCTGGTAAAAATGAATGCGAGACCGCCGCGTCCATCCTCACGAACCATTTGCGTTCGTTAGACACGGCCTCGATGGATGCCGTATCTCAGTCGTTGGCCCCGAAGAAGGGATCTACTTTACCGGCATACAGCCAACAAGTCGAGCGTGCTGCCGCCGGTGTCTTTGACACGATTGAACCGTTGAGACACGCCGCCAAATACGAAGCCGAGAATATCGGACACACTGTCAACCAAATGGTGTGTTCGAGCGAATAATAAAATAATTTTGTTACCGTCGATGATGTTTTAGGTGCAATTTTTTGAGCCTCTGGTACAGAACACCATCGGGGCGGCGTCCAACATGAAGAATTCGAAGCAGCAAGAACAGCTTCTCGATCAGGCCAAATCTGTGACAGAATCGGCTCTTCAGTTGGTCTATTCGGTCAAGGATTGTGGCGGCAATCCTAAGGTTGCTTTGACAGCTTTTCTGTTTTAATTTGGCTAATGCGGTGTTTGCAGGCTGTCAATATCCATCCAGACATCGACGAGTGTGCGGGTTCGACTCGCGACGCATTACAAGATTTAGTCACCAGCTTAGAAACCATATCGACACAAAGCGGGATCGTATCGGGCGTCGTGGACAACCTGACAAGGGCCATGACTCGATTGTCCGACCACAGAGCCTCTCTAATCATATCCGACAGCGACGGTTACGTCGACTACCAGACCCGAATGGTCGAGTGCGCCAAGAACATCGCCAAACTAGCCGGCGAGATGGTAACCGCCGCCGCTGAAATCTTCCCGGTCTTTACTTTTTCATTTGGTATTTTACAGGCTTCGAAGGCGCCCCACGACACCCAAAAACTGGCCCCCCTGTCCGCCGACCTCTCGCACAAGTACACCCAACTCGCCAACGACAGCATCGGCGCAGCCGCCGCCGCCACAAACGGAGAGGTGGCGATGCGTCTCAAAGAAGTCGTCCAGCAGTTGGGCGGCGCGTGCGTCGAGCTGGTGCAAGCCGGCGGACAATGCTTGATAAGGAAGGACGATATCATCCTAAGAGAGATTGGAGATTGTTCCAGGAACGTGACCGAGAAGGTATCGCGCGTTTTGGCCACGCTGCAATCTGGCTCCCGTGGTACTCAAGCTTGCATCAATGCCGCGTCTACAGTTTCCGGGATCATCGGCGATCTGGACACTACTATAATGTTTGCCACCGCCGGAAATCTCAATCCCGAGAATGAGCACGAGTCGTTCGCGGATCACCGCGAAAATATACTGAAGACGGCGAAGGCGTTGGTGGAGGATACTAAGACTCTGGTGGCGGGGGCCGCCTCCTCCCAGGAGCAGTTGGCCGTGGCGGCGCAGAATTCGGTCTCCACGATAGGTACGTCTTTTTTGTATACCTGGAGTCGTTCCCGTCCGTCAATTGGCCAGTTTAAATTGAGGTTAAGACGTCGAGACGTGCTAAATGTCAAATGATGTCTTCTGTAAATATTAAATCAGAAGTATTTAAAAAACTCAAACGTACCAAATTTGGCTGTTTGTCACTGCAGCTGTCAAATTTAAATTTAAGCTGCCAACCCTATAAAGCAAAAATTACCAGATGGTAATTCTGTCAGCTTTACTTTTTGGCTCGTCCAGTGGATAGGTAGTGATGAACTAGGTAAATAAAGGTTTCTGTTCATTGTTTTAAGATTTGAGAACAATATAGTTTTTACTTTAATTAGATTTGCGTCAGGAAATGTATCGAAAAACTTTATCTTCTTCCACAGTTCAATTGGCCGAAGTTGTGAAGTTTGGAGCCGCCAGCTTGGGCTCTGACAACACAGACTCGCAGATCATGTTGATCAACGCCGTCAAAGACGTGGCAAGTGCCTTAGGCGACCTAATTCACGCCACCAAAGCCGCGAGCGGCAAGCCGATCAACGACCCCGCCATGGCCCACCTGAAGGAAAGTGCCAAGGTACGATTTATCAAAGTGCTTTAGTGTGTGTTGTTTTCGTTTTTGTTTGTTTTTATAGTTTTTGCTTTGTATTAATCGTTGTCCTAAATAATTGTTGTTTATTATTTTATCACATCGTTTAGCACATTTGTCGATTGTGGTCACACAGTTTTGTAAAATTGTCATAAGAGTTTGTAGTTAGTCACCTGTATTGCTTGACTCGATTAAACAACGTTTTTGCATGTACGTGTGGTGTACTAAACATCGTGACCGTATTAATTTGGGGTGGACTTTAAATAAACAATAATCATTAATATAGTCGTTGAACGAAAAGAGTACATAACACACATGCTAAAACTTGACAGTAAAGTTTAAAAGTCGACTAAATCTTGTAAGCAAATCAAAACATGTGAAGTGTTTAAGGTCCACCTTTCAGTCAGTTGTGAATAACCGAGTTAGATTAACAGACGCTTTGTGAGAAAAGGTGGCGGGTTTTAACACATGTTTTGATCACGACAGGTCCCCGATTCTGATACAGATTGGTGGGTTTCCGATCAAGAAGAGGAATTAATTCGGTTGTTAAGCGACAGCAAAGAAAACATAGCCACAGAGTCGCTGCAATCAGACATAATCCCTTGCCTCCTCATTACATAATCAGTTCACATTGTACGCACTGTTAACATTGTTTCTAGTCTCATTAGTGTGTGTTCACGTATTGTATTCAGTTTGGAGCTATTTTTGATGTATTTTTATTATATATGCCACTTTATTTTTTTTATCTTTATATTTATCGAAATTATTTTCCTACATATTTAGCCAATAAACAATGGTGTGGTAACCACAATTTTATTTCGTTAAAACACCCTTTAGTTTACTTAAGGTTAGTACTTATTAATTTGTGTTGGTTTGGGTGGACGCACTATTTCTTTTCTTTCTCCTTATTATTTGATTAACCCGTTTCAGCTTACGTGGACTTGATCTAAACGCATGTTCGACTCGAAAAACACTAAAACTGTGAAACTGAACCGTTTCTCTTCGTAGGTCATGGTCACCAACGTCACCTCTCTCCTCAAGACCGTCAAAGCGGTGGAAGACGAACACACGAGAGGCACCAGAGCCCTGGAGTCCACCATCGAAGCCATTGGACAGGAAATGAGGGTAGGTTTTCGGCGAGTCGTCGCCCATTTTCTCACCTCGTGCACTTCCAGGCGCTGTACTCGAGCGACGGGTGCAAGCAAGGCGTCACCGCCGAAGACCTGATTCGCTGCACGAAAGGCATCACCAAAGCGACGGCCAAGTCCGTGGCGGCTGGAATCAGCAACAAGCAGGACGACATCATCGCCGCCGCCAACCTGGCGAGAAAGTCCATCTCGGACATGTTGATAATCTGCAAGAGCGCCGCCTACAACGTGGCGGAGACGACGGAACTGCGAGAGCGGACTTTGAACGGTGGCCACGAGTGCGCCCACCAGTTCCGCGAGCTCTTGATGACCATCTTGCAGCAAGGCAATTCGCCTGATGCCAAGCACACTTTGCCGATGATCTCGCGAAAGATCGCCCAATCGGCGACAGAGTTGGTGAGCGTGGCTGAGCTGTTGAAGGGGTCGGATTGGGTCGACCCCGACGACCCCACCGTCATCGCCGAGAACGAGTTGTTGGGGGCCGCAGCGTCCATCGACGCCGCCGCCAAGAAGCTGTTGAGTTTGAGGCCTAGGAAGTCGATAAAGGTGAGTGTCGCGTTCGTTTACTCTTGTCCTGTTAACGACGAATCGCAACATTGTCGAGAGTTGCTATAAGATATGTTTGATATTCTTGGTTGTATTTTAAATTCACCCAGGAGTCAAACATATTATTATAGAAGCTTTACATTTCGTCTAGGCTGCGGGAGACTGGGTGAGTGATTTAGATCCGAAATCGAACCGATTGTAGAATTAGAACCGGAGTCGGTGTCTTGAGTGACGATTTTTTGTCTGTTGTAGACGCAAGACCTGGACGAGTCGCTCAACTTCGACGAGATGATCCTGGAGGCGGCGAAGTCGATCACTTCGGCGACGTCGGCTTTGGTGAAGGCGGCGAGCGCCGCGCAACGCGAACTGATCGACAGCGGGAAAGTCTCCAGGACGCCTACTTCGTCGTCAGATGACGGACAGTGGTCGGAGGGTTTGATTTCGGCGGCGAGACTCGTCGCCGCCGCCACCCACAGTCTAGTGGAGAGCGCCAACGCGCTCGTCCAAGGAATGGGAAGCGAAGACAAATTGATTTCGTCGGCCAAGCAAGTGGCGAGTTCTACTGCACAACTGTTGGTGGCGTGCAAGGTCAAAGCGGAGGGCGACACCACCGCCACGAGAAGATTGCACCAGGCGGGAACCGCGGTCATCAGGTCGACAGACAATCTGGTGAGGGCGGCCCAACAAGCCCAGAGCATCGAAGAAGAAAGGTACTTGGTGCTGAACAAGCGGATGGTCGGAGGCATCGCCCAAGAGATCAACGCGAGGTCTGACGTAATCCGGATAGAGCGCCAGTTGGAGGACGCCAGAAACAGGTTGGCGGCGATCCGACAGGCGAAGTACAAACAGCGAGGCGACACTTCCGGGGACGACACCGACGGTTACATAAGTTCGGCGCAAGATGGCGACACTTCGCGGTGAGTCCCAGGTGTGTGTCTAACCCTACTAATCTTTGCTTGTTTTGGTAAGCTTCGGTTGTCGGTGTTGGAGTGGAGTTTTTCGCTTTGCACTGTTCAAATCGCATCCCTCTGTAGTGGCGTCCATTTTGTTACACACATTTCGATTGTTATGAATTAACAGAGGACGTTTTATTTGCATGCGCAGCGTGAAGGTAATATTTAAGTAATCACGATCGTCGAGAAGATCTAGGTAAGGGCACGCGCAAGTGTTTACTTCTTTAACAAAAATAACCTGTTGCTTTGAGGATTTTAGTCTGTTGAACGTTTGATCGTGATCATTTCATCCCATGTTAGTTGCTCAAGGATTTGACGATGCACAAGTGCTCAAGGCAATTTGAAGCGCCTTTCCTTATGTCGAAGAAATCTTTTGCATGGTCTTTACGCGACATATTGTTTACTCAAGCTGAACCATCGTTCGCCAAGCCGTTGGTTACGTTTTTGTGATTTTGTAAGACTCCTTCGGATGTCAAATTTCCACAACCTGTTGATTTTTGTTAGTTAAAAAATAAATATCCCTAGACCGATACGAGTTGGCACAACTGCAACGACATGATCAAATGAAACCCATCCAAGTTACCTATGAAAAACAAGTCAACGCCTTCGCTAAATTCTTTTTTGAAATGTCATTCATTACTGTCATTTGACTGTGATTTAATATTTTACCAAGCACTAAGTATACAGTTTCTAGTTTAAACCATGAACAAAATTATGCTGGAATCTTATTTTGCGCCCCTTAACGGTTCCCAAATAACAGGTATTTACATAAAAATTGCGTAATTTGGCCAAGACCACTGTGACTATTGATCGCATTTTTTTTATCATATGATAAATAAAATGCAGCTGAAAGAATAGAAATTTACTTAACATAAAATGAAAAGTAAGTATTTTATGTTGATGTATTTTTTTAAACTTTACTGCCTATCAACCAGTACTTGAAAGCGTTCACCACAAAACCTAACCCAACTTTTTATTTTCCCTTTGATCTCAATTTTAGAGCGTTTGCAGGTGTATTTTCGAGGTAAATTACGGTGCTTGTGGATCTTTGATATCTGAACAGGTAAAAGTTGTTTTGTAACAAATGTGCGTTTTTGTTTTTTGTAACAACGTTTTTTGGTTATCGTAATTACTCACTTCATCTCAGAATAAGGATAAAGTTAACCAAAGTGAACTTTTTAAATCGTTTGAACGAAAAGAAAAAACCGTTGTAATAAAGACTATACATACATGTTTCTAGTTCTTTTCGACACTTTGACCGAGAATGGGTCAATAGGTACTTTTTTCTTGGCACCTTTGAGTTCTGGCGTTTTAAATTTTATTCGCCACAATTTAAATTCAAATGAAAGACCAACATTTCATCAGAAACTGATAGATTTTTTATTAAAGAGATTGTACATAAGGAAAGGCGACCGTTCGATCTTTGATTACTCTTTACTGAAGCTTGTTTTTCCTGGCCTCATCTTAGGTGCGGCCACTACCAGTACGACAGTTCCCATTCCAATTATTCACCAACTGTACAAAACACCCTCTACAACAACTACACCCATTTAGAAAGTCCGGAGAAAGTCAGTTCGTTGGAGCGCAACAAAAAATTGTTGCAGTCCCAAGTGAACACCCTGAACAACGCCGTTTACGGAAGCACAAATAGCTATGGACAATCAAGCCCAGACCATCAAATTAATTACAACTCGTTCGGCAAGAACGCCCCCAAATTCAGCCCCCTCCCAGCCAGACCCCCGTACAGCCAGGACAGCAAGTTGTACAGCCCCACCACGCCCCCAAGCCAATACCCCAACCCCTACAAGCAGCTCCCGACTTCTTCGCCCAAACCGCTGACCAGCTCCTCGTCGTTCGACTACACCCCCACCAAGCCCGCCACGGCGACCAGCTCGTTCGACTACACAACCACCAAGCCCACCAGCTTGATTTTCGACAAATACGACAAGCCGCTAGGCGGGGGCGGCGACGGGTACGCCACCTCCGAGTACGCGACCAACACGTACAAGATTCCCGGCGGGTTCAAGACCGACACGTTCAAGTACGAGTCGTACAAGTCGGCGTCGCAACCGACGTACTCGGCCGCGTCGGAAAAGTACTACACCAGCACACCCAACGCGAAGTTACAGTTGAGTCCGTTGGACAAGAGCTTCGAGTCGTTCAAGAACGGAACGGACAATCAGTACCAGTCGGCGTTCTCGACGAACGTGGAGTACATCAATCAGCCGCCGATGTTGAAGGACAACGACTCGCTGGAGCAGAAGATGTTGAAAAAATCGGTGACGCAGCAGATCATAGAGAAGAAAACGGTGCAGATGACTAAGACCAGCAAGCAGGAGTCATCGACGAAAAGCTTCAAGTTCGAGTAGAGCGCCGGGGTTTTTAACAGTCTAGTTTCGGTGATTCTAAGTGTCTCTATTTATTGATTTGATGGTGCTAATGTTTATGCTTCTTTTATTAACCAAATATTTTCATTAGATATATTGTTAATCGTGCCAATTAATTTTAAGCTTCTAGACTAAGTCGAAAGTTTTATATCGTTTTGTTTATAGTTGATTCAGTGCCAAAATTGCGTTTGTTCACAAGTTACTTAAAGTGCCTCTTCAGTATCAATCAAAACAAAAGTGTTACTTATTTTCCAGCTTTAATACGTGAGTCCTAAACCAGTGCCTACTTGATGGAAAATTTTTATTGTAATTAACTAGCGCTTTTTAATATATTTGTAGTCTATTTTACTCTCATTCGACTGGAATGTTGCAAATAGTGCACAATATTTTTAATTACTTATTAATCACTCAGTCGCTAATCCTCGCGAGGGTGTCTCGACGCGCGGGATTAAAAGATCACATTGTATAAATAAACTAATTGAAAAGTTGCTAATTTCGTTATTTAATCCCAAGTTCAAGTTTCAGAGTGACAGATTGAAGAATTGCCAAGTGGCGTGACTTTTCCCGTTCATTCGATTAAGACAAGTGGGAGCGCCTCGCGAAGTTTTAATTGGATCGTGAAATGAAAACTTTACATTTGCAAATTTTTATTTACCACCCAACATACACGTCGTTCGCCTGGATGTATTTGTCCAGCCAGTCGTAAATGGGGTTGTAGTACTTCAAAAATGGTTTGGTGGAAATATGAGTTGTCCCACTGATTATCGAGAGCGCTTCCGGCCAGCGAACGCTCGCACCCTTCTCCATCATAGCCCTGCAAAACAAACACTTTAACCCAAATCCCGAATCCCCGGAACGGCAATCGGTAAAGTTGTAGCTTGACGTGTCCCACCTCTAAACTGTTGTATTTTAGTTGTAGCGAAAGTCGAGCGAGAAGCTGTAACAGGTGAGAAACTGAATAAAACTTACAGTAGTTTTTTTCCTGCGTTTTTCGATCCGTAAATGTCGCACTTGTGCAGAGGTAAATGCTCGTCGTACACCCCGTCTGAAGTTTTCCCGTACAGCGACAACTCACAAAGACTCTTGAAAATCTGTATCTGGAGTATGCTACTCAAGAAGTACCTTATGTACGGGGTGTTGTCGGGAATGTGGAATTTACACCCCGCGTCGAAATATTTTTCGCTTCGTTTTTCGGGAGGCACAACCCCTCTGTATTTGAGGTTCAGGTGCCAGTAGTACTCGTTCCATCGACTGTAAGGTACGGACCCTTTAAATATGTCCCACCGGTACTTGTCGATGATCAGAGAGAAGGGAATTTCCGGAATTTTTGACAACGCTTGGTGGAACAACAAGAAGAGTTCTGTGCTGTTGTCTAGGAGTTCGTTGTCGCTTAGCAGGCTGAGACGGTGGAGGTGTTGTGGCGTCATCACTCCGTGCATCACGGCGTCGCCTGTGCTCTCGTGGAAGGCGGTGGTGGTACCGTCCTGGAAAAGGTCGCTCACAGTCTGACAAACAGAGAGAGTTGTTTTGTATTACTTGGAATACAACTGGTTGTTCTTGGTACGCCATGTAGTACTGGATGTGACCCATTTCGTGGTGGATCACGTAGAAATCGTCCATGGAAACCTTCCCGCACATCAACATCCTGAAGTCGTCCTTGCTGTAGAGATTCGCCGCCGTTCCGTGACACAGAGTTGTGTTTTCGGTCTCTTCGAATATGGAGTAGTCCCAGAATTTTTGGGTCATTTTGGGCAGATTAAGAGAAGTGTAAAAATCTTCAGCTTCTAAAACCTTTTCGTTTGATTAATTCACAAGAAATTGGAACCGTGACCACCAAGTGTACCACCCGTTGAGGACAAATTTATATTTTGAAGCAAAAACCACATACATAATTGTGTTGAAACGGAGTACCTACGTACATACTAAAAAATGAAATATAGTTATTTGTACAACTAGTTATGAAAGTCAAACTTTTTTTCACGAATTTACAGATTGATTAACGAGCCCGAGTTAATCAAGCAAATAAGTGAAAAAAATAGACTTTCATAACGTGTTGTACACACTACTTTTTTGCATATCGAAAAAAGTTGAGAAATTTGGTCTAAAAGGATTTATGAAAAATTACAAAAAAAAAAATAGGTATGCTTTGACAAGAATCTCCAAGGAGATGGAATAAAAATGATGCAGAAAAGTACTACTTTCACTACGTGTAAAAAAGTGCCACTTTCATTACGATATGCAAAAAAGTAGGTATATATCTAGTTAAAAAATTTGTTTCATATTCAAACTTTATTTCTGTTGCAAATGTAAAAAGATGTTAAGATATCTTATTAGACGAGAGACTTGATAATATAAAAATGAACGAAATGGATACAGTGTAGTTATAAATAGGTACAAAGATTGCTATGTAGAAAATAATTTCAACACCAACGTATTCATAGCTGCTTCTACAACTGCAAATGCCAGATGAAGATTGTACGAAATGTCAGACGTATTAGGAAAAAGCGTAGTTTATTATTATGACACTGACAGGTTCGTATATACAACATGCCTCAGAAATAAGTTACAGTTGCGGACACGGAATTTTGGACGTCAAATTTATGTCAGTTCAAAAAATGTCAATGTAAGCCACGCTTTATTGTCATTATGATTGACGTTTGAAACTAATTGACATTTGAAAGTTGTCAGTATGATAAAAATTACAAAAATCGAAAGTTTATGTCAATCGAACGACAAATCGTCCAAGATTCCGTGTCCGCAATAGTACATTAATTTTAACCAGTGACATCTCGTCAAGAACAACAAAATTGTTATGCACCATTTTTTCAAAATATAATTTTCATTTCAGTATTTTACCCCTCCCCCCTCATAAATTAACGAGCTGTCTATTGTGTAGTTATTTAATCCAGTGACAGTGACCGTGAAATAATAGTTTTTGTAAAGTCAGCGCAAAACATTATGTTTTTAGAATAAAGTTTTTTCGCTCTGCGGCCGAGGTAGAGAGGATTACATTTTCAGTTAGTTTTATGCGACCCCAAAAGGCAGGTGTTTACGTGTTGGTTCTGTGATTTAAGCTAAATTTTTTTGAAAATAGGGCGTTTATTTTCGAATAGTGAATACATAGATGTTGTGTTGGTGTATGGTGAAGCGTGCGGGAGTGCTCCTCGACCCCAGAGAATTTCCGTGCTACCGTGGAAAATGCTGCCACAACAATTCGCAATAACAGAGGTATACTGGAAACAGTGGAAGAATAATAATGGACAATTAACACTTTGTGTAATGATTAGTTACTTCATAAGAATTTTTACGGATTAATACACTAATTTTAGGAGACATTTTGTCATCATTTTAGGTATGGGTGATTCATTAGGGTCAGTTTAAAATATTTATTATTAAAATTGTTTTCATTTAATATCTACCATATGATTCTCTTTTTTTTTCTCTTCCATCCTTATCATCATTATAGGTTACAATAACGGGCGCAGCAGTTAGTCACTGTTTCATAAGTTAGCAAAAAACAAGTGAAAGTTTTCTTGCATTCATTTTTTCTTCTGCGCTTATTATTCTTATCATTATCAGTATCGGCGAAGCAAATAATCCCCATTGGCGGGTAACGAAATTTGTGCCAAATCTTTCAATAATTTTGATTGGATAACTTCAATATTTAGGAAAAAATAATATATGTACATATTTAAATATATTGTTTCTATTAACGAGTTCTAATACCAGTTAAAATTAATGTACTTATTACTGAGGCACGTTGTATAGACGACGGTAAAAATACCGGGTGTGTTAAGTTTTACCGCCCGATCGAAAACACCCACTTCTAGTCGATTTAAATTTGTCAAAAAATTCAGGAATGATTGTGTATCGCTGTAAAACATTCTGTAAAAATTTGAAATTTTTTAATGAAACAGAGTCCTTTCAAACATTTAGCAAAAATTTTGTGTCATTGAAAACATCACCGGTTTTTGAAATAAATGGAATTTTATATTAAAGTGCAAAATTTACTTATGATTTATTATTAAATTGGGCGGTCAGTTCCACAAAAGAGGTTGACATGGATTGTTTATGGTACCCTTTAGGGACTTAAGAATTACTAGAAAAGTTGTCAACAGATGTTTATTGGCTGTTTACCAACAATGAGGTATTTATTTATCTTGGTGGTTATTTTTCTCTGTTAATGTTAAAACTGGAATAATTCAAAAACTAATGATTTTCTTTTGATGCGAATTTCATAAACGTGTTTTTTTGAATTACATAATTATGAATTACGGAAAAAAAATTGTTTGCTCAAAATCGATTTTTTTAATTTTATGGCTCTTAATGAAGTGATAAGGGAAAATTGATTGCACACATTTGAAAGTATGCAACCCGAAAGTTTCGTAATTTTTACTAATTTTTTAATAGGGTTAATCGTGCGGGTGGTAAAACTTGACTCACCCGGTATTGTCAAAGCAGGATGTTTATTGAGAGATTGGACCTATGAATTAGGTAAGGGTTTCAACATCATTCACTGAATTACCGGAGATACCAACAAAAGAATTTGGTTTTATTTATGATAAGAGAGTTATTATTAACAAATGAGGAATGTGTGATCCAGAATTCGTCATAAAATAATTTTATAGTGTTTAAAAAATTGTGTGTTTTTGACGAAAAGTAGGATAACACTTGAATTGGTCCTATAAATGTTTATGATAAAAAAATAATGGCGTTTTTGCTTCAAAATACAGGCTTTTTCACGACAATGAGGCCGACGGAATAGAAAAATGCAACCCACAATACATTGGAACGTAAATCTAGACATGGAGGCGATAAATATCCGGGTTTTCCTCCTGATGTATCGTGGGTTGCATGTTCTATTCCGCCGGGCTCATTATCACTCGTGAAATACACTTCATACAATTATCCTCAACAGGTACACTTGCTAGTACCGTGGAAATATACCATCTCTTTCACTGTAAGATTTTTGTTTTGCAACTTCTCATCTAAATTAATATTTTTGGGGGAAACTGGAAACAGTTCTAGCAGAGAAGTCCAGTCTTGACCCCACATGTTTCCCAATAAGTGTATAGGGATGGGTCCCTTGGGGTCAATCTGTGTTGGTCCATATTTTTGGTACAGTTTGTGTCTCACTACCGCGTGTAGCATTACGTACAGGGGCTCCACCTCGTGGTACAAGCCAAAAACAAAGTTTTCCAGATCCGGAGTTTCAAGTTCCTCTTTCCAAGCTTCTCCAATGTTGTCGTATCCTTTAAATACCGTACGAACAAAAAACACCGTCAAATTGACGTATCAAAAACATAAATCATTGTCTTAGTTAAATGTCATTTGGTATTTTATTAAGCACTAAAAAGAATCATTATTTGTTTTACAATTTTCACAAAGTGATTTTTACTTTGTCATCTTCACACCATAAAAAAATTGTGCTTGAAGGTTATTTTGTAACGGACAAGTGACAGTTTTCTAATGACAAATAATGATATGAAAATAATACGAATCAAGCTAAGACTCTGAGTTTTGTTTTTCGAAGGTAACTTTGTTTGCTTGTTTTTGATTATACGGTAGGGAAAAGGTGACCGGACCCGGCACCTGCGCCATTTTTATTTTGTCAAAATAAAACTCGACTTGCTACTTACGCTCGTGATCAGATTTTTAAATTAATACATAAACATAAATCTGTAGTACCGTTATTTTTCGCTGCGTCGTTCTGGTACTCCACGGCCACGCTGAAGACGTCCTTGATCCTGGGCCCGACCGAGTCGTGCCAGTTCAGCCAGATCCAGCTGAGCTGCTCCGGAGCCAGATCCGTCCTCTTCATGAGCCTCTCCAGATCGGGCTCACCGTACAGACAGTCCCCGCTTTTGGGGAAATTGGGAGCGCTCCGGTTAATCCGGGCGGGATTACCTACGAGACACGTCTCGGAGTTGTACTCCTGCGCCAACTTCCCCAACACTTCCAGATAAGCTCTGGAACAAGAAAGCGTCGTCAATTGCTTTCGAACCAGGATCGTCGGTTTGGAATAACACTCACAGAACCGTTTGGTCGGTGAACTTCGGCCCTCTGCACATTAAATAAATTTTCCTTCTCTGTTCGGGTGTTATCCAGTCGTGTCTGATCGTCGATTCGCACACTTTGTTTTTCCACCTGTTCCTCACTTTTCCGAGTTGTCGGGCTTGTTGTGAAGTTTTCACGTCGGGGGCGGTTGAAAGCTTCCAAGTTAAGTGGGCTGCCAACGAATTGAACTGGGCTAAATCGGAATCGACGTCATTCAGCCATTTCTCGACGTCGTATTGATATTCGACTGAAATAATTGCGTTTCGGTGCTTTTAACTTAATTGGGACGGTGGACTTTTTAGTTTGTTTGTTTTTAAACCGCTTGGAATTGCTACCGTCTCGGAAATTTTATTTGTTGCAAGGCTGAGGACTTTCGCGGTTGGCCTGCACCAGCTTATTTATTTTTCGAATTACGAGAGCACGTAAATAGACGCAGAAGTGCAATTTTAAACTCCCAAACGACCTTTCACCTTTACGGGCTTAGATCTTATCAGGCGCGCGAGAGATAAAATTTGCTTTTTTCAGTAAAAAGGAAATTATTTCTTCATGTGGAAACACACCTACGCGTCACTTTATTTTTAATTTTCTCCAGGACTACTTTTTTTTACAAATCCTAACGTCTTGATTGGTGCTGAAGTGACCTCTAGGTCATTAACATAATTTTAATCCTTGCCTACCAGAATTTATATTTTTCGTGCTTTCCGAAAACTGGGTCACAATTGACCCAACGTTTTTTTTTTTAATCTCTGAATTCCATGCAAGATTATCGTATATAACAAAATATAATACAACTCACATAGTTTTTATTCATAGAAAAACTCGTAACAAAAAAAAAGAACAAATTTATCGGAAACTTGTGACGAAAATGAATGAACAAATTCATAATTTATTCTTTTCTTTACATAATGAATGGTTTCTGTATACGAATTTGTTGCAAATTTTGCACTTGTTTGTGTATTGTATCGAACCCCACAACCGGGTCAAATTTGACCCGGGCGACAAAAATGATAGAAAAAAACTATTACGTAGAAAAATTATGCATTTCCCTCTCCAGTAATAGCTGTTCGCATTTCTATTTCTTTTTTAAATCTTTTTTATTATCCAACCCGATCATATTCAAGTTACCTTTTACCTTTTTCAAGATCCCTCGAAGTCTGTTGAAAAGTACGCCCCGCCGTGCCCCACACGCAAAGCACCTTCAACAAACACGCAATCTTCCACATCACATATCTTGTAAAGTAACCAGCACAAGGTATATTCTGTGGGTAACTAAAAGAGCTTTTCTAATTTTCCCCTTATACACGTGAGTCCCGCTCATGCGCACCGAATAACACCAATATTTACCACCAATTTCGTGTCGATTTAATCCTTTATTTTTCCAAATTCCCCAGAACGCCGAACTTCTAATCGGATTTTAAAGAAAATAATAAGAAGACGACTTGGACGTTTCCTCCCTTTCGTCGCGGATTAATTATTAACTTTCCTCCCGAGCTTTCGAAGTACTAAGCCCTGATAGAAGTTTTTCGATTCGTGGGAGGCAAAGAGCGAAACCAACACAGGTAATTTCATTTGATTTAATTTGAGAGGGCTTATTTATTTGACGGGCGATTACGCATTATCGTCGAAACAACATATGTTTGCGCTATTATGCCCTGTCAGATTATTTTACATAATGCATTTATCAAAAGAACTGATCGGTTCGCCGCCCTAATGTGTTGCGCAAATCATCCTGGTGATAATGTCACTCGATGGGTCTTCGATTTTATCTTTTTTTGTATCGACGGGAGCAAGAAATATTAAACCGAATGCAATTACTAATCGGTAATGCGAGACTGACGTCAAGTGGTAATAGGTAATTAAAGGAAATTCGACACCTTGGTTGCTGAATCCTGCCAGGTGAAACAGGCGAGTTCAACGTTAAAAATTAAAAATTAGCGGAAAAATGACATTTTTGAGCCACCATTTAAAAAATTGTTGTTTTTTAAATCATGAAATCATTGTTATGCGTTTAAAGTGGACATTTTCTCCCAGCGTGAAGTAACTTGTGTATAAAACATTTTTTACGCATGCGATTACATGCTCGCTGCGATCGTGTATGTGAACCTCCCGCTTCTAACAAAAGTAGTGTGTTGCATAAATAGCTATTTCAATATCGATGCTGCTATTACAGATACGTGTGTGACAGTTACACCTGGGGAAATATTTGAGATGGCATCGAGGCAAATACTTGTTAAAGGCTATATATTTTTGTAATACAAAAAAAGGTACACAGCGTAATACAAAAAGTAAAAATAACAGTGAAATTGCTTTAACTACATATTAAATTTAGTTTCAGAAGGAATTTCTTATATCTTGCAAAAGCTGTATAGTTTTCAAACGGAATGTAAATTTTTGATCCGTATTTAAACTTCTAACCGACGGAAGTAGCGAATAGAAGAATGCCAAATCTTCGTCTTCTCGAAGTGGACTCTTCATCGCCTCGACAGGATCCGTGAAATCCATCGATGCATGTTCAATATCAAGTCTTTTTCGCTTCGCATGTACACTATTAATTGGAGAGGGACTGACTAGTTCTTCTTCTTTTATATCAATTTCATCTGCTTCTGTCTTGACTTCACTTACATACTCTGCTCGATCGTGACTTGTTTCGTTAACGTTATCTTCAAGACTAGCCTGAATTGGTGGTGAGTAAACATCACCGTCATCCGCTTCTGTCTTGATTTCATCTACATAATCCAGTGGATCATAGCTCAGTTCATTGCTATTATCTTCAAAAGTAGCCTTACTAATTCCCAAGTGTACATCATCATCATCTGCTTCTACTTTGACTTCACTAGATGATGACCCTTCACCAAATGCTTGACCTTCTTGTTTACATATGTTCCTAAAAATTGATTTTGCTTTTGAAGATTGTATACAGTGTCCCAGAACTGCCTCCCCAGAGAAAAAAGCGAGTACATATTTGGGTAAATGTGATAATTTTATTTTTAAATCAATTTAATTTTATAATAATTTAAAAAAAAAAGGTCAAACGATAATCGAGAAAAGACATCCTAAACTTGACCAATCAGAGTTGAGCACCATCAAGATAGGATGACCGCAATTTTGCGTTGCCGGGGTTTCGAAGTCGAAAGTCCAAGTAAGCTTTTCGCTGATTGTTGCGATATCAATAATAATTTTTGCTATCTAGCAAACTGTCAGATATTTTAGTAATACGAGCTTCTGGAATTGGTGAAATTGAAAACTTTATAACTCGGTTATGTGAGCTGCAGGAAAATTTATTATTTTAGTCATCTTGGATTTTCTTTTACTGTCGACACATGCCTGTTTTCTATGGGGACGCAGTTCTGGGACATGCTGTATACCTAATGTCACAAAAAAGTGATGTGTGCCTCCATCACATAAACGCACGGTTGAAGTGAAACTTCTATCGTCTTCGTTAACCACGCGAGTTTAAATTACATAATTAATTTTGTATATACAGGGTGAAATTGAAATGCATCATAATATGTGAAGCATAGTACCTTCAATTAGTGAATAAACGGAAAATATGGTTAAACATTGTCCAATTTAACTTAATTCGACGCTTCTGAAAACTCGAACAAATCCAAACACTAATGGCCGCAAAAACGCTTTAAAAACAGAGTCACAAAACCTTACTATGAATGAAATAGCCAAAAAACACTTTGTATACACTGAGCCGCAAAAACGTGTAATTTTTTTAAATTTGTGACAGTAGTGGGAAATTTCAAAAATGACCTTGACGACCAAAATTAATGCTCGCGACTATACATATTTCGATTTCAGCCTGTATTTGTTTTTGTTCTAATATTCATAGCTCTTCGAAATATTAATTTTTAGTGAAGCTCCCTGAGTAATTTTGGCTTTCAAATTAATTTCTAAAAGCAGAACAGGCGTTGCAAATTTTCGGTCATGTCGTAGCGGAATTCGATGCAAATGAGCGTAGAAAATTCGTGTTCTCAAACGCTACTTTACAATAAATCATATCTCACAATCGTGCATTTTATTATTATTATTTGATAATGGAGAAAATGTATGTATAAAATAAACAAGAGCAAAATTTTACTTTCGTAAGAATGAGTAATGTACCAGCTTATTATCAAGCGCGACGCCACTGGTAAGAGGATTTTTCGCGGAAATGTCAAATAAACGTTAATTTTAAATCAACGGTGTTGTCGTTAACCCTGAAATAAGAGAGAGTGGGGGGTTATACAACATTCAGTTCAATAGACAAAGAGGTCAGAGCGTGGTAGGGAGATTTTGCCATTATAATTAGAAGTATACCTTTTACTACATCCGGGATTGTTTTCATAATTTTTGTGGTTTTCACAGAGTTCCTGCTCCTTAACACTGAAAAATGGAGTGATAAGTGTAGACCTTTTGTTTATTAAATCTGCTTACATTTTACAAGGTCCTGACTCTGTAAGATTTCTAGGAACCACCTTCTTCTTTCGTAGGTGTTCAGGAAAAATAGATGGTACAGCGCCTTTTGTTAAAGTTAATTTTCCAAAGTAATACAGAAAATTTTCCTTAAGAAAGTGTTTTCCACAAATTCTTGTGGCCGGGGATGGTTTAAAATTTTTACGTTTCAGGGCATCAGTCCATTTTTTATTTAATTTAGGATCACTAGGAAATCTAATAATCATTTTAATTATTACTAATGTTTAGTTATTAAAAAAAACAAGAATTTTTTTTTTTACAGTTATTGTATATTGACGTACCGGTGGAATGAAATACCTCCCTTCTTCTGACGTTGTGTGCACCCATATGCGCAACACGAAGTAACCATAATTTTATTAAATTACTAGTATGTATACAAAAATCACAATCCACTAAAAACTACAACCATGCAAAGATATAAATTACAACAAATATGTAGTTAAAAGTGACCCACAATTGAAATTAAAATCGCTTAAAAACAGAAAAGCCACACAAAGTGACCAGCAATCAACATACACGTCGAACTTGTGTTTAGCCTGCCATCAGCTGATTATGTAGCGCTATCGCTCTTTAATGTTGTCATCAATGCGCAGGCTCAAGACTCCTTCCATACCACGTACTTTATTAGTTCAATGGATTTCGGTTTTTACGGACGTTTACTGTAATTGTAAGGAACAATTATCCCAGAATAAGTGAATAATGGGTTTTACATTCAGAGACTTGGTGCCTATCACCCAACGAAAATATCTAGTTTGTAACTATACAACCAACCATACAACACCTGCTGACCGTTTTACGACAGGCACTACGATGCAGTGCTAATAATGAGGGGATTAGTAATTTGTAGTGATGGATAAATGACCAGTCATTTATTTTTGGTCAAAGTTGACCGGTCCTTGATCGGTCAATTACGGTCATTATTGGTCAAAAAGTAGGAACTAGTTAAACATCACAAAGTGATTTTTTCAATGTCAAGGATTATTTAATACCAAATAATGGTTCTTAATTCCATTTTTTATAAGATTTATTGATCGATAAATTATTGTTCTAAAATTGTGTAAGTGAGGTTAAGTTTGAATTGTTTGAAGTTATACTTTGTTTTTTCTTTAACATATTTGCTTGAATTTGAACTTTTTGTTAATTAAAAACGCTTTAAAACTTTCAACACAACTGTGTGTGCGTATTTTCAGTTTTTTAGTTTCTTTTAAAATACTTGAACATTCGTTTAGAATTTAAAAAAGTAGGTAAGTATTTTATGAAAATAAAAATATATTGTATGTCATGTTAAGAAGACACAAAAACTATTGTTTTTTTTTGTCTCGTAATTCGCACTGGCTGAATTTTTTTAACTTGAGACGACATTAAAAACATTTTTGGTTATGCTGGTTATGTTTATGCTCTTATAAAAATGAACCTTTGATGGTAAATTTCATTCTTGATCACACCGTATTTTCATCAAGTAAAGATTTATTGGAGATAACCTATAACATGCACAGCTCACTTGATGAACATTTATATGAAATAAATTATAGGTATAATATTGGGTGATTCAAAATGATTGTGGCCAAGTATGGCAACTATGTACGAAAATTTATGTGGCAACTGTGTGAATGGGGTAGAGTTGACATTTGTATGACATTTCATAAGCGTGCATTTGATTTTTTCAATTCCATTACACATTGATTTGACAACTTACAAAATTGCGCAACCATGAACTATCAAGGGAATGTCAACTCGACCCTACCCACACAGTTGCCACATCGTGGAGGGAGAAAAGACTTTTCTCCCTCCACGTGCCACATAAATTTTCGTACATAGTTGCCATACTTGGCCACAATCATTTTGAATCACCCAATACATCCATGTTTGATTTTTTTCAAGTTCAATAGATTTCCACATCATCTAATGAGGTACTATTGGCAATGCGTTGGCCTATAAAGGGGGTCTCGCCAATAGCAGCCATACTCCCTAACAAAAAAAACTATTTGGTATGTACACATTTAAACAAACAATAAAAAATCAAACATGAATAACTGAATATACTGTCGCGTTATAAAAAATTGAAAGTCGAAACCATATTCTGCGTAATTCTTTCAATAAACTATATATCAAAAAATCCAAAGGCAGACATAAATATTAAAAACTTCTTACGTACAAATATTTAAAAATTTAGAACAGCAATTTCATTCATGCAAAAGCTGAAAATTTGAGAAACGATATTTTAAATGCATCAAACCATATCTTAGGAGATCATTCAAAGTGTGCTAGATATTTTTAATAAAAGCAATGACCAGTTAAGGGGAATTGTTTATGATAATTTTGTAAACAGTACTTTATTTGAGACATTTGTGCAAAGTTTAAATAGGTACTTAGAGTTTAAGAATAGTAATATAGAAAACTAAAAAATGGAATATAGTAAGAAAGTAAATAAATTCATGAAAACAGAAAGCTAACGTCTCGAAAAAAAAACTCAAGGACACAATTAAAATCCTGAATGGTATAGAAAATACTTATGGTATAAATAAAAAAGGCACTAGAATGTGAAATTATGGAAAAAAGAGTTATAATTGAAAATAATTTTAATATAAAAATATTTCAGGAGGAAAGTTATTTCATTATAAATCTTTACATTGAATATCTCTTTTAGCCATATTTCTATTGTATCTTGAATCTAATAATTCAAATAAGTATGCAGATGAATAAAATCTGATCTGATTTGATCTAAAAAAGCATAAGAATAACATGTACGTAACAATAACATAATTGTAATAAATAACGATTGCAAACACTTGCTGCAGATTGCAAGTGTCATACAGTTGCGAAAAGTAAGACAGAGTAAAATTGAAAAAGAAATTATATTCATTATATTTACCTCTTATTACGTATTGCCTTCATTCTACGTTTTATACTTTTCCGGTGACCGTTTGTAGAAATCTTATTCTTGCCATGGAGACCCATTTTTAAAACGCACTCGGATACTAACTCAACTTCTAGTCACTAGTACGCAGTCACAATAAATGGAAATATGTATAAACAAACACAGCATATTTATATTCCAGATTGTACCTGAAACGGGGATGAATAACGGTGTCGTCCAATAATGATCCTTTAGCTAGCCGAAACAGCCAAGGGGCAGGTAATTTGGACACGGCAGATTAGGAAAACTTCCGAGAAGAATTATATATTTGGAATTTTGTGATCTTATAAAGAGCGATCAAATTAATTTGTAATCAAGTTATCCATGAATCCGAAATCGTATGTCGATATTGGAACTCCACGCGCCAATAAACACAGATTGAAACACAGGTTACATATCTTCTATCAATACGTTCCACTATCTTGTTTTTGGTTGTCACGGCTAAATATGTTATGTTACAACAATGACCGAATATTTTTTGACTTTTTAACTTTTCAGTGTCAGATTTGATTTATAAAAATAAAACAGTCTGCTTCCCTGTTGTAACTCACCTACCGGACTCAAATTGATCATTTCCTAAAAAAAAAGCCCATTTGACTTATACAACTGCCATTTTTGTCATAAATTTTGTTTTTCATGGAATACATAGCAGCAACGAACTAACTTTACCTACAGTTCATAGAAAATCCCATCCCATTACGGTATCTACATTACCTGATTCGAGTTTTCCTATAATCCACAATGTAACTTAAATCCCCCTTTCTGCTTTTATCTCGTTTTACCTGAAAATTACTTTCTTTCTGTGATATTCCTTCACTTTCAAATTTTTTACAATAAGAATCGTTTCTGTCATAATGTCGAAAGTTACCGACAAATTAAATAAATTTATGCGGAACTATAGAAGTCTTATTTTTTCAAGTGATGCTTCCGTGTTGTTTTTTTTTTTGTAAGATCTGTCAAAAATCAGTGAATTTTGAGAAAATGTATTTTTTTGTTCGACACTGTCAGAATTTGAGAAATTTCTCCTTTGTGAGCGGATTTTGATCAATGTCACAACTTGTCAAAATGAAACGTCAAGCTAATTTTAAAGATTTTAAGCGATTTGGAGCCTTTAGGGGCTGGTCGAACAAAAAAACGTTGTACATATTCAACTCGTTCTTGTGTAAATTGGGTTTTTTTGGCATGAGTGGGCCAATTTAAAAGCCCACGAGTACCAAAAAAGCCCAATTTATACAAGAACGAGTTGCATACAACGTTTTTTTGTTCGACCAGCCCCTTACGTTACGTAGCTTCGATTAATTATTTTTAAATAGAGAGAATTAGATTCCCTTTACTTAAAAAGTAAACGCATACAGACCTAGTTCGCAACATGCTCGTCATTTTGGTGTAAGTCTGAAGATTGGCAAAGAAATAGGTTTGGCGAAAAATGTATGTAAAGTTTTTCAATTACATATTGTGTTTTTTAAGGTGTTCGGTTCAAAATTTAAAAATAATTAAACTGTTCCGACATAGAAAACAACTTTGTCATCCTGTATAAAATATCGATCTCCCTTTAGAATTTGCACCCCGAAAAAACATTTAAATGGCCATAGCTCCCTTATTAAACAGAATATGACAATGAATTCTACACCGCTGGATTCCTCTTTTCAATGCGCTTCTTTTGAGCCGAAATGTTACCTCGCTTTTTTCGTTTAAGAGAAATTCACAAAAAACAAAAAAAAAAACATATTTTTGGCTCCCACACCAACAAATCGGGTCTATGACCGGAACTTTCCCTATGCCTGAATTCAACTCATCCTATACAATAACTCACCGCGATTTCGTTCGAATCGGCGACAAAAAAATTTTCGAAAAAACCATAAACACCTATCGAATTTGCACCCCGAAAAAACATTTAAATGGCCATAGCTCCCTTATTAAACAGAATATGACAATGAATTCTACACCGCTGGATTCCTCTTTCCAATGCGCTGCTTTTGCCGAAAAATAGATGCTGATATAACCTCACTTTTATCAAGTTTGTGTTTTTACTCAGACAGACTGACGTGTGGTGCGTTCCCAATCGACTCTTCAACGCCAACTTTGAGGATAACGATACTTTTATTACTCAAATTATTGAAGGTTCACAAATGAGACCTATTATTTAAAATTTTTTACTCGGGGTTTTCAACGAATTTGTGCTCTGCAATTTTTGCGATCAAGAATGACTGAATCTGTTGGTAACAATGAAAATTTGAACGATTTTGGTACCACTGTAATGAAAACGCATTTCCGGTTGTCAGCTTTGACAGAGTTGACAGGCGAATTTGACTATTACCATCAAAGGGTCATTTTTGTCTTAGCATAAACCATGGCCTCCTTGATCGAAAGAGACAAAGTCTTTGTCTCTTTTGATCTAGGAGGCCATGGCATAAACAGACCCGACATAACCTAATTTTTTTTTAATGTCATGTCAAGTTAAAACATCCGGTCAGTGCCAATTACGAAACAAAAAAACACCAATATTTTTCACTTGTCTCATTGCCAACAGACTCAGTCATTGTTGATCACGCTGTATTTTTCTATATTTTTACGTAATCATACACACCTCGATTTTAGAATTGTTTCACTTTCCATTAAATAGTATTTTTTCCCCACTCTTTTATAGAAAAATCCATTGGATTTCATAAATTTATCTAATGTACTTTGACAGCATCTTATGCTACCATCAGCTGTTAGTTGATCATACACAATGGATATGGTTGGAATCGTGTTATTTTTGTGCAATTCATCCAATTTCTTTCTGATCAGATCAGCGTGGATTGGTGTCAATTTTTCAAACATTCCTTTGTCCCATCTTACTTTCCTTTTTTTAGGTCCAAATCTGATAAGCTTCTGCAAGGTTGATATTGGAATTTTAGTCACTTCTGCAGTTTTATGCAAAGGCTGTATTTCACCATCGCTTTCGAATTTGTTGTAAATGCTCAAAATACCCTTTTTCGCTTCATACGACAAATATTTCCGTTTGGGTTTTATGGGCGGTCGATATAGTGCAGCTTCTGCTACAACATTTCTGTCATTGTTGTCGTCAGCTTCCCTTATGCCCTCAAACTCATGTTCCCAGCGCCTCCACATGCTGATTTTTTTTTTCAGTTTGCACTATTTCACTCACAAAACACAATCTAAAAAGACAAATATTTTTGAATAATACGCTTAATAATTTAGATGTTTGCTGTCACAGCTACGACCGGTTTCATAATGTTGTGTGAATACAAGAGATACTCGGCACGCCGTAGCCTTAGGCGGTGTGGATGACCAATTCACTTTTTTAAATCAACACCGTTGTTCCTAATTATTCCATCACTGACTAACTGGGACGCGGAGTCAGAAGACAGAGCCGACTTTATAATTTTTATTTAGAGACTAATATTGAATTCGGTAATTGTTCACTTTAACTACTTCTAGAATTTTTGCGTTTTTTCTGGCCAGACAGCCTCAGGGCGTCCTCCTACATCGTTTTCCCACCACTCAAACCTTGTGCAAATGCCTTTTTTTCTCTCTTGTTGTGTTTCAAGGTCGCGCCAAGTCTTAGTATAATTAAAGGGTAAGGAAAATTTTCATTTGCACAAGGTTTGACTGGTGCGAAACGATGTAGGAGGACGTCCTGAGACTGTCTAGCCAGAAAAATAAAAAACGCGAAAATTCCAGAACTAGTTAAAGTGAACAATTACCTTGAATTCAGTTAATTTTAGAATATAAATGCTTGTAAATCGAAAAAGAACTAGGGCCTAAAAATACCGTCAGCGATATAGCGACGTTTAAGAAACAATTGGACTAGTTGGAGCATCTCGGACTTCAGAAAAAGAAACAGCCTCAGGAGCACCGGGTATCGCTTGAATCTACAATGCTTGCCTAAATTAAAACCTGAATGTCTGATCACGTGGTGAACTTAAATACATCAAACAGAACCTGCTGAACTGACTACCGACCTTAACAACCTACTTACAATTGATTTCTGAGAAGTGCAGAATATAAATTAAAATAAAATATGTAGGTACTCGGCATGTCAGAGTTCAAAGCCTGAGGGGAACAGTTACCAAAACTTTCAAACGTTTACAGTAAAATTCCCTAGAAAGTGACTGCGTAAACACGGTGCAGTGCATGATTTATTTTTGAACTCATTTTTTAATTATAGTCCGATGGATCAATTAATAAGTAGAACAACTGTCATATTGGCATATTGCTATCTGTTTTCAATATACCTAATTCAAGCAATGAATTCTTGTATCGGGTGTTCATTTAAAGTTTCGGCAGTATTATTATTATTATTCGACTCGCTCTGCGAGCTCGTTTCACTCGCTGGCCGGCCGCATAAAATAGTCGTCGAGAAATAGTCAATTTTGACTTAAATTGTAAAATGATTTACAGTTAAGTCAAAATTGATTATTTCTCGACATCTACTTAATTGTCGACGCGTCGACAATGACACCGCCTATCCCTGATTCTGTTCTGATTCACTAGCCTCGCTAAATAAGTTTCACTTCAACAGTACCTATTTAAATTTCTGAATTGTACTTACCTATGGCACTGAAGCCGTGAAGCAGCTGTATTTTTTATTATATTGCCACACACACGACACTTGGCAGCAGGCTTGTTACCTAATCTTACAAGGTCAAACCTTAATTTGGCGAAGTTTTCATTTGGTTTTCTACCTCTGCCACTCATTTTTTTGTTTAAAATTACAAAAGCTTAATTAACACAGCTAATACGAAGTAGGAGCAACTGTAACAATAACCTGTTAGCACATGACTACACATTTGAGCTTTAACTTATTTAAATCCACACATAACCTCACATTACAGTACAGTTTCCGACATTGTCGATATTCTTCACGTCGAGCATTGGCGTTTTGTCTACATTGATGACATATTGTCGACATTGAGTTAATTCCAACAGAGTTAAGACACTCGTGCGAATTAAAAACTGTTTAGATTTTTTGTTGCTGAAATTCAAGCTTCTGGGCTTGGTTATTATTAATCAACCCCTGTGGCAAAGACGGTTTTTTATTGTGGAACACAGTCGAATGAGATTTAATCATAATTAGACCTTTGCCGAATTTGTTTGTGGAAAATTTTCCATCGCGCACATGTGCGTACTCACTTTGTTAGCCGCATTAACAATTTACAAACTCGCTTTTTTTGTGGGCGCTGCCTCAGCTACCTCTTTGCTTAATTATTTATCCCCCTGCAATATTTGCCGGACTTTTTCCGGGTCAGCTTATGTACATTAATCCCGAAAAATTTCCGGAAATTGTTCCAATTAACGAGACGTTTCAGTTGCGCTCGCAAATTATGAAATAAATCTGTAGGCTTCAGCGTCGAAGCTCTTCAATTAATGAAGGGAAGGACATGTCAAAGGTGGAAATATCGGCTCGTTTCAGGGAGTATCGAGAAAATTAAAGCCGATTGACGTATCGTCAAGCTTTATTTAAGGAATTGTTCAAAGACGCAAACAATTTTATTAAAAGCTCAAAGCTCTTTGTTTTCATTAGCGGTGATCTTATACTGAAGCCCGGCAGGACGGAAAACACGTAGCAGTAAAAGTTAATTTGTCTGATCCCCCCAAGAGCACCTGAGCCGGTGACAAATGATTTCTCTGAAACCTATTCGGTCGTGCGTTTTTGCAAACCTCCCCACAGTCTCTCGCTTGAGACACAAGTCGATGTTAAATTCTTTTTGGATGAAAATGTTATAATTACTTAGTCGAGCTTTATTATGCTCCGGGGTGGATTTTTTCGGTTAATTATAGGAAAAATAATTGAGGTGGAATCAAGAGCGACTTGTTTAATACACGCTCGACACGATTTTTTTTTTAAGGCTGGATGAATGTAAAACTAATTAATTTCTTACAGTAACTCGTTTTGTACGTTTTAATTACACATTTTTCTTTCTTGTGAGAAACTGTATTAGGCCTGTCTTTTTGGACCAAAGGAAGCTGTTCCTCCTTTGAAAGGACATCTAAAATGTCATTAAAAAATGAGTTGTTTTTAATTTTTTTTAAATATGAAGTATGATTCTGACAGCTAATTTCAGCTAAGTGAGGCTACAGTTAGTTGTAGAACAGTTGGTTGCAAAAAAAAACCGGAAACTGTCAGAATAAAATTGACACATTTTCATAGTGTGAAATCTTCTTACGAGAGAGTTAGAATTATGGTCAAAACTCAATGACATTTAAAAAAATTATGTGATAGGAATTGTCAAATGGACAATTAATTGACAAATGGACAAAACCAAATTTACATTAGGAAAATTAATATTTCCCGTTTTTTTTGCAACCAACTGTAAATTATTTCAATTGTGCTTCAGTTTTTTTTTTCAATTTGTACACAAAGTTATCGATAAACATGATAAAAAATGATTAGTTGGAATAACTAATCGCTAATCGGTACCTATCCACAGAATTATGTCAAGATATTTACACCTATATTTACCTTCAGTTAAAAAAAAACATAATTTTGTTTGTGAAAATGTATTTAATTACGTTATTAAAATATACAAACTATGTATCAAATGTAATATTATTTTTATTCATTGTTTAGCTAGATGAAATAAATAATTATTAATAATTTCCAAAATTTACCGTTAGTAGGCAACCAGTAAAACTACTCCCTCAATTCTTTAAAAATCGGGTATGTGCTGCCATCTGCTCCAACAACGCTTATACTAAAAGAATTCTTTTTTTGTAGAAATTACTAGTGCTTGTTTTTGTTCTTTTCCCCAAATAGAAGAAAATGGTTTTTATTTTTTTAATGGTAGTAAGACAGGTTTTTACCCGATAATTTGATTATATCACTACACATTGCAGGTTCCTGTAATTTTCTGATAGTTTACGAAATACAAAAATCCACAAAACTTTATTAAATAATAAAAATAGTGACTTGTATATGATAAATATAAAAAAAAATTGTTTCTTCACTGGTTAGAGTGTTATTGTAGGTGTAAGCGAAGGAAATCTGCATCTACATCAAGTGGTTTGGAAATAGTTTAGACATTTTTAAATGGCAGTAACACCTGGGGAAATATTTGAGATGGCATCGAGGCAAATAATTGTTAAATACTATATACAGGCTGTTTAAAAAATGCCGCACTAAAATTATTGTACGGTGTTCAGAGCATTTGGTAGGTAAAAGAAAAAGATTTAAACAATTCTTGGTCTTCATTTCGCTGCACAATGGGAGTTTTATGTAAGGATCTTTAAACGTTGTTAATTGTAATTATTATTACGAAACAACACCCAAAATGCAACTAAAACATGCAGAATACAAGGTTGATTAATAATTTTTAACGCAATCTCTATGGTCTTTAACGCAATTTACCTGTTTTAAGTATCGAAAATTATGCAAGAATCAGACTATTTTAATTTTTTAAAGGTAGGTACTGGTAAGTGCACGCAGTTGCCAAATTTACAATAAATACCAAATGCTTCTGAACACTGTACTATTGTTTTAGTGCGGCTTTTTTAAAACACTTGTATGTATTTTTATTATTCAAAAAATATTACACAACATAGTATAGAAGGTAAAAATAACAGTAAAATTGCTTTAACTACCTAGATGTTCAAATCAGAAGAAGCATTGATTCTAAAGGAATTTCTTAGATCTTGCAAAAGCTGCACAGTTTTCACACGGAATGTACATTTCTGATCCGTATCTAAACTTCTAATCAACGGAAGTAGCGTATGTAAGAATACCAAATCTTCATCTTCTTGAAGTGGACTCTTCATCGCCTTGACAGCATCCGCGAAATCCATGGATGCATGTTTAATGTCAAGTCTTTTTCGTTTCCTCTCATGTACACTATTAATTGGAGAGAGATTGCCTAGTTCTTCTTCTATATCAAGATCATCTGGTTCTGTCTTAACTTCATTTAAATAATCTGCTCGATCATGTCTTGTTTCGTTAACGTTATCTCCAAAGCTAGCCCCAGTTGATCGTAAGTGAACATCACCGTCATCCACTTCTATCTTGATTTCATCTACGTAATCCGTTTCGTTTAGTTCTTCTTCTTCTTCTATATCCGTATCATCTGGTTCTGTCTTGATTTCGCTTACATAATCTGCTCGATCATGACTTGTTTCGTTAACGTTATCTCCAACACTAGCCCCAGTTGATCGTACGTGGGCATCAACGTCATTCACTTCTGTCTTGATTTCATATACGTAATCCGTTTCGTTTAGTTTTTTTTCTTCTATATCAATATCATCTGGTTCTGTTTTAACTTCACTTACATAATCTGCTCGATCGTGACTTGTTTCGTTAACGTTATCTCCAAAACTAGCACCAATTGATCGTAAGTAAACATTACCGTCATCCACTTCTGTCTTGATTTTATTGACATAATCAACTGGATCATAGTCCAGTTCATTGCTCTTATCTTCAAAAGTAGCCTCACTAATTTCCAAGTGTACTGAAACAACATTCTGTATTTTAGCAACATCGTCGTAGGTACTACAGTTTGAAACAAGTTTTTAATTGTCGTTTCAGACTTCTCGCTACATTGAAAAATCAGCACTGCAACTTAAAAAAAGAGTGTGTGCTTAAGACCGCACGACAGAAGTAAAAACTTCTACGACGTTCGTAACCGATTTTAAATAATATATGCTTTTACTAAAAACTACATCCATCAATGTCGTGTCTTTATCGTTTTTATACCGGGGTATTTTTTTAACACTGAATATAGTCCATACTTATTCCCTATGTTCACTTTTAAAACCACAGGTCAATGCAAGTAACCAAGCTAACCAAAATAACTACTTGACAGCTAAAAAAATGTCAAGTTGTTTGAATTATTGTTGCGATTAATTGAAAAAATGTATTCAATTTGAATCATCTTCAATGACATTTCTATTTTCTTGTGGAGATTTCGACCATTTTTGACAAGTTTGTGTATTAATTGGTTACATGGTAACTTGATCTGTACTTTTTAAAACTGAACATATGGAATAAATGTCGCTCGCTCGGCTAAACTCGGCTCCCCCGAACTTACTAGAATGAGCCTTTCACCTCGGGGTGTGTGACGTGACATGTGACGCGGGTGTTTCGTTTTAAATTTGGCGTCGAAGTTAGAGTTGAAGAATCGATTGTGAACGCACCACAATGTAGTGTCACTAACCTCAATTTGTTTGAAATCAGTACACTGGATAGTGGATGGAGGAGTGCGAGGCCGACCGCTTTAAAATGAGCAGCGGCCATCTTTTTTGAGGCAGATACGTGATTTGTCGGTATAATAGATATCCTGCTTTGCAAACAGTACACACTACCGCCATTAAATGATTTTTGTGGATTATATGTGGGTTCCGGGAAGTCCAGTATTTTGAAAAATGAGATTCTGGAAAATTTTGACTTTTATAGATGTAGGTACTTTAATTCCATCACAAAGAATTTTCGATTTGCGATCAAAGTACTGCAGAACTCTGAAGATTTATTAATGAATTTACATGGATTTGAATGAGTATTTCAAACACTAAAACGTAGTATTTTACCTTCATCATTTGTTGCTAAAAAAATTGTTGGAACTGCATTTGGTTTCAAACATCCTGGTTTGTTGAAGCATCGTGCTTCAAAGTGATCCGAACACAGCGCACTCTTTGCTGTGAGAACAAATCCTTGTTTTGAAAAACTGTTCAGCCATTTCTGAAAAATTGTTTTTCTACGCAAAGGAAACCTAAATACAATTACAGTTAATGAAAATTAGAGATCTCAATGTTACGATTTTGTTTAATAACTTAATACTACAGCAAATAATAAATACATACTTATGAAGTGAACGCTTATTTAGACGATCCCTCCGAAGTCCACAATACACACAGGTGGATTGAACGATCACCAAATATCGTTGGAAAAGCACCTTCTTTCAGTTTCTTTCCTTCGTAAACTCGAACGAAGCATGAATGCTCAAAATGGTCGGAGCATAATCGTGATGACTTTTTAATTTTATTCGGATCTAAACCAGATGTTTCAAGCCACGTTTTCAATTTTTGTGGGTTAGACAAAGGAAAACTGCAAAAAAATGTACATTAGCACAAGTCATAAAATGATGTGATTGATTGGTTATAAACATAATAAAAATTGTTTTTGTAGCTAACTAGCTGTACGCGGCCACGCGTTGCTGTGGCTCAGTCTGGTTACATTGAAAAGAAAGAAAAGAGAAAACGCACGTTTCTAACATGTGTCGTGTTTGACGCTGATCTGCTGTTTCTCGTTGACGTTTTTCATCAACCACTCTCTGCCTGTCGCGTTCATTCTGTTGAGAACGAAGCAGATCTGAGGCTGCAACTACCACCAACTGTACGGGGTCATTATAAATTATTGTACCATCGTAGGTGGCCGTGCGCTATGCTTTAGGAGCGCCGCTACGCACACTAGTTGTTACAAACATTTATAATGACCCCGTATACAGCGTGAATTCGAAATACGCACAATCTTAAAACCCCAGGATCTTCAGACCAACTGTGAAAATCACGTGCATTCAGTTTTGCGCTATAGGTCCGCGTAAGGGCAGAAAAGCCATGCAAGGGGTGTTTTTTTTTTAATTTGGCGTCGAAGTAGGTGTTGGAGAGTCGATTGAGAGCGCACCACTCGTGTAAAAGCGTAAGATTTAAGGGGAAGAATACGCCAGTGGTGAGAGCCAAATTAAGGCGATTTTTGTCGACAAATTGTGGCCAAACTAATCAATAAATTTTCCCGAAAAAAATATATGCCGTAAAACTAGTGTAGATTGAAGGCTCTTGATATTCAAAATGTTCAAGACGGCCTTAGTTTTCCCAAAAAAAAAAATAAGAAAACGCCTAATAATTTGCCTTACTTTAGAATATTTTTCTGAACAGGACTTTATTCAGATGAGAACAAGAATAATCAAGATGTATAGACTGATGTGTTGTTGAAGTGTTTGTGAAATTTCAAATTTGTTGAGTAATTACAATCGTTGTAATTCCTTGACAAAATTTGATTGTACAACGGAGTGAAAATGCAGCTATAGTGCATTCATTTTAAATGTTGGGTTTTGTAATAAAACTTGCCTGCTTTGACACTTGTCCGAAACTCAGTGAATCTAAAACTGTGTTCAATATATTCGGGTCCAAAATTAAAGAATGGTGGGATCGAGATCAACTTTTAGAAGACCAAGTGAAACCATTAACATTTGTTGCCAATACTGGTGAATCATCTAGTGAATTTGATTCAGATGACGATTAATTTTTTATTTGTTTACGTATTTTATTATTTATTTTTTACTTACTTTAAAAGATACATGGATACTTTACTAATTAGGTACTCTTATTTCTTTATTAAGTAATCTTATTTGTCAAATACATTATTTAAAATCAACAATCTCTTTACATTTTTTTGGTCACTGATCACAAAATGTGTTTTAATTTTTTTTTACTTGTGGATATTTTAACGTCTCTTTCTTTTGCTCGTCGATAAGATGGTGAAAGTACGACGTGGTACCAGTTTTATATGAACAGAGGGATTCCTACTTTACGGTACCGATACAATGAAAATTTGCCGCTTTCGTAATTTATGGTGTTTTGAGTTTACAACTTTACCCAACGTTTAAAATGAATGCCCTATATCAGCATTTTATTCATCGCGTGTTGTCTCCGTCAAAGGCCTGGCGCCTCGACTGTGTTGGACGGGGTTGCACTCGAATGTTTATTGCATCCTGGAATTTGCGTTCAGGTAGAGTAGTTAGTAAAACTAGGAGCGTAATGAAATTTACAAAAAAAAAAGTTTCAGCATCTACGTTCTGCATTTACTTTTGGCTTGATTTGATAGAGCATTGACTGAACAGTTGCGTAATAATACTTAACACTTCAGAAATTTTTTCTCGAATTATCACTATCATTTTCTCCTCCTTTCTCGAATTTTGCTAAACTCATTTTTGTTGTTTTCAACTAAGTTAACTAACGCTTTGAGAGTCATAAAGACTACGTATAAATTAAAAAAAATGTGTAAAAACTGAAAATGAAATTTTCTTTCGTGGAATTGTCATGCCGAAAACAACTCGATGGTACGAAATTGCGGGAAATTTGTCTCCACATTTTACTCGTATTTGTTTCTTAGACAATTTGTCGTCGAAACAAATATTCGTATAATGAGATCGAAAATTTCCGGCAATTTCAGGAGAACAAAATTTCCGGAAACAATCAACACACTCGGGGTATTGTAAGTGAAAATAGAAAATATGAATTAGACGAAGGTGAATGTATTTTTAAAAACAATTAGCGGTATGGGGCTCGTATATAGTTACAGGTAGCCGGAGTAGCCAGAGGGGTCCGGCACCACTAAGTTGGGGTAGAGAGAGGTAAAGATTGAACAGTGATAAAAAAAATTATATTTATGCTTATTTATAATTTTACCAAATAACTTTTACACACGATTTTATATGCATGCAAAAAAGGATGATTGGATTTGCTGTTGGTCTAAAAATGAGTGCTTGCTTTATCAAATGGTCGACAGAAGAATACCTAAAGCTAAATTATTCTGGCAATTTGGAAAACCCGTTACGACTCGCCTGGAAAAACCCGGAAGCTCGGTCATACCTGCACCCCCGAAGTAACGAATAAGATGGGGATATATAAGGGCCTACTGAGGTTTACGAGGTCTTTTTCGTTTCGATCTCCATCCTGATTTTGGTATCTACAGTGCAGTAAGTGCGAAAGTGTGTGAAAAATGGGAAACAAACAAAAACCACGTCTATCAGATCATAGAAAAAATAAAAAATTGCTAGCTAAGAGAAGGTAAGAAAATGTAGTTTTAAAGATTTTCTTTTAACCTTCGACTATTGTTTGGTTGTAATTTTGTGTCTCAGTGTGTCATTATCATGGAAAATTATACCAGTAGTGAAACGACCGATATGGTACTTTGTTACGGAAGTGCAGATGGTGTTAGCTTAAGGGCACAAGCTTTGTATCGCCAAAAGTTTCCAGCGCGTTGTGTTCCGCATTCGCAAACATTTCTGGCTGTTGTTTACGGGAAAATGATACTTTTCGATTGTATTCGCCAGCGAGAGTTTTGTGAGTGATCAAATGTGCGTCGATCAACCTGATTTTATGCGAATAATGTTGTTAACGGAGTTTTTTAACACCCATATGCATCAGCGCAAATCCCGGACGATGCAGCAAGTTTTGCAAGGGTTCGGGACAATCTACATCGAAGATCACAGGCGTGTATTAGACGACATTTTGAACATTGTGTCTAATAATTGTAAGTACGGTAGTTGTGGTTTTTGCTTGACTTTTCCTTTCACTCTTAATGTTCCACGTTTTTGCGGCTGTGTGTTTAGTGTTTTTCGGCTATTTCATTCAAAACAAGGTTTTGTCACTCGGTTTTTAAATCGTTTTTGCGGATATTCATGTTTCGATTTATTAGAACTTTCAGAAGCGTCTCGTTCGGGATGGAATTGAGTTAAATTGGACTTTATGAATTTAAAATGTTTATTGCTTTCAACTGTCATAAATTCTCATTTTTCTCCTTTGTAAACTGCCTCCTAACTGCTCTAAAGCAAAAAATAGCAGATAACCAACCGTTGCCCTAGAGTCTTAGACAACACATTCAAAGTGACATTTCTTGAAAAATTTGTCAAAACTGTCAAAAGCAAATGCGAAATCATTTTTAATAGATTTGGAAGCTTTGGGGACGTCGTTTCAAACAACCTCGAGGCCTTAAAATCCTCGCTACGCTCGTATTTCAATCTGGCCTCTCGGACAATTAGAAAAGTCCAATTTACACAAAACCTCGTTGCATTTTCGGTTTATTCACTTCCTGAAGATCCTGGGGTTTTAAGATTGTGACGTATTTCGAATTCACCCTGTATAAATAGATATAAAAGTTACTTACCAATAGAATTTCCTTCTATTTTCAGGGTTATACCGCACCCCGCAGTACACGCACACATGAACCATAATGTACTACCGATGCTGAATAAAATGTAATTAATTACTTCGAAACCATACGGCTTCAAACGTAAACAACAACAAAACTATCGCTAAACCGTCAGACGTTCTACTTTACCGGTGGATCACGTATCTGCCTCAAAAAAAATGACCACCGCATGCTTCTAAGTGGCCCACGGCTTGTACAGAGAAAATGGCCTATCCACTATATTATACCGGGTGTCATGGAAGTCCATGTAATAAATTTAACCATAAACATTTTTTTTATGTTTCATTTTTTCCGCAAATTCTTCCAAGTAGAGTTAAAATTAAATATAATTTAAACCCTAAAATTAATACCCGCTCGTGTGTCTACACATCCATTGATAACGAACCACCAAAAAAAATACTCGAATGAAAAACAGTAAAAACTGTTAGTATTAAAATAACAGTCGTTCTTTCATCAAAAAACTGTAAAGTTTTTATCGTACAAAAACCTTTCACTCACTCTTTCGTTTCAATTGATGATTATCCCATGAGTGGAGTGTCAAATTAGTGGTTAGAAAAATATTTAAAAAATATTCGATTAAAAAAGTTCGATATGTAAAAAATGTTTACTTTAAAGAGTTTTATTCTATTAATGATTAAATTTATTACGTGGACTTCCATAACACCCCAGAGATCAGCGGTCATGTTATAACACTCAACTGCTTTAGTTACATTAGACTAGAGTGTTGACCTGTCGATTAATTAAAAGTGAACTTAGATAAATAGGTTCAGATGTCTAATTAACAATTGTTATTTCGATGGTGCATTCACAATTGACTCGTCAACGCCAAATTAAAAAAAAAACGCCCCTTATGTGGTGCTCCTAAAGAAGTTTTCACTTCAATAAATAGTTTCCCTGGTTTGCTTGTGTTACAAGATTTCCTTCTCGTGAAGGTCCTGCACAATTATTCTTAGAATCATGGACATTTCCTGAATGATCAGTTATTACAGTTGCAAAAAAAAAGGGAAGTGAAAAATTTCCTAATGTAAATTTGGTTTTGTCCATTTGTCAATTAATCGTCTACTTATCAAATAATTTTTAAAAATGTTATTGAATTTTGAGCATAATTCTAACTTATCTCTTGTAAGAAGGTTTCACACTATGAAGGAATTGTAAAAATGTGTCAATTTTATTCTAACAGTTCCCGTTTTTTTTTGCAACCAACTGTACAATAGGAATATTCTGTGAGTTATGGTGTTACGAATCGTAATTCTTCGATTCTTAATTACGAGTGGTGGATTACCGTTTGATGGCCCGGGAATTTGCGTATCATGAATCGCATCTTCAAACATTTTTAAAATAGAAAGTCGTTTTCTATCACGATATCTTTTACAGCGCTCCCTCTGTAATTTTCTCTGCCGTTCTAGTTTATTTTCTTGAATTTGTTGATTACTTTGTTCAATACGTTCTTTCTTTTTTCTATCACGATTTTTTTTAGAGCGCTCCCTCGCTAATCTTCTTCGCCGTTCTAATCTACTTTCTTGAATTTGTTCATTACTCTGTTCATTAGATTCATTCTTTCCTGAGTAATCGTTTATTACACTAGGGATGTTCATATCTGTGGATGTTCCGGGGATCTGTGAATTATGAGTCGTTGTTCTCCGATTCTTAATTACGAGTGGTGGATTACCGCTTGATGGCCCGGGAATTTGGGTATCATGAATCGCATCTTCAAAAGTGTTTATACTAGTTATACTAGAAAATCGTTTTCTAGCACGATATCTTTTACAGCGCTCCCTCGCTAATTTTCTCCACCGTTCTAATTCATTTTGTTGAATTTGTTGATTACTTTGTTCATTCTTTATTCTATCACGATTTTTTTTAGCGCGCTCCCTCGCCAATCTTCTCTGCCGTTCTAATGTAGTTTCTTGAATTTGTTGATTACTTTGTTCATTAGGTTCATTATTTCCTGAATAATCGTTTATTACAATAGGGATCTTCATATCTATGGGGGTCTGTGAGTTTCGAGCCGTTGTTGTCCGATTCTTAATTACAATAGGTCTGTCAAACCTTGTAACATTGCCATCGGAGTTAATCATTTTATTCTTATATACCTATGAAAAACCAAAAAAATTGTTAAAACAAACACTACAAGTAGGTATGTACATAAATCAAATTGCACTAACCTCAGGAAATATTGTAGGAAGAAATGCTGGATTATGGGGATGATTTGATTTCTCATTGCCGACAAAATGTTGACTGCAAATTCTAGAATGCGCTTTGGGTTCCCAACCTTCATCATGCGACCTGTTAAAACTAACCTCAAATCTTCCTTGCTTAGTTGAATGCACTTATTATACATACTTGCTCCTTTTAATAGCGTATATCCATTGCGTTCGACGTTCTAGTTCATGTGGTTTAGAAGGAAAGCTATAAAACTTAACACTTTTGTCCGTGTTGGAGTAGCTATTATGACAACCCACGACACAACAATTCGTGCAACTTACGCGATAACTAACACCCGCTTTAGACGGCTCCATTGTTCAATAAGATATTGTACCTACAGGATTTGGCCGAATTGTGAAAATTATTACACATAATCACACTAATCGAATAAACTTCCAACTCCGCACTACAAATCTGTCAATATTTATATGCTAAAACTTTCCATTGGCTCCGACGGACGAGGGCGCCACTTGCTCCCTATAAATATTTACTAGTTATGTAAATCGTGTTCTATCATAATATTTTTTGAAAGCCTCCCTCGCTAATTTTCTCTTCCTTTCTAATTTATTTTGTTAAATTTGTTGATTATTTTGTTTATTAGGTTCATTCTGCGAGACTAAATTCTGTTGCTGAGCTTCTCGCTTTTATACGGTGTCTCTTGAAGCATGATTAGCTAATTTTCTTTTCCTTTCCGTTGCGCCAAGAAGTTTTCACTTTTCAAATGAACACAAAAAGTGAGGTTAGACTTAAACAGTTGATCAACCACTCGAATATTGCAATCATTTATTATCTTCTTAAATTACTGGCGACATTTTACATTTTCAAATGAGATTAATTAACATATCATATTATTAACAACTGTAGGTACTATGGCTTCCAATAAATTTAGGCCGGCAAATTTCTGACATTTCAAAAAAGTCAATGCAAGCGACCATTTATTGTCATTATGACTGATGTGTCAGTTTGTCAAACTGAAGGTTTTCAAGCTGTTTGGCGTTTCCTTCGCCTTTTTCGTAACTTACGGATCATGACGCACTAGCACAACTGATTTGTAGTAGCACTTCTCTCTGGTGCACGCTTCTTTTCCCAATTTTAATTTTGATTATCGCTGTCACGATGACAAGAATGACAAAAATCGAAAATGGGGTTAGTTGAACATAATGCCAGCTTCACATTTTGATGTCAACTCAATGATAGGCCGGCCTAAATTTATTGTCCGCCATAGTACTAAATATTCTTACAAATCAGTCTTTGCTGTGCTTCATGTTTTATGTTGAAATCTTGGACCAAACCCTTCTCTGATCGATTCGAACAATTATACACAACACTGTTTATCTTAGGGCCGGCTGCCGCTGCACCAACGCCAGTTAAAATTAATTGTAGGTTAAAATGCTTCGTTACTTTAGTTAGCTATTGTTATAACAATGCTTTCGTATATTTTAATCTGTAGTTAAATTTAACTCACGTTGGTGCAAGGTGCAACCGACCCTACATAAATAAAGCCTAACCGACCTAACCTCAATAACTTCAAACTTGAAAACCGCGCACGCGCGCACCGGTACAACACTGGAGAATCGTAATATTGAATTCGTAATTAATTTAATTCCATTGTATTATTATCTCCAATTGTAGTTTCTATTCAACACAATCAAATTGACCGTATTTTTAGCAAGATGTTTAATATTTGTACCATTTTAACCTCAAATAAATTGTTTTAAAACAAAATGATCGTTTCTGATAGTTATTTGTATGTCAAGGCCGCGAAATCGTTCTTTCACATACCGAGAGAAAAATTGTCAAGACAATCTCGAGGATGTTAAAGGATTTCGCGCCCAAGGTGTACATAACATTTTTTGTGCAACCGAAAATTTGTAGTTATAAAATGAACAAATAAAATTTCCTTCACTGTCAATAAAATAAATATCTATAAAGTCGGCTTACATGTTGGCATGTCGCTATAGAAATGACATAAATAAAACAATTCATTTTGAAAAAAATTGTAAAAATGTCCGAGGACAATTATGATGTTTTAATTCCGGGTATTCCTCCAGAGTTACAAAATATTATAAATTGTGCGGTGTCTAATGATTTGATACCTGAAAAATCAAAACGCCAGTACGAAAAATGTTACAGTAACTTTAGGGAGTGGTGTAACAATAAAAATGTAACAACGGTGTCGGAAAATATTGTATTGGCGTATTTACTGGAAAAGTCAAAAATATTGAAAAGTTCGAGTTTATGGAGCACGTATTCAATGTTAAAGCTCATGCTGAATATCCGGGACGGCATTGATGTAACGAAATTTCTGAAGTTGATACCTTTTTTGAAAAAGAAATCAGTTGGGTATCAAGCGAAAAAGTCGAAGGTATTGACACCAGAGCAGATCAATTTATTTTTAGAAAAAGCTAGTGATGAAAATTATTTATTGTGGAAGGTAAATGTTAAGTGTTGTTATGATAAGTTGTATCATCTGCCCCTTTTTAGGTCATTTTAATTATGGGAATATCAGGGGCCATGCGAAGAGACGAATTAACCAAAATGTCTATTGATGACATTCGGGATGAAAATTCTGTACTGATAGTGACCGTTCCTGACGCAAACACTGGCGTAAAGCGAACTTTCACTGTCACTAATCCAGAGTTTCTAAGATTGTACCACAAATATGCAGCCCTTCGTCCAAAACATGCTGCAAATCGTCGCGTATTCTACAGATATAAAAATGGGAAGTGTAATGCACAAGTTGTTGGAGTGCATAAAATTGGGGAAATACCTAGCTTGATTGCCAAATATCTTGGATTGCCAAACAGTAAAGATTACACAGGACACTGTTTCAGGAGAAGTTCTGCGACACTTCTGGCTAATAGCGGGTATGTTTAATTTAATTAATCTAAAAATCAAAACAATTAAGTTATCATTGTCACTCACATTGTCATACTATTACATGGATTTGTATCAAATATTAAAATGATGTTTACCTTAATGGCTGTCGTTAAAAGCATTGGCCACGAAATTGGATTTCGCGGTCTGTTTTAGGTTCGCGAAATGCTCGTTTCGCGTACAGTTGCACAAAAAGTTATTTAGCTCAATTCTAAAAAGGTGCAAAAAGTTTTGTTATCGCTGGTGCTAGTACCGCGTTTTCATTCATACTATTCTTAGACGTTTTTGCGGCCCTGTGTATTTAAAGTGTTTTTCGGCTATTTCATTGATAGTAAGGTTATGTTTTTAAGGCGTTTTTGCGGCTATTCATGTTTCGATTTATTAGAGTTTCCGGAAACGTCGAATTAAGTTAAAAAGTGTTTAACCACTTATTCACAAACAAAATCAATTTTTAGGTACATAAGTAAACAAAAATGCCAAGCATCTGGTGAGGGGTCATCATCTGGTGAAGGGTCATCATCTGCAGCCAATGCAGAAATAAATAAGGTAATATCTGTTATATGTAGTAATAAAATTAATAGGTGACTTGTGTTTGTTTATTTTAGAATACTAGAGTTGGAAATTTGCCGACTGCTGAAGTTAATTTTGAAGATAACACCGATGATCAAACAGATAACGCAGTTGAAGTCAAAGCAGAAGCAGACGATGCTGACGTACGCTTGGAAACTAGTGAGGTTACTTCTGAAGATAATAGCAACGAACTGGGCTATGATCCATTGGATTATGTAGATGAAATCAAGACAGAAGCAGATGAAATTGATATAAAAGAAGAAGAACTAGTCAGTTCCTCTCCAATTAGTAGTGTTCATGCACTGAAACGAAGAAGACTTGATGCTGAACATGCACCGATGGATTTCACGGATGCTGTCAAGGCGATGAGGAGTTCACTTCAAGAAGACGAAGATTTGGCGTTCTTTTATTCATTACTTCCGTCGGTTAGAGATTTAAATACGGATCAAAAATTTACATTCCGTTTGAAAACCATGCAGCTTTTGCAGGATATAAGAAATTCCTTTAGAATCGATGCTTCTTCTGATACTGATTTTAATATGTAGTAGTTAAATGGAAATTTAAAAATTCATATAAATAAGAAACCAAAGTAGTTTCATTTACAAGTCAAAATGACATTTTGTCCTCTCCATTATGTTATTGAAATGCGTTAAGAAAATTAAACGTAAATTCTAGTATCCATCAATGTCTCCATGCGTACATTAAAAGCGAAAGAAGATAAAAACTGAGATAGTCAAGCAAAAACCAATTCTGTATTCGTAGTGAGTGAGAGTGACCTTGAAGTTACGCAGCACACTTGATCAAGGGCACTAACCTTTAAATTAAATGTTCGAAATGACGCCATCCGTTATCGATGCACGCTCTTGGGTGCCCTTCGAGCCACAGAAGCTTGAGTTCTCATCAACATGTCAGAATTTTACTTAGACCATTTAAGTGGTGCGCTTTAATGGACTGCTAATAGTTTAACCGAAAACGCACCAACATCTAAAGGAGAAACGATATAGCTATCCTTTTCGTTGGCGGAAGTCGATATTGCGCAGGTCCACGATATACATAAGACGCAGGTCCATGCAGTTTTTGCAGCAGCACGTGCAGCGCAGCTGTCACTTTCGTTTCGTCGTACTATATGCGGTCAGTCAGTTGTAATTTTCCTGTAATTTTACTGTAAACTCTTTATGCTGAACGCTACACATCCAATTTTGTTTTATTTATTTTCTGTGGTAAATAAGTGCAGTGAGAAAAATATAAACATGGTGTACCGATGTATTATTTGTAGAAAAGATAATTCAAGTCGGGATCTTTCCTTTCACCGGTAAGATAAATAATTAATTTTTTCATTCAAAAAAGTGTTCTAACTACTTATACACTGTAGATTTCCAAAAGATGATGTCGTGGCAGGAAAATGGATCAGTTTCTGTAGGCTGCAAGAGCATGAAGTTTACATGTCAAACAGGATCTGTTCTGATCATTTCACTGAAGATGATTTTATTGATAATAGAGCAGGAGGAGGCATTCGAGTGCTCAAAAAAGGCTGCATACCATCCATTAGGAAAAAGAAAGAGAGGTTAGTTGATAAATACCCATGTTTAATAATTTTCGAGTTGGATTGTCAAATTTAATTATTGAAAAAAATGTTTTATTTAAATGTTCAATAAAATAAGTGTTGATCTAAACTATTTATAATTACATTTTGAATCTTCCATTTCCTTGATGTAGTTGTTTTAAATCATGTTCATTAATATTAAAAAAAAAAAATTGTTTCCCAGTCTAGGACTGGTTTACAAATCTATGAGAGGCATGATGACCAACTCAATAGACCGGAATCAATGGCTTAACGTGACTTCCGAATCACGAAATAGAACATAGCCTTTTTTTTTTAATTTCGCCCTGGGTCGGAATAGGGGCATGGGTCACTTGCGGGCCGCGGTCAGAAAAATCTACGGGTGGGCTTAATCCTACAGGACAGTTGCACGCCAAGTAGTAATAGGCTTTTGGTCAGTAGCGCGCAGCGGTCAGTTTACCTGCGAATCGCACCTAGGTAACAGATTTATATAAAACACTGAAATGTTAGGGGAAATATTTATATTATTTCTTGCTATATTGGTAACAAACACTTTTTACAAAATCAGATCGGTAGATAGCATTATTCTTACATGTAGAACTTAATTAAATTGGTTACATATTTGTAACGCTTCCTATACATATTTCGAATTTTATTTATTGTATTTATCCACCCCCTGAAGATTTTCTCAAATTTCAGAATTCCACAAAACAACCCGACTTTACCTACAGATTTTACTAAGAATAGCAAAATGAAAAGAAACATGTGCAATGCAAAGGGCAATAAGTAGTCCTATAGTGCCTTTCAACGAGAGGTACACGTCTATAAACTTGCGCAGAAATCTGTTTCGGTTTACGGTGGCGTGGCTTACCTAGACAGTAGCGGCGTTAGTTTGTACTTTCCAGGGAATTTTCTAATTTAATTTCAACAGCTGATTTTTCGCCATTTTGTCGCAAATCACAGCCAGGTTATTGTTCTTCACCGTCTTCTCTTTTATGTCATACAACTTGATTTCTAATCCCGGTTGTGAAAATCTAATATTTTCTGTGTTGTGAAAGTAAAAACAGAAATAAAACTGGACTACGCCAATGCACTCGATTTTGGGTCGCTCTTCCCCTACATCTGGCGCATCTGGGTAGCCACGCCTGTGTACCTCTCGTTGAAATGCACTCTACCTGTTTAACGGTATAGCTGTATTTTATTATCTTAATCCCTCATTTGCGCGCAAGTGTCCTGTACCTTTTGGGGCCGTCAAACTTCTAGCAAAGGGTAAACTGACCGCGGCGCGCTACTGACCAACACCCCGGAATAGAACCCGCGGCCCTCGCGTCCCTGAGCCGAAACGGACTCCCTTAGGCTGTATTCTACCTTCCATTACCGCTCACGGTACATGCGCAGATACAATTTCCGCCTACGTAAATGAAAAAAAATATTGCCCTCTTTTTTTAGATGTTGGTGGAGTCTCATACAGAATCTGTTTTAAATGGCCCCAAAAAAAAGTCACAAGGGTTTAAGTCCGGTGAACGAGCTGGCCATAAAACTGGTCAATTACGACCTATTGAAGAAGGCATTGACAAAATGCAATTCGACGTGGTGGATCTTCTGAGGTATTGATTTATGACACTATAGTTGTAAATCTTGGTCATTTTTCGCTGTTAGTATTAAAATTGGAATAATTCAAAAAGTAATAATTTTCTTTTGATGCGAATTTCATAAATGTGTTCTTTGAATTAATTGTGAATTTTGAGCGTGTACGAAAAAAAAATTGTTTTCTCATCACAATCGATTATGGCTCTGAATGAAGTAATGCGGGAAAATTGATTACACATTTGAAGTCTTATATCAGGGGAATCTAACCCTAAAGTTTCGTAATTTTTACTAATTTTTGAATAGGGTTAATAGTGCGGGCGGTAAAACTTGACTCACCCGGTATAGTAGGAGCAAAAAATATTGGAAATGACTTATGCAGGTCTTAGTAACGTACTAAAACTTTTATGAGGGTTGGAAGGTTTTTTTTTTGTAAAATTAGTCACTTTCAGAGATACACAGTTTTACAGTATTTTTCACACAGGTAATGTACCAATGTCAGTTAAATTATTTGAAGTGAAGTGCGCTGCTGGTATGATTCTAGCTGTCAGATTCGCATGACTCACTGTGCTGTTCTTAGAGCGGGCGGTCTCTACACATTACAAAATTTCGAATACGGACCATTATACGCTGTGTGCATGGAGGCGTGGTTAACGAAACGCGTTATAGCAGCGCCCATGGTGGCAGCCGTCGCAACTGTCTTCTAGCGCGTCGCCGTACCAAGCGCGGCGTCATATGGTGGCAGGTTATATTTTGATAAATAAACCACGTGTTGTGCACTGAAGCTCGTACTCGCATTTCGGAAAGTAAAGTACTTTTCATTACATTCATAAGTGTACCTATAGTATTTTGTGCGACATAATACTTGGCAAAACATCGCGGCTTCGAATTTTTTTCGAAATGGCGCCGAAAGTAAGTGGTAGTTTATGTTGCGTTGTGGGTTGCACCAATAGTTATAAAAATTCCCCCGGTACAAAATTTTACAAATTTCCTACGATATATTATAAAATAGAGCAACGCAACAAATGGATCAAGGCTATTCGGCGAGTGAAGTAAGTGTTTCATCAAATAGAAAGTTTTTAAATATTACACTTTTCTGCAGTTTTTGTAAGATGTCTAGAATTAGTTTTAATAATGAAAATGTTTATTTTATACAGTCCTGACGGTTCACCTTGGCAACCTACAAAGTATTCGTTCGTTTGCAGTCGACATTTTATCGGTAATGCAAAATCAGATCACCCGCACAGCCCAAGCTTTGTACCAACGATTTTCCCAGATAAATATGGAGGAAAACCACCATCAGAAGGTGCACAGCTCAATGCTCGTAAAAGGCAAGATTCATTTAAATTTACAAATACAAATTTAAATAAGTTAATAAGAATTTGGGAAAAGGTTTCTCCTTATTTAAGAAACAATTTTTAAAGAAATTTAAAAAATTAGGAGTGTATAATAATTCAAAATCGCACTTCCTGGCACACAATTTGTTTATAAAATCTCTAAAAACTATAACTTGCCGCTTTATACACGTGTTAAAGACGCTAGAAACAGTTTGCGATGGCGACCGCCAGGCAGCGCCACTTGTACCCATACACTAGCCTACTCTCGTTTCAAAAATAAATTACTCCCTAGAATTCAAACTTTTAGGGAAATAACGTTTTTCATGTTGTGTGTAACTATTATCCATTTACTAAACTCCCGCACTGTCAAAGTGTTTGCAAGTTGCCGCACTGCCATTCTGAGACTAGTAATTTTTACTTTAACGTTGGCGCAAAAATTTGAAATTTCAAATTTGAAGTTAAGTTTAAATAAATTCGCTTTCTTTCATTCAAAGTATTACTTACACGAAATGACTGAACAAGAAGATGATATGAAATGTAAAAGAATACTGTTAACGGTCAGAGAGAAGAAGGGTATTGTTAATTATTGTTTGGTTAGAAGAAAACTACTCCATTAACATAACCAAACTTTTCTTGTTGACGTTTTTATAACTAGATTTTGTGTACAGGCAAATGAAAAGCTATCTCACCATAGATACACTCCAAAAAAAAATCAAAAACCTGACACTGACAGTGCGGGAGTTTAATAAACGGATAGTAGAATTTTCAAAAGTTATTTTGAATGCGTAAGGTTGGTTACTTTGAATTGAGAGATTAAATCCAAATAAATATACCGCCAGTAATCAAAATTAATTGTGAAATGAAAAATCATGTATCACTTAGCGAGAAATTAGTCATTTGCAACTGCTACAATTAATTTGCTGTCTTACATTTTTGGGATATCTTTTGTTTGTCACCAGAAACCACATAGCCTCCAACCTAACCAAATTTATGGCAACCTAGTAACGAATATCCCTAAATCCTAGGGAGTAATTTATTCTTGACACGAGAGTATACGCTACAAACATTCGGAGCGTTCTGCAGCGACCGAAAACAGGTTGTATTTACGACATTTTTACGGACAAGCCATAAACCATTGTAAGAGGCAATCGGCTTATCTTATAATGCGTTTCCAATATCTTTTGCTCCTACTATATCAGTATAGGGCGCCTTCCTTCCTCTCGATATACTATACTCGCTTTTTTCAGTTGCTTCGGCACTTTTCGAACGTTTGCAGCTTGTTTGTCCGTACTTGAAATTTTATAATGTCTACCAGGAATTTTGACCCTTTCTATAACAAATGTATTATTGGATTTTCCGGGTACTTCTAGGTACCTACCTAGGACGACTAGTTACCCCCAAATAACGGTACGGTACGGTAATAACGTTGAAAATAGGTATACAATTTTAAGAGAAAATACTTTTAACGGTGACAGCAAGCAGCAAGCATATTATTCAAAAATATTTGTGTTTTTACATTGTGTCTATTTATTTACATATATACAGTGTGTTTTGTGAGTGAAATAGTGCAAACTGAAAAAAAAGCAGCATGTGGAGACAATGGGAATATGATTTTGAGGGCATAAGGGATGCTGACAACAATGACGGAAATATTGTAGCAGAAGCTAGGCTAGATCAACCGCCAAAACCTGTACTGGATCAACTGCCCGTAAATCGCGCGCGCAAATTTTTATCGTATGAAGAGAAAGAATATATTTTGAGCATATACAACAAATTAAAAAGCGATGGTGAACCACATGCCTTGAAAAAAACTGCAGAAGTGACTGAAACTCCAAAATCAACCGTGTGGAAGGTTATCAAATATGGACCTAAAAAAAGGAAAGAAAGATGTGACAAAGGAATGTTTGTAAAATTGACACCAACCCACACTGATCTGATCAGAAAGAAAGTGGATGAATTGTACAAAAATAACACGGTTCCCACTATTTCCATTTTGTATAATCAACTGACAGCTGATGGTATCATAAAATGCACTCAAAGAACATTACAAAGATTTGTGAAAAAACAGTGTTTAATGAAAAGTGAAGTAAACTCAAGGTATGATTATTTAAAAACTAAAAAAAATGTCAGTTCTCATCGGAGCGACTTTTTTTTTATCATTTCGCAAAAATTGCAGAAATGCTTTGAAGACCCCCAGTAAGAAATGTTTAAATGTTTCTGAACCTTCAATAATATGAGTTATTTATTTATGACGGCCGACAGCAATGGGCTGTTCCAACCCTCATAAAAGTATAATAGTTGGCGCGGCGAACTAGTGGAGTATTATAGGGTGCGTTTTTTTGCAATCTTCTAGAAGTTGGAGATTCTTCCAAAAGAGAAACTTCCCACAGTCGCTAAATCGGACGTTTTATTGCTGCATTGTCTTTGACAGTCCACAGACACACATAACCTCATTAGTAATAAGTGTTTACTTTTTTGTCATGAATAATAACAGTAACAATATGATATTATACAACATGTTAAACAAAAGGCAGGTGTGATTCTGCGCAGAGGATGTGGCTAAATGAACATTTTTGTCGTTTTGGTTGCACTATTGACTCTTTGCAACCTTGCAACTTTCCTGCTTTCTCTGCCATCTAATTTGATGGCAGAAAAGAGAGATGCTCGGAGAGAATCTTCCGCGACCAATAAAACGACACTTCTGACAGTGGCAGATTCTTCCGTTGAGCAAAAAAACGCACCCATAGTCACGAGGTGTTCACGTGATAGTTAGTAGCGACATCATGAAAAGCCTGATTTACACTGCCTCACCAAATTTGAGTTTTGTGCAAGAAATTTAAATCTTACTACTTTTAGAATGGTTTATTACTCCACTGGGTCGCCGCGCCGACTATAGTACGTCCTTCGATAAGAAGCTCCTTTTTTGTCATACACATTATCCCTTTTTCTTTACAATTACTTTTTTGATTGCGGAGTATACAGGACTTACAGGTTTAAATATGACCGTGTATTTTGATTCGAGCCTGTACCGAGTGATCAAAAAGAAAACAAATCAAGAGTGCTACAGTCGATTGCAAAAAAATCGAGTACCTACTTTTAAAGTCAGAAACAAATGATTTACGTGTGTTAAAAAGATAAGAAAATTAGTGCTCTTGATTTTATGATGTACTCGATTTTTTTACAGTCGACTGTCTTTCGTCTTTTGTGTTATGGAAAAGTTCCTCATAGATTGCTGATACACGTATGTATACTTGCTATGCACAGCAGTTTTATTGGTTGCCTACCTCGAAGTTGTTGTGTCACGCCCATGAACAAAGACAGCTTTATTGTGTAGTATTTGGGTCGCTGTCTCGTTTAACAGTGGTTGCGTTGGTTGCCAGGTGTACCGTAGATAGCGCTTTTACCTATTTTCCTATTTATTCTCTAAATATACCGGTTTGACAGTCATTTCGTTATCGTGTGCAGTGTTTTTCGGACTAATATCGTGTTTGTGCTCATCTGTAGTTCTAAAATGGTCCTGAATTGTGTTGTTTCCGGTTGCAATAATTTACAGGATTCGAGAATTAAAATAAGTTTTCATACGTAAATATACCAATGATTACTAAGAAAATTTTACTGTTTATCAGACTTCAATGTTTTGTACTATTTACTAGTTTAATTTTAAATTGTTGTCTAGGTTTCCTTTTAAACGGCCTAAAATTCTACGTTTATGGATCCAAGCAATCAAAAGAGAAAATTGGTCTCCATCAAAGACCAGTAGGATCTGTGGAATGCACTTTTTAGAAACAGACTACAAGAATAGACCAGGCTGTTCCATCAAACTGTTAAAACCTGATGCTGTACCTAGTGTTTTCACATTTCCAAAACACTTACAGCAAGAGAATAAATACGTGTAGGTGTAGTGTGCAGTTCACTGATTAAAAATTAATTATAATGCTTTATTTTCAATGGTAAAATCAATGTGATCACTTATTCTTGGATAATTGTTGCTTACTATTGCAAGAAACGTCCGTAAACTTTGCCGAAAAGTTGTTTTGTAGGTTAACAACAGCACATAGTTGACGTTTCTTTGACATTTACGCGAACAATCTGCTTAACAGTGGCGTCGCGTTTGGCAATAAAGCTGATAAATTACACATTCTTACGAATATAAAATGTTCCTCTTGTTTATTTTATACATTTTCTCCATTATCAGTAATAATAATAATCAAATGCACGATTATAATTCCAACTTCTAATTCATTAGATATGATTTATTGTAAAGTAGTACATATTTGAGACAACGAATTTTCTACGCACATTCAATAAACGCTACACATGACGGATAAAATTTACAACGGCTATACGGTGAGTTAAGTTTTACCGCCCGCACGATTAACCCTATTAAGAAATTAATAAAAATTACGAAACTTTAAGGTTACATTCCCTTGATATAAGACTTCAAATGTGTGCAATCAATTTTCCGTTATCACTTCATTCAGAGCCATAAAATTTAAAAAATCGATTTTGAGCAAAAAAATATTTTTTTTCGCACACGCTCATAATTCACAATTAATTCAAAGAACACATTTATGAAATTCGCATCAAAAGAAAATTATTCGTTTTTGAATTATTCCAATTTTAACAGTAAGAGCGAAAAATTACCAAGATTTACAGCTACAGTGTCATAAATAAATATCTCATTGTTGGGAAACATCTGTTGACAACTTTTCTAGTAATTCTTAAGCCCCTAAAGGGTACCATAAACAACCTACGTCAACTTCTTTTGTGGAACTGACCGCCCAATTTAATAATAAATCATAGCTAAATTTTGCACTTTAATATCAAATTCCATTTATTTCAACAACCTGTGATGCTTTCATGATTTTAATGACACCCAAATTTTTCCTAAATGTGTGAAAGGACTCTCAATGAAAAATTATGTATATTAATGTAGCGGTTATTGAATTAAAACGAAATCTTTACCTGTTGATTAAAAATTTTGAAATTTTTACAGATTGTTCTGCAGTGATACACAATCAATCCTGAATTTTTTGAGAATTTTAAATTGATTAGAAGTAGGTGTTTTCGCTCGGGCGATAAAACTTAACTCACTCAGAATATTAAAACCCCAGGGTCTTCAGACCATTTTTGAAAACCACTTGCATTTAAAGTCCATTCAAAAATCAAAAAACCACCAACGTCGCATTTTCCTCGGTAAATACTATCGGCAACGTTGTTTAGTGTAAAATTTGTGGAGAATTGTAATTTTAAGGTTAAGTGTTTATTATAGTCTTGTTTTTCTGGGCATGTTTAAGTAAAAATAATAAGAATCAATAAATAAATGAAACGTGCTGCTAATCAAACAATATGAACGGAATTCAAAGCAATTGAATTTTATTTTGAATCAAATAAATGTCATAATTTATAGTTACCAACATACTGCAGGGGCGGTTGGTGTATAATTGTCTCTTATCTATGGTATAATTGCTGCAGAGCTGCAGAACGCCCAAACTGCGCATCTCATACGCGCAGCCCCATAGACTCTGCATTGTTGCCAGATGTTAATTAGGATTAAGCGCGTCTTTTAGTTGGATGTGTACGACTCCAATACGTTTGTTAATTGATCTGTTTCCCTGGTTTAGTTTGTCTTTGGTGCTTTTTTTAACTTTGTTTCGAAACAATGGGTGGTAGAGGGGCTCCTGCACAGAGTATAACTGTATAATTAAAATCACCGTCACGTGATCTTAATTGTGAATTTTCTCTTATTCGATACAAATAAATAAGTCTGGCAATGCTGTAACACATTTAGCACGGTGCGCGAATCGATGCGCAGTTTGGGCGACGTAAACTACAAGATTACCTTGAAAATGATTGCTATGCTCCATTGTGACGCGCGAGACGAGTTCCATTAAGTCAAATAATTTTTGTGGTCGGTGCCGCAGCTGGGCGGCTTTTATTGCATTGGGCCACTGGAGCTTAGCTGTGCACCTCTTCGCAGTTCCTTCCAACCGCAAACGCGTCTACAATTCATTATCGAACGAGAAACTGAGCTGCAAAGGCATCAGTTCATGCGGTGTAAAAACGTGCTGTGTTTGTGTTAAAATTGTGCTTTTGTGCTTTGTTAAAATTCTAACAATGGATGTTGTTGACAATTTAATTAACATTAAGCGATTTGGGCAATACACTTACGCGGAAAAAATTGATTTAAAAAGGAGAGGTCGACCTTTACCTGATATCGTCATTGAAGCAGGCGGTATCAGTCGCGGAAGAGCATTTAAACGTCACTTCAATAAAGAAGTTTATACAAGAAATGACTGGATTTGTGGCTGCAACAAGAAAAATGCTCTGTTTTGCTTTCCATGTTTACTCTTTGGTGGTGATAAAGCGTGGACCCACGTAGGAGTAATTGATTTAGTACACTTGGGTGCAAAAATAAAAACACATGAAAACTCCAAAAAACATCTGTACAATTCAATGGAATTGGGACTATTGGGATCAGTTAATATACGATCTCAGTTAGATTCAGAATATTGGAGAAATATACAGAAACATAATGACAATGTGGCAAAAAACAGATACGTTCTGTCAAAAATTATAAATTGTGTTAAGTTTTGTAGAGCTTTTGAATTGGCATTGCGCGGACACGATAAAACTGATACTTCTCAAAATCCAGGCATATTTCGTGGATTAATAAATTTTTCTGCCGAGCTTGATGCAGCTTTAGCCGAACATCTTCAAACTGCTTCTGTATTTAAAGGAACATCAAAGGAAATACAGAACGATCTTTTAGACTGCATGCTTGAGGTTTGTCATGAAGAAATAATCATAGAAATTAATAAAGCGTCATGTATAGCAATTATAGTGGATGAAACCACAGATGTAACGGCACGTTCTCAACTAGTGATCATTGTCAGATATATCCGCGATGGTGAACCAGTTGAACGTTTTTGGAGCTACTTAACTCCTGCAAAATGTGATGCTGGAACTCTTAGTTCTAACATTTTGAATGTCGTAGATCCTTTAGTAGGAAATTCCCCTTACAAATTAATTTCACAAAGTTATGATGGGGGAGCAGTAATGAGTGGGCAAAATGGAGGTGTTCAAGCAAAAATTAAACACAAGTATCCGTGTGCGTATTTCGTGCACTGTTATGCACACAAATTAAACTTAGTTATGTCTAAAGCTGCTTCTGCCAATAGTCAAGTTCGTGTATTTTTTGCAAATTTGAAAGATATTCCGGTTTTTTTTAATAACGCACCACAACGTGTGGAGGAGGTGTTAAACAGAATTGTTGGGAGAACAACAACTCGTTTTAATTTTAACATACGTACAATTAACGTTGTATTTGAAAACAGAGACTCCCTCATTGACTGTATGGAAGAAATAGAAGAACATTTCAATAATGAAACCGTCTGCGGTGCAGCTTCTGCTATTCGACGCATGTTACAAGATTCTGTTTTCGTTTTTTGGCTGACTTTGTTCCATCATATCATGCCTCATGTTGACATTTTATTTCATCAACTTCAAAAGAGAACAAGCGATCCAACAGAAGTCAAAACTGCTGTAGATAATTTCGAACAGAATATAACCCAAATCAGAAATATTATTGATAAAATCATTGATGAAGCGTCAGATATTTGTACTGAACCACAACCAAGAAAAAGAAAACGAACTAACAATAGCAGATTTGATCAACGAGTTGCTGCCTTGGAAGTGTGTGATACTATTGTGACTTGTGCAAAAGATAGATTTGTTTTTAAAGATCATCTGGTAGCCGCATCACTTTTCTTTTCTGATCATTTTGGACACTATTGCACCCAATTTCCTGATGACAAGTTGACAACTACTTGCTTAGCTTATTCCACGCTTAACAAAGAACGACTGAGAACGGAGCTGTCAGTTATTTATTCCAGGAATGATTGCAGAGAATTAAGTGGTGCTTTACCCCTACTGAAATTTATAATACGAAACAATTTAGAAGAGACACTAAAAGAAACAAAAAAATTATTAGAAATTGTTGTAACAACTCCTATGCCAACATCCGAAGCCGAGCGATGTTTTTCAACTTTAAAACGAATTAAGACCTTTCTTAGAAATACAATGTCTGAAGATCGTTTAACGGCTTTATCTATGCTTTCCGTTGAAACGAAGTTTGTGGCAGAAATTAACAATTTTAATGAAAAGGTTATCGACAAATTTGCTTCTAGGAAGGAACGAGTTGATCTACAAAAAATAAATAGGTATGTTTATGTTACGTTATACAGGGTGTCTCAGCTAAGACTTTCGAGCCTAATAACTTTACAGCGGATTTTTGTGAAATTTAAAATGCCGATATTTTAGACGATGAAGAATAAAATCCCATTAATGCAATCACCCAAGTCTTAAAAACGTAATTTTTACATGCCATTTTAAAATGTTGAATCAATTAAGATTTACGTAAAAAATTGATCGTCAATAAAAAATGCTGTTGGGAAAAATTCGTCCTTGAAAGACATCTGGTTTGCAAGAAAAAAGCAACAAACTGTGTTAAACGTGGTTGCAAATGCAAAAACGTAGACGCATATGAAACAAACGCGCAATTTTGCAGAATTTTGATCATCCCTTTTCGCAGAAGCGCAGGTGACATATTTGACGTTTATCTTGCTAACCTTACAAACACTTACAAAGTTAAAGACAACATTTGGACGTAATTTATTATACATACTGGATGCTTTAATTCTTCCATAAAGGACTAAAACACGATCGGGATATTTTAGCAAGGTAATTTAGTTCACGTACGCTTCCTGTGTCTTCAAATAAATTGACGGCTCTCATAACCTTACATTTTGTAAAGCCTACATTTGGATAGTGTTCCACGAGAAAACGAACTGTGTCATTAAAGTTCTTACGACACTCACCATAGGCAAAAATTTTTTCCTTTTTCAACAATATTGAAATTTCTGCCGCTGTAGTCTATTTTTAAAGTATTTTCAATACATTTTCACAATTTGACATTTCTAATAAAGCGCGCCCAATTTTGACAGACTGTAAAGGGTGTACAAAATGAAGCCGTATCTACCTAGGGTTTTTTAAATTTCACCAACCTAAAGCAACAGGTGGTGGTTTTTGATTTTTGAATGTTTTGCGCTATACGTACCATCGCATGAGGGTAGAAATGTCATGTACAGTTTAAGCACGAAAGTTGAGCACGCCACTGATATCACGTTAGAAGAATAGTAAGATTAAAAAGTTTTCGATTACAACGCTAAAGAGGTGCAAAAAGTTTTGGTATCACAGCTGCTAGTACCACGTTTTCATCCATATCTAGTATTCTTACACGTTTTTGCGGCTCTGTCTATTTAAAGTGTTTTTCCGCCATTTCATTGTGTTCAATGTTTTTTGTAACATTGCGACATTAGGTATAAAAGGTGTTTTTTTTAAATTTTGTGTCGAAGTTGGCGTTGAAGAGTCGATTGTGAATGATCCACTCGTCTTAAAAACACTGATTTTTCAAACTGGATATTAAAAACACAAACAACGCAAAAAGTGAGGTTACATTTAAACAACTGATGAACCACAAACCACTCATCTCTATCAGTACCGAAAATGTACACGAGAAAACATCCATTTTTTGTGCGTAATTAACATCTTTAATTTTCAATTCTAAAGAGGGATCGATATTTCTACAGGATGACAAAGTTGTTTTCTATGTTCGAGCGTTTTAATTATTTCAAAATTTTGATCCAAATACCTTAAAAAACACTAGAACAGTGTAAAGTTTGAATTTCCCGCTGTTTGACACGAATGACATTTGTTTATGTTTAATCGGAACATAATTGAACATGTTTGTTTTCAGCAAAGGGTGTCCTTAGATATTTGGTTCGAGAATAGGAATCGTTACGTAATTCTATTTTTGATGTAAAACATTGCAAAGAAAGAAAAAAGTAACATTTTTGGCTCTAAATTTTAGGTTAGCTGTCAACATGCTCCACTTAATCTACGCTTTAAAAAAGCACAACAATTGACGGTTTTTTTTACAAATCGAATCTATTCTCTGTATTTAAAAATAATGAATTTAAGCAACATAACTTTTGCATCGAAAAACTCGATTACCTATTAGTTGATAAATAGTTATCAAATATTGGTAGCACCATGCACTGCTGTCAAATGTCGAAAGCAGACGCAGGTCATGTCGATTTCTTGATTCGGACTAAGCTCATCGGACTGTAATAAAAAAAATGGACTATAATAAAAAAAAGGACTATAATTATAATAAGTGAGATATATGGAATTTACATAGTATAAACTTTATTTTTCATTAATGTTTTTTCTAAAGCTAATTTCAAAATTATTTTTCACACACTTTTAACTTACTTAATTTTTTACATTATACGTTCTGATAGTTTTTTAAAATGTTATTACCTTACATTAATTATAATTTAGTAATTCGAACCCATTTTTGAATTTCATTAAAGTTAGTAAACTGTGTCTACTTGGAAAAAACCTCACCTTGGGTATAGGAAAACCCGAATCAGGTAATGCAGATACCGTAATGGGATGGGATTTTCTATGAACTGTAGGTAAAGTTAGTTCGTTACTGCTATTATTCCATGAAAAAAAAATGACAAAATTGACAGTTATAAGCCAAGCCAAATGGCCATTTCTTAGGAAATTATCAATTTGAGTCCGGTAGGTGAGTTACTTATTATAACAGTATCAGAGCCGGGAAGTGTCGCTAAACAATACTTACCAGACTGTTGTATTTTTATAAATCAAATCTGACATTGAAAAGTTAAAAAGTTAAAAAATATTCACTTATAATCTCATAAGAATGTTTATTACAATAAATTGTATATTTAATTTTAAGTGATTTGTTTTAGTTTTTTTTAATCTGTAATTAATTTGTAATCGAATCATCCATGGATTTGAATCCGTATGTCTTTTGCAATTAATATGTCGAGATGTAACCTGTGTTTCAAGCTATGTTTATCGGAGCTTGGAGTTCAAGTAACGACGTACGATTTGGGATTCATGAATAATATGTATAATAATTCTTCTCCGAATTTTTCCTAATCGGCCGAGCCCAAATTACCTGCGCCCTGGCACTCAGGTCGAATACCTACTTTGACAATACGAGAATCAACCATAGCAATCAGTTATGGAATTACCTAACTTTCTACGAAGCTGCGTTGTATTATACAAACACATCTCTAAATAATTTTTGAGATAATGGAATGGTTTCTTTATTTTCTTAAAATTCGTGGTCGTATGCAAATTTAAGCGAATTTCTCTCGTCCAAACCGTAATATGCAATCGTGTTATCTCTTGGTTTTTAAGCCTGCCGTACAATCATCGTCAGCGTTATTGAAAACGGTGTCGCGTCTTCCCACTAAAAACTTCTTTGGGCAACTTTAGACGTGAAACGACGCAGAGCTGTAAGCATCAGACGTGCATCAGACCATCAGAAATCTGGGGTTATGGTGTTAGTGGTAGTGTCGATTGTGCTTTATTTTTTATTTTCACGTTTTTATTAGTTTATTGTTTTTAATAAGAATGGGGAACTTGAAGAAGAACAGTATAAAAAAATATCCTTCAGCTCATAGAAAAAATAGACGTATAGCCCAAATAAAAGCAGTGAAAAAAGCACAGTTGTGGTAAAATGATAAAATGATGTGTCATTTTATTTTGACTATTTTTTGTCTGAATTATTGATGAAAACTACGTATTTGTTGAAGTGTTTGCGCATTTTTCGTTATTTTTTATCAATTATATACTGTCTGGAGCAATAAATTTTGGTCGTCAAGGTCATTCTTTGACGCAACGGAAAGTCTTCTAATGTGAAACGGGCATAACCTCTAATAAATTCCATTTGTCTTGTCCTGTCAAGATCATGTCAAATTTTTGGAAATCCCAACTGGGTTGCCACCCCAGCTTCTGACACATCCGTCCCTATCAGCGAAATAATTTTTACTCTGTTAAAAATACAACGACAACCGACTCTTCAACGCCAACCATTATGTACCGTGCCTTCAAATAAATTCGGAATTAGAGTTGGCTGTGATTTTATTATGAAGTTGGTATTACATGCAATTTTTAAAGGTACAGCAGTGACCTTGGTCAGCACAATACACGTATTAAACGTCTATTGCCGACCGTTACTAGATAAAATAAATAAATCATAGCCTACTCTATTTCCGAATTTATTTGAAGGCGCGGTATATGACAGCCTGTCCCAGAACAGCCTCCTCAGAAAACAGGCATGTGCCGACAGCAAAAAAGACTCCAAATCGCTTAAAACCTTTAAAATTAGCTTGACGTTTCGTTTTGACAAGTTGTCACATTTATCAAAACCCGTTCACATAGGAGAAAATTCTCAAATTCTGACAGTGTCGAACAAAAAATAAAATTTTCTTTGGCTCACATAACCGAGTTATAAAATTTTCAATTTCACCAATACTAGAGGTTCGTCCTCCTGCCTTGATGGTTCTCAACTCTGGATTGGTCAAGTTTAGGATGTCTTTTCTAGATTATCCCTTGAGATAGGACTTTTTTCTTTAAAATTATCACAAATATGTACTCCCTTCTTTCTCTGGGGAGGCAGTTCTGGGACACTCTGTATACAATCTTCAAAAACAAAATCAATTTTTAGGAACAAATGTAAACAAAAAGGCCAAGCATCTGGTGAGGGGGCATCATCTGGTGAAGGGTCATCATCTGCAGGCAATGCAGAAATAAATAAGGTAATATCTATTGTAGGTAGATAGAGTAATAAATGTAATACATTGTGTTTGTTTGTTTTAGAATACAAGAGTTGGCAATTTGCCGACTGCTGAAGTTAATTTTGAAGATAACACCGATGATCAAACACATAATATAGTTGAAGTCAAAGCAAAAGCAGACGATGCTGATGTACACTTGGAAACTAGTGAGACTACTTCTGAAGATAATAGCAAGGAACTGGGCCATGATCCATTGGATTATGTAGATGAAATCAAGACAGAAGTGAGTGATAGTGCTGTTAACTTACCAACAACTGCGGTTAGTTTTGAAGATAACGTTAACGAAACAAGTCATGATCAACCAAATCGTGTAAGTGAAGTCAAGACAGAAGCAGATGAAATTGATATAAAAGAAGAAGAACTAAACGAAACAAGACATGGTCGAGCAGATTATGTGAGTAAAGTCAAGACAGAACCAGATGATATTGATATAGAAGAAGAACTAGGCAATCCATCTCCAATTAATAGTGTACATTCGAGGAAACGAACAAGACTTGACATTGAACATGCATCGGTGGATTTGAGGGATGCTGTCAAGACGATGAAGAGTCCACTTCACGAAGACGAAGATTTGGCATTTTTTTATTCACTACTTCCGGCGGTTAGAAGTTTAAATGCGGATCAAAAATCCACATTCCGTTTGAGGACTGTGCAGGTTTTGCAGGATATAAGAAATTCCTTTGGAATCCATGCTTCTTCCGATACTAATTTTAATATGTAGTTAAAGCAACTTTACTGTTATTTTTTCCTTTTTTACTATGTTATGTACTGTGATGAACCACGTGGGTAATTCAAATTTCCCACCAAGCGTCCATCTCATTTTTTTTTCTACCAACATATGCAATGAAAATAACACCCGCGAAATTCAAAAATGGCCAAGAGCGCGTGATCGTACTTAGTTAATTTCCCTACGTTGTGTGTTTTTTTTTTAATACAAATTAAACCTTACCAGATTCGTTCCAACAGGGTTTGTGAACCACACAGAAGAGTGCAAATAAAACAACACAATAATTAAAACCAGCTATTTATTCACAGTTATGATTTTCGTTAACGCCGGGATTTATGAATAATAAAACGTCTCGGGAGAGGGCACCCAAGTCTCCTCAAATGTGAGAAGACTACTCATTTAGAACTCTAGGAAAATGGTGAGCTCTGGCCATCCCCCTAGACCCCTGAATGAGGCTCCGCTAAAAACCTCTCCTAAAAATATGAACAAGTCCGAAGTGACAACGTGGACGGGACAGTTAGTGAGAATTGAGCAAACTGATTTCATAAACAACACAATTCAAATTCAGAAAAAAACAGGAGGGTCATGTACATTACAAACAAAACAGTTACTTCGGACCGTTCGAGCGAGAGCGGGCACTAGGCGAGAACTTCAGCATGTTCTGTTTTTTCTTTTCCAAGTTAATTTACAAAATACGGCAGATACGCTGTAGAAGGAGTGAGTGGCTTTGGGTGGTCCGGGGGTCTGTGGTACCTATCCTTACGACTTTATCATTTCCCGCCTACCCGTGATTTAGTGCTAAGGGGAAAAATCCTAACTGCTTTACGTTAAGTCAACAAATGGAGGTACTCTAAGTTCATCGGTTGAATTGAATATGACTATTTCAGAGCAAAAACAAACGACGCTTGTCAAGTACCACAAACTTCGAGAACAGATTACCATTCCGGAAGTTCTGTGCCAAGGAACTCGGATTCAACTTACACCATGAGCGACGTTGCGGACCAGCATTCAGCAAGCCCCGCCAAGCGTTATGGTTTTCGGGTCTCTCTTGGGGCACAACATGTTAAACGAGGGGCCGCGGGGTCGTGTTCAACGATTGGATGTTAGGAGCAACTAAACCCCTCAAACAGAGAGAGACCCTCGCGATAAGGAAGAATTGACATTTACAGTAACTGGAAAATGTAAACGAAACCGCGACAAAACTTTGTTGACGGAGTAATCTAAGAACACTTTCAGTTTGGGATGGAAAGGTGGTAACAACCAATAACACATACATAACAATAAAACAAAAAAAACACAGTCCAGTCGACCCTAGCCTATTAGAGCCGGATCATCGACAAGGGGGCCCCCCCCCTTGGAGGGCGCCCCAGGACTAAATGATGAAAATACCTAAATGTAGAAGATCCCTGGATAAGGAAAAAGCCCGCGCAGATACCTGAAATATAAACCCAATTGGTTGCTACCGGGATGGAAAGTGGAAACTTTCAAATTTTGATTAAAAATGTTAAGCAATAAATAAATACTTGTTACACCAAAAGCGTCACTCGGAATAATTAGAAAGGGGATCAAAGTGAGGGAGTGCGCTGATAAAAAGTGAAAACCACAGACCCACGCTAAAACTTGGAGTCATTTTCTTTTAGGAAAATTAGTGAATTGTAAAACCTGCTTTGACAACAAAAGGAAAACGTGATCCGTCAATTTTATAAATTTAGCAAAACTAGAACCAGGCTGCCTTACGCTCCTTCGCAAGCTTATAATGTTAAAACATAATACATGGGGATGGTCGAGATAAATGTGGATTTTGTAAAACATGGTGGAAACCCACGTGCGACCCATTTGTGTCTTATTATTGTTAAACTACATTTCGCGCGAAGCAGAATTAATTTTAGTACCCCAAGCACATACCTAGTTCAAAACAGAAGTTGGACAGCAACATTTAGCACAGTTCAATAAAAAAAAACAACTAAAATCGCACAATTAGCGCACAGAAAAATACACGGTACTTCTGTACTACTCAGCGGTCAAGAAAAAAGTGCCCTCCAAAAAAACATGGCCGTTCATCCCCTGTCGACTTTCACCCACGCCCCCAAGCGGTCGCCGACGGTACCGAACGCCGGTAATTCTATAGCTTTCATTGGCGGTTAGTTTTGAATTCAAAAGCGGTTATCTCAGTACCATTTTTTGTATAATGAAAAAATATAGTTTTAATAAGTATTTGCCTCGATGTTATCTCAGATATTTCCCCAGGTGTAACTGCCATTTAAAAATTTCTAAACTACTGAAATTTAATATCTAATTTAATTTTTAAAAACAAATGATCGTTCCTAAATATGTTTGTCGTTACATTATACTCGTAATCATTACATTTGTCGATGCAAAAAATTACACATCTAAATTAACATACTTAATTGGAAGAAAAAAATCATTTTTTTACAAACAATCTGAAGGTTTCTATACTGTATTGTGAACGCACCACTCGTCACTGGTCAGTCTGCAGAGTAAAAACATAAACAACGGATAAAGTGAGGTTAACTTTAAACACCTGATCCGTGATCTGTAATCCATAATCATACGATACCTTATGGTCATTCGATAAATGAAATAAACCGCAAACCTGGCAACAGTGTACGTCCTTCACTTCATAATACTGATATTTTACTGTGCGCAATAGCGCTGCGCACTAGCAGGACCTTCAACTGAATTTCAACCTCACCATTACCATTATTATTAATAGAATATAGAATGAAAAGTATTCAGTTATTCCAATCGACTAGTTTTGAAAACTCATTTAGGTCCTTATGGATAATTCCATAATAGTAGATCATTAAATATTAAGTAGGTAAGTATCAAGAACGGTAAGGACAATGTACCGATCGAAGACAATTGTTTGGAGGAGGAGCGCAGCAACGACTATAATTATTATTGTCTGCGATCGGTACATTGTTCTCGACGTTCGTGATGCGTATGGTATGTCGTTTTTTGCGCGATTGAATATTTATTACAAACCATTCGCAGAATAGGGAATGTATTACCCTTCACATCGCGTAGCTTAATGTCGATTTTTGTATTGCGTTTCTATAGCAATCTGCAAACAGTTACCGGCGGTGCAGTTGTTTGTGAAAATATTAGTGACACAGTTCGCGTTAAACAAGAATTATTATCTTCGCAAAATGAGTGATCGTAGTGATTCTGAAAATGAAGTAGATGTAGCGGAAGAAGTTTGGAATGTGGTGATTCCTGAGAAATCAAAAGAACGCTACGAAAACACTTATAAAATTTTTAAAAATTGGGCCACCAAGAAATGTTTAAATATTGACGAAAAATCTTTACTGGCGTACTTCGTGATAAGAAATGAGAAATTAAAATCACCAAGTAGCCTGTGGGCTGAATACTCGATGTTAAAGTCGACAATTTTTCTTCACGATTCTGTTGATATATCCAAGTTTTCGAGGGTAATTGCTTTTTTGAAGAAAAAGAATGTGGGATATCGACCAAAAAAGGCCAATATTTTCACCAAAGAAGAATTTACTAAATTTTTACTTGAAGCACCAGACAAAAAATTTCTTGCACTTAAGGTAAGTTCACTGTACTTATTATATCAATCAAGTGATATACAGGGTTAGTCACGAGAGACTTTCGATGAAAAATTCGTTATATACAACCGAAAGTACAATTTCCAATGGTTTCTAGCTTCCTAAATTTATAAAAAGTAGGTAATACTGAAATCAACGATTGCTGGCCCTTATTGTCTGTCATGTCAATTTTCACATTTATACAGGGTGATTTACGAGGAATAATGAGCCCGACGGAATAGAAAATGCAACCCACAAACATTGCAACAAAAAGCCGGACATCGAAGCGGTAAATGTCCGGGTTTTTCTCCTGATGAATTGCGGATTGCATTTTCTATTCCGTCGGGCTCATTATTCCTCGTAAATCACCTTGTATTAACTTTTGCTCATAATCTCAATAAAGAGAAAGTGTCATGATTAATCTTAGCTACTTGGATTGCTAACTTATTTCGAATTAAACAAAATATCAAATTCTAGGGGTTTCTTGTATTATGGGTTGCATACAACGAAATTTTCATCGGAAGTCTCTCGTGAATAACTGTATGTAGGGGAGGGTGGGCCACCATGAGACGGAAAAAGTTTTTTTTTTTTAATCGCCGTAGCTTTTCAAAAATAATGGAGCAAACTATTTTTCGTTTATAGTTAATCATAAATGAATGCAAAAACATGGAAAACTGTGAAAAAATGTGAACTACGACGAAATTATTCAAATTTCAATTTTTTTTTGTTTTGTCTCATAGTGGCCCTTAGTAAGGGCTACCTTGAGACATGATTAAATATTTAAAAATAAGCCTGATTTTTAAGTAAAAAAATTATTTAATGCAAGTCTAAGACAACAAATGCTAAAAGTAACATATCGCTGTAACGTTTGAAAAGTGACTTAATTTTTCTTTGCTGCTTTTCGAAGTGACAATTTCGCTCTGCCTTCCCCGACTAAAACTTGTCGTATGGCCCTTCTCATATTGTCTGGCTTTTCCTTTTACGGCCTCTGGACATCTCAATAATACAAAATATTTAAACATAAAATAAGTAATTGCTGCTGGGCATAATGGTCGCTGTCTCATGGTACCCCATCTGTGCATGATTGGAAAAAACTGTATTTTTATCTAGTATAACTTAAGTTTTTATTAAAGCGTTAGGTACAAAAGAAAGCCTACTAGTCAATTCTAAAATGGATGTAAGAATCTTAACTTTATATTCAGTATTTAGCACAGAACTAAGAATCGAAAAAATTGGCGCGAAAAAGAAAGGTCATACCAACATGTACATTCGTCACAAACTCAAGTGCAGCTGATCATGCGGCACTAAGAGATCTTATTTTCAAACCAGCATGTAAAGCATAATTTATCACCAAACCGATAGATGGACATGTCTTACCTAAGCGAAAATATTAAAATGTATCATCGTGGCCCATGTCTCATGGTGGCCCACCCTACCCTACATTAGGTAATGATTGTTTTATTCTTTAGGTCGGAATGATATTAGGAATAGTTGGGGCATGCAGAAGAGAGGATTTATATACTATGAGAATTGAAGACTTTGAGGAACGTGAGGGATTAGTTATTGTAAAAGTTCCACAAAAGAAGCGATCATTTATTGTTATTAACGAACCAGACGAAAAAGCTCATTATTTGGATATCTACTACAAATATAGAAACCTTCGTCCGAGTCACGCAAAATCATCTCATTTCTTCTTAAATTATCGTAACGAGAAATGTACAAATCAAGTAATTGGAAAAGGTACAATTGGGAGTTGGCCATCCAAAATAGCCGAATATTTGAAATTGAAAAATCCTGCCGGTTACACGGGTAACTCGTTTCGTCGAAGTGCATTGTTAGCTAATAAAATTGAAGACCCTGGACTGAAAAGACACGGAGGTTGCAAGTCTTCAATTACAGCTGAAAAAGATTGTGTTGAAAATAACATTCAATTGCAAGAAGACAAGGAAAATTCCGAGTATGAAAATTTTGACAATGCTAATGTCGCGGCAAATCCCCTTTTTGACCACGTGTGTTTCCAAGACAGTAAGTTGTGTTGCTAACGATAAACTCGACAGTAGGTAAGTGTGTATTTTGGCGTTCTAGAACAGTAAGGAAATTTATTCAAAATTAATAATTATTATAATAATTTTTACTTGATAGTAATATCCGTAATAGTGTATGTACTCCGGCAAAATTGCCGTGCCGCCGGTTGGAGGTGGGATACGAAAAATTTATGTAATAATTAATAACTTATTTATTAAGATTAATATTCAAAGTAGAATTATGACAACTGCCAATTGTCAAAGGAAGCTTATTTTGGACAACAGAAGTTGAAGACAAGCTGTTAACACTTTCTGGAAACTGTCTTGGAAACGGACGTGGTAAACAAGCAAATAGCAAATAGAGTTCAATCGCGCAAAATTAGTTATTTGTATATCAAGGCCGCGAAATCATTCTTTAACGTACCGAGCGAAAAATTGTCGCCGAGGCCGCTTGCGGCCGAGGCAGCAATACCGGGGTGTATTTTAAAAATGTGCTGAAATTTTACCTACGAGGTTGCGGGACAACGTAGAAGACTAAAAGCAATTATAAAACATTGTACCTCAAAAATTAAATGTCAATTTATTTTTTGACATAGAATTTTTTAAATATTTTTTCCGAGTTCTACATGAAACCAGTAGCTCGTGGTTAAAATTATTCCGTGCATTTCAATTACACCCTGTATACAATATTCAAAAACAAAATCAATTTTTAGGAACATATGTAAACCAAAAGGTCAAGCATCTGGTGAAGGGTCATCATCTGCAGGCCATGCAGAAATAAATAAGGTAATATCTGTTATAGGTAGATAGAGTAGTAATAAATGTAATACCCTGTGTTTGTTTATTTTAGAATACAAGAGTTGGCAATTTACCGACTGCTGAAGTTAATTTTGAAGATAACACCGATGATCAAACAGATAACGTAGTTGAAGCCAAAGCAGAAGCAGACGATGCTGGTCTCCGCTTGGAAACTAGTGAGGCTACTTCTGAAGATAATAGCAATGAACTGGGTTATGATTCAGTGGATTATGCAGATGAAATCCAGACAGAACTGGATGATTGTGATGTTTACGTACGAACAACCGAGGCTAGTTTTGAAGAAGTTAACGAAACAAGTCATGATCGAGCAGATCAAATAAGTGAAGTCAACACAAAAGCAAATGATATTGATATAGAAGAAGAACTACGCAATCCCTCTCAAATTAGTAGTGTACATGCAAGGAAACGAAAAACACTTGACATGGAACATGCATTGATGAATTTGACGGATGCTGTCAAGGCGATGAAGAGTCCACTTCAAGAAGACGAAGATTTGGCATTTTTTTATTCGCTACTTCCGTTGGTTAGAGGTTTAAATACGGATCAAAAAATTACATTCCGTTTGAAAACAATGCAGGTTTTGCAGGATATAAGAAATTCCTCTAGAATCGATGCTTCTTCTAATAATAATTTTAATATGTAGTTAAAGTAGTTTTACTGTCAATTTTCACTTTTTTACTATGTTATGTAAATACCATTTTTTGTATATTGAAAAAATATAGTCTTTAACAAGTATTTGCCTCGATGGCATCTCAAATATTTCCCCAGGTGTAACAGCCATTTAAAAATGTCTAAACTACTGAAGTTTAATAAGTAGATAAGTAGGTAAGTGACGCCCGCCGAAATTCGTTCACGCTCTAAGCGTGTTCATTTCGTTCACTCCTCCCCTCTCCTACAAAAAAGACTACGGCTGCGTCAAAGCGACCTGGACAAAAAGACGATGCTCTTCTTCGAGACCACGTGCATCGAGAGGCGGGACCCAACCGACTCTTTCCAGAGTTACTCCGGCGTGGAAGAGGGATCGGTCCACAAATGGACACAGGCCCCGACGATGGATTCGACAGTTCGACCACTCCAGAGAGCTGCTGGTAACAATGATAAAAAATGAAATTTTTAGATATTGGTAAGATAACAATAACTACACTTAATACAGTAATAATAAGAAAACGAAAATTTGACGAGTAAATTTTTATTCGCAATATTTTTGGTAAAATGTTTGCTATTTTTCATTTTTGACGTTGAACTCGTCTGTTTTCACTCGCGGATTCGGCAACCAAGGTGTAGAATTTCCTTTGATTGCCTATTACCACTTGACGTCAGTCTCTCATTACCGAGTAGTAATTGCATTCGGTTTAATATTTATATTGATTAGATTTTTAGGGCAAGGAAAATATTCGAGAATGTGATAGGCCCCAACGTGTTCTACGGCGTCTGCGGTTATCTTGCTTTGACCTTGATTGACCTTCACTTGACCTTAGAACGACCTTGCAATTAACGTATTTCGCACCTAGTTACGAATACCTATGTATTTTCCTTGCCCTGAAAATCTAATCAACATTCTTGAATATTTTACCTTGACTGACCTTCAACTGACCTTGCAACGATCTTGAAATTAACGCATTTCGCTCCTTATTAACATCATTTTTTTTCAGTTTCTTACCCACCCAGCACCCCTATTCACTCCACTGTCCCGTTAGTGTGACGGGGCAATGGGGCATTTGCACAAGGCTTGAGTGGTGAGAAAGGATGTAGGAGGACGCCCTAAGGGTGTCTGGCCAGAAAACACGCGAAAATTCGACCGGTAACTAAAGTAAACAATTATCTTAATTTTTAATGTATTTTTTTCTATGGGCTTAGTTAATATCGTATATCGATAAGCCCTGACATTTTTGAGCGCAGTGTACAAAGTGTCGGTGAGTGCCAAATAGTTGGCGGGAGGCAATTTCAACATTTGCGTTAAATTTTATTATTAACCTTAGTTGTTTCTTTGTTTTTGTTTGAGGTCAATTCAAATGTTTACATTAAAAATTAAATTACATTTTTGAAGTAAAAATTGTCATTTTCTCAAAAAAAAATATGTAAGGAACCAATTTTTTTCATTCATTCTTTAGGTAGTAGGATAGGAAGGTCTATCAGAACGAAAAGAAAAAACTGAGTCGAGGCAAATAGGTACTTGTTAAAGACTATATATTTTCATTATACAAAAAATGGTACATAACATAGTAAAAAAGGGAAAAATAACAGTAAAATTGCTTTAAAAACATATTGAAATCAGTATCAGAAGAAGCATCGATTCTAAAGGAAGGAATGTTTTATATCCTGCAAAAGCTGCATAGTTTTCAAACGGAATGAAAATTTTTGATCCGCATTTAAACTTCTAATCAACGGAAGTAGAGAATAAAAGAACGCCAAATCTTCGTCTTCTTGAAGTGGACTTTTCGTCGCCTTGACAGAATCCGTGAAATCCATCGAGGCATGTTCAGCATCAAGTCTTTTTCGTTTCATCGTATGTGGAAAGAAACTGAGTAGTTCTTCTTTTTTATCAATTTCATCTGCTTCTGTCTTGACTTCACTTACACGATCTGGTTGATCATGACTTGTTTCGTTAACCTTATCTTCAAAACTAGCCTCAGTTGGTGGTAAGTAAACATCACCGTCATCCACTTCTGTCTTGATTTCATCCACATAATCCAATGGATCATGACCCAGTTCGTTGCTATTATCTTCAGAAGTACCCTCTCTACTTCCCAAGTGTACATCAGCATCGTCTACTTCTGCTTTGACTTCAATTACGTTATCTGTTTGACCATCGGTGTTATCTTCAAAATTAACTTCAGCAGTCGGCAAATTACCATCTCTTGTATTCTAAAATAAACAAACACAATGTATTAATTACTCTATCTATCTATCTATCCCGGATTGAGTTTACAAGAGGAATTTTTTTTTTATTTTTTATTTTACGTAAAAACTTCAGAGGAATAACATTTTTTGCTTCATCTGAAACCCCGATTTCCGTTATTAAAATCTCAGTATTGATACACTGTATTCTTAAATTAATATTTTTTGTTAAAATTTGGACTTAGAATTAATTTTTATGTTATAAATTGTATTACAATTGGCCTGGTTTTTGACAAATAACTTATTACTGTTTCAAAATGTTGTCTTTAGAACAAAGAAGTTATTTAATCCAATGTTGGACCGGTTTTTGTCACATAATTACAAAATTTAATGAAAAATTTCCCAACAGTTATGTATCAGGCATGGGTGTTCAGAAGCTTAAACTTCGATACAGGGTTGAATTATGTACAGAAAACGGCGCATTGTTAATAGAATAGTTTTATATTCAATTATCATTTGATTTTTTCAAAAAAAAGGAAACTATTTTTTCTGCATTTTCTTTGATTTTAATGTTAAGTCTTCCTCTGTATTGAAAAAGACTTTTTAATAACAGAAATGGGGGTTTCAGATGAAGCAAAAAATGTTATTCCTCTGAAGTTTTTACGTAAAATCAAAAATAAATTTTTTTCCCCTCTTGTAAACTCAATACTGTATAACAGATATTACCTCATTGCTTTCAACATTGTCTGCAGATGATGACCCTTCACCAGATGCTTGGCCTTTTGGTTGACATATGTTCCTAAAAATTGATTTTAGTTTTGAAGATTATGTACAGAGTGTCCCAGGACTCTCTCCCCACAGATAAAGGGAGTACAAATTTGGGTAAATATGGTAATTTTATTCAATTACATAGTTTAAAAAAATAAATTAATTAATGGTGCTTATACAGGGTGAAATTGAAATGCATCATAATATGTAAACAATAGTAACTACAATAAGTGAATACATGGAAAATGTGGCTAAATGTTTTAAATACAGAAAGTCCAATTTAATAATTTAATTCGCCGCTTCTGAAAGCTCTAATAAATCGAAACATGTATAGTCGCAAAAACGATTTTAAAAAAGAGACTGACAAAACCTTGCTACGAGTACGAAAGCCGCCCACTGGAATCACTAAGAACTAGGAAAACTGTTCTATAATACTTTTTCTACTTACTGAAATCCTTCAGACTCCTTCAGAATGCGATACAAAGATGAACGACTGACATCTATAATTTGTTTTCTCTTTACTTCCCGAAGTAAGGAATCAAGAGATACAAATTCCTTTCTAGCCACCATCTCGTCAAGAGTCTTTCTAATTTCAAATATGGTATTTTCATCAATATCCGTCAAATACCTTCTTGTTCTGGGTTTTCTCTCCGTCTTTGCAGGTTGACGATTCTGGATCCCTTTTTCTTCTTCATCATCATCATCGCTGATCGTCACACCGGGTTCTTCGTTTCGTCTAATGGCATTACGTATTGTTCTTTCACAAATACCAGTTGCAAGAGATGTTCTTTTTTGCACAGCCAAAAAGGATTCCATTACGCACTGATTTTGTTTTTCTCGCTCAAAATATTTCAAGACATTCAAAATCACTTTGTCCAATTTTTCTTGAACAATTTTCCGCACAGATTTAGACATCTTGGAAACAATCACAACTGTTGTCACTTGTGGCGGCTCTTCAGTTTACTTTCGGGGGTGTCGTCGCGAAGCCAACACTTAAATGGTTGAATAAGTAGGTAGGTATATTGTATCGGGTGTTTTTTTTTAAATTTCGCTTCAAAGTAGGCGTTGAAGAGTTGATTGTGAACGCACCACTCATCAGTCTCTAGAGTAAAAACACAAACAATGCAAAAAGTGAGGTTAGATTTAAACCCGTGATCTGTTGTAATCCGTGGTGCGTTTACAATCGACTCTTCAACGCCTACTTTGAGGTGAAATTTTAAAAAGCACACCATATATGGATATGGTAACAAAAGTACCGTTGCTGTCTCGTCAAGCGCTGCTGGAAGAAGAGACCGCAGTCGCAATGGCAGTCCCGTCTTGGACCTTGGAACTGCCAGCCGCGGCTCGCTCGCCTGCACGGGGTGGGGATGGTTTTCTCTGTGCCGCACCCATCCTACTCCATTTCTGAGTTCGATGCCGGTAAGTTGTACACCCGGGTCGTCATAAATCAATAATAATCACCGCTTAACGCATGCACATGCAAATATCTTTTGTTGGGAAGATACTTGCGCTCGGCTCACGTTAACAAACTGGCCATCCTTGTTCTGACAGCTGTGTGCGGGCGTAAGAGTGAGAAAAGATGATGTTTGGAAGATGCCATGTGGGGGATAATACTTCAGAGCAGTAAATCCATAAAGTTTTATTGTAACATTTTATTACCAGTAGAATGGCCTAGGGAAAATGAGAATCACTAGGAATCACAACACTGGTGCACCATGCAATGGAACATTTTCACCGTAGAATAAAACGTTTAAGTAGTTTGTGATGCTTTATTCGTCATGACATGTTTTGGACGCACTGGAATCTGTCAACGCTTCGGTCGTTTTATCGCTTAGCGGAATCGTTCTCAGAAATACTCTGTTATTACTGCTTTCCGAATGATTTATGACATTATACCAAGTTAACGTTCCTTTGCCCCTGACGACGAGGTCATCGTTGGATAGAAACAGCTAGGCTGCAGGATGAAGATAGCAAATGCATAGTTTTTGCGTAATAGGTAGGATATTTCAAAGATTAACTCTGACAGCATGCTTTAGAGAATAAAGTGAGGCAGTGGTTTAGTTACAAAGAAACTAATTTGTTCAATTTTTTTTTTTTTTTTAATAAAAAAAACATCAAAAGTAGGTATTATACAGGCTGATTTCAGGTAGCCCGTTCGTTAGAAACTTCCTGATTTCCCAAAATCGTATTACTATGAATATTATTAGCCGACTATAATCGACTGCTCCAAGTTCAAATAAAATATTTTCCAAATGGCGACTCTTCCGGAAATCGACGTCATTTTTGTTTTTTTTTTAAATTGTGAGGCCCCATTTTGATTTCAAATTTAGATTTTAGGTTAAATTTTGAGTGTAGGACGTCCTTTTGCCAACACTTATCTGTCATCGTTTTTGACCTGTCATCTTTTTTCCAAAAAGCGGAGTTGCAGGGCTTCATTAAAAAATTATAACTCCTGAACTATTGGAAATAAATAATTGTTTTTTTTTTAAATTGAATTCCTAAAGGTTTGGCCGATCTTTTGCGCAATTAGTGACGTTCTTTTTGTGTTTCATACGCCTACTGCAATTTTTCAAAGTTAATAATTGAAAAATGTCGAAAACTTCATTTTTTAAATGGCAACTACCATTTCTGACATTAGATATAAACGTAAAATTTAATTTTAAAACCACTTTTATTGACATTGTGTATGCCTATTTCCAACCGTTTTGACGTAATTTCTGTTTTTTAATTGTTTTATTTGAATTTCTGTTAAAAAATCGCATTACAGTCGGTTGCAAAAAAATCGAGGACAATCAAATTTTCTATAGTTTAATTCACCCCTCTTGTTATCAAGTTTGAAGTTACCGAGACAAGCAAAATGTCAAAACTTTTCATTTCCTACGTCAGACATAATGACATTTCTTGTGTCAGACATAACCTATTTGAAAAAGCATGCCATTAAAAGTCAGAAAAGCCTGATTTACATGTGTTAAAAATATGAAAATTCAGTGCTCTTGATTTTTATGATGTACTCGATTTTGTTGCAACCGACTATACAATAAACAGTAGATATAAAAACAACAAAGAACATTTTTTCCAAAGCGTAATAAAACTGAGATAAACATTGTTGACTGTCTCAATGAAAATGGTGCACACATTGAGCTTTGCATTAAATTTTTTTTTTTGTTATTTGCTTATTTTTTATTATTTTGTTGCTGAATTATGAAATTTCCGGGGAAATATTTGAGATGGCGTCAAGGCAAATACTTGTTAAAGACCATATATTTTCATCATACAAAAAATAGTACATAACATAGTAAAAAAGCTAAAAGTAACAGTAAAATTTAAAATTGTCTTAACTAACGGGCCTTCAAATAAATTTATATTTAGAGCAACCTATGGAAATTCAATTGTTTGCAACATTCCAGCGTAGAAAATGACACAAGAAACGTCTGACATTTTAACGAAATAAAATTAGGTTAGAAAATGTTTTTAATTTTTGTAGTGCATCCTCCCTATTCCCACCACGGAATATGACAATATGAAATTGGGAAAAAGCTTACTATGTAACCTGTGTAACTCTGGAGAATAATTGGTTACCTACAAAAATTACTTTACACTGTTAACAGAATTAGAATGTCGCCTACGCCTACTCTAAATATATATTTATTTGAAGGCCCAATACATATCAGAAGCAGTAGAAGCATTGATTCCAAAGGGATTTCTTAAATCCTGCAAAAGCTGCACAGTTTTCGAACGGAATATAATTTTTTGATCCGTATTTAAACTTCTAACCGACGGAAGTAGCGAATAAAAGAATTCCAAATCTTCGTCTTCTTGAAGTGGACTCTTCATCGCCTTGACAGAATCCGTGAAATCCATCCAGGCATGTTCAGCATCAAGTCTTTTTCGTTTCATCGCATGTGGAAAGGAACTGACTAGTTCTTCTTCTTTTATATCAATCTCATCTGCTTCTGTCTTGACTTCACTTACACGATCTGGTTGATCATGACTTGTTTCGTTAACGTTATCTTCAAAACTAGCCTGAGTTGATGGTAAGTAAACATCACTATCATCCACTTCTGTCTTGATTTCATCTACATAATCCAATGGATCGTAGCCCAGTTCGTTGCTATTATCTTCAGAAGTACCCTCTCTACTTCCCAAGTGTACATCAGCATCGTCTGCTTCTGCTTTGACTTCAACTATGTTATCTGTTTGACCATCGGTGTTATCTTCAAAATTAACTTCAGCAGTCGGCAAATTGCCAACTCTTGTATTCTAAAATAAACAAACACAATGTATTAATCACTCTATCTATCTATAACAGATATTACCTCCTCGATTTCTACATTGCCTGCAGATGATGACCCTTCACCAGATGCTTGGCCTTTTGGTTGACATATGTTCCTAAAAATTGATTTTGTTTTTGAAGATTATGTACAGAGTGTCCCAGAACTATCTCCCGAAAGATAAAGGGAGTACATATTTGGGTAAATGTGATAATTTTATTTTTTTAATTAATTTAATTAGTTTAAATAATATCATAATATGTAAACCATAGTAACTACAATAAGTGAATACACGGAAAATGTGGTTAAATGTTTTAATTTCATAAAGACCAATTTAATAATTCAATTCGACGCTTCTGGAAGCTCTAATAAATCGAAACATGAATAGCCACAAAAACGCTTTAAAAACAGAGTCACAAAACCTTGCTATGAATGAAATTGCCGAAAAACACTTTAAATAGACAGAGCTGCAAAAACACGTAAGAAAACCTACTATGAATGAAAACGCGATAACAAAACTTCTTGCACCTTTCGTGCGTTACACTCGATAACTTTTCAATTTTATTGTTACAAGCCGCCACTGAAATAATTAGGAACTAAGAAAATTGTTCTATCCGAACAATACGTTTTGTACTTACTGAAATCCTTCAGAATCCTTCACAATGCGATACAAAGATGAACGACTGACATCTATAATTTGTTTTCTCTTTACTTCCCGAAGTACGGAATCAAGAGATACAAATTCCTTTCTAGCCACCATCTCGTCAAGAGTCTTTCTAATTTCAAGTATAGTATTTTCATCAATATCCGACACATACCTTCTTGTTCTGGGTTTTCTATTCGTCTTTGTAGGTTGACGATTCTGGATCCCTTCTTCTCCCTTATCATCATCCCTGACGGTCACACCGGGTTCTTCGTTTCGTTTAATGACATTAGATATTGTTCTTTCACAAATGCCAGTTGCAAGAGATGTTCTTTTTTGCACAGCCAAAAAGGACTCCATTACGCACTGATTTTGTTTTTCCCGCTCAAAATATTTCAAGACATTCAAAATCACTTTGTCCAATTTTTCTTGAACAATTTTTCGCACAGATTTAGACATCTTGGAAACAATCACAACTGTTGTCACGTCTGGCGGCTTTCCAGTTTACTTTCGGGGGAGTCGTCACGAAGCAAACACTTAAATTGTTGAATAAGTATATTGTATCGGGTGTTTTTTTTTTAATTTCTCCTCAAAGTAGGCGTTGAAGAGTTGATTATGAACGCACCACTAGTCAGTCTCCAGGGTAAAAACACAAACAACGCAAAAAGTGAGGTTAGATTTAAACCCGTGATCTGTTGTAATCCTTGGTGCGTTCACAATCGACTCTTCAACGCCTACTTTGAGGTGAAATTTTAAAGAGCACACCACATATGGATATGGTAAAGTTCTCCCAGAGCTGCAGCGGTTTTATGGCAGGGTACCATTGTATAAACGTTAACAACACCGACAATAGGTTTAAACCGCAAGTACAACCCCTAATCGTAAATTCGTCCAAGTACTACCCTGTAAACTGACAGGTATAGAACGAAAATGATGATTGACAGGGGTCTGTTTATGTCGCGTATCGGCATCTCAACAGGCGTAATAATTACTATTGCCCTGCCATAAAACCGCTGCAGCTCTGGGAGAACTATAACAAAAGTACCGTTGCTGTCTAGTCGAGCGCTGCTCTGCTGGAAGAAGAGACCGCAGTCGCAGTGGCAGTCCCGTCTTGGACCTTGGAATTCCAGCCGCGGCTCGCTTGCCTACACGGGGTGGGGATCCTACTCCATTTCTGAGTTCGATGCCGGTAAGTTGTACACCCGGCCAAGGGCGTAGCAATGATTTTTTGCTGGGGTGGGCCAGATTTTAAACCACAGACAGATGATAGATATTGCACATGTATCTTTTTTTTTTAATGTGTTTTACTTTTATTCTGGAGTGGGCCCGAAGGATTCTTTGCTACGCTCTTGTACCCGGCTTGTCATAAATCAATAATAATCACCGCTTAACGCACGCACATGCAAATTTCTTTTGTTGGGAAGATACTTGCGCTCGGCTCACGTTAACAAGCTGACCATCCTTGTTCTGACAGCTGTGTGCGGGCGTATGAGTGAGAAAAGATGATGTTTGGAAGATGCCAGGTAGGGGATAGTACTTCAGAGCAGTAAATCCATAAAGTTGAATTGTAACATTTTATTACCAGTGGAATGGCCTAGGGAAAATGAGAATCACTAGGAACTACAACAGTGGCGTATCATGGAATAGGAAATTTTCGCCGTAGAATAAAACGTTTTAAGTAGGTAGTTTGTGATGCTTTATAAGCAGCATTCCCGTCATGAAATGTTTTGGACGCACTGGAATCTGTCAGCGCTTCGGTCGTTTGATCGCTTAGCGGCATCGTTCTCAGAAATACTCTGTTATTACTGCTTTCCGAATGATTTATGACATTATACCAAGTTAACGTTCCTTTGCCCCTGACGACGAGGTCATCGTTGGATAGAAACAGCTACGCTGTAGGATGAAGATAGCAAATGCATAGTTTTTGCGTGATAGGTAGGATATTTCAAAAGATTAACTTTGGCAGCATGCTTTCGAGAATAAAGTGAGGCACTGGTTTATTTAAAAAGAAACTAGGTAATTTTTTCAATTTTTTTTAATAAAAAAGTAGGTATTATACAGGCTGATTTCACGTACCCCGTTCGTTAGAAACTTTCTGATTTCCCAAAATCGTATTAATATGACAATTCCACTCAGAAAATTTCAACCAATCAGCTTGTAGTATTTTGAATCATTGAACCAATTAGGAACGAATTACACCGATAATTTAGCATGGTCCTAAAATTATCGAAAAATTATCGCTGTAATCATCTCCACCTTCCAAAAATTATCGCTGTAATTTTCTGCTCCTTCCTCGAATTTTAATAAACTCATTTTTGGTCCACAGCAAAATTTTTGTTGTTTTCAACTACGTTAACTAACGCTTTGAGAGTCATAAGAATACGTATAAATTAAATAAATTGTGTAAAATTTGAAAATGAAATTTTCCTTCGTGGAATTGTCATGCCGAATACAACTCGATGGTACGAAATTGCGGGAAATTTTTCTCCTCATTTTACTCGTATTTGTTTCTTAGACAATTTCCACTCGTTCGCTACGCTCACTTGTGGAAATTGTCGTCGAAACAAATACTCGTATAATGAGATCGAAAATTTCCGACAATTGTATTACTAATGAAAATCGTACGACACTCATTAATGACCAATAGAAAAATTAGTTCACGAGCCATAACCATGGCAACAAAAAAATTTCTTGGAAATTTATTGTAGGTAGACCAACCTAACTGTGATTAATAAGTGGAAATTTTTTCACCCAATCAAAATCATTTATTTTGATGTTGTCTTGGTTATGGCTCGTGAACTAATTTTTCTATTGGTCTTTAATGAGTGTCGTAGGATTTAAGAAGCATGTCCGTGTCGTTGCGATTTTCTTACCGAATATGCCCTCGTGCATTGATTAATATCCGGAAATTTTATTCTCATACATTTCCAAAACGTAATTAGCCCTCGTGTTCCACTCGGGCTAATTAATACGTTTTAGAAATGCATTCGAAAAAATTTCCGGAAATAATCAATGCACTAGGGATATTATAAGTTCAAATAAAATATTTTCAAAATGGCGGCTCTTCCGGAAATCGACGTCATTTTTGTTTTTTTAAGTAGTGGGGCCCCATTTTGATTTCAAATTTAGATTTTAGGTAAAATTTTGAGTGTAGAATGTCCTTTTGCTAACACTTATCTGTCATCGTTTTTCACCTGTCATCTTTTTTTCAAACTGTAATTTTTCAAAGTTGATATGTAATTGAAAAATGTCGAAAACTTCATTTTTTAAATGGTAACTACCATTTCTGACACTAGACATAAATGTAAAATTTAATTTTAAAGCCACTTTTATTAACATTGTGTATGCCTATTTCCAACCGTTTTGACGTAATTTCTATTTTTTAATTGTTTTATTTGAATTTCTATTCAAAAATCGCACTACAGTCGGTTGCAAAAAAATCGAGTAAGTACATCAAATTTTCTATAGTTTAATTCATCCTTCTTGTTGTCAATTTTGAAGTTACCGAGACAAGCAAAATATCAAAACTTTTCATTTCTTACGTCAGACATAATGACATTTCTTGTGTCAGACATAACCTGTTTGAAAAAGCATGCCATTAAAAGTCAGAAAAGCCTGATTTACATGTGTTAAAAATAGGAAAATTCAGTGCTCTTGATTTTTATGATGTACTCGATTTTTTTGCAACCAAGTGTACAATAAACAGTAGATAACAACATTTTTTCCAAAGCGTGATAAAACAAAGATAAACATTGTTGACTGTCTCAATAAAAACGGTGCACACATTGAGCTTTGCATTAAAAAATTTCGTTAATTTGCTTATTTTTTATTATTTTGTGGCCGAATTAAAATTTTGTGGTGGAATTATTAAATTTCCGGGGAAATATTTGAGATGGCGTCGAGGCAAAGACCATATATTTTCATTATACAAAAAATAGTACATAATATAGTAAAAAAGGTAAAAGTAACAGTAAAATTGTCTTAACTACATATCAGAAGCAGTAGAAGCATCGATTCCAAAGGGATTTCTTAAATCCTGCAAAAGCTGCACAGTTTTCGAACGGAATGTAATTTTTTGATCCGTATTTAAACTTCTAACCGACGGAAGTAGCGAATAAAAGAATTCCAAATCTTCGTCTTCTTGAAGTGGACTCTTCATCGCCTTGACAGCATCCGTGAATTCCACCGATGCATGTTCCATGTCAAGTGGTTTTCGTTTCTTCGCATGTACACTATTAATTGGAGAGGGATTGCCTAGTTCTTCTTCTGTCTTGACTTCACTTACATAATCTGCTCGATCATGACTTCTTTCGTTTAGTTCTTCTTCTTTTACATCAATTTCTTCTGCTTCTGTCTTAACTTCACTTACATGATCTGGTTGATCATGATTTGTTTTGTTAACGTCATCTTCAAAACTAGCCTCAGTTGGTGGTAAGTAAACATAACTACCATCCGGTTCTGTCTTGATTCCATCTAGATAATCCAATGTATCATAGTCCGGTTCTACTTTGATTTTAACTACGTTATCTGTTCGATCATCTGAAACTGAAACGATATTTTATATTTTAGCAACATTGTCGTACTACAGTTTGAAACAAGTTTTTAATTGTTGTGTCAGACATCTCGCTACTTTGAAAAATCAGCAGTGCAACTTAAAAAATATACAAACTGATTCACAAAACTGTCCGACCCTAACCAATTTTAAATGCAGCCAGTTATACGTTATTCAGTAATAACTTGATACCTTTATTTACTATGAAATCTGAACACTCCTGGCATTATTGACAAATCTTTTTTGTATAATTCTGAAATATTTTTTGTTAATAAAATGTGTTCCAATGACGAAAGGGTCGGTATGAAATTGACATATGGTGAGTGTCACTTTCTTAAATATAATATGTCATTTTAAAAATTTTATAATTGAGACTTTTGTGAGGGATGGCCATCAAACCATACAAAGGTTTTAAATTATTCATGTTTTTGAATCAAGTTATAAATGAAAAATGTATTCCTGGCTGCATTTAAATTTCGTCTTAGAATCATGGACATTTCCTAAATAAACAGTTATTACAATAGGGACATTCTGTGAGTTATGAATCGTTATTCTCCGATTATTAAATACGAGTTGTGGATTACCGTTTAATGGCCCGGGAATTTGCGTGTCATGAATCGGATCTTCAAAAGCCTTTATACTAGTTACATTAGAAAGTCGTTTTCTATCGCGATATCTTTTGCAGCGCTCCCTCGCTAATTTTCTTTGCCGTTCTAATTTATTTTGTTGATTGCTTTGTACACTAGGCTCATTCTTTCCCGAATAATCCTTTATTACAAGAGGGACGTTCATATCTGTTAATGTTTCGGGGATCTGTGAGTTATGAATCGCATCTTCAAAAGTTTTTATACTAGTTATCTGAGAAAGTCGTTTTCTAGCACGATATTTTTTGGAGCGCTCCCTCGCTGATTTTCTCCGCCGTTCTAATTTATCTTGTTCAATCTGTTCATTACTTTGTTCATTAGGTTTATTCTTTTTTCTAGCACGATATCTTTTAGAGCATTCCCTCGCTAATTTTCTCTGCCATTCTAATTTATTTTGTTGATTGCTTTGTTCATTAGGTTCATTCTTTCCTGAATAATCGTTTATTACAATAGGTATGTTCATATCTGTGGATGTTCCGGGGATCTGTGAGTTACGAATATCATGAATCGCCTGTTCAAAAGTTCTTATACCAGTTATACTAGAAAGTCGTTTTCTATAATAATATTTTTTAGAGCGCTCCCTCGCTAATTTTCTCTTCCGTTCTAATTTATTTTGTAAAATTTGTTGTTTGATTTGTTCATTAGGTTCATTCTGCGAGAGTAACTTCTGTCGCTGAGCTTCTTCTCGCTTTTTTTTACGGTGTCTCTTCAAGCACTCATTAGCTAATCTTCTTTTTCGTTTTAATTCATCCTCGATCTGATTATTTTGTTGATCCATCCTCAATTTTACAATCTGAAACAGGCAATAGCCAAATATTTATATAAAAAATTGCTATTCATAAAAAATAACAACCACAGTCCATTTTTAATCATAGTCCGATGAGCTTAGTCCGAATCAAGAAATCGACGTGACCTGCACCTGCTTTTGACATTTGAGAGCAATGAATGGTGCACTACCAATATTTGAAAATTTATGTTGGCAACTTGAGACAGATGTCATTACAAATTTAAATTTTTGCGATTTGGATTTGTCTTCTTTCGTGCTTTCTTAGTTTCTCTTTCTCTCTCTCTTTAATAAACGTCTAACTCACGTATCACTCAAAGCGAGGTGCATTGTGGGACGGGCTTAATATCAGATGTTCGTTTATATTTATCCTTAAAGTTGGCGTTGAAGAGTCGATTGTGAACGCACCACTCGTCATTCGTCAGTCTGCAGAGTAAAAACACAAGCAACACTAAAAGTAAAGTTAGATTTAAACAGCTGATCCGTGATCTTTAATCCGTGGTGCGTTCACAATCGACTCTTCAACGCCTACTTTGAAGATAAATTTAAATGAACACCCGATACAATACGTACAAAAGTTCAATAAATAGCTTGTTTCACAATATGTTGAAAAGAGATAGCAACAACATAACAGTTGTTCTGCTTATTAGTTGATCCATCGGACTATAATTAAATGAATTATACAGGGTCATTTTAAATTATTATAGGCAGAATAAGCCACGCCCGTTACGAAATTTTTGCCGCTCTATTCAAACATAATTTTAGTGTGGCGATTTTTCATGTGAACTGTCAATGGCAATGTTGTCAATTGTCATGTGTGATAAGATTTTAAAAAAAATTATTGGATATTTATGAAAAAAATGAGTTGTTATGCAACCAATTTAACTCCTGTGTGTGAACGGTGTGTTGTTCGTAATTTTTATGTGGAGCGACAACCATAAATTATCATTTTTCATTGTTTTTTCACGCCATCATTTATAATTCATAATTACTTGGCGAAATCAGGAACAACGGGCTTGTGATAGCTAAAATTCGAAATAAAAACTTTGGATTCAACAAAATCTGACCCAAGGAAGTTATTGATCCTTTATCTGACTGTTTCTCGCTCGCTCGGTTGAACTCGGCTCCCCCGAACTAACTCGAATGAGCCTTTCAACCTTTTCTCTCGGAACCTGAGAGCGTGACGCTGTGACGAAAGATCGAATGAACTAATTCACTGCCCTGGAATAATGTCGCGGTGCGCCTAAAGAAGTTTTCGCTTCAAAAATGGACTTTATTATGATAATTTGTCTATTTTCCGCTTCACATTTTATTACACAAATTTCTCCTATAGATGAATTGTTGAAGCCAATGATTGAGAAGTATTGTAGGTACTAAATACTACATTCATCTATGAACTTACAATATTTGTCGTGTCTTCATCGATTTTATATATGGCTACTTCTGCAGCTCTGTAGGTACCGAGTTTACTTAAATTTAGCAACACAATGAAAATTTGGAAGTGGCGCACACTCACACACTCCGAAGGGACGCAAGTGACTGTTTCTCGGTCGCTTGGATCAACTCGAATGAGCCTTTCACCTTGGAGCGTGTGACGTGACGCGTAACAGTTGAAAACTGTGTCATTCGCTGCCCGGGAATAATAATGTAACGGGTGTTTTTTTAAACTTCGCGTCGAAGTAGGCGTTGAACTGTCGATTGTGAACGCATTATACAGGTTACAAATCACGGATCAGCTGTTTAAATCTTACGCTTTTACACGAGTGGTGCGATCTCAATCGACTCTCCAACGCCTACTTCGACGCCAAATTTAAAAAAACACCCTTTATTGTATACGATGCGACTAAAGAAGTTTTCACTTCAAAAATTGTTCAATTAGTGCGCAAAACTATTTCAAATGCAACGAAAATGTGGATCAGGAGGGCAGAATCAAATTCAACCGAACTTTTAATATTTGACATCTTCGTTAACATCTACTATTGGAGACAAAATACTTTGGTCGTCATTCTTCTGTCACTTCAAAAAAATTAATGTAAACCAAGCATTAACGTCAAGTCAATAGTGATGACAATTTCAAATTATTGACTTTTCTCTTGTCAAAAATATGGCACCTTTCACCATTCAAAAATTTAGAATCATCTCCCTTGTTTCTGGGGGATTGTCCATGGGCCAAATTGCCTTGTGGAAACCTTTTCAATTTTTCCTCCTAGGAATATCTCCTTCAGTTGTCCATTTTTCGGTATTTAACATTTTACAATGATGAGTTTGACAGTGACAGTGATTGACAGTAGTAAAAAATAAGGTTAACCGTCCTAATGCTTGCTTTACAACTTTATGTCAGTCAACTGACTTTGATGACCAAAGTAATTTGTCCCCAATAGTACCAATCACCATCGAGAATTTGAATTTCACGCATGCGCAGGCGCAGTGACAGTTCACACCACGTTGACAGCTGTAAGAGTAACATTCCGTTAACATTATTGTGAACACTGGACTACTAACATAACCATTGCCATCTCCACTAACATTACAACATTAACACTATTGTGACAGACCCATTATGTTGATTGTGAGCGCACCACCGGATTACATCAGCTGTTTAAATCTAACCCCACTTTTTGCGTGTTTTTAATATGCACTATGCAGTTTGAAAAATCAGTCCTTTTTAAGACGAGTGGTTCATCAACGGTTTAAATCTAACCTCACTTTTGCGTTGTTTGTGTTTTTAATCCGCAGTTTGAAAAATTAGGTAAAATTAAAAAAAAAACACCGATACATTAAGTATCAATACCCATGACCCTAGACATACAATCGTTAAAATATTTGTTATTTTTACCATCTATAGTTGGCATTCTTTTCTCTGTTATGTGAAATTCATTAACAATTGTTCTGACGGCATGCGTTTCTCCTTCAACAAGTTCATATTTTCTTCTTTGTCTCTTCTGTCTTAGTGTTGAAAATGAAGTGGATGCACCAGATGCCACATTTCTGGCTTCTTTAGTGATGGATGTGTACATTTGTTTAGATATTCCAGTAGCAACCATGATTCGCTCTCTAAAATTTTTCATGGGTATTAAGGGCTCATTGAGGCGCCTAAAATGTTCGGCTTCTTTCTTCATGAAATCTATGACATTCGCCACAATCTCACGAGCTTGGCTATGCAGCATTAAACCTTGTTTGCCGAAAGTAGAAGGTGTAGGTGCTTCCAGATTATTCATTCTGTAAATCGTATTTTAGCGAAAGAATTAAAAATTGTTTTTTTTTTACAAACCTAAACACAAAGTTATTAAACTACAACAAATCACTTAAATTACTCGAAAACTGGAGACTGACTCGTTCACCGGTCACATCACAACAATAATCAGCTGATTTTTAATCTTTTGAACACCCCTATTTTACGAAAGATGGACTCGTCCGACTTCGTCTACGCGCACCCCCTCCAAATGTCATATCATATTGCAAATGCATCTCTAAGTTATCGCAACATAAGGGCTATTTCTCTTTAAGGTTAATCTAATGAGCTTTTTGTACCTGCCTACAAACCAGCGGTATTCAAAATGGAAGTAAGAATAGCGGTCAGAAATAAATAAGTATATTGTATTGTAGTATTGTAGGAACAGTAAAATTGCGCAGTTTTCAAACGGAATATACATTTTTGAGCCGTATTTAAACTTCTAACCGATGGAAGTAGCGAATTAAAGAATGCCAAATCTTCGTCTTCTTGACTCTTCGTCGCATTGACAGCATTTGTGAAATCCATCGATAAATTTTCAATGTCAAGTCTTCTTCGTTTCTTCGCATGTACCTACACTATTAATTGGAGAGGGACTGCATAGTTCTTCTTCTATATCAATACCATCTGGTTCAATCTTTACTTCACTTACATAATCTGCTCGATTATGATTTGTTTCGCTTAGTTCTTCTTCTTTTACATCAATTTCTTCTGTCTTGACTTCACTTGCATGATCTGGTTGATCATGACTTGTTTTGTTAACGTTATCTTCAAAACTAGCCTGAGTTGGTGGTAAGTAAACACAACTACCATCCGGTTCTGTCTTGATTTCATCTACATAATCCAATGTATCATAGTCCGGTTCTGCTTTGAATTTAACTACGTTATCTATTCGATCATCTTCAAAATTACCTTCAGCAGTTATCAATTCTTTGCTCTTGTTTACAAAGCTTTGCTCCTTTTCGTAGTTGTAAGGTCTGATTTTCTCGAAACCAGATTCGGCGTGTTGTGCTTGTTCCCTCAAACTCCGCACATAATTGTCCCGGATAGCGCTCCACCCTGACGTCGTATCTTGTACTGAAACGATATTTTATATTTTAGCAACATTGTCGTAGGTACTACAGTTTGAAACAAGTTTTTTTTAATATGCAGTTTGAAAAATCTGTCCTTTTTAAGACGAGTGGTTCGTCAGCGGTTTAAATCTAACCTCACTTTTTGCGTTGTTAGTGTTTTTAATATGCATCTTGAAAAATTAGGTGAAATTTAAAAAAACACCCGATACATTGAAGTATCAATACCCATGACCCCAGACATAAACCCTGTGACCAATACAATCGTTAAAATATTTGTTATTCTTACCATTTATAGTTGGCATTCTTTTCTCTGTTATGTGAAATTCATTAACAATTGTTCTGATGGCATGCTTTTCCCCTTCAACAAGTTCATATTTTTTTCTTTGTCTCTTCTTTATTAGTGCTGAAAATGAAGTGGATGCATCGAATGCCACATTTGTAGATTCTTTACTGATGGATGTGTACATTCGTTTAGTTATTCCAGTAGCAACCATGATTCGCTCTCTAAAATTTTTCAAGGGTATTAAGGGCTCATTGCGACGCCTAAAATGTTCCGCTTCTTTCTTCATGAAATCTACAACATTAGCCACAATTTCACGAGCTTGACTGTGCAGGATTAGACGTTTGCCGAAAGTAGGTGTACTACAAGAAGTAGATGCTTCCTGATTATTCATTCTATAAATCGTATTTTAGCGAAAGACACTAATGTCAATTAACAATTGTAATTTTTTTACAAACCTAATCACAAAGTTATTGAACTTCACTTAAATCACTCAAAAAACAGCTAAATGGAGATTTTTTACCGGTCAGAACAAAAATCACCTGATCACAAACAGCTGCAGTGGAACTATGTAACTTGATAGAAAGAAAATTTCTTTGCGTTTCTTTCAACGGGGTCATTATAAATGATTGTACCATCGTGGGTGCCTCTACGCTATGCTTTAGGTGCGCCGCTACGCCCACTAGTTGTTATACGGGGTCATTATAAATGTTTGTAACAACTAGTGGGCGTAGCGGCGCACCTAAAGCATAGCGCACAGCCACCTACGATGGTACAATAATTTATAATAACCCCGTACAGTGGCGAGCACGGAATTTCGCACACATCGGACATTTCACTGACATAATTTTATTAAAATGAGATACTGGCGGCAGTTTCGTGACAGTTTAGGTGAAACATCAGTCATGATCACATATATCATGATTGATTATAATGACAATAAAGCTTAGACTAGATAGTTTTTTTTAATGACATACAAATTGGTGTGCGAAATTCCGTGCTCCCCACTGTACTTTGTCCAGCGAGAGATTGGGAGATTTTAAATTGTATTAAATTAACCCAATACTACAAAATGCACTAGAATATATTAATTAGAGCATAATTTCAGGGCAAAAATGATACTGCTTGAAGGATTTATTTCAAATTGTACTTGTGCTAGGTACAGTCACGCCCACGGAATTTCGTCAGTCGTTGTCATTCAACTGACATGAGCTCTAAACCAGGTTTTATATATTTCTAACCTCACCTTGGATTTTTGACATGGATTTCTGTCACAAAAATTTTGAATGTCAGTCATAATGACAATAAAGCTTAGACTACACAAGTTTTTTCGAATTGACAGTAAAATAACTGACGAAATTCCGTGGCCGGAACTGTACTACTTCCTCTACGTAGAATTTAGTGGTTTTTATGTCAACCAATCTCTCGCTGGACAAACTTTACAAACATTTATAATGACCCGGTATTTGCCGCAAAGCCGCAAACCAACCATGTAACACCAGTCGTGAGAATTCGGCTCAACCGATGGTGAAAACGAACGCATAGAAATAGCACGAGCGTTTCAACGCGACTCTGGCGGGTAGCCTAATTAAAGAGTAGAACACAAAATCACCGAAGCGGCTGTTTCGCTTTACTTTGTGTTCAGTAATACGGCAGAGTTCGCATTTTACTACAGCCGCCTCGTGAATAAGAAACCGAACATCTGGTACCTAATCCGAATACCTATCCTGTATCCTAAAATAGATCTTAACGCTCTGATCACTATAATTGTTTTTGCTTCAAACGTAGGTAGCAGATACAAAAAGCTCATAAGAATAAATCTTAAAGAGAAATAGCCCTTATGTTACGATAACTTAGAGATCCATTTGCAATACGATATTACACATTGGACAAACAACAGTGGGCCGTATCACAATTATTAAATTTAATCATGACTAATTACGATGGTGACGCATTCATCTCTTTCTGGTACGTTATAATTGCATAAATCCATATCGTTTTATGTTTATTTTAATCACAACTTTAATTATCGGCAACTTTAATTTGAATTTTATGATTTTATTGCTTGACCCGCTAGAGGAGTTATGAGAGAAAACGATATATGCATTCAGTTAGTGAACGACAAAGATGGACAATTGGAAAGAGGCAAAGTGCGTTACGGAGCTCTTTCTATTTCTATGCGTTCGTTTTCACCATCGGTTGTGCCGAATTTTCACGATTGGTGTTACATGGTTGGTCTTCGCGCACCCCCACCAAATGTCATATTGTATTGCAAATGCATCTCTAAATTATCGCAACATAAGGGCTATTTCTCTTTAAGAATTATTCTTATGAGCTTTTTGTACCTGCCTACAAACCTGCGGTATTCAAAATGTTCTCAAATGGAAATGGAAGTAAGAATAGCGGTCAGAAATAAATAAGTATAATTGTATTGTACCATTGTAGGAACAGTAAAATTGCTTTGACTACATATTAAAATCAATACCTATGAGAAGAAATTTCTTATATCCTGCAAAAGCTGCACAGTTTTCAAACGGAATTTAAATTTTTGATCCGTATTTAAACTTCTAACCGATGGAAGTAGCGAATTAAAGAATGCCGAATCTTCGTCTTCTTGAAGTGGACTCTTCATCGCATTGACAGCATCCGTGAAATCCATCGATGAATCTTCAATGTCAAGTCTTCTTCGTTTCCTCGCATGTACACTATTAATTGGAGAAGGATTGCCTAGTTCTTCTATATCAATATCATCTGGTTCTGTCTTGACTTCACTTACATAATCTGCGCGATCATGTCTTGTTTCGATTAGTTCTTCTTTTATATCAATTTCATCTACTTCTGTCTTGACTTCACTTACATAATCTGCGCCATCATGTCTTGTTTCCTTTAGTTCTTCTTCTTTTATTTCAATTTCATCTACTTCTGTCTTGACTTCATTTACATAATCCAATAGATCATGCCCCAATTCGTTGCTATTATCTTCAGAAGTACCCTCTCTACTCCGCAAGTGTACATCAGTATCGTCTGCTTCTGTTTTGACTTCAATTACGCTATCTGTTTGACCATCGGTGTTATCTTCTAAATTAACCTCAGCAGTCGGCAAATTACCAACTCTTGTATTCTAAAATAAACAAACACAATGTTTTACATGTATTACTCTATAACAGATATTACCTTATTTATTTCTACATTGCCTGCAGGTGATGACCCTTCACAAGATGCTTGGTTTTTTCGTTTACATTTGTTCCTAAAAATTGATTTTGACGTCACAGCATATAATAAAAAAAAAAAACGAACTCATAGAACGAACTAAATTATCTACGACATCTTTAGCGACAAGCCATAAACCATTGTAAGAGGCAATCGGCTTATTTAAAAATGAGTTCCCAAATATCATTTCTTACTGTACTATATTTGTTACTCCTATTCAGGAACTTCTTAAATAAAGATGGACTGCTAATCTCATGTAGTGAAACCTAACCCCCCCACAAGGGTCCGCCATGATAGCCGCAACCATGGCGCGCTTTTTGAATTTAAATTTTTTTGCTAGATGGCCATTAAATGCCAGCGTACTTTATTAGACTTTTATCAGGTAGATTATGGCTTTGCTACATTTGTAACTTGCAAAAACGACACAACTATCTATAAAGCTGTCTAATGATTGTTGTAAGTAAGTACGTGTTACTTGTACGTTTATTAAATAAATAGCTTTTACCCGCGGCTTCGCCCGCAAATTTCAGTGTTTTTAAATTATTTTTGTACTTTCATTCACTGTGCTAAACGCAGTAATTTCAATATGAAGTTTGTCTTTTTTACGAAGAACAGCTAAAACTTTACTGTAGACTATTTTTTTGAACTTCTTACTAAATCACAAATTTATGTGAGAGTGTAGGCTTGGAGAAGTTTACAGCACCAAAAAGATACATAATTACATTTAGTAGGTATATACAACGTGTCTCAGAAATAAGTACATTAATTTTAACCAGTGACAGTTCTCGTCAAGAACAACAAAATTTTTATGGATTATTTTTTCGAAATATAATTTTCATTTCAGTATTGTACCGAAGGATGTCATCTGAAAACAGGAGTTATACCTTCTGATGTTTTGGAGAAAGGGCTTTGACTCCTTCCTTCCTAACATGTACGAAAGAAGTGGTTCTGGCGGAGGATTCAAAGTGTCCAATTTAACTTTCCCAGGCGGTTCAGTCCTAAATTTTTTCGCTCGGCAGAATTCACACACTTTATCCATTTTACTTCTTGTAACTTTCGGGTGTGACCCATAGTCATACTGGAACGCTACTCGTTGACGCCGTTGCTCGGCACCCCTTGCCCTTGACTGTGCTTGTCGAATCTGTTTTCGGCCCAGACCCTCCTCGTGTTCGTGTGGTGTTTCACCAGCCCAGGGCTGCGATTCTCGAATGCACTCGTAAACGAGCGAATAGAATATAATGCGTGTAAGAATCTATCTTTCTTATTCTCGAATTGCATCTCATTCGAATCGTAACTGACTGCGTATGCGAAATCTTATGTATCTGTCACAATAGTGTTAATGGTAATGTTAATGTTAGTGTTAGCCAGAATGTTAATCTTCAGAACATTGGTGAAACGTTCAACCGTTCACAATAATGGTGATGGTGATGTTAATGTTAGAAACGATGTTAAGAGATCCAGAAAATGTCTGGTTCTTTAACATCTTCGTTAACATCTACCAATCACCATCGAGAATTTCAGACACGCGCAGGCGCAGCGACAGTTCACACCACGTTGACAGCTGTAACATTATTGTTAACATGTTAGTGTTAACATTATTGTGAACACTGGACTACTAACATCACCATTGCCATCTCCACTAACATTATAACATTACCACTAACATTAACACTATTGTGACAGACCCGTTACTTCAGTGGCGAAGTGTGACAACGATGCAAAATGTCCAGTGTTGTTAACATAATACACAAAAAGGAACTGTTATAAAATAATACTCCCTAATTTCAAAAATCGAAGTGTGATTCCGCGCACCTGATATGACGGAAAAAGAAATAGCAACTTGTATCACTTTTCACTTTCCAGTTATTCACAAAAAAAATGTGGTGGAAAGTAAAAAAAAAGTGCTTAAGTTTTTAAATGATGCATCGATTCATCGAATCGGTCATTTCGAAATTAATCGATTCATTGAATCGATCTTTTTATACAAATTTGTCCATCACTAGCTCCAACCAGATAACACGTCACGTAAAAACCACGTAATAATCACTATAATTTTATTCATGTAATAGGTTAAGGGCCAGTTTATAGAAAGATAATTAAATATTCAATTTGATTTCAATTTCAATGTATGATTAACCCATAAATCCGAAACTTCGATTGGTTCAAACTGATCATGAGTTCAGTTAATCTCGCATTTGATTACGATTAACTTAATTTCGCTTCAATAAACTGGCTCTAGGCTAGGTAAACTAAACTAAATCGAGAAACGATTGATGAGAGTGGTTTTGTGATCGAATGCCCAGATGCTGGGTTTTAAACAATAATAAAAACGTAGTGTTTTTTAACCATTTTGGCAGAATATAGCCTAAGGGAGTCCGTTTCGGCTCAGGGACGCGAGGGTCGCGGGTTCGATTCCGACCCAGGGCGAAATTTAAAAAAATTAAAAAAAAGGCTATATTCTGTCTCGTGATTCGGAAGTCACGTTAAGCCATTGGTCCCGGTCTACTGAGTTGGTCATCATGCCCCTCATAGATTTGTAAACCAGTCCTAGACTGTGTAACAACATTTTTCCTTTTTTGTTTTTTAAAATCGGACAATAAATAACGGAGCTACGGTTTGCGGCATTTTTTAGGAAACAACATGTAAATGATTTCTGGCTTAATTAAAATAACTCTAACCGCATTATTAATTCTGCCTAATCGGACTAAAATGCCCTTTATTAAACGTCTATTTTACTTTTTAACGGCCTGACCTGAACATGTCAAAAATGACCAAAAATTTGATTTTATATGTTTATCCAACATTCAATAGTAATATTGTGTTTTACTAGTTAGTTTTAATTAAGTAAACTGGGCTATAACTAGTCTGTTGTTATAACCCACGTTGCCATTTGCACCGTGGGTTATAACATACATAACCCACGTTGCCATTAGCACCGTGGGTTATTAACGTCCATAACCCATCGGGAGCAGAATTTCATCAATAATGTCATTATCTAAAAATTTTGGAATATTGAATAAAACGTTGTATGGCATACGTGGGTTATTAAGTACTACCCACTCGAGGTAATAACCTACTCGGGCAAGCCCTCGTAGGTTACAAATACCTCTCGTGGGTAATATCTTAAATAACCCACTTATACCATAAATAACTATTATTCCCACGATTTTTTCCCAATATTCGAAATCTGGGAAGTTGTTCCTAAAAGTGGTTGAAGCGAATTACATCTGTGTTTTACACAGTAACAACAATAATGTTCACTTGTTCAAACTTTTATTAGATACACCTATTTAAGGTTAGAAGTTATCTCTGAGGTTAGGTTAGAAATTAGAATTGAACTTGCACACCGCACGCAATTAATTACTTGCGAGTGATAGTGGACCACTCGCATCGCAACGTTCCGTTCGCAGATTTTGGTGTACCCAAACGAAAATGTAGTTCGAGAATATACCAATTCTGGCAAATCACTCGCATTTGACCACTTTGCGCATATGAATAGCCCTCGCATTTATTCGAGAATCGCAGCCCTGACCTTTGCCTGCCGTACTCGTTGTTGTTCCAGACGCTTCTCGTATTCGTGTGGTGTTTCACCAGCCCTGACCGTGGCCTGCCATACTCGTTGTTGTTCACGCCGAGACTCACGCTGTTCGGATGTTTCAGCAGCTCGCAATAGCTTTGCTCGCCGAGCTTGTGGATTAATTTGGCCAATATTTGGTCGCTTTTTCGGTGGCATTTCGGTAAAATGCCAAAACTGCGCCTGGTGAAGTTAGCGTTTCGATTGTTTATCAACTTCCGTCAGTTAAGACTTGAATATGTTACCTACGTAGAGGTATTTTCATATTTAGTGGCGGAAACAAAAGACTGAGAAATGTCACAAAATTGTATTGTCAGTGTCAAATTTCTCATAAACGTCTACGTAAATTTAAATTTTCGCTAAATAGATTGAAAAAATACATTCTCAGGAAACCAATTTTTTTCAGTGGTTCAAAAGGAAAAGTTATTCTCATATAATCAAACGTATTACAAATTATGTCTCTAGTTCGACGATGAATAACTTTCTTATTGCCAATTTGCTGCATTTCTGTCGAAATCACGAACGTCTTTGAGAAATTTGACACTGACAATATAAATTTGTGACATTTCTCAGTCTTTTGATTCTGCCATCAAATATGAAAATATCTCTATAATCCATTCATTTTTGTAATGACCAACTAAAGTTACTAAATTTAGTAACTTTTGTCTTGTGAACACATCTTTTTACCGCGAATTTGGGCTTTTAAAAAGTTAGGTTATGGGTCACATCATTTGTCCTGTCAAAAATTCACAAGAATCGCGGCTATCATGGCGGACCGATGTGGGGGTCATTTTATAACCACAGCGTCTACGGCATTAGCAGTCCATCTTTATTTAAAAAGTTCCTGAGATATGTTTATAAACGAGTTGCATTCTATACTTTTTCTACGACCAAATAAACAAAGGAAATAAAACAAGTAATTTCTTTATTAAACGTTAATTTAAACATAAAATTCGAAACTGATAAACGTCAATTGACAAGTGACAACTAACTTGATTTTGAGTGTCACATGATTTTTGCAATTAAAATGGCAGGAGCTAACTTTAGTCCGTGACTAAAAAACCCGTTGCTAACATCACCTCGTGACTGAAGCGCAGTCACAGCTTGTCAAAGTGTATCACTTGGCGTCATGGAAACATATGCGATAAATGGCATTTTAAACATGAGAGTAGAAAAACAATATTAAATCATATTTACCTTTTCGTTTTTGCATTTGAGCTTATAGTAGTAGCTGATGCATCTGCTTGACGTAATTTTATACGCTCTCGGTACTCTTTGCTTCGTTGAGTAGATGTTTTAGGCTCTTTTTTATTTCTACTTATACTGAAACAGATGACAATGTGTTTAATGGAAAATGTGATTTTCATAACTCACACATAACAAGAGAGAGAGTGGAGAAAGCATGTGGTTTAGAAAAGAAATTTAGAGTATCGCTTATCGCATGAAATGATGCTAATAAAAACAATTTTCAATTACAGTCAAATGCAAAAAAAAGTAGACAAGAAGTTTTCGGCTGCTTGGTCCAGTTTTTCGATTTTGGTTGGTAGCTGACAATTACTGTATTCTTGGTTGCCTATCCGAATACAAAAAAGTGAGAAGTTTTCGGTATTAGAAAAACCACATTTATATCGAGCGATCAAATTAATTTGTAATCGAGTCATCCATGGATTTGAATCCGTATGTCTGTCGCGATTGATATGTCGAGATCTAACTTGTGTTTCGCGCTGTGATTATTGGAGCGTGGAGTTCAAGTATCGACATACGATTTCGGATTCATTGATAACTCGATTACAAATTAATTTGATCGCTCTTTAAAATAACATTTTGAGGAAAAACAATTACAGGAAACTGTTTTTGTGTACTTTTTTTTGCATTCGACTGTATATTTACCTTGGAACTTCATGAACACTTGGCACAACCCTTATTCGATTGTAAGTACTAAATGCATCACTTGATTCATCAGTACTACGTGACATAGCCATAATTAGCTCTCCGTACCTTCTGCGACGTGGAACGTTTGAACTTCCAGTAATAGCTGATCGCTCTGCTTGTCTTAATTTTTTACGCTCTCGGTACTCTTTGTTTCGTTGAGAAGCCGTTTTAGGCTGTTTTCTATCTGTACTTATACTGAAATAGAAGACAGTTTGTACAAAATTTTAAATGAAGGACAAGGACAAGGTTTATGGGAAACTCTAGCATCCATGACATATCCGCAATTATTGTTAATTTGCCTGAAGATTCCGATTCGGAATTAGAAAACAGCGACGGTGACGAGGATGGGTAGAAAATGCAAAATTATTTCATTGTTCAACTGCTTTTTCGTATCTATTTGTTTAGTGTACCTTTGCCCAGTTTTTTTTCAAAATAATTAATAGTTACTTAATAAATTAGTTTGTTAATGAAGGCGATTAATCGAAACTGTTTAAAGCACGAACGAGTGTAGCGAGTGAGTGCCTTTAATAGTTGAGATTATTAATCGCCCATTAACAAACGAGTTGATTACAAAATTTTTTCGTTGACGCAAACATTTTTTTTGTGACAAAATTTCAAATTGAAGCCAAATCAAAATCAATTTCGTCTTTTTCGATAAAGATGAGACCTTATAAAATACCTTCATCCTTTTTTTGTCCTCAGGGTAGGCCATTTTTAAATTTTTCAACACTTTCTATTCACTTTTTCACAAAGAGTGTCAGAAGACGTCAACTCCATTCACATTCAATTTCACGTAAAAATCACGGTTGCTAAGAAAACCTAGTTACCTTTGAAAAATATGACATGCGAATTATAACCAAAAAGGTCGGCTTTTGAAAAAGTGAATTCGTAATTGTGCAGTTATGGAGCTATAAAATATAGAAAACCCTGCTGCACTATCTGCTGCAGTGTTGGTAAGTGCAAACAATGCATATTCGAAGTTGTTTATACATCAAAATTTCATCAAAACGTCAAAATCGGAAAAATCGTTGATTAATGAAAAATAGTGTATTAATGAGGTCCATTAATACACTATGTTTTAGACAAAATAATTCATTAATATTGAAATTAACAAGCGGTCAGCGGAAAATAAATTTAATTTCACTACACTTTCATTGAGACCAGTTTTGACACAACAAATAACGTGACCCATAACCTAACTTTTTAAAAGCCCAAATTCCCGGTAAAAAGATGTGTTCACAAGACAAAAGTTACTAAATTTAGTAATTCTAGTTCATGACAAAAATGAATTGATTATAATAAAAAATAATAAATTATACAGGCTGATCAAAAATGACTGTTTGAGTTGACAGTGCTGATTTTTACTTTTAAATTTAACTTCCGGCTTTTGACGACTTCACACTGACACCCCCATGCGTCATTTGATATTCAAATTCAAAGTAAAACGCTGGAAATTTCAAATTAATTTTTTTAACACGTTGCAACACAACATTATTATTGGAATGGCTTATTTTCGAAACCAATTACCCACTGTTGGCAGTTTGCTGTTTGTTACTTGTTGTTCTGTATTTCACGTTGTTTCTTTGGGTAATGGTTGATTTTACCTACTTGTGGAATTTTCGGGTTTTTTCTGGCTAGACAGTCTCAGGGCGTCCTCCTACATCGCTTCCCACCACTCAAACCTTGTGCAAATGAATTTTCCTTGCCCTTAGTTATATTAGACATTGATGCGACCTTGAAAAACAAGAGAGAAAAAAGGCATTTGCACAAGGTTCGAGTGGTGGGAAACGATGTAAGAGGACTCCCTAAGGGTGTCTGGCCAGAAAAAAAGCGAAAATTCCACAAGTAAGTAAAATGAACAATTACCTTTCTTTGTACCGATGACTTTTATACATGCATAACCTACAAATTTATCGCTGGTGATTTCATGTTAAATACCTATCTATCAAAAGACGTATTCGGTTGCAGTGTTGCAAACAGCCGAATAACAAAATGTTCTTAATTGTATTGCCAACTCAAAACTCAAACAGTCCTTTATGATCACCCGGTATTTACCTTGGAATGTCATGAACTGCCACAAACTTTATTTGATTGCTAATAAAAGCATCACTTGATTGATCAATACTACGACACGATCTATACATAATTTACACTCTTTAGAATTAGATATATTTTATTTATACTTAACAATAATATAACCCTCAAATTAAATAAGCAATCGATGCGCGTGCGCTGGTATGACATCTTTCCGTCTCGTAACGGTGTCTCCTGTCTCACTTCCACCGCGCGATAGCGTCTCCGTCTACTCTCACTTCCGTCCCGGTGGATGCAATAAATAATAATTTCCAAAATCTACCGTAGGTAGGCAACCAGTAAAACTCCAGCAATAATATGCAAAAATCCATAGATCAAAAATCGGGTATGTGCTGCCATCTACTCAACATGCTTGTACTTAATATTAAATATTGTTGTTTTGTAGAAATTATTAGTGCTTGTTTTTGTTCTTTTCAGTAAATACAAGAGAATAGAGATAGTTTTTGTTCCTTTTTAATGCTAGTGAGACAGGTTTGTATCTAATAATTTGATTATACCACAATTTTCATTACAAAATATTGCAGATTCCTGTAATTTTCTGACAGTTACAAAACACAAAAATCTGCAAAACTTTTAATAAATAACTTAATAAAAAGAATTACTTGTACAAGATAAATATAAAAAATGTTGTCGTTTCTACACTGGTTAGAGTGTTATTGGACACGTAAGCAAAGCGAATTTGCATCTTCATATCAAGCGGTTAAGTAGTAAAATTTTTAAAAGGCGGAAACGCCTAGGGACGATGTTGGAGATGGCATTGAAGCAACTACTTGTTAAAGACTATACATTTTCATTATACAAAATGGTACATAACATTGTAAAAAAGATAAAAATAACAGTAAAATTGTTTTATCTACATATTTGAATCAGTATCAATAGAAGCATTGATTCTAGAGGAATTTCTTATCTCCTGCAAAAGCTGCATAGTTTTCAAACGGAACGTAAATTTTTGATCCGTATTTAAACTTCTAACCGACGGAAGTAGCGAATAAAAGAACGCCAAATCTTCGTCTTCTTGAAGTGGACTCTTCATCACCGTGACAGCATCCCTGAAATCCATCGACGCATGTTGAATGTTAAGTCTTTTTCGTTTCGTCGCATGTAAATTATTAATTGTAGAGGAATTGACTAGTTCTTCTTCTATAATATCAATGTCATCTGCTTCTGTCTTGATTTCACTTACATAATCTGCTCGATCATGACTTATTTCGGTAACGTTATTTTCAAAACTAGCCTCGGTTGGTCGTACGTAAACATTACCCTCATCCGCTTCTGTCTTGATTTCATCTACATAATCCAGTGGATCATAGCTCAGTTCATTGCTATTATCTTCAAAAGTAGCCTCGCTACTTCCTAAGTGTACATCAGCATCATTTGCATCTACGTTATCTGCTCGATCATCGGTGTTATTTTCAAAATTAACTTCAGCAGTTGGCAATTCTTTACTCTTGTTTAGAAAGCTTAACTCTTTTCCGTAGATGTAGGGTCGTATTTTCTTGACACTAGATTCGGCGTGTTGTGCCTGTTTCCGCAAGCTTCGCACGTAATTATCGCGGATAGCTCTCCACCTTGACGTCGTATCTTGTACTGAAACAATATTTTCTATTTTAGCAACATTGTCGTACCACAGTTTGAAACAAGTTTTTAATTGTTGTTTCAGACATCTCGCTACTTTGAAAAAAACAACTTAAAAATTGTTCAAAATAGTGCGCGGAACCATTTGGAATGCAACGAAAAGAGACGAATCCTGTGCATGATAAAAAAAATTTGGATCAGGAGAGCAGAATCAAATTCAAGCGAATATTGCAACCATTTATTATTTTGTTAAATTACTGGCGACATTATAAATTTTCAAATATTTATTATACTAAAATAATCCTTACAAAATAGTTTTTGCTGTGCTTCATGTTTTGTGTTGAAATCTTGCACCAAACACTGACATACTGCAACCCACGCTGTATGTTTCTTAATTTTATCCTTATACCCCTCATAGGATTTATCCCATATTACCGGTCTTTTCTCCACTTCGCTAATTAACAATCTGGCATCCACATTAACCATTTTTGTGACTAACAACGCCTAAATTGGGAGGAGATTGCAGAACGGACGCCTACAGAGGTTACGTGCGCTTGTGTGACTAACGACCGTGACCCAATACATTGCTGAACGTGCGTCAACATGTCTGACGTCCGTGTCTGTTGCGACGGACGTCTCGAATCGACAGCGCAAGAGTGCGCTTCGATTTTGTTGGTGGTGATTACCAAAAGGATTGTAAATATAAGTGTAAAAGTCAATAACCACTCTGAAGTGGTGTCAGTACTGGGCGAGCACGAAAGAAACCTGCGATTGTGAATGTGTACGTCGTACGTTCACAATTACAATTACAATATAGGCATCAATTTCGATTGAGGCGCTAAATTCAAATTTTGAATTTTAACTAGCAAACGATTGTCTGCGAATAACTGATGCATATTAAAAGGTTAAGTTTTGAAAATTCGGGATAATCAATTAATCACCTTTAACTCAGCAGCGGACTAGTAATTTGGACCAAATTTCCAATCTCGAAAACGAAAAAACTTCTATAAGAATTTTTTTTGTCTATGACTTCTTCTCATCATCACCGATTATCGGTTATTTTTTCCAAACTTATTTCAGAATCACCCTGTATAAATTAGTCCGTCTCTGGATAGGTGTTGACAGGAGTCATACTATTTTACCACTTAGGTATATCGTTGCTGTCTAATATACATAATTAAGTACATACTTTTATCAGTACAATCGGAATTTAATTCTTCAAGACCAACGCTAGTTCGCTTTTGATCTGATGCATTTTCAGTACAAGCTCCATCAGTTCCTGCTTGCTGACTATTCGTAATGTCAACGGTTGTTAGTAAATCTGGAACGGCCCCCGCGCGTAACAATCTTCGATCATCTTTTCGCTTCCTCTCAAATTGTTCCTCTGAAAAATGGACCTACACATTCGATGTTTCAAATTATTACTTACAATTAGAAAAAATACTTACTTCACAAATCATGGAACTAGGATTTATTTCGGACCTCCCAATGCATTGGAGCCAGAAATTCCTCCTGTGTGCATTTTTTTCGCCTTAGAAGGAACAGACAATGTAGTGGATTTGAGACATTCTTAGGTTATATTTTTACCGGTTGGTAACCTAAACAATCGAAATCCCTTTTCTGTCCTGTTTTTACACTGAGGCACACAGCACCCGGTCATTTTGATGTAGAAATACTAAGTAAATCGAAAACAAAGTGGAGACAACTGTCAAAGAATCAGTTGTCATCCGACATTTTGATTCCAAAGTTTTCGTCTCTCTCTAACATATGGTCCAAAGTATTGCGATACTTTCTACATCTAGTGACTTTCGTTTCCGATTTTAACGCTAATGTTTGACTAGTTGGGAAACAAACATTTCCTACCAGCCCCGGATAGATTGACTGAATTTACAATACTCCACCGACAGATGTCAGCGCAGAGGCAATTTTAAATTTCTTCTCTCTGGAACTGTTGCCCTGCGACAATAATTTGGTTGCACTTTGCACTAAGATGTAATTTTTTCATGCCCTTGCACTTATTTAGGGATTCCCTGTTAATTGTTACAAATGAAATGATTCGACTAGAATTGACATTTACGTGAAATTGATGTGGCAACATCGCATGAACGCAAAGTAAAAAGCTGTTGGGGTCATATCGTAAAAAAAATGGATAATTTGCAAGACAAAAAATATGGAAGTGGAAAAACAACTAAACTGAATGGAACAGAGTGAGAAAAGAATATATTTCGGTATTTCTAAGTTGTTAACGCGGGCGACGTTACCAAATTTCCGTCGTTGACAGTTGATCGAGGTTAGAATATGGCCGTCGACAATTTACAATAATTTTTAAATCGACACTCTTGAAATGATGTGAGGTAATTGTCACTTTAACTACTTCTGGGATTTTCGCGTTTTTTCTGGCTAGACAGCCTCAGGGCGTCCTCCTAGATCGTGTCCCACCATTCAAACTTTGTGCAAATGCCTTTTTTTTCTCTCTTGTTGTGTTTCAAGGTCGCGCCAAGTCTTAGTATAACTAAAGGGTAAGGAAAATTTTCATTTGCACAAGGTTTGACTGGTGGCACACGATGTAGGAGGACGTCCTGAGGCTGTCTAGTCAGAAAAAACGCGAAAATTCCAGAAGTAGTTAAAGTGAACAATTACCTGATGTGAAATATAATTAAATATTACCTATACCTAAGTACATATTGTACATATGTATTACGTGTGCATGCACTTACCTAGTTCTTGTTTAGGTATCTCGTTCAAATTTACAAACTTGTCGATGATATCGTCATAAAACGGTTGTTCATCAATTAACTCCTCTAGTAGCTCTCTTTCGATCGATATTTTTGCCAAACTTGTAAGTCTCTCTTCTGTCGTATCACGCAGATAAGATTTGATTCTTTCTGAACAAGAAAAACTCGACTTTGCGGACACACCAATCGATGGCATAGTCAGTATCAAACAAAATAGTTTATATGTTTCTTTGAAGATATTCATGTGGTCGGTTAAAATCTTCATAAAATTTTGTTCCTTATTTCGGAACTCTTCATCACCATAAACCAACTGCAGTTCATTTTTCAATCTTTGCAAGCAAGTAGAAGTAAATACATTCGGATAGGACAGCTTTAAGCTACTCAACGCGTTCATGGGAAAATTTTGGGAATACTTTTGGAACTTCGAATTATCCATCAAGGCAACAAACTCAAGCTTTTCCATATCTTTAAAACGCGTGCTAATCTGCAGCGAAAGCGCATCCAAGATTTCGTAATACAGCATTTCACACTTTCCTTTTTGTCCTTCACTTGGAAGTGCTTTTAAAGCAGCCAAATCGAACATTTTCTCGAAAACATCTCCACTTCTTTTGCTGTTTAAGAGAGTCAGCGTGTTTCCAACTTGCACCACGCAAAAACGCACGTCGAGCGAGTTTTTTTGTAGTGCTTCGCAGAGCGCACCAGTCAGTCGAAAAACGTCGTGAAAAACAACAACCAAAAGCGCGAATTCAAACTGATTGAACTTGTTCAAAAAGGCTTCGCTTTGCCTAACACAAGTCGAATCATAAGACGAATCGTTCATTACTTCGGTGAATACTTGTTTCAAGCTGTCCCAGTCGTTATTCACCACACTCAAAATGTCAGAACTTGACGTCCATCGTGCAATGGCGGACGCAGGAATTCGTCTTACGATGGCCGTACCCTTCAGTCGACTAAAAAACGTAGGTAAGTCACTCACGGTTGCAAAAAACACGCGACACGTCGAAACACTGTTGCAGCTTTGTTGCAACACTGAGTTCAAAGGGTGTGCCAGGCAATGGACGAGAAGTGCTTGTGGCGCAACGTCTTTGATCTTTGCCTGAAGAATGTCTAATTGTGCTGGCACCACACTCGCCCCGTCGAAGCTTTGTCCGATAAGTTTTGACTTGTAGTGCCATTTTTCGACACAATTTAACACAAGCTCGAACATCGCGTTGGCAGTCCTGTTAGAACCAGCGTGAAAGCCCAAGAAGCGTTCCACTAACTTTCCCCAGGAATTGACGTATCTGACGGTGACGCTGCACTGGGGGCTTTGGGCAACGTCTGAGATGTCCTCCACTTGAATTGAAAAAAAATTGGACTCTTGGATTTCTTTTTCGACGTGTTCGTCGATGTATTGGGAAATAGAGTCGACTAGATCCTTTTGGATCGTTTTGTCGGCAAACACCGTTTTGATTTGTTTGTAGTGCTCTTGGAGATATCCAGGGCTCATCGATAAGACTCTCAACAGTTCTTCAAAGTTGCCGTGACCAAATGGCAGTTCTTGTCTTCCCAAGTACATGATTGCAAGAATAGGTAACTGCATGAAGTGTCTGTTGCGCTGCATGTTTTCGTTGAACTGTTTACTAACATGCTGTCTGGAGTTCTCTTGTGCTCCATCCCCACAGGTCAGATTTTTCTTCAGTTTTGAAAAATCCAACGCACAACGAAGGTGTTCTAACGACTCTTCGTGCCTGTGCAGACCCCGACCTAGATTTTTTAAATCGTTGAAGCCAGTCTTGTTCCACAGACCTGCTTTATCATCGACAATCAAGCAGGGAAAACAGAAGAGTTTATCCAAATAATAACTGCCACACAACCACTCGAACTGCGAGTACCGCGATTTGTTAAAATTTCGATAGTACACTTTGTTCCCTACTTTCCTAACTTGGTTTGCATTTAAGAGAGGCATGGGTCGTTCGCAAGTTAAAAAGTCTTTCTTGTCGTTGTCGCTCCATCTGCGAAACGGGGTTTGTAATAGAACACAAACCGGATCTTGTATAGGAAACATTGTTAAAGACGCTACAACACCAGCGACAATTTCTTGTTGGAGTTGAAGCGGGGACTGAAGACTGAAGGGAAGGGAGAAAAGAAGCAGGTTAAAAAATGCGTCATATGGTGATCGTGTGCTGCGTTTAGACGTTAAACCTGGCTGAACGGGCGATTTCTACAGCGGCGTGTCGCGTAAATGGCCTTGAAACTCGAGGCAGTCCAGCAGGTGGCGCTACAATGTGCCATGTTGCTTGGTTTGGAACTTTGCACTTCGCACATTACACTATAAACGTAGATTTATTAAATTTCCCTTGTAATGTAATTGTTATTCACTATACAGAGTTTAATCAAAACAGGCAGAAACATTTTAAGCTGTAAACCACCAAGACATTTGAAGACGATTTGCGATGGCTGACATTGCGTGTTTAAAAATTCATTCCGGTCCATGGTCGACGCTCATGTAGAGCAAACGAAAGTGCTATGGTAAAAAAGTTATCTACACCGAAAACGATACCACGCAAGAAATTTGACACTGACACTGAATTGTGTCGAAAAAACGGACGAAACAATTTTACTTTTAGCGTACCTTTTTCACAATAAACGTAAATGCTGAAAATATTGTCCTCGATGCGTGATACACGCTTATGCCCTCCACGTCGTTGATGCACGGACCCTTGAAAAAACTTCACGACCTAGCCGAACTTGGGCACTAGCTGCCACGATTCGTCCAGTTAATTCTACCAAATTTATCTGTATCGTATTTATTTAAATTCGAAGATCTCGGCGGCTAAAGCGTTGGATCGTTTCGTCCAATCCACCTTTCAGGGTAGTTTTGGTTCCACCACTGCGTAACTTGGCTAGCATAACGTGGTTACGCACCATCATGCAGATGGAGATCATATACCACATTCCTTGCTTGATGTCTCTTAGGGCATTTCGTCCAGCAACTCAGCCAAAGAATCACTCAAAAATCGGAGGTATTCTTCACCATTTAAACGATTAGCGCATTAAATTATCAGTATCATTAACAATTAATAAAATAACTGTTCTGTTCTCGGTACAGTATTTGTGGTCAATTCCACGTTTGTAAAATTTGGAATTTTAAACGAGTTAATAACAAATACACTGCACCGTTTGTCGAGCTGCAACTAATAAAATAACTGACCTACGGCCCTACGCCAAGCCAATCTCTGAAAAAAGATCTTTTTTTGGCATACAAAAAGTGTAGGTATGCAGCGTGTAGAAAGCGAGAGTTCGCTTTTTCTTTACTACTTATTGCTTTTATGATTTCGACTATGAAACCAAGACAGCGGCGCGTGTGGAATTTATTGTAGTGCCATTTGTTCACGTATTCTTACGTTTTTCAAAAAACGCATCTTTCCATTGACGCCGAAGTATTCAGTACTTACGTGTTTAAATATTTCCGTGTATTTTGATTACAGGCTGTGGAAATATTTATTAAGAGTTAGATTGTTAAAAAAAAATAATAAAAATACTGCCAATCAAAATTTACTCGTAAAATTTTCCTTTTGTAATTATTGTTGTCTTACCAATATCTATTAACCTTTAGATTGTTTCTAAAAATTTGATTATTTTTTTTATCTGTGTATGTTAATTTAGATTTGTAATTTTTTACATTAATAAAGATTAATACATAATATCGTACTATAAATACTCTGAATTAAAATCTAACCGTTGAATTTTTAAATTTCCCTTTAAAATGTAATGATTATTAAATTGTTGTGGATTATTAAATTTCAGTAGGCATAGTTCAGAAATTTTTAAATGGCAGTTACACCTGGGGAAATATTTGAGATGACATCGAGGCAAATACTTGTTAAAAACAATATATTTTCATTTTACAAAAATGGTACATAACATAGTAAAAAAGTAAAAATAACAGTAAAATTGTTTTATCTACATATTTGAATCAGTATCAGAAGAAGCACTGATTCTAAATGAATTTCTTATATCCTGCAAAAGCTGCATAGTTTTCAAACGGAATGTAAATTTTTGATCCGTATTTAAACTTCTAACCGACGGAAGTAGCGAATAAAAGAACGCCAAATCATCGTCTTCTTGAAGTGGACTCTTCATCACCGTGAAATCCATCGATGGATGTTGAATGTCAAGTCTTTTTCGTTTTGTCACATGTACACTATTAATTGGAGAGGGATCGACTAGTTGTTCTTCTATATCAATATCATCTGCTTCTGCCTTGACTTCACTTACATAATCTGCTCGATCATGATTTGTTTCGGTAACGTTATCTTCAAAACTAGCCTCGGTTGGTCGTACGTAAACATCACCGTCATCCGCTTCTGTCTTGATTTCATCCAGTGGATCACAGCTCAGTTCATTGCTATTATCTTCAAAAGTAGCCTCGCTACTTCCTAAGCGTACATCAGCATCATTTGCATCTACGTTATCTACTCGATCATCGGTGTTATCTTCAAAATTAACTTCAGCAGTTGGCAATTCTTTACTCTTGTTTAGAAAGGTTAACTCTTTTCCGTAGATGTAGGGTCGTATTTTTTTGAAACCAGATTCGGCGTGTTGTGCTTGTTTCCGCAAGCTTCGCACGTAATTGTCGCGGATAGCTCTCCACCTTGACGTCGTATCTTGTACTGAAACAATATTTCTATTTTAGCAATATTGTCGTACTACAGTTTGAAACAAGTTTTTAATTGTTGTTTCAGACATCTCGCTACTTTGAAAAGTGCAACTTAAAAATTGTTTAAATAGTGCGCAAAACCATTTGGAATGCAACGAAAAGAGACGAATCCTGTGCATGATAAAAAAAAATCGATTAGGAAAGCAGAATCAAATTCAAGCGACTATTTCCTTCGAAAAATATAAGCCAATCAAAAAGCTCGAATATTTGAATTTTAGCTAATAGCGATCGAATTACAGCGATAATACTGCACTAGTGCAATTATCGATAATTTGCACTAGTGCCAAATTTTCGCGTAGTCCTAATTAAAACATCATTTGGTATTAATTTTATATTTTAAAAAGAACAATTATTGACTATTTCCTTCGAAAAATTTAAGCCAATCAAAATGCTCGACTATTTGAGTTTTAGCCAATAGCGATCGAATTACAGCGATAATAGTGCACTAGTGCAATTATCGATAATTTGCACTAGTGCCAGATTTTCGCGTAGTCCTAATTAAAACATCATGAAATAGGGGTGAAGCGGCGAAGGTGAGGGTATTTCCAACTCGAAAAAACAGTCTTTTTTCTTAACAGGGTTGAAAATGGTAGTAGGGGTTGGTTTTTGTAAAATTAAAGTAGACAGTAATTTTATTCTTGTTTTGAAGATCAAGTGTACAAAATTTCATCAAGATCGGAGTAAAACTGTAGATTTGCATACAAAATATACAAACAGACATTCAGTTTTATATATATTTTGTAGGCAAATTAAACATATGATTAAATATCACCTAAGTACATTACGTGTGCACGCACTTACCTAGTTCTTGTTTAGGTATAAGGTCAAGATTTCTCTCGTTCAAACTTGCAAACTTGTCGATGATGTCGTCATAAAACGGTTGTTCATCAATTAACTCCTCTAGTAGCTCTCTTTCGATCGATATTTTTGCCAAACTTGTAAGTCTCTCTTCTGTCGTATCACGCAGATAGAATTTGATTCTTTCTGAACAAGAAAAACTCGACTCTGGGGACACACCAATCGATGGCATAGTCAGTATCAAACAAAATAGTTTATATGTTTCTTTGAAGATATTCATGTGGTTGGCTAAAATCTCCATAAAATCTTGTTCGTTATCTCTCAAATCTTCGTCACCATAAACGAATTGCAGTTCATTTTTCAATCTTTGCCAACCCTGAAATAAATTTGGATAGGACAACTTTAAGCTATTCAACGCTTCCGTGGGAAAATTTTGGGAATACTCTCCAAACTTCGAATTATCCATCAAGGCAACAAACTCAAGCTTTTTCATATCTTTAAAACGCGTGCTAATCTGCAGCGAAAGCGCATCCAAGATTTCGTAATACAGCATTTCACACTTTCCTTTTTGTCCTTCACTCGGAAGTGCTTTTAAAGCAGCCAAATCGAACATTTTCTCGAAAACATCTCCACTTCTTTTGCTGTTTAAGAGAGTCAGCGTGTTTTCAACTTGCGCGACGCAAAAACGCACGTCGAATGAGTTTTTTTGTAGTGCTTCGCAGAGCGCACCAGTCAGTCGAAAAACGTCGTGAAACACAACAACCAAAAGCGCGAATTCAAACTGATTGAACTTGTTCAAAAAGGCTTCGCTATGCCTAACACAAGTCGAATCGTAAGACGAATCGTTCATTACTTCGGTGAATACTTGTTTCAAGCTGTTCCAGTCGTTATTCATCACACTCAAAATGTCAGAGCTTGACGTCCATCGTGCAATGGCGGACGCAGGAATTCGTCTTCCGATGGCTGTACCCTCCAGTCGACTAAAAAACGTAGGTAAGCCACTCACGGTTGCAAAAAACACGCGACACGTCGAAACACTGTTGCAGCTTTGTTGCAACACTGAGTTCAAAGGGTGTGCCAGGCAATGGACGAGAAGTGCTTGTGGCGCAACGTCTTTGATCTTTGCCTGAAGAGTGTCTAATTGTGTTGGTACCACACTCGCCCCGTCGAAGCTTTGTCCGACAAGTTTTGACTTGCAGTGCCATTTTTCGACGCACTTTAACACAAGCTCGAACATCGCGTTGGCAGTCCTGTTAGAACCAACGTGAAAGCCCAAGAAGCGTTCCACTAACTTTCCCCAGGAGTTGACGTATCTGACGGTGATGCTGCACTGGGGGCTTTGGACAACGTCTGAGATGTCCTCCACTTGAATTGAATAAAATTTGGACTCTTGTATTTCCTTTTCGACGTGTTCATCGATGTATTGCGAAATACATTCGACTAGGTCGTTTTGGATGGTCTTGTCGGCAAACACCGTTTTGATTTGTTTGCAGTGCTCTTGGGCATATTCAGGGCTCATCGATAAGACTCTCAACAGTTCTTCAAAGTTGCCGTGACCAAATGGCAGTTCTTGTCTGCCCAAGTACAAAATTGCAAGAATAGGTAACTGCATGAACTGTCTATTACGCTGCACGGTTTCGTTGAACTGCTTAACATGCTGTCTGGAGTTCTCTTGTGCTCCATCCTCACAGGTCAGATTTTTCTTCAGTTTTAAAAAACCCAGCGCACAACCAATGTGTTCCAACGACGCTTCGTGTCTGTGCAAAGACCGACTTACATTTTTTAAATCGTCGAAGCCAGCCTTGTTCCATACACCTTCTTTATCGTCGCCAATTAAGCAAGGCCAACAGAAGAGTTTATTTAAATAATAACTGCCACACAACCACTCGAACTCCGAGTACCACGACTTTTTAAAATTTCGATTCTGCTTTACTTTTTTATCTTCGACTGCTTTTAAGAGAGGCATGGGTCGTTCGCAAGTTAAAATGTCTTTCTTGTCGTTGTCGCTCCAGCTGCGAAAAGGGGTTTGTAATAGAACACAAACCGGATCTTGCAAAGGAAACATCGTTAAAGACGTTACAACGCCAGCAACAATTGCTTGCTGGACTTGAAACGGAGACTGATTGGGGAAGGGAGACAAGAAGCAGGTTAAAAATAGGCGTCATATGGTGATCGTGTGCTGCGTTTAGACGTTGAAACTGGTTGAACGTGCGATTACTGTGGCGTGTCGCGTAAATGGCCTTGCAACTCGTGGCAGTCCAGCAGGTGGCGCCACAATGTGGCGTGGTTTGGAACTCTGCACTTTGTCAGGTTGCTGGGTTGGCAACATTTGCACACTATCTTTTTTAAAATAGTAAAAAAATCTCACTGTAATATGTTCTTTTTTTAATTTCCCTCCAATATGAATTTGTGATAATTGTGTAAAACATAAATAATGGTGGTCGGTCAACCTGCTCCACACTTTAGATAAGATGATATGAATTGTCAAACGTCAAATATTTTTTGAAGGAGTGATAAGGATTTTGTAACCCCTCGTGTCCATTTATATTGACAACAATTACAATTTTTATATTCTGCTAAGTTGTCAACTGAATATTCTGTAACTATAGGCCGTGCCAACACCAAATAACCACCACCTGTTGAATTAAGTTGGTGAAAACAAAGTTACACCAAGTGTATAATGCCAATTTTGATATTTCTAGGATGCTAGACCAATGAAATTTAAGTACACAACTACACAATGTTGCCGGTTGATTTTCTGGGTAGAATGCAGTGTTTGTGGTTATTTGGTTTTGGCCATGACTATACCTAGCATTATAAAACTTGAAACGCCTAGGTACACTGAAATAAATTAAGACGACTATAGTTTCACCCAACCACAAAACAGCAATGCAGTGATAATTATGCAAGATAAATAAAAATACTTTTTGGTTTGCACTAAAAATGTTTTAAGTTTTTTAGTATTGTATTATTTAGTATTCTTTTATTTTGCAATTCAAAACTTGGACCAAAGTAGCTTCTGTTGTTTAAATTTAGGCCTAAATTTGAAGAAAATCCAAGTTCGTCAAAACGTGAACAATGTAAACACTATCAAATTTTGCGAAACACATTTTGATTTACTTTTTTGTCGGGTTGAGTATTTTTTTTTGTTGTTCAAATTTTTGTAGATCACTCACCTTCAGTCTTAAAGCACTTATTTACGAAGCATAAAAGGGGAAATAAAACGATTTAATGGATGCATTTATTTATTTTTACATTTTCAGCTTTTGTCTTAATTATTTTGGCTTTGTGTCTATTCAGACGCTGTTATCTTCTAAATTTAAATTTTACTGCAAAATTTTCATATTATCTTTGTGTAGATTCTAATAAAAAAGGTCCAGGTACTCGATCCATTTCAATGTTTATATGTCAGTTTTAAATTAAATTACACTCAATTTTTTTCCATTTTCTTTCTCCATTAGAGTAAACCGTTGAATATACAGGGTGTCCCAAAAATGGCGTACTAACGGTGCACTACGGTGTAGAAGAGATTACCGTCAACGCCAGAAAAATGTTAAAATTCTATTGGACTTATTTGGCGGTCTTTGAAAGTGGCACTTAACAGGGCAATTATTTTGAAATATATGTATGAAATTGTCATGACAGCTACGTCTAATCGTATATATTATCACAAAGTACAAGATCACTCACTAGCAATACTCCTGCATAATCGAGAATTTAGAAATCGAAAAAATTATTTTAAATCCTCTACGGTAACATAGCAAGGTAATGATGTATGAATATATCTTTGTTTACTTTGTATAAGCGTTAATAATATATAATAATAAAAATAATTGATTTTTTTGTCGGAAATATTTTTTCCATATTTTTTTCATGTACATTTAAACATCCTCGATAAGGTAGTAAGTAGTTTGTACGCCATTTTTGGGACACTCTGTATGTACTATTCGGGACACGGAATCTTGGCCAACATTTTTTTGACATTTCTAAAAAAAATAATGTAAACCAATCATTAGTGTCATTAATAAATGACAATTATTAAAAATTACTTTGAAGTTTTTTTTGTGGCATCAAAAAAGCATGGAAATGGCATTATCGAGTCAAAAGTTAGGTTATATTCAATAAAGACCAGTTTACACATATTTGTCAGTTAAATGTCAGTTCCAGTTGTGGCCAAGATTCCATGTCCGGAATAGTAAATATCTGGGGTTGAATTTATTTTTGACCTCAATTCTAATTGACATGTTTAGACATTTTGAACAGCTACTGTATCTTGATTTTGACACACTTTTCGCGCTGTAAAATACCCTTACCGTACTATCCATATTATTTGTCAATTTTCGTTTTTTTTTTCATTTTCTCTCTTCATAACAGTAAAGAACTCATCTTGTCTTCGGATTCCAATTTTTATTCAAACACCTGGTATACTACACACGTCTGTGAAGTTTGCACAACGAGGGCACAAATCACGTAACTGCTATAATAATGTATTATCTCATTTGTTGTAACAATGAATTTACGAGTATTTCAGTAATTACCCCCTCCGTTTTGAGTTTTGAAATTGTTCTCAATTCTCCTGTCTGTGAACTGAGACATTCTTGGAATGCCATGATGGAGTAGATATTCCAACGAAAGTTACAAAAAATGTGAAAAAAATTCCTATTAGGTGAGTAAAAAGTACTGCAGCAAGTAATAAAAAATCTAATCAAATTTGCCTTTGCTGCTTAAATTTAGTCATTTTGAATTTAAATTTGGAAAAAACTAATGCCCAGTTTCTGAAACGGCCCAATAACGGTACTAAAGACAACGTAACATTTTATCTGCCCCGCCCATTACATTTTCTTAGTTACCAATCAAACTATCAAACAGGTTGTTAATACGATCTGATTTACACAGTAAAAATTTCTGACATTCGAATAGTCTTAATGACATTTTATTTTTTTAAACCTAAAACAATAATTGTGGACTTGACAGCAAAATTCTAACCTTAACTTTTTTACGTGCCGAATGCGATGAAAACTTATACAAATTGAATCTGGCTTTGATTCTCATTGGTCAATTTATGTGGGCGAAGCAGATAAAAAGTTGTAAGGGCAATACTATGAAAGTCCCATTAAATCAAGCGTTGCTATAGACGCGCTAGAAAGTATATAAATAACCAATCACATTACATAATTTTTGTATTTTTATCGGAGAGTTAAGTAACTGGGCCTAAGTCGTTAAACGTGAGTTTTTAATGAAGATTTGGAAATTCCATTTTCGTCCTCGTCATCCATTTTTTCTCGTTCAAATCTTTGTAGATTAGGTACTCACCTTCAATTTTCACTCTTAACGGAGACATTTTGTCAGGAAAGGGAAATAAAACTACTGAATAAATGCACATTTCGTTTAATTCACGTTTGGTTCGGTAATACAAAGCAGTAAAAAATACATAATAAAAAATCATGGCTTGGAAACAAGCAGAAGTAACTCTTGAGTAAAAATGTTATGGGTACATTGACATGTCAACGACAACTTATAGTCAACTTTTAACCTCAAACTGTGTCGGTTAAAAGTTAATGTGTCAACATCAATTACACACAAATTACTTTAACCTACAAATCTAAACTAAATTTAGAAATATTTTTGGCCCTCCCACCTCCACTTCCTTATATTTTCAATATATGTAATAAAATTTTCATATCACTATTTCCAATATGCATTATAAAATCGTATAAAATCATAAAATCTTTTATCAAAAATATCTTGTTTTTTTTTTGGCCCACCCTCCTCCACTTCCACTATTTTCAATTGTTTTATTACTAATTTTTTCAACGTTATCACCGATCTTAAATCACAGTAATTTTTTTGCCCTCCCTCCTCCACTGCACCAATTTATTGATTTTTTTCATAAACATTGTACTTATTGTCAACTAACTAATAAAACTCTTCGGACACGAGACGCAAACACAAAAAAGTGATGTGGACAGCAATCTTTCAATTTGGAAAAACACCTCCAGGATGCTTGGAACGGGGAAAAAATTCTAACCGATCGGACCTAAGCTAGAACCGGCATCTGACGAGACTATCTAACATTTCTTCGTTTTTACTCTTAAGTAGATTACTACTACTTAATCTTTGTTGGTTGTATTGCGTTTGTTGTTGACTGCTCTTCTTCTTTCGTTGTGACAATTGATCTTAGTTACGTTGGTTCCAGCACCTGTCGGCGGCAAAACACTCAAATCTCTTCTTAACAAAAACAACCAACGATCACTTTTTTGTATTTGGTGTCCGTCAACAAATTTTGATTTTTCTTTCTGGAACTCCTTTACGGCCTTTGTACACCTTTCAGTACACTTACTTATTTAAACATATCTTAACATCTGACTTGAATACACTTAAGACATCTATGGAAGGTAATTTGGAACACAAACGTATAGAACATACGAAAATAATTTTTGGAAAATCAAGTTACTTAGAATAAGTTATTCTAGACACGTAACACTATTGTAACAAAAAATCGTAACACTAGTTGTAACAAGTAACACCACCAGGGGGGTGTGTTTTTTTGTTTCATCTTATTCGCTGATCCATGTCTTGTAACATGCAAGTACCAATTCGTGTTTTGAATTCAGTGACAACTTTAAAGGGTCAAAATTACAAAGGAATAACTAAAATCTAGATTAATTTGACAAGTTAACCTAAAATCTGTTTCTATTTTATCATAACAAAATTAATTCGAGAATCAACTCAAAAGATATGTTTTTCTTAATTCTTATCCACTGTCGTATCATATATTATGTATAAAACTGTACTCCACTTATTTAAGGAAAAGAGCAAGATCCAAATATACCACCAAAAGCCGCGGACTTTACTGGTAAGCATATTTGAACCTCACCCGTTTATTTCAATAAGGGTTTATTGTGATAAGAAAAATTTTTCTTATTTCAAGGATATCCAAACCTTCAATAAATACCTACGCCTCGGACAAAAACATTAAAATTTATTTTAAAGGAAATTTGGCCCTCCCACCACCACTTCCATCTTTATCAAATCAATTCGTATCGAATGTTCATGTTTTGTATTTTTAATTCGAAGTTGCCTTTTAGGCTTTTTATTTGCGACCTTGTCGCCATTTTGTGCTGTACAGCCATTTTGTTTTTTGTCGACGTATATGTTGCAACACTTGGTCGGGTTTTACCCTTCCATTTTATGCACCCTTTTTTCAGGGGTACCCCTTGATGGGTTCAACTTAGGAACCACAGTACTGCTTCCTACATGAACATGCGACGAGTCTTTGTAATTGTGCTTAGTAAAAATATTTACCAACGTAGGTATTTACCCACCATCGGTTGTTCATTCAGAGGTACTATACAGCTATACCCTTCATCATTTATGAATTGCTTTCGGACACCCTGTATATATTATATTCCAACGTCATTACCCAAAACATACATAAGATATGATAAAGCAACCTTTTAAATTGTTCAGTTTTTTAAACAACGTAAGTTGTACATTCTTACACAGCGCAAGTAACAATGGTCATTGTACTCTTACATCAAGATCTATTTACCCAATAATATAGTTATTCACATACGCAAGTTATTTAAAAGGCGCGCCTAAAATTTGTCGCTTCATTGGTTGGAATCGAACCAATCGAGTTCGGAATTTTTGGCGCGTATTTCAACGCTTTCGCACTTGCAGGTAGCTTTTGACCATTTCCGTTAACTATTCAACCAGTTGTGTCACTGTAACCATCACAAGTCATGTTTCAGCGCTAGTACAGTTTGTTTGAAATCTGGTGGCGTTGCTAAATTATCGATATAAGGTCCAGTCGACTTTTAGAATTTGTTTGCGGATTAAATTATTATTGCAATAATAATTTCGCCGATATATACTACTATACATAAATAACAAAACATCTGAAAAGTGTATTTACACTTTAGGAACATGTTTACAGGTACACATATTACACGAAGACACACAACATATTGTACTTAATATTCTTTACACCAAACCCTCGTCCACCCTTTCACAATCCACCATTCAGAGATACGGTACTCGCTCTCACCCTGTTCATTATTTTTGAGTTTATAGCTAGCACTCCTTCATACGCTACTCTTTGCCACGTGGCAAGACACCGAAAGCCCAACAGCACGCATGCGCCTAGACAAGCTTCATGACGTGATTTTGGGCATTTCGAATCACCCATAATGCTTAGATAAAAAAAACACAAAGAAACATCAAATCTGCCAGTTCTACGGAATCGTGCTTGAATGAGTGTTTTGGCAACGGTACTCACAGATGAGTAGAAAGCACATTTTGCAATTAAAGTTTCTCTATAGAAACTTGTGTGAATGAGTTTTTGTGACGCATCAATAAAGGACACACAATTGGAGCTTTGGAGACAACCTTCTACCCAGATGGTCTCCACACACACATTTACAAGACATCGAGAAACATACTGGGAGGGGAACCATTCACGATTTCTAAATTCAGAGCCCGATTGAATGAAGAAATACGTCGCATGTACTTATCATGGTACTCGAGACTACCATGATCAACGTTACCCGTTTAGACACCAAGTTAGAGCTTTTAAGTACATCCACCCCTTTGGTGCTATAAAATTTTCCGTCTTCTGATTAGATGAGACATGAAAGGTCTAATTACTTCGGAACACATTGATGCAACATCGACACAGTGTTACAACATCAAGAGAGAAGTATTGGACAAGTTGCTCGATTGTGCTACTCGCTAATATGCAATTGGGCAAACGTTTTCGTGTTTGTCTTGTAACATCTTTCATTTGTTTATGGCCCTGTGATCAAATACTCTTAATAAAGTGTAGTTATCGATTTTGATGCTTATTGCTATTCTACTTTTTGCGGAATATTTACAAATCAACGAGATTTAAATATTTGCTACTGGTTACATTATTGTACCTAATTTTGTGGAATAGATGAATTACTTTTTATCGAATTTCAAACATCAATTTTTGTATAAAATTGTGAAAACGTAACGGGTACGTAGTTTTTCTCTTAAAATACGTCATAAGCTCGTTTGATTTATCAAGTCTTTCAAATTTTCATAAGAACTCTGTGAAGGCACTAACACCTAATAGAATTTCACGTTTGTACGAAAACGCTTCTTTTTTTCTTGTTTTGAGTCTTTTGTGGTGATTTCCTACACAATAGAAATTTTTGAGGTTATGTTATTTGGTAACAACTTGCTGCCGCTGGTATAAACCACGAAATTTTTCGTATTTTCTTCACCCCAATGGTAAACTTTGTACTTAACCGCAGATATAAATGATCTGCAAAGACCTTAAAAACGAGATCAACATACTCTTTCAAAAATTACAAAAAAAAAAAAAAAACGTATAATTTTCCGTGAGTTGCCCATTTCATATTACTTTAAATTATTTTGCCTCCATTTTGAAGAGATTTCGGTTTTGAATAATACATAATTATGTAACTTCATTTTTACAAAAATATTTTTGACTAAAACGACATTTCAACTTTAAACACATTTCCAAAAAAAAATACCATGTATTATTTTCCGTGAGTTGCCATCTTATATTACTCCAAAATTATTTTGCTTCCATTTTGAAGAGTTTTTGGTTTTGAATAATAACTTCATTTTTACAAAAATATTTTTGACTTTAAATACATTTCCAAAAAAAAACACCCAGGTATTATTTTCCGTGAGTTGCCATCTTATATTACTCCGAAATAATTCTGCTTCCATTTTGAAGAGATTTTGGTTTTGAATAATAACTTCATTTTTACAAAAATATTTTTGACTAAAACAACATTTTAACTTTAAACATATTTCGAAAAAAAAAATACCATGTATTATTTTCCGTGAGTTGCCATCTTATATGTATTACTCCAAAATTATTTTGCTTCCATTTTGAAGAGGTTTTGGTTTTGAATAATAACTTCATTTTTACAAAAATATTGTTGCCTTTAAATACATTTCCAAAAAAAAAACTACATATGTATTATTTTCCGTCAGTTGCCATCTTATATTACTCCGAAATAATTCTCCTTCTATTTTGAAGAGATTTTAGTTTTGAATAATAACTTCATTTTTACAAAAATATTTTTGACTAAAACAACATTTTAACTTTAAACACATTTCCAAAAAAAATACCATGTATTATTTTCCGTGAGTTGCCACCTTATATTACTCTAAAATTATTTTGCTTCCATTTTGAAGAGCTTTTGGTTTTGAATAATAACCTCATTTTTACAAAAATATTTTTGACTAAATACATTTCCAAAAAAAAACAAGTATGTATTATTTTCCGTGAGTTGCCATCTTATATTACTCCGAAATAATTCTACTTCCATTTTGAAGAGATTTTGGTTTTGAATAATAACTTCATTTTTACAAAAATATTTTTACTAAAACGACATTTTAACTTTAAACACATTTCCAAAAAAAAAAAATACCATGTTTTATTTTCCGTGAGTTGCCATCTTATATTACTCCGAAATAATTTTGCTTCCATTTTGAAGAGATTTTGGTTTTGAATAATAACGTCATTTTTACAAACATATTTTTAACTAGAACGACATTTTAAATTTAAACACATTTCCAAATAATTCATTATCTTTTTACCATTCACTCGTTACTGATTTAAATGATTAGTTTCACTTCACTTTCATTTTATGTCATTAATTTTGCACCATATTTATAATTTAACACATCTGACTCGAACATTTTCATTATTACTACATTAAACCAATTAATTAGCACATATTTAAAAAATAAACCACTCAATTTGCACCATTATAGTATTTCCCGACACTTGTAATTCACACTAATTGAAAATTTAAAGTAATGGAATATTAATTAACAGCAATAATAACTATTTTCCTTGCCTTCTATTGTTTAAAATGTAGCACCAACAAATTTTTATTGTTTACTCGATCAATAATTTTAATTTTTAATTTAATTTAATTGAATTTTTGGCCCTCCCACCTCCACTTCCTTCGCTTTTAAACGTTATTTACAAATACTGATTTCTCATTGGCTTACATCAACACTACGCTACAACTTAAAGTTCCGCTTTGTATCGTTGCAAAAGTATCAACAAAAGTAAACCTCAAACTAAGTTGTACTTATTCTAACACCAATCATGCGTTGCCGCCTTGTTTCGTCATTTTTGACCTTCTACCTTCAGGTTCATTTCAAAACAAATTAGAATAACATCGTTTGGAACCTAATTTAGTCCTGGAATTTTTCTTTCTTTTTAAGCTAATTGAAGCAATATCTATTTCAGAGGGCTCCTTTCATCGCTGATAACCTTCTAATCCAGTGAAATTAAAAACTAAACTGGTCTTAAGCTAACACCCAGTACAACAAATTTACGTTCATAAATTGTTCATAACACCTTCAACACACGCAGAATGCTGTAAGCACTTTTAGAAGTGTTTAATAATGATCTACCGTAACACCGACTAAGCTACTGTATTATTATTACCATCATGTCGCTATATATGTATTAACGAAGAAAAACCCCACAGTAAAGTATTTAATCTAAGACCTAAGTCGCAAGCTATTCGAGTGTATTTCAGATTCTTTTGACCCTTGACACAAATATGATGTCATTTCCATATCTACTTATACAACGTTTTAAAATTGTAAGCAATGATATTTGTCGTATTATTGGTGAAGATGCTGTGTAGAGCTGCTAAAGAAGACATTAACGTAATAGACACACTTAGTAAATATACGAGACATTTATAAATTCAAATCCACAATTGTATCTGGTTGTTTTCACTGAAAATTCATAAATATATACATAACACGCAAACATTTACATAACACGCAACGTTTATTAACTGTTATAATTCACACAGAATATTTGCACATTTATTGCATACATATATATTTTTGGTCCTCCTTCCTTTCCTTATGTTTTGTATGATCCTCCATTATTTTTTTTCCACTCCGATGTTTGTTTTCATTTTCCTAGCATTTTGTGTTGATCATCTCTGTTTAAAATTAGCGTTTCTCTTAAACCGGGGAGGATTTTGTGTATTTTTTTTAATCGTAACTGTTACATTTATCCACATAAAATAAGAGGCGATATACATGACCGGGATGAGTAATATGTCACTAACTTAATTTTGATTTTTTTCCACTAAAATTAATTATTTTCGATCTGTTCAGCGCATTAAAATCTAAAATAGTACGTCATTAGCTTAATTTTGATTTTTTCTATCACCGCGGTTGTTATTATTACCGCCATTGTTTTTGGTACTTTATCACAATTCTATAAGGAAGGCATTATTTTTGATTTTAATACATTTTGACAAAAAACATGTGATATGTTAAAATTAAAATACCCACGAAACCACTTTGCCTCTATTTATTCACCTCTTTCAGAAATATTAATTCATTATTAGCCACAAAATAAAAATATTATGAGGATTTTTTCAAATAATTTTTAACTCCACAACACGCTCTTAAGAATTTATTTTGAAAATTTGGGCCCTCCCTCCTCCACTGCCACTTTTAAATAATTGTTAATGTTTTTGCTCAAGTAGTAAGCGGATCCACATAACACAACAAATACAGCAATACATCAATAAATTGTCAGTAGTAGTATAAGCATACTTGTCTTCACAATACCTCAACAGTCACAAAACCGAAGAAAAGATGTTCGCGCTGAAAAACTTCTCCCTTTTCTTTAGTTGTGTTTTGATTGATTAATTACCGAAAAACCTCTCTCTAGTTACAATTTAAGCAATTGCTTCGATTCTACCAGTTCAAGTATTGCGGAAGCAAATATAAGTATTTGTAGCAAATTGCTAAAGAACTACGTTCTACTTGTACGAGTTAAAAATCATAATTTAAAAAGAAGCAACCTTCAACTGGACTGGTTATTATGATTTACAAGTTTTCCAGATGGATTACGAGAGATGTAAGCTGTTACATTAAAATTACACTAAAACGCCCATTAGATTCAAGCTTTTACAAATCTTATTTTAGGAGAGGTACTGACTTTCTACTACACTTATCATTGGTGTCAATATATGTAAATAACGCTTGAAGATGTTTCCGTAAATTGGGTATTAATAAAAATTGAGAATTAATTATTATTATTTAATACGTTTAAGATGTTTATTACAAAATCTAAAGCAAATGTTGATTCTAAGCATCTACACCTAAAGAATATGCAGATTTTTTTCTATTCCAATCACATTATTAAAAAAATTACACCTATTCATATTTTATACAATATATCATCAATCTTTTTTTTTGTTCAATTTCCATACATATGTATTTATAATTCACACAATTCATATTCGTAATTCAATAACATAGAGACCAGAGATTGTTACTAATTTTTATTTGTCTTTTTATGTATTTCTCCCATTTTAATTTATTATTAAACGGAACTGTCAAATTTTCATTTGCATGTATTTATAATTTTAATTAAGGTTGTTGGCGGGGCTACAGTCTAAGCACGAAATTAACATACTTTAATTAACTCTTAATTCTACTTGTGCGTTTAGTAATCAGACTTTTCTAAATGAGCACTCAAGTTAATTTCAACTTAATACATCATCGACCAAATTAGCAAAGCTTGAAGCAATTTTGCAACAACTTATATTTGCACACAGATCAGACACAAAAATTATACAAAATGTTCATATTACATCGATACACTAAGCAGTTTTTAAAGTGTTTTGTGCGTTGTCACTGCATGAATTTAATTACTAATTAGTTTTTAATTAGTTGCTAATTACGCTTTTTACCTCCGTTTTTTGTACATGGGCCGTTATTTATCGATAATTTCATCAAATTAAAGTACCAATTTAATTTTAAATGTACACCAATATTCATCATTAAATCGGTGGTTCATAGAAGCAGATTTCCATTTGCAAATGTCTGGCGATTCCACAATCTGTTACCATCAGAGTACTATTTACACTAGTCTTACAATTTACAAGAGACATTCTAAGAGAAACAATTTGCAACTTTTATATAGAATTATGTATTACGTTTTATATTGATCGATAGAATTAAATCGCTAAATTTAATGTAGACACTATCTTATTTTATAGGAAATTGTGATTTGGTAAGATTTGGCATTTTAATGGTCGTTTCCATTTGTTTCACAACAGAACAGAATATTTTTCGCAATAAACTAATATAACACGTTAAAGCTACGCTTATTTTCGTCATTAGCTTAGACCAAATTACAGAATTACTTCTAACACACAGTTACATTTTAAGGTTCATAAGCTAAGCGTGGTTACAAACTAAGTACCCGATATTGTTACTTTTTTATATTTTCAAACTCATAAAATCAACGACATTCAATCAGAGAGTTGTGTTGTCTAAAAAATCTTCAATAACATTTTATAACGCTCATCCAAGTTAACATAAGTTAATTCTTTTGAAACACGTCTTTACAAAATACCGAATTACAATCCTTAGTTTCAACTCATTTGTATAAATTTAAATTAAACATTAAATTTGCAAGATGCGACTTCCATTTCTACATCTACTTATTTACACCTTAAGTTACAATAATTTCGTCACATTGTGGACACACGGTATAATAAAGAATTGTGTAATTGTCAAATTTAGGTTTTTAGGATCTTTAGTATTTAGTAGTGGTGCGTGTAAATTTTCAAAGCGGTGTGCTAGCCTGAGGATTGAGTTGGTCGAAACGTCCAGAAGTTTATTTTTTTAACTAAGTAAAGTAGTATATTAGTCGCATGCCGATCTATATACACTTTGTGCTTAATCTAATCTGGATTACGTGAAGCCACAGCACATTTAGACCTAGTTCCGTGTAGTTCTTAGTTTTCAAATTGGAAGTATCAAGCGTTACGTGAACATGATAAAATGTACATCTGGGTAGTTACAAGTACAAAATGGTAATTCTAATGACATTTAGTTGTTAAATACTACTCCGTTTTGTGGTAAGTATTATGTTACACTAGTAGTGAAGATCGAAGACATTGTTAAGCCACAAATTATATTTAATTATTAAAGCAAAACAGCCTTATATTTATTTATGTTACTTAACTAGTCAAGAACATTTGAACAGTCTTTTTAGATTTTTTGTATTTGGCGAATGTTGTTCTTGTTTATTCCCATAAATTGTCACCTGGTAAGAGAATCGTGATGTTACTTACGATGTGATCATTACGTTTAGCCTCTAATATTGTAATTATTTATAACACTAATATGGAATATTGTTGTGTTGAAGGCGTAAATATTGAATCTTTGAGCACTGGTTACTTAACACACCTCTTGCTATCCAATTTATCATTAAATTAATACATATTAAATATAAAATCTTTGTCCATCATTTTTGTGGAGACACTTATTTACTAAGTTTACATTATTTCTTTTTTATTTTAATAAAAAAAATATACCTTATTTTTACTCAGATCTGGCCTATTCGACTAGCAAAATTTTCATTATATTTTATGCAATGGTAGGCGATATTTGTTGAATTAGGCGTAATGAAACCGATTTCTTTTTTACGTTTGTCGGTCTTAGAAAACTAAAAAATAAAATGTTTTCATGTCAACTTATCTTGCGTATTTTCTTCAGGATTTTTTCCTGATATTTGTTATCAAAATTCTTGTTCTCGGAGTACGCTTTTCTCAATAACTCAAATAATGGAGTGTTGGTAATTATACTTTAATATTCTTCGTAATTGGTATTTTCCGAATTGTACATATTAAATTGTCTAACTTAATTGATAAAATTAATCAATGTTTAAATATAACGATTCTTGTGTTGTCCTAATTCATTACCTCATCATTATCATTTCTAACGTTTCTTCTTTCAGAATAAAATTAATCGAGACATATTAACTATAAATATGTTACCCAAGACGCAACACAAAATTGTAAAATTAATTATTTTAGTACATCCTTCAGTCCATGTTGCTCGTATTCATAATTTTTGGGAGTCAATATTATGGAGCATTTACAATTCAATTTCATTTCATTATTTTTCGTTGTCCTATTCATGTTTTGTAAATATGAGTGTGCTGTTGTGTATCTGCATAATTACACTAATGAATTAATTCATTGTTAAATTCTTTGGATGTTAATTACATTTTTTTCTTACAAATTATATGTCATTTATTTGACCGTTGGCCTGAAGCTGTCATAAAATATTATAATAATCCTTAATGATTTTTTGTTATACATATATAATTCTTTTGTGAAAACCTTCTTTTGTCATTAAAATTCTTGTTGAGCATGTATGTTTTACTGCATAACCAAAATAATATGCTTAATAAATATAAGGACCGTCGCATTTAATGTAATTCGTCATCATTACGTTTCTTCTCTGTGAATAAATTTATTTCCAGGCAAGATTTCCTTCTCTTGTAAACATGTAATTTGTGAAACACCTTTTTTGCTATTAAACTTTGAACAATTTCGATATCTTCGTAGATTGCGTTTTACGGAATAATCGGGATAATATGGTGTTGGTAATTATACTTTTACATCCTTCTTAGTTTGTGTTTTCTGAATTGTAAATTGTTTAACTTAATCAATCAATTAAAAATATAACTAATTTGAAATGTACTGGGTGAAGCATTTAACCTAGTTCTTGTGTAGTCCTATACCTACATTATTAACATTTTTCACGTTTTTTCTTTCAGAATAAATTTAATCAATACATACATATAATGTATAACATTTTAATATTTCATGATCCCTCATTCTAACTTGTACGAATTAGTAATTTTTGGGCGGGTCTTGCGATATTATGGAGTATCTACAATTCGCTTTCATTTCATTATTTCACATTCTCTTATTAATTAATATGAGTGTACTGTTGTATATCCGCAAATTAAGCAATCATATACTATTATAATATTCCTTCATCTGTTTTTTTTCTTTCGTAAAAATGTCAACACCTTTTTCTTGTTATTAAAATTCTTGTCGAACATGTCGATCTATTCTTGGATTGCATTTTATTGAATAACTACAATAATATAGTATTAATTTTACTTTTCTCTCCTTAATTTGTATTTTCTGAACATCATTAAATCAATTTTATTATTTTATTATTTCTCTCTTTCGAACTTGTACTTGTTCATAATTTTTGAGCGTCTCATGATGTTATGGAGCACCTACAAGTGAAATTCATTTCACTATTTCTCGTTTTGTCATTAATAAATTTTGTAAATATATGCGCAAATTACATTAAGAATTAATTACTGAATTCTTTACCGATATTAATTACATTTTTATTAAAAACTTTACATCATTTGTTTGAATATTGCACCTAACTTGTCATATAATATATTCCTTTTCTCTTGCAAATATGTAATAAATCGCTGAAAACCCTTTTTGTTATTAAAATTCTTGTTAAACATGTTGATACCTGTTCTAAGAATACATTTTATTGAGTAACTGATTTAGTTGGTAATTATACTTTATCATTTTTCTTCATTTGTATTTTCTGAACTGTAAATAGTACCGAAACGATCTAATGTAGTAATTAAATTAAAAACGTAATTTATATTTAAATATAACCCTCGAGTTAACTGAATTCTTTTGTGTAGTCCGTACATTATCATTTCTGGCGTTTCTTCTTCGTAAATAAATTTAATTACATATTATAAATATACCACCGAAATCGTAATTAAAAATTCTAAATTAATTATTTTATTATATCTTAATTAGCATGTTTTCATAATTTTGGGAGGCCGTTAAATACGTATTATGGAGCAGTTACAATGCAATTTCATTTCATTATTTCACATTCTCTTAATAATAAATTTTGTAAATCTCGGTGTACTGTTCTATATCCGCAAATTACGTGTAAAATGACTTGTTTAATTCTTTATCGACGTTAATTAAATTGTTTTCATCAAAACTTCGTATAATTTACTTCAATATTGCACTATGTTCTTATGTCGCATTATATTTCTTCTTCCTTCTTTTATTTTGTCGTAAACATTTTGTGAAACCTTTTTTTGTTATTAAAATTCTTCTCTGAATACGTTTTATTGAATTACTAAAATCATGTAGTCTTGATCATCTTTAGTAATTGTATTTTCCGAACTGTGGTGTAGTGAATTAAATAATAATTAAGATTTAAATGTGGGAGCCGACGCTTTTAATCCAATTATGGTGCAGTAATCCGTTACGTTTTTAGTACAATTTTTAACTGGCCTCACCTTTCTAATTAAATTTAATTAAGACACATTATACATTTATACCACCTAAGACGTTCTTAGTTAATTTTTTTAAATTCCATCCTTGACTTTAACTTGGACGTATTCATAATTTTTGTGTAGTCTCACGATGTTATGGAGCATCTACAATTCAATTTTCATTATTTCACCTTCCCTTATTAATACATTTTGTAAATATGAGCTATTGTATATTCACATAATTACATACATTAAGAACTTAATTCTTTGTCCATTTTAGTTGTTTTTTCTTTTTAGATTTAGTCAACAGATATATCGGTTATAATAGGTAAAATATAACAAATTTTTAATTAGGTATATGACTAGATAACAATTTTGGTTTGAAACAATTCTTCAAATGTATCTGACGCAATTTATAAAATAAAACATCCGAACATTACCATACATATTTCTTAAAATTACGTTAAATAATTAAAAACTCTTAAAAGCGATGACGATACAGGGAGGGGAAAATACAACAAATTGTATTAGTCATTAATCATAGATATTAATCGCTAAATTATTTATAACAAATTAGCAAATTTAAATGTACGTATCTGGGGTAAAAATGAGACGAATATCGAATTCTCAATATAGGCTGACCTAAACATTAAATTAATTAAAATTATTTTCGTCGATTAACTCCGACTTTGTCAAGTGTAAAAACGCAGTCAAGTGTGAAGAAGTCTGGTACGCAAAATTTTGTATTATGTATTTGAATTTGGCGAATCCGAAACGCTGACACGAGGCTTTAAAAACATATTGTTTTTCCAGTAAAACTTTTACTTTTCTGTATCCAAGATTCTGTTTACCATTTATTTCTACTGGTATTTTCATTATTTTACTTAGATTTAATACTAAATTAACACCTTATATTTAAACCTGAACGCTACGAACACGATAGAATAATACCTTGTCTTAATTAACATATCGAAGACAGCGATGTAGAGTTGTAAAAGTTCGTAGTCTTTTTTTCATGTCTATGTTTGTGCTATTAACGTTTTTTATACTTTACTTAATTAACTTAACTTCATTACTTTTAAGACACAACAGTTACGGTTCCTCGAGGAATCGTTTTTCATAACTAAAATTATATAAATTGTCAATTGTCAATCGTTTTAGTAGACTATTCTCTGCGCAACGCTTTCAACCCAAAATACCTGTGTATCAATTTCTACCCAGTCAAAAAGTCCATTAATGGATTGCTAATAAAATAGTGATGGAAACGCCAGTGCTCATTCACTATTTCTTTAAACCTGTGTTACGAATAATATTTTCTCAACTTTTATTTCTTTGTACTGTTATTAAAGACCACTAGAATGTTACAAATGATTTTATTTATTCCTTTTAGGAAGCTGAAATCTCAACAAAATCTTATAATGGGGTTTACGTTCCTAAACAATAATTTGATCAAATTTATCAGGATTTAGCATATTCTGTAGTTTTCTTATTTTCAAGACATATAACAACAATAATATAACATAATCTTATAATCTAGCTTCACCAGTATTATTAAATACATATTAGATCGTTTTTTTTCTTCATGTATATCATTTTTAATTTTTTTACATATTTTCACCATATAAATGTATCAAAGTTATTCCTCTTAGGAGACTGAAGCCGCAATAAAATTGTACAGTGCATTTTACATTCCAATCCTATTTTCAACATGTTTTGTCTTATAATTAGCAATTAGCATTTTCTCACTTTCATAGACCTAATTTTCAATTTTTATTGTATTATTTTCTCAAATATATTTAATTTATTTCTCTTAAAAAGTTGCAGTTGCAAATAAAATTTTACAATGAGCAATTAGCACATTCTGTAATTCTCATAATTTTCAGAGAAATATTTTGGTCTTATAGTCGAACTTCACTAACGCGATTTTTTAATTTCATTACTCTACGATTTACAAATTTTTTTCCACTTTCTCATAATTTTCACTAACATAATTTAATTGCTGCATAAATTCTTCAAAAATTATTATATTTTCTGCAATTAAGATTAGACTTAATTTTTAATTTCATATACATTTTTTGTTCCGAACCAACTAGATCTTGCTCATTATTCAATATTTACACCTTTAGCACACAATATATACTGTATTTTCAGCTTAAAACACGATTACACCCTAGAATAGATTTTTGTTATGATAATATTACAGCATGATGCAAAAATGCAACTATTATATCCGTTATGCATAACTAATTTAGTCCAACGAGCAAATTCGAGCATACCCCCATAAATTCACATCACATTTAAATTTTAGTCTAATTAAAATCTACACGAAGTAAACTTATTAGTGTAGCATCTTCAAGCTAAATTAGGTAACTATGATACAGTATGCTTAGAAAGGCCAATGTGCGTGAAAATGTGCATTAATAACAACATTCCTAGTCTTGAAAATGACTGATGACAGTAGAGCAAATTGTGCAAACTTTCTTCATAAATACATAAACACATGAAAAATTGTAACGTACCTTCTAACATTGATTATACAATTATTTTAAAATTAATCTGTTGTCTATTTCTACATTCGTCTTCAGTAGGAAATCTGCTCAAGCGTTTCAAACACCCATACATTAAAATTCACATTAGAAGCATCTCAATTTAGTCTTAAATTTTGTTTCAAACATAAGCTACAACTAATTTGTGCAAATTTTAAAGATAGCTACATGAAAAGTTTTGCGCATTGATCATGTGCATTAAGCTGAAACCACTCAAGCCCCACGATTTAAGTTTACAAATAAAGAAAACAATTTGTTAGGAGAACGCTCTCGACTGTTAAAAAATCATTTACAAATCATAAAACACACATTATCCAATGAAACAACACCGAACACGCATAAAATCCTTACAAGCAAACAACTGTTATGTCGTTACAACAGAAAGAAGCGTTTCGAGTATGACCAGCCCCATTTCTCTTCACAACCGACTATCATCAAAATACCCTGTCATAGCAATGATTTGAAGATACAGGGGGACACGTGAACAAGCCAAATCGCCCGACATGCACTTGAAACTTCAGTAATTGGAATTTTCTTGAACACCAGCAAAGCATCGAGTGAGGAGTACGCACATCCACAAAGCTAACATCGAATTGAGAAATTTTTGATTTGGTTTTTGTTGGTGGTCGTTTTGCTAATCGCGATCAGACGGGCTACACTTAAGACTAATTTTTGGTGTGGTTCCTTCTTTGGTTGATGCGCGGCTGTTTCTGTTTATTACTCAACTGTCTGTAGAATTGTGGAGTGGTGGGATGGTGACTGAACAATGTTCAAGAAAACTAGATTTTACCAAATATTCCTCTGCATGAGAATATTCGCAACAGGTTACACAACAAACAAAGTTGAAAATTAGCAAGTGGGGCAGCCAAAAGGTCTACAGTTGTTGAAAGTGTAATAACAACATTTTCGGGACAAGCTTGACGTTCGTAATGTCTAGGAGTTGACAACAGTTTAAGGACCAAAAGGTAAATTACATTATCACCTGATTAATTACTGATCTTGCAAAATTTCTTTGGACAAGTCTCAGACATTACAAAATTTTTAACAGCAGGCTGTGTCAGTTTTGATCTTAGGATGTCGAATTACGTTATTCTCAAAATAACATGCAAATCGTGATACAGATGGAAGCTCTACTTTCTACAAAACCACTTCAACATACCCATGTAATTTTGAAATTTGAGTTTGTTATGTTAGTTTCACCAGTATGGAAGATATTTGTGCGCAGTGTATTCATTATTTCGAATTAACAAATTTTTGTTCATCAAGTATTTTTCAACATTCGTTTAAAGCAACGGTAATTATTATTATTAACCCAATTATGTTACTTATGCTGAACTACTACAACGCTAGCTAATGTTACTCGTACATAAATTGTCATCATTTTTCTTGTTTTCTTTGTGTTGAAATACATATTTACATATTTCTTTCATTCGTTACAAACTTTACACATATTTTATAAATATTACAAACAAAAATTTTCCCACTGATTCTCTACACCGTTACATTTACAGTTTGAAATTTTACATACTCTGGTTTGTGATAAATATTTTTCTATATTTCTAAGAGTTAACATATTTGTCACATTTCTTTATACAAAACGCTGAGACACGTCAGAATTTTGAAAATAGTACATATACAGTTCAGTAACGATCATGGATAAAGATTTCTATTCTACTTGAGATAATTTCAAAACTAATCTACGATACAGCATAATCTTGCAATATTAAACGCTTGAACAATCTAAGAAAGCCATCATGATACTGATTGCATTTTTAACAACACCTTTTCTTATTCGTATTTAATCAATTCAGCAATCGATACAGAATTTTGTATTTGAATTATTGTAATGCTCATTTGAGTGATATTTTTTAAAAGTTGTTGCCATTTTCTTTATCTTTTATTAGATACAATTCTAATCTATTATGTAAATTTGTCTTTGGCACAAAGTACTTATAATTTTATTATAAGACCTGGAAACTTGCAGTCGCTTACACTTAAAATCTATACGATTTTCTAGTAAAGATGGTTTTACGCCTCACATTCTTACTTACAATAATATTAAACGCTAAAAAAATTTGAGAACAGAGTAGTTACGATTCCATTACGAGCTAGAAATTTATTTCCATGAGGACCTTTACACCTATATCATAAATTTGTTTTTGAGATACACGTTAATACGATATTATGCCTTATGTTCTTCCTTACCGCAATATTAAATTGTTTAAAAAAATTTAAAATTTCATTACAAGGACTAGTTTATATCCATTACACTTATGTGATATATTGGTTTTTGAAACACCATGTACATATAGTTTGTCGTATGTTACCGCAGTGGGTAGTAAATGGTAGAAAAAAATTATAACACAAAATAATTACGATTTCATTCTAAGCACTAGAAATACATGATATAAATATGGATTTATGTTTTATGTTCTTACTTTACAGCAACATTAAACGCTAAAACTTTAAACTTAAGAATGCCCACTTACAAGGATTTAAATATTCTTCGTATCCTATAATTAGTTGTGATAAATTTACACCAGGATATAATACGTTACATACTGCGCAGTTAAAAATTCACGAACGCAAAATTTGGTCTGTCTGAAACACTTAAAATTTTAACAAAGATGTCGAGATTGTCGAAGTTTAGTCTTATTTCTATTTGTTGTAACTGAACCAACACATTTGTTCATCACATATGGACGGTTACCCAAGGTAATTATTGTCTACGAAATTTTTTATGAAGTTACGGACGCTTTTTCTATTGGTGCATTTTGCTATTTAAACCATTTGGCGAACGAATTCGATTATCAATTAAATAACCCAAGCTGTGACTAAAAGTAAAAAACTGTAACCCACACGTTTGACAATTTGATATTAGCAACTGCGCCACTTAGCACCATTTTAGATCATTTTCAAAATATTTGTATGTGGGTGCATTATATCCTGATCTTATTTACAAAAGATTTTATCATTGACATTCAACACGATTTGAAAATGTATTTACATATTTCACGCAATGTGCAGACAATTATTTACAACAAAAAAAGTAAACTAACGTATTACACAAAAATATATAAACGACACTTTATCTGATATACACAACGGATGTTATCTTAGCTGGTTATTCGAGTTTTTCCCACGACTGTGACATTTAAAAACAGACAAAATATTTTATAAATACATATTTTACAGGAATCTGTAGTGATTTTCGCAGAAGGATTCAATTTTCAATTAAAAAGCCGCGAGATAATTTTACAAATTCAGGAGTACGTTTGATCACTTGGATATCTTCAAGATGGTACTAAAAATAAGGATAACCTAACTCTAAGAAGTGTAGCATTATAATATGAGATCTTGCCCCTCTTAAGTACTTTTATCTGAACATTGAAATTACAACAATACAATTAGGCCAAAAGATTAAATTTTAAAAAATTGCTCATCAATATTTCAACAATACAAAATTATTGTGTTATTAATCTCAACACGAATCACCCTATATATAGAATATTATATAATGGAAGCATTAAAACACAATTATGCTGTACTGTTTTACTAATACATAGCAGATTTTTCAAGTACGTATAAGTATAATTTTTTACAAAATTATTTACATTAAATATGTTACAACCAATGTTTGGAACTTTACATTCCCCAAGTTTTATCAAAAAGCTGAGCCTTTAAATTTTCAATTTTATATTTTTACGAAAGTACAAAGATTTTGTTAATATATTATTGCAATTGCATGAATGGTGACTTCCTTAAAATATACGAATATCAGTCATTTATAAAATAGAATAAATCATGAAATTGTTTAATTAAGTACTTTTGCAGTGCAAGTGAAAGTTGGAACTTGACACTTCCGCTAAATTAAATCGTATTTCCGCAATGTTCGTAATTTAGTACCGATATTTTTGGAACCTTTTTTGAAACATATTTTCATTTGTCTAAGAAAAAACTAAAAATTATATCACACCTTGTACCCTATTTCCGCAATAATTCTGCGTTACTCATTTCAACGTTGTTTATTTTAGAAATTTATTACCTCCAGCTGTTGTTTTGTCAGAACCATCGATAAAATTTATTGTATTTCCGCAATGTTCGTAATTTAGTACCGATATTTTTCGAACCTTTTTTGAAATATATTTTCATTTGTCCAAGAAAAAACTAAAAATTATATCACACTTTGTACCCCATTTTCGCAATAATTCTCCGTTACTCATTTCAACCTTGTTTATTCCCTCTAGCTGTTGTTTACTCAGTTTTGTCAGGATTATCGATAAAATTTAACCGCAAACCGTTCTTAAATATTTATCCCCGATTGTTTAGTGTTTTTTTTGGTTTCCGATAATGACTTCATCATCTTCTTGAATACCGTTAATACAGTTAAACCGCCTAGTTTTTATAAAATTGTCTCCGAAGAAATTGTTTCTTTTGTACAACATTAATCAAATTTAAAAATACATACAACTTGACCTTATTTGTATTTTTTGCTAACGCTTTACTTTCATTCGATACTTTCACGTCCTAGAATGTCTAGTGAATTAATGAGACTCTTTTCCTCCTTTAGTAACCGTTCAATTTAATGTAATTAATTTTTCGATTTATATTTCCGTCCGTTTGTCTTTTAACCGAATTCATCAGTAATTTAGTTTAAGCTTTCCGCTCGTGTATTTTATAAATAAATCTTCCGCATCATTAGTTAAACATATGTGGCGTCGAAAATAGAACAATTGGTTTATTTCTTGATCGAATTTTCAGAAAATCTTTGTATCATTTTTTCACGTGTTTCAAGACGGTTTTGAATAATTACTTATTTATTACATATAACTTACACAAAAACTAAATTATTATCTCCATACACTTGTACCCAAAATTTATATTTTAGCTAAGTCTAGCGATATTTAGAGTTAAGTTTGATGGTTATATGATAATCTGCGTTATATCAATCCTAAATCAGAAAATCTAATTTTTCACGATGGTAATTTTCTTCACAATTTTTAACGCGCAATGATGAAAATCGATTTTTCTTAGCAAATACTATTTAATAATGAACATTATAACATAACCTAGCTTTCCTTACTGTAACTAAAGTACCCACGCATCCGTTTTGTTGATAAATTCAATAAACAATTCACTTTAACCTCGCAATTTTCCTTTTAATTTTATTGTAATTATATAGTGTTTAAAAAAAAGTAAAATACGAATACCCATCATACAATACAATATTTTGTAGAAAATAATATCAACTTTTAATTACATATAATAATTATTAATTTGAAACAACCGAAGTAGATTAGTAACATTGATACGTTACAGACGCAATTGATTAAAACAATATTTGCCTTTCTAGTTCAGATTTATCTTTATAATTTTCGAATAGGTTGTCTGTGACTTTTGACATTTAATTAGATGATTTTTAGCCATACGTTATTAGCGCATTTCATAGAAAAACATTACATGTTTTACATTATAAACAAAGATCATTTTTACATTTCAATTTTGTTATTTTAAGAAGTCTTACGGATTTCAAACAATACTAGTAAATTAGTAACACCGGTTACAGACGCATTTCACAGGACATAAATAAATTTGTATTTCTAGATCACGTTTATAATTTTAGGTACCTTCACTCTTTTGTGATTTTTCCTTTAGTTTTGTTGATACGCATAACAACATAATTAAATTACGAATACCCATACGTTACGGATCGTTTCGCAGAAAATAAATTTGCATTTTATTTACCATTGTCGACGTATAATTAGCGCAAATCGTTTTTAATTTCAATTTATTGATCATACAGGATTTGGATTTGAAACAGTACAAGCGAATCGGTAAGGCTGGTACAAAAATGTAACAACTTGTGTTTATTTTCCGAATAAGTTGACTTATTGACTTTCAATCAGATCATTTTACTCTTTGCATTATGTGTAGTAAAAATTGGAAATTACCTTGTAAATACCCATACGTTTTAGACATGTTCCGTCGAAAATAAATGTAACATTATATTCATATTTTTGAAATCTGTTATCTACCATTTTTGCCGTTACTCAGATAATTTTACATTTTTGTAACTTTTCTTTTGGTTTTGTTACAGCAGATATTAAATATTTGAAACAATTTAAGTGAACTATCAATACCACTACATTACAAACGCATTTCCTATAAAATAAAATGTCTTTACGATTACAGTTATCTGTATTTTTGATGTTCAATCAAGCTTCGATCGTTTTTACACCCTAATTTTCTTTTGAAGCAATTCAAGTAAATTAGTAACACTGATTGATACGTTACAGCCGCATTTCTTAGAAAATAATACATATGAAGATTTTATTTAAATTTTTTAATCAATTGGTATTTTTCGTTATTTGTTGATGTCCAATCAAGAGTAAATAATTTTTACAATTCAATTTGGTATAATAGGACTTGTTTGAAGCAAAACAAAAAGTGACCAATGAGTTACAGGCGCATTTCACACAACTGTATTTTTAAATCAGATCAAGTTTACAATTTTCGAATTTGTTATGTATGACTTTTCGCGTTTGATCAAACCATTTTTTACTTTTTAATTTTGTAATTTTAATATGTAATTTACATGTTTGAATGCAAGTAGATAGTAACAGTGAAATGTTACAAACCCCTTTCACAGAAAATACTTTTGCGTTTCTAGATCAGATCATTGTTATAATTTTCTAGTGCTAAATCAAATTCTGACATTAAATCAGATTCTTTTTAAACTTTTTTTATTAAATCATAAATACCGGTACATTTTACACGTGTTTTGTTGAAAATAAATATCCACTTTGGATTGTATTTTTCAGTATTTTTTCAAGTATTGAACCAAGTCCAGATCTTTTTTGTGTCAATTTGGTAATTTAAATTCAAGTAAATTATACCGCCTATGATGTTACACATTTATTTCACAAAAAAATCTTGTGTTTGCCGGTCAGTTTAGTTTATTTTTATAATTTTCGAATATATTTCCGCTTTTGGCGTTTGATCAAATCATTTTTATGTTTTCACTTTTTGTTTTGTTGCAAGTGTCAAAAATTTGAAACAACAAATAAATTGGCAATACTAGCGCATCATTTACTATTGTAATTTCAATAGGATTCAAATTTGAAGCAATTAAATAAATTACTAACACTGATACGTTACAAACCAGATTGTATTTATAATTTCCTAACATGAATCTAATCATTTTTAATTTCCGTATTTGTTTGAGTTTTGTTGTAAACAGATTAAAATTTCACAGCATAATTAGACGCATTTCGTAGGAAAAAAAATGTTCCATCGATTATAATTTTTCACAATGTTTACCACTTTCGAGGTTTAATTAGGCGTAGATGATTTTTACCATTTTATTTTGTACATAGTACAGTTCAACATTTTCAAGTGTTGTAAAACATTTCACAAATTTTAAGTGACGTGACGAACTACGTAATACCCACACATTTCAGGCGTATTTCTTAAACTAGATGTACGTAATTACGTTTATAAATTTTTTACCTCCAAATCATTAATGTATTTTCTTTTACGTTTTAATACTTTTTATGTATTTTTTGAAATGCAACACTTATGCGTTACAGACGCACTTTATAAGAAATACACATGTATTTTAAGCTACATCACGATTTAATTTCCAAAATTACGTTATATACTTATTTTAAATCTATAATCAGACACAGCTCGTTTTTATTGTAATTTTATAATTACTTCTATATTTTGTTTACTTATGTATTTCGTAAATTTGAAACAATGTATTACATCACGCAAGTATTACAGACGCATTTCACAGAAAATATACATGTATGTACTTTTAGGTCAGATTATTACAATCATCCAGTATAAATAGATTATCTATTTTTGTATAACTTGTAAATTTGTAATTTCCTTTAAATTTGTTTCGCAGTTTATAATTCCGGCAACTGTGCCAAGTGTACGATCGCACAAACGCTAACCACATTCTGGCAACAGACTAAACTCTGTCAAGAGTATTTCCCAAAAAAATTTTGTTCAAATATTCACATCGTATCTATTTAAGCCGCACTATAGTCGCATTTTAAATACCTTATCACTTTGTTTCCTGATTATTTAGTGTTAATTGACAAGCCACAGAATCATCTGGATGGCTGTAAATCTACGTTTTGTTTGATGCGCTTATGTTCTATAATAATAGAGTACATATCGATTTATGTAGTAACACCTTAATTTTAAACGTCTATTGTCTCGCTATGTTAACGCAAACTAATCGTATGTTTAAATCGTAAAATTCGACGGTAACGCAACGCATAGGCTTGTATATTTAGAACTTGTATTATCATGAGCCTTTGTAACAAAACTTCTGTAATCACCAGTAAGTATTGCTGTAGTCGATTTTCGCAACGCAACGTATCAGAGTGCAATTGTGCAAATAAACAATGGAAAAGTGCGCCAAGCGTTTGGTGAGCCTCTTTAGAAACGTAAAAACGCTGCCTCGTCATCGAGGCGTACAACAAAACATATAAAAAAAATCATTTGCATCAAAAGTACACCACCAATCGTCACATGCAACAAAGATATCGACAGATTTTCCGACGAAATATAAAGCACTCAAAAAAGTTTTCAGTAAACATAAAGCGAGAAACGAACGCAAACGCTTGTCGGGTCGGAATGATCATGATGGACCTGCAAGGGGGCGCTAGAGAATGTTTTCAGACCTTTTACGTTTTGAATTTTGCGCAAGCATGCTTGTTTTTGGCGCGGGTCCTTAAAACTAATGTTAATTCTATCCTATAAAACATAAATAATAAAGCATTTATTATAATCTAAAATCAAGTACTTACTTTACAAGTTTGGCCCCCTTTTTAGAGATGATTTCTTGGTCAATGCAGGGGACTAGGAATTAATTCCGTTAGTCCCGCTCAATTATTTCCAATTTGTTCGACAATGCATTGTTTGTTTTTCAATGAAAACGAATTATTTTTTGAGGCAAGGAAATTGGTATAGATATTAATTGAACAATAACTTAGAACTAATTGATAATGAAATTGTAATTATACTTTATTAATAGTCAGTTGGTATCATTGTACAAACGCCATTAAGTTGGTTTTTCACCTAAACAAGTTATTTTAAAAAATACTGTAATAATAAGAACACTAAGAAGGGTGTATAGAGATTGGTAAGATTAGGTGTTAGTAAAATAACAAGAATTATGGTTGTTGTTTAACAATAGACACGTCACTCTTAAGAAATTTTCAAAATCAAAGTCCAGAATTCATCGTCACGATTTAATCACAATTTAGCTCGAACGGGGGGCTATCTCTAAACCAAGGGATGAATCCTGTCCGAGTAAAATAAACCCGCCTTCCATTTACTTCAACCGTTGCTGACAACGTATCTAGAAAAATCTATTAAAAATTGTCTGCGGCCGACCGGGGATGGTGGGGCCGTTGGAACAATTGTTGCCGTATCGTCAATTGCTACCTTTTCGCCCTCTACTACTAAATTCGAAGAAATTAGCCCTCTCTCTGCGTGTTATTTGCGATATCGTGTCTACGTGACTAATTAGCATGATGGCGACCGCGCCCTAGGCGCCATATTGGATCATAATCTCTGAAATTAACCAACAATTTTCATACGAAAAAAAATCGGGGGGCAAACCGCGACTTGCTAATTTTGTGTTTCACCACTGAAGGGTCTCAACCCGGACTGCGCGGCTCGACCTATTCGAACTTGGCCAGGTTCGGATAGATCGACCGACGATCGACAAAATTAGAGCAAGCAAGGTTCTTATGAAATGGACGCTAATCGCGTTGTGGGGACTAATGCTACTACTGGGTTATACAAATCCTGTGTTGTCAGGGCTCCTCTTCTTCCACCGACGCCATCTTGGACGGGCTGACAGCTTCTCACACACTATCGTACGTACGATATCACTTCAACTGCGCCGTTTTCTGGGCGAGCCGCCATTTATACCGTCTGCCCCCTCCGTGGAATGTTCTAGAAACGTGACGCAGCTCGCTCGACCCCTACCGAGTATTGATTTTCGTCTGTTCCAGAACGATGCGGTTCTCGCGATCTCCGTCTCGCTCTCGCACGCGGGCCGTCTCGTGCTGTCGCGGTCGACGTGTCGTGACTCGCTCTACTGCGTAGAATTCCGGAATATTCCATTGCCACCGCCATCGACGAACAAAAAGAAATTCTTATTAGCCGTTGAAAAATCGTTTAATGAGTGGACGCGACGTTGCCGCGTGTTTGCACCGATAAATATAAATACGGTTGCGGTTTTGCTGATTTCTCGTTTTTTCACCAGAAATTACTGTTTTTAGCATCTTCTTGGGGACATTTCGACATGTTGCGCCACACCTGCCAAGCCACCAAATGAATCACTTTTTTAACCAGTCACACTTTCAGACCTTATTTTTACCATGAAATTTTCCATCTTCTCCCGCGACGTTCCTTAATTGTTTTCTAATTTTAATTTGTAAACAGTTGCTGATCTGGCTGCCATTTTTCCACGTCGGAAAGATTCTTATCACTCCACTCTGACACACTAATGTTGCAACGACGTCCAAATATGTTTTTTTTTTATTTATGAATGCATTACGGTGGCAATTTCGAAACACAAATAGCAAATATAAATATAAATATTGATATTTGAATTGCCATGTTAATTGGTTTATTTGGAATTCTTTGTTTCTTGCTTAGTAATAGTGTGATAAGATCGACTCAATTTTTCTCACAAACAAATTGTACAATTGATGCTAATTGAAATCAATTTCGAAAGGGATTGTTTACTCACTCAATTCTTATCTAAGTCTGATGACTTAACTATAAAAAAAATTATTTAGTCTAGTTTACTGACGTATCTTTCATTTTTCTGTCGAATGTCTAATCTTTCTTAACTCTTAAAAACAATACAGATTAATCTTGTCGCAGAGAAAAAATACGTTTTTAATTGTGTTGCTTTCTTCTCAAGTGAACAATGAAGAAATTAAGAACTTCTACTGTTCTAGATTAGTGAATAACAAGATCTTTAGATAAAATTTCGCACTATCTTAGATCCAACACTCTTTATTCAGATTATCTTTGTCAAACAATTTTTCAGTGATTGTAAAAATAATCACTAAAGGCTTATACTGTAGAAGTGTTGAACATCATATCAAGATTAATTTTTTTGTGTTTCAACAAGACACTTTGTCAAATCAAATGATTTATATCTTTGAGTTAACAAGATGAAGCTAAAACCCACTACGACTACACTACACTTTGCAAAGTCATTATGACGCTACAAACTGTCAAGTTTTCTTAGAACTGGAAATCGCATGATCATTTTATGACACCATATATTTTAATTTTAACACTTTTCAAATTGTTTTTTTACTTTTTTGAAGATTTGTCTGAAGAAATCTCTACGATTCTCACGGTTTTGAAATCGTAAACTAATGCTTTAAACCTTTCAAAACATTTCTCTGTTATTGTAATTTTGTAAAATAATTTGCAAACATTTCTTGGCAAGCAATCTTTCATGTCATCTCCAGGAAGCTACTTATTTAAAATCTCAATTGTCATAAATTTTTTATTGTTTGCTTTTTAAATTAGTAAATTTTATCTGAAGACAAACAAATCTGTTCTTTGGTTTTATGTGATGAAATAAATAAACTTAAGAAACGTGTTTGTTACCATTTCCACTACTTTATGTATTTTCAAATCCTCTGAATATTACGACTTTCAAGTCATAATAGCGTAAGTTTTAAACCCAATTTTTAATATCACGGAACAATAAAATGTCAAGAGTTAAAAGCAGAAACTGAATGGTCATTTTATGGCACCACATTTTAACATAAAACACTGTTCAAAAATGTTTTATTATTTTTTTTAATCGCTTATCCATAAGTAAAATATTGACGTCTCTAGGAATCTACATTGATGAATTGCAAATTAGTGTTTTTGGACAATTGTTCATTTTTATTTAAACATTATTTCTGGGCTGTTCCTCATAGAACTAGCTTTCTATAAATAATTTATTTAAGAGTTTTGTCAAACCAGTATGGATTTTATTTTCTTTATTTGTATTAAATTTTAAATATACATACTACAGGGTGTTTTAAAAATGCCGCCAAAATTTTACAGAACATGATAAAATATGCTATACTGAACAATAAATCATAAAAAAATAGTTTTTATAATAAAATGGTTGCTGTGATTACTGCTGCTTATTATTATCATATTCAGAACATCTTCTGTACAATGTTGCCACTTTTACAGTAATTAAACCTATGTAAAATCATACAGACGCATAAAAAAGAAGGTTTGATTACGATTTCGCGTTAATATTGATATGGGAAATTGTTGTGTAACATTCTTTGGAGATATTTTTGGAACACGCTGTATAAAATAATTTCTAAATATTTTGTCGATGTGTGATCTCTTTGCCTAACCTTTCATTCTTTACAATTTTTAGCCTCACTCCAAAAAACATTAATTTTACAAAAATATACACACTGTACAACCAACGAAGATAAAATAAACCGTTTAGGAAACGTAACCTTGGCAGCGGCAAATTTGCTTACTCTGATGCTCTAATTTTGAGAAAGTTTAATTCAAATCAAATAAATTAAAAAAACATAACAAAAAATGAAGGTAGCAGAAAAAAAATTTCTTTTGGAATACTGTCATTTCTTCTTTTGTTGTACACATTGTTGCAATAATGTTCTAGTCAGTTGCTAATGTCATACCATGGTATTTAGTTTTCTGTTCTAAGAAAAAAAAAACAGATATTTTGCATATTTACATTTATTTATTAACGTTCATTAAATTGTTGTATTCAATAAATACAACAATTTGATTTACGAGCTTGAATAATTCCGTTATTTATTACCGCTCCAAGGGTTTCCTAATCACTTCTGTGGAAAATTTTATTATTGACACAACATAAATCTGGGATTCACGATTTGGAAAACTGGTCATTTTACCGGAATTAATACCATCATGTGATAAAGTGGAATTTACTCGATTATTATTCATTGATTTTAACTGGCTCCGATGTTGCATATTCAATAGTCTGACAAATGCGCAGTATCGCTTTGTTTTGACAAATTATTAAAAATAAACTTTTGACATTTATTCATACAAAACAAACATTATCTCGGCAACAAAATTAAAAATAGGCTTCGAGAGGGCAATCCGCAGGGACAAACACTCTAGTTTTTAATTACTCTTATCTTGATTTGGCAAAATTGTTGTAGGATGTTTGTGGCATTTTTGCGACCAGAGATTAAATAACCGCTTCCAAATAGATAACAAATATTTACCAGACCTTGATAGCAACCAAACAAATTTCGACTTGGTGCAATTTCGCGCTGTTGACGAAAGCATGTAAGGTCGATAAAATTATGCGGCGTGAAGACACTTTGTCTTGTCAAGTCTTGTTTCCTTTCGTGTTGCACAACATTTATTGTCCAAATTATTCAGCTCTAAAGAAAACTGCTAAAAGTTCCACCCATCAGTTCCGAAAATAAGCATAATGTCGCAGGAAATATTTCGTTTTGTCAAGATGAAAGTGGCCGTAACGGGGTCTTGTCAGATGCGGAGTAGTCCTTCAAGGACTACTTACTGTGAGCATCTGCTACGTCGCAATACGACTCATGTCTTCAGTTACCTCATTCAAGAACGATTTGTGGTGACGGGTTCTCGCGAAATTCGCGTTGGATAAATTTCAAAGGGAAATGGGTTCCATGTGGCAAATTTCAGGCCTGTCATGTCAAATAAAACTCTGAATTGGCACATATTTACGAAAATACGCACCGGTTACCATGTTTATATCTGGTGCTGATGTGGTGGGTACCTACGCAAAGAAAATTTTATTTTCAAGATCACCTGAAACTAAAATTAATTTTAATAAGCGCTCGTTGTAGACAGATGTTCCGTTGGGCCCCCCAAAATTAATGATTCACATGATCTCGACATTGTTTTGTTGACGGTTCCAATTGTGAGTCAGCTTTGTTTGTTCTCTCATTTCAAAACGCAAATTTACTTTTCCAAAACTGATGTTTGAAGAGAGACAAATTCAAGGAGAACGAAATGGTGTTAATGTTGGAAGGTTCAAGGTGAAAAATGTTTAATGAATATTGTGCTAACGAGCATGCGTTATAAATCCAAAGGCCACTTTGATGAGAATGTTTCTTGGACATGCTGTATATTGCGATGGATTCCTGATAAATGGGACAGGATTTATTTGAGTCGAGTGCTCAAAAACAAAATCACAAATCATTTATTCGGGGTTTGGGACCAGAAAGCGTTTTAATTATGGGTCAAGAAATGTCATTTTAATCGTGAGTGCGTGGCACTGCAATTGCAATATTATTAAAAATAAATTGCTTAACTGTTTTCTAATTTTTAATCATCCGCGTTTCTACTCGATTTCGCGTGGAAGTAAAGGTTTTGTATCTTTGTGATGTAATATCTGAACAAAAGGTTTTTTTAGCGTTCAGGAAATGTTTCTGTGCTTTATGAATGACGGGTGGTTTTTAAATTTAGCGTTGAACAGTCGATTGTGAGCGCACCACCGGATTAAACTCTGATCAGCTGTTTAAATCTAACCTCACTTTTTGCGTGTTTTTAATATGAAGTTTGAAAAATCAGTCTTTTTTAGGACGACTGGTTGATCAGCTGTTTAAATCTAACCCCACTTTTTCCGTTGTTTGTGTTTTAATCTGCAGTTTGAAAAATCAGTGTTTTTAAGATGAATCGACTCTTCAACGCCAAAAACAATCTTATTTGGGATTATGTAGTCAGTTTCATCTGATGTGTTTCAATTAACAAGAATCGAATGTGATGTAAAGAATTAGAATGAACAAATCAAGAAAAAATGTACTTAAATAAACTTGTAAAAAATATCACTAACAGTAACGCAAAAACCTCGAGGAAGAGAAAGGATAAGAAAAAATAAAAAGGTCAAAGAGACACCTGCATAGTAAAGTCCATTCATTTTGTATTGAACTTTTCAAGGTCAAATAATTTAAATTTTGGCACTGTAATTATGTTTTGTAAATAGTGACATGCCTATAACCAACATAATGTGATTTAGCAATGCTCAATTCAACGTTTATGGTGTTTACCTGCATGTCACTATATACAAAACATAATTACAAAGCCAAAAAATAAAATTATTTGACCTTGAAAAGTTCAATACAAAATGAATGGACTTTAGTTGGCAAAATAATCTCCAATATGGTGAAAGCAGAATTGAAGGTATTGAAAATTAAATTAAGTTAAAAATAAATTCTCTTTTAACATATTTTGGAAATTTGAAAACAATTAGGATAAACGAAAATAACAATTTTCGCAATGATAAAATGGCTAAAGAAAAAAATAGTATACAGGGTGCTTAAAAAATGGCGAAACAACGCCATTGTGCACTATTCAGAGACACCCTCTGAGCATAGGAAAAATGTTAAAAAAATTCTAGCTCGTAATTCTTTAAAGATATGGAAGCTATAAAATCGGTATTTAAAATTGTTATTATTAACCAATTCTTAATATTTCAAGAACTTTTGTAGTGAAAGACATTTAAAATGATGTTCAACAATAAATCAATAACTACCTAGTACCTTTATATCAAGTTTTATTTTTCATATCTTGCACAAAAATCATAAAACTGATCTGGCAACCAAGCTATTAATTAGGTAAGTAATTGCATTTAGTTTCCTACTTATGATTTACTTTGACTCATTGTTTAATGTCAGTTGACATTTTTTTTTTACATTTTTCTAATACTCTGGGGATGTGCCTGAATCGTCTGGTATAGCGTTGTTTCGTAATTTTTTAAACACCCTGTATAGTACTGCTAAAAAATATATGTAGGTATTTTAATGAAACGTTAACATTTTAGACTTTTAGAGTAAAGACTCCTCCTTTGAACAATTTTATATTTGAAAAATTCCTGGTTAAAACACCATCTGTAGTAGTAAAATTAAATTAATGTAAAAATTAAAAAAAAAATATGTTAGAGCGTAACAGAAGAATAAAAGTTTAATAAAACACACCTAGCTTTCTCATAAGAATGAGTACATCGTTTATCTGTCTTTTTTGTTTTATAAAGCACAAAAGAAGTACATTTTTTATTAATTACTAATTTAAAAGAAAGTGAACTACATTTTGTGAACGGTCGAAGACGACGTCCGTTCTAAATCTAAATTTTATTTAATTTAATTGCTAGATTTACAAATGACCGAATAATGCAATTTTCGTTGGCAAATTCTCTGTGGGGAATGCTGACTTCATTGTTTTTAATGTCTTCCGCTTGGTAACAGTTTCCAAAGCAAGGAAATACCGTCGCTTTCCAAGTAAAACAGAAATGTGAATGATTTCCTAACCGGAGGTTTTTAGAGGAATCTTCTTTCTATTAAATTTTGTACAATATTTTTTGCACCACTTCACAAAAATTTAGTTGTTTTTTAATCAGTATCGTGTGTGTAACGTGCTCATTTTTCAGCGTCAAATAAAGGGTTTTACTTTACGGTTTTACGCGCTGCACTCGTGCGCGTAATCATCCCACATCTAAAAAATTTAGTACATTTTTACATAAATCACTGTTTTATACAGCTGAAGTACAAAGTGTTTATAAAAGAACATATTATCAAGGGTTCTGTGGAATTGTGCGGCTCTATAATTTTATTGTGTCGAACTATGTCGAACCGTTAAAGCCGTCAAATCAGATGTCAACAGTCAAATGTCAAATTATTAAATCTTAGCGGCAGTTGTGAGTTCGACGTCTTAGTTGTTTTTCTTGTGATATTCTTCATTTTTTCTTTATTCTAATTACTTTTCATCTCCCAACAGTCTTTAATCCTTATTAAAAACCTGTCATTAATGAACTCTGATTTTTATTTGCTACCACAATACACTATAGAGCGGCAAAAATGGAATATATTTGAATTCCACAGGACTCTTGATATACCTACGTTCTTTTATAGACACTTTGTATAACTGGCCATACTACTATATTTTTTACACGAGTTTGGAGCAGACAAGTATTGGTATTACATAAACAAATTAAATTAGAACAAAACAGAACTTAATTTCCCAAAATAAGAAACATAAAACCTAATCCAATTATGATTCCACCTTACATTCACTCACAATTTTTTGTCTATTTTTAAAATGACATTTCACCACACAAAAATAGTCTCAAACACATTTAGATTAATTTGTAATACCTACGCCATTAACTTTTAGCTGAAATGTGAAATACGGAAATGTACTGTCGCGAGCAATAAATTTTGGTCGTCAATGTCATCTCAAAATTTGGTTAGATTGTCACAGATTTAAAAAATTTCCCTGCCTAATTATGCCCACATCAACAAAGTGTCAAAAAAAATGAGAAAAAAATGACAATTAATGTCATACAACATGATGATAGGTTATGATATTTACGACTGTTTTACAATGGAGCATTTTCGATTGCGTCAAAGAATGACCTTGACGACCAAAATTTATTGCTCGCGACTGTAGATTAGAAGAAATCTTCTATAAGCAGGAAGATTTTCTTAGTGTATTATATCTTCAATATATTTTTTTCTAAAGTGAAAGAGACATTTTATCCAAATCATTCATTTTAATAACTTTTTTTTTTGATAAATTAAACCCCAATTAAAAGATTAGAATTTTTATTTTTGCTTCAACTTTAGAAATAGAACAGAATTGAAATTCTATAAATGATAAATTACAAAAAATTTAGTTGTCTGTCCCATCTTTATAACGTTGAATGTTTCCCAAAAGGGCAAAAAATAATGTTTTTTTTTTCATCATTCTTTTCTCTCTTTGTGCTCTTGCTCCACAAAATATTTGCTCTGGTCCTCTGCCAAACCCAAATCATTCCGGTCTCTCTTCACGCTCAGCAACTCGATTCCAACAGCTCCACTTTCGTCGGCGCCCTCGAAATCTCCAATCTAAAAAGCGTAGCGCCCATTTCACGCCGAGATTTATTTAACAACCTCATTGTTATTTTAATGCGATCAGATTGTGAACGCACAGATCGCCCTCCCAATCCAGGTCAGCACGTTTGCGTCTGCGACATTACCTACTGTTCAACTCCACACCCAAATTATTCACCCTTCTGTTGCACACCTGGCCTGACAGATGTTCCGGAACAGCAAAGGGGAGGACGGTTTCTTGCGTCACAATGGTATTTCGAGAGCTCGCGACCGGAGAAGGTGCGGGTCATCGCTTCCTGGTGCCAACCAAGGAGGCGCAGCTTACCTAATAGGCGCACATGAGCCATCAAGTTCATTGATATTTGTCTAGCATATTTGGTCAAATGAGTCAGATGTTGACCGACTGGTGGATTGCTAATAGTCCCGCGTAGGTGAAAGGTGTAATAGATATTTTGCAGCGGTCGTTGATCTTATCGACCACCATAGATAAGCGGAACGGTCCCAAGAGGAAGATTAAAAGAATTCGATTATTTTATGTGGGTCAGGTACGCAGTAGCCATTTGTCGCGATGACTAAACGCAACATCTTCGACAGCGCTTCTATAACAATCTACACGTCGCTCTTGATCGGTCTTTTTCCCATCTATGTGGACAAATCTGGGAGGAGAGTGGTTGCGAAAACAAACAAATACTGCACTGTGGTCATCTGCATCTATCTCGCCTTCTTCACGCTCATGCTATATCTAGGAAGCTTGGAGACCAACCCAGTGATAGCTGGCAAAATGTACAACTTCAACACTCTGGCCAAACTGTTGATTCTTGTGGTGACCCTCGTCGGGGTCCTCGCCATGTACGTGGTCTTCCTCTTGAGCTACTCCTTCAAACCCCTCTTCAGAGACTTCTTCAACACCATCGCCACAATCGACAAATCCTTGGCGAAATTTGGCCACAGATTCAACTACAAGACCGAGTTTTTGGAAAATGTTTTGGTAACCGTCGCCGGACCCATTTTCATACTCTCCAATCTGGCCATGGAGTTGTGGAACATACCACGAGAGAAAATTACACCGATTCCTCCAGTTCTCCTCTTTTGCCACTTGTTCCCGTTCGTTCTCATCCACCACGGAGAGAGTCAATTCTTTTTGACCAATCGAATCTTGCAAAGACGATTCGCAGTGGTCAACTTGATACTTGAAAAGCTCAACGAGAGGTTTGTGTTGAGGGGCAAGTACTGCAACCAACAGAAGAAGATTGTCTTGAGAGGTACGTTTCATGTTGTTGGTTTCTTTGGTACATTGTCGATTGCAGATTTGATCAAAAATGAGAAAACCGACGAAAGGATACTGGATTTTTGCGTCCAGTCGCACGACAAGTTGTGCGACATGTGCGACATCGTCAACAAGCTCTATGGGTTTCCTCTAATAATTGGTTGTCTTATACAGTTTAACACCATCGTGTTCGCTTTTTGCTACTGCTATTTCAGCGTAAGTTTCTGATGTGTAACGGTCCATTCTCTACAGAAATGTATTGTTTGTCACGGCAACTGTGCACTGAGACTGTGACTAACAACTGTTATTAGTGAAGAATCATGCTGATGCAATCCGATGTTTATTAGGTGCTCGGTGGGTGGTGAGGTGTGGGAGTTCCCTTGATAAAAATTTCCGGAAGCGAGAATTTGTTCATCCTGGAGGGATTCGAAGGATTGGGTAATTGTCATGGGATCGTAATGGATTCTTGTTAATTAATGGTGACCTCGGAGGCGAGAGAAAGTTGATGATTCGTGGAAAATCTTTGTATAGAAATATGAATTTGTTACAAACAAAACGATCTCCAACTGTGTGACGACGGTTATTTAAAAAGTTCGCGACTTGTCTAGGCTGTGTTTCACATTTGTGCGGCGTTCTAACATCACGCCATTTAAGAACTGTCAGATGTCAAATATTTGACAGATCTATATGGATCTTTAGCGGATGGGTATCTTGCGGACCAATACTGTTAACAAAAACACTTTATTCAACAACAAAACAGTTTAGAATTGGAATATGGTAGTTCAGTAACAAAGATAGTTTAAGGTTAGGGTGCCATTTTGCTGCGATGTTTTAGCAGTCGAGTCTCGGGGTAAGAGAGAGAGAGAGATCCCGTCGTTTTTTATCCTCTTCTAACGCTGATGGGAAAGATATCCACAAGATGGCCGCCATATCGGATTACAACAGATCGATAACGCATTCGAGTACAGATTTCTTAAGACTGCTTGGACTATTTTGACAAAGATGGTAGATTTGATGAGACTTGGGTTCACCACAGCACACCAGACAACAGTTAAAACAATTATTTTTCGCTCCCAAAGAAAGTAATGTTAGTTTTGTCTGAAGGAAAAGACATGGCGTCAGTATTTTGAGATGCAAAGGATTAGCTTCGAAATCAAACGACAATCTTTAGGACCATCGAAAAAAAAAAGTTCAAAAAAGAAAAAAATACGCACAAAATGTCATTTCTATGGTTTTGCGCGTTCAAATGAAATCCTGGGCTGGGAAAGCGTTGGAAATTGTCAATTGTTGTGCTTTTTAAAAGCGTAGATTAATTGAAGCATGTTGACAGCTAACCTAAAATTTAGAGCCAAAAAGTCTTCCTTTTTTTTTTCTTTTGCAATGTTTAACATTAAAAATAGAATCACTTAACGATTCCTATTCTCGAAGCAAATATCTAAGAGCACCCTTTGCTGAAAACAAACATGTTCAATTATGTCGCGATTAAACATAAACAAATGTCATTCCTGTCAAACGGCGGGAAATTCAAACTTTACACTGTTCTAAACGGATTAATTTTTCCAAAGCCTACTCAGCCCAGGATTTCTTTTGAGCGCGCAATACAATGGCTGAATTGAAGGCCACATCCTCCTTATTTGCCCGATTTAGTTTCATTTAACTTTTCCGAAGCCTAACAAAATTACATATTTCGTGATAAAGGATTTTCTTTAAGTGATGAGTTAAAACAGGCGTGAAGAATATTTTAAGGAATCTGATGAAAAAAAATCAAAGATTTTATTTTTATTTTCTCAATTACTCACTGACACTCAACTACCTTTTCATTGCCAGCTAAAAGCACCTTTCCCTCCAATTACTCGTCTTCACTAGTAATTAAAACAATCTTCTCTTGCACCAACAGACAATTACTTTCATTTTACATCCAACTGTACTTTCTTCAGATATCCACAACGAATTCAGTTCCGTTTTTCCTTCCAGCTTTCGATCCGTCCAATCTCCACGCTGGGCTGGTTCTTGTGGTCAATCCTGCGAATCTACGAACTGGCAAGAAAATCCATTTCGGCTCACATCCGCGCCAGCGAAGTAAGTCGCCACATAAATTTGCAAACAATACCAAAACCTGACACAATTCCAGACTCACGCAACTTTCCAATGGATCAACAAACTGCTCATTCACTGCAACACCCACGTCGAAGAAAAGGTACCCCGCTGACTGTCCCCGTCTCTTATTAACGCGCATTTTCCAGTTGAAAATCTTCTCTCTTCAGCTGAAACACAGAAACGTTTATTGCACCGTGCTCGGACTGTTTCCCATGGACGGTTCCTTCGCTTTCACTGTAACCCCTCACTCTTGCCACACCACCAACACTGTAGAATTGTTTTAGGTGATAGGAGCCGCAACGATCTACATCACGATCATCTACCAGTTCCAAGTCAACAAACCGGCATGTTATTAAAAGATTTATTTGGTACAAAGCGTAAGTTATTTGTATAAGTTAATTAGTCTGTCGGCTTCTCTGTACCCCGTCTCGATGGCCCCGTGGACTGTCGAGTAGAAATAGGGGTGGGAGGCCTCCCCTGCGAACTGCACGATGGGCCGGCCGTCTTTGTTGAGCAGCGGCACCGCTAGCTCCACCTCCGCCGTGATTTTGTTCTTGCGAGCTTGCACCGTCTGGAAGGAGTAGCTGCCCCTGAAGTGGGCGTTGGTGTGCCAGTACGTCCTGAAACACTCCTTCAGATCGACACTCACTCCCGGGAAGGACATTACCGGATGATGGCGTCAGGCTTGGTGATGTTGTACTCGTGTCCTAGGAACTTCTTCAGGGCAAACTCCAAGCCTTGTATCATGGTGTCGTTCGCCATCGACTCGATCTCAGGGATCATGTCCCCCGTCAGCCAGGCCACCAGGACGTGGGGGTTGTTCGGGGCGGGCACCACCGAGAACAGTTCGGTCAACCAGGAGCGACCCTCCTGCACTCGACGGCATTTTACACAATTCTAGGACACTTTGGTGTGTTGTTACCTTGAGGGGCCCTTCTGGAAACTCCTTCCGGAGGAGGTTGGCGTCGTGGTCGCTCCAGATGAAGTGAAACCCGGTGAAGTTGGTCTCTGGAGTCCACCACCTCCTTTTGAAGTACATCGCGACTTTCATCACAGCCCCGAAACCGATCTCCTTGATGGCTTCTCGCTTTTCCTTGGGTAGACGAGGCACGAAGATCTTTTGGTGGCGCTCTTTCAACACCCCAATAGACGGCGTCCAGATGAGGTGATCCGCTGTGAAACTGGAGTGATCCGAGCAAATAACCATCACAGAATTTTGACTGGAAGACTCGTTCCAAAGCACTTTCACAACTTCTTTGTTCAATAATACTGTTTGGTCAAATGGGAGTTGATCCGAAGGATTCGGAAACTTCCTCGTCAGCGCTTCTAGGACCGTCTTGTAGCCGAAACCGTTCCAGTTTAGCTCTAGGTCTCCGTCGCACTCGGTGTAGTCGTTTTTGGCGGAGGGTTCAAACCACGAGAACGCCCCTTCGAAGCCTAGAACGATGTGGTGGAAGAGCTCCGTCGAGCTCTTGGCCACTTCGAGCTTCTCCGGTCGCTCTTGGTACCTCTCGAAGATCGTCGAGTTGAACCTCAAACCAGAACTCTTCAGTCTGGCTCGAACCAGATCGCGCCTACTCACTTGTCCATGCAGTACTGGCCGACGCTTTTACCCTCGACTTCGTCTCTGTGTCCGTCTGGGCTGTAGATGGAGGCGATGATCTCCACCAGCTCCTGCGAGAACTCCTCGTCGATGGTTCTCCTCGACGAGTGGTAGATCTTCGTGGGGGTCTCGGTGTGGCGCAGCACGTCGAAGTCCTTGACCAGCTCGTAGACGGCGTTATCTTTCGTGCCGTGACACGACTCCGCTCCCAGGTCAACGTATGCCTCGCCGAAGAAAACACTGTCGACTCTGCCCCCGACTCTGTTCTCCGCCTCCAAGAGGCGCACGTTGGTGTGGCCGTTCGAGAGGAGTCTGGTTGCGGCCGCGATTCCGGCAGGACCTGCCCCCACGATCAGCACAGAGGGGGTGGCCGAGGTGGAATAGATTTGCAAAAACACAACCAGGAATAATTTGAGCAGTTTCATTTTGAAGAAGAGGAGGTGAACAGTCACGGATAAGTGCGCGGTGACAATAAATTATCAGAGAAGATACCAGTGGATATGAATTATTTTGCACAGTTCTGGGTTATAGGTTAAGGGTACGTTATGTAAATTCAAAACAGATTGTTTTAGTAGACGTAATGGTTAACAAACTGTGTTATCGGGTCTCTGGAAAATTAGGCAATCACTGCTTCGAACCGGTCAGTGTGACAAGCATTTAATCTTTCTTATTTCGACAGTTTTATGAGCTTCTTCTATCAGCTTGTGTTTAATTTTACGAGTATGATCGCTTGATGTTATTAATCGCAGAAAATACGGTGCGATCAACAATTACTTAGATAAAGGGTGGCTGTGATTTTGATAGTCAGATTTTTCATATTTTTGCTAACTCGGCTAATAAACGTCAAACAACTGTCACTCAAAAATGGTTTTTACTTCAGAACATAAAAGATTCATTTTATTTTCGTAATGGTGTTTTCCATAACGAAGAATGGACATACAGCGCTGTTACCTGTTTGGCCCAGTTTCGGCAAATATTTCCAAATTTAAATTGAAAATATGCAGCCAGAAATACTTCCATGCACTCCAGAGCATCTGTGGAAATACGTTCAAAATCTCAAAGCTTTATTATTATAATTTATTAGAAAGCAGGACAAGAACATGAGAGCTGTTATTGGTACAGTGGCGACTTGGCGAGCAAAAAAAGTGAAACATCAAATTCAAAGTGAGGAAGAGAATACATGGTAGACTACGTCCTCTGATAGAATGCAGTTTTTTAAATATCCTTAGTTAACAAAATCCCCAAACCATAACATTGAAATATTAACAAAGTACCATAGATTGTGTTGGTAATATCTTGAAACATTCTCATTGGTTGTCGAAACCCAGGCGAAAAATAAATTATATGACATTTCAGACATTTCAGATTTGAAACTGTCAGCGCTGTCAAGTGGTTTAAGCATTTAGATTTGCGATTTTTCATCTTTAGAGCTTTGGTTTGCGTTCCTCTGGTTTTAAAAATTATTAATTTTGATCGTGTTGCTGTTTTGATCTGTTCCGTTGTGATTTTTTGTTGATTTTTTTGAATTTGTGGAGTGAGTGCGTGCCTCAAGAATCTATATAGCGTAATGAACATTTTAAGTGACATTACAAACATCGAAAATGATACAGAGGTAATTTTTGTTCGTACGTTAAATATTAATCTCTTGTTTGTGTTTAGTAATTTCCGAAAAAAGCCGGATATTTTAATTTCATTAGCCAGCTTTTTTCGGAAATTCTAAAATGTATTGTGGGTTGCATTTTTAATTCCGTCGTGAAATACCGTGTGTTAATAAAACCTAATATAGTCGAAATGTTTTGGATATGGATTGTCAAACTCAAGGTTCCTTAAAACTTATGATTGAACTGTACATTAGTGAGATCTGTCATAAATTCCAATAACCTTATTGGCGCGTTTAGTTACTTTTGCTGGTAGTGCCAACTTAACGACAAGTCCCCAATCCACATCCATAACGTTGCAGCTATACATACAGGATGATTTACGAGGAATAATGAGCCCGGCGGAATAGAAAATGCAACCCGCAATTCATCAGGAGAAAAACCCGGACATTTACCGCTTCGATGTCCGGCTTTTTGTTGCAATGTATTGTGGGTTGCATTTGCTATTCCGCCGGGCTCATTATTCCTCGTAAATCACCCTGTATATTACACCTACTATACTGAAGTTTTCTTTCGTCTTTCCTAAGTGCAAACATCCAGAATAATAATGAAACGTGTACCTAAACCTGCTCTTTCCATTTTTTTAAATTTCGGACCTATTTGTTATAGCGTTGAGTGAACATTTTTAGTAACATTTATGTTAAGCAATCTATGAGTGGACAGAGTATAGACTTCATTGTATAGTCAGAACGTTGTAGATGTGGATTGGGGACTTGTCGTTAAGTTGGCACTACCAGGAAAAGTAACTAGGCGCGCTTAAAGGTATTTGGAATTTATGACAGATTTCTCACTAACGTACAGTAAAAATCATGACTGATATAGGTACTTCGTACGCTGATAGATTGCACGTTTTTTGACAGAAGAAAGACACGTGTGGCGGGGATTAATCTGCAAGGCTACAACGGATTTCTAAATAACATGAAACAATTGAGATGGAGGGTTTTTAGTATTTTTTACTGCGTTATGTTTTGGAACTAGAATTAAAAACGTATCAGCGTACGAACAATACCTTCATTTGTGTCAGAATGTCATTTGTCACAATGCTCTGTTTACTGAACCGAAAAATGAGTATCTAAAGGTGAGTAAAAATAATGCATTTTGTCGAAAAATATTTATTCTTTATAATATGTACAACAAATTAAATGTGAAGTTATTGGATACGGTTGTATGTTATTGTACTTTGTTCTGGCCTTCTGGGGGTAACTATTTCGACCGTACTGGACACTGGACTAGACACAAGTGTTGCGTGGTCTAGGTCATCCAACTGTTCTACTTTTAACACTATGGCCTGAATCTGTCTTTTCATCAACCTTTTTTTTTCTTCTGATCTCAAGTTTCTTATGGACGAAGCGACAAAGTTACCAAAAATTTGAGCATCATCGTCTAGCTTATTGACAATTTCTAACGCTTTTTCCACCACCTTATCTTCTTTCTTTAGCTTATTTACGTTAAACTTTGCTGGACTAACACTTTCCGCGTAGAATGGTGTTTCTTGACTCTCATTTGGAAATTCCTAAGAACAAAACTGTACAGGTGTTTCAAAATTCGCGAATTCCGAATTCAGAGCGTTGTAGGGGATCACTTCAGTAGTCCAAATATGGAAATTTAAAAAATCGGGACTCCCCCCACAAAGATACATTGGTCTGAAGGTGCACTCTTTGAACTGCGTTTTCTTCAAATACAGGCTGAAAAGTTCAGTGTTTATTGTTATTTATGGTGTAGATGATTTTGGAAAATAATAACGTAAAACAATTTTTTGAAGAATAGCTTTACTTTGGAGTAAAAAAATCTTAAATTTTTGTAATTTTTCTTAAAAATGGAACGGCAACGTAGCTAGAATAGTAAGTATTTTGTCACTGTGGATATGAAGGCTGCTATGTATTGAACAAAATTAAAGTGCTTATATCTTTTTCAGGAAGAGCGAATTTTTTTTTCTAGGTATTTTTCGAGCTCCACTGGGTCCTTCCCTACCACGGTCTGAATTCGGAATTCGAGAATTTTGAGACACCCTGTATAAGTATTTTAAATTTTATAGATCTGAACTATTTGGCCGAAGGTGTAATTTTTAATTTATGCATCAAAGAATTACGGACGAAACTGTGCTCGCCGATTGTATGGCCAACATAATCCTAATTTTTGTCGTTGTTTTTGCAGCGACAAACAATATAACTCACCAAACACTCCCAAGTTTCGTTGGCCTTTCCCGGCGGTATCATAAATTTAATCGTTTCAAAAAATTCCCAAGTGCTGTTATAATTTCCATCACTCCCTCGTTCACTCTTCCTTTTCCTCAGCTTTCTCAATTCGTTGTGTAATTGGGTCCGTAAATTATGAAGCTTCCTTTTTATTTCTGCTGCGCTGGTGTCGAATTGGACCGCCAAATTTTCAAGCGCGTTCGTTTTTTTCACTTTGTCTTTATAATCTGCACTCAAAAGGTCCCACAGTTCAGGAAGTCCTTCCACGTGTAATATCAAACTTTCTGTATCTACTCTGGTCCACATACGCGACATTTTGTTGTCGGTCCTTCGTTTAGAGTTACTTAGTTAAAAGTGTCGCCCAATAAACTAGACTGCTAAGTGCTAAGACACACCTAAGAGCTAACCACAAAACGGTCTCTCTGACACTGACACCGATGTCCTGACATTGTGTCGCCGGCGCAGAAATCGATGTGTTCGAACAGACACTAAAGTGTCTGAAACTCTGAACGTGTAAGTATCTCTACGAAACCAGTTTCCACATACGCCATTTGTGCTAAAGACATACAATGATTTTTTTTTTAAAGACTGGCTATAGGGTTTTACAGTCGAATGCAAAAAAGTAAATAAAAACAGTTTCCTGTAATTGTTTTTCCCAAAATTTTATTGTATAAATGTGGCTTTTCTAATACCGACAACTTCTTCTCACTTTTTTGCATTCGGCTAGGCAACCAAGAATACAGTCGTAGTCAGCTGCCAACCAAAATCGAAAAACTGGAAGAGTGGACCAAGCAGCCGAAAACTTCTTGTCTACTTTTTTTTTGCATGCTAATTTTTCAACCCCCTGTTAATTTTTATTTTTGTGAAAATCAGGAGAAATCAAACGGAATTCAAAAACAGTTATTTGCTAGCTTATTGTTTGGTTCTGGTTATTAAATTGAAATTGTTTCAATACATTATCATATCCCACAACTTTATTACAAAACTGGGTAGAATATTTTCATGAGGACAAAAGTTAACAGGGGGTTGAAAAATTAGCTTGTAAAACCCTATGGCCAGTCTTAAAAAAACTCACTGTATAACTGTTATGAGAGAGCTAAAAACGAATTCAGTTTTGCAACAATTAAATACCGCGGGAGCAACAATTACTGCTTGAGTTGGTTGTTGGTTATAAACATTTTTACTTGAAATTGGCGAGACTGAATTGTACCTAAGCGTTCCGTTTGTTTTATTGTCATTATTGACAGCTGACATAAATATCAGATTTATACTTGTTTGTTTTAAAAATTTCTCATTTTTCATCGTTGCTTTCGGAGAATTATCAAATCACGTTACTTCCGGTTACGTGATAATTTTAGTCAACAGGGACGCACAAAAGTCACCATAATTTTATTCCCAACTCAAACGTTAATTGTAAAAACTTTGTGGTAAAAACCAACAATATTTGTAATTTGGTAATTTCAAATTTAGGGATTTTGCTTTAATATTTACTTGAAATTGGCGAGACCTAAGCGTTCTGTTTGTTTTATTGTCATTATTGACAGCTGACGTCACTTCCGGTTACGTGATAATTTTAGCCAACAAGGACGCAAAAAAGTCACCATAGTTTTATTCCCAACTCAAACGTTAATTGTTGCTCATAGGGTAAAAACTCTGTGGTAAAAACCAACAATATTTGTAATTTGGTAATTTCAAATTTAGGGATTTTGCTTTTGTTACTAAATACCGGCATCTGAGAGTTTGTGAGGTTGGTGACAATTTCAACAGTTTGTTGTTTGTTCACAGAACGGAATACAGACGCCCAGTTTGTTTTTAATGTTTTTATCCACAGATCTGTGAGCTGCGGGAGAAACCGTTAAAACTTGAAAGTTTCAGTAGGGTTTCAGTGGTGATTTTTTTTTATTTACTCTGTTATTTAGTAAATGTATAGCCAGTTGTTTTATATATGAAATATTTTGCACAAAACAAGGTAATTACGCTATCTCTACATTCTACAAGCTTTAGATCTCATTGGCTTCATTATCATTTAAATGTTCACTTCGAAATAAGTCATTTTTAGTCATCATAATCATAATTCATTAAATTTGCAGATGCCCCGAACAAAAGCTGTCAAAAAAAAGGCAAGTCCAGAACTGTGTGGATACAGCCATGCTCTAATACCAATTATTTTAGAACAAAGTAAGAGGGAGTATGCTCTAATTAATCAACACTTTTCATTGTTTCATTGTAGAAAAACAAATTCACATTGGTCTGGAACAAAAAAGTACAGAATTTTTGCATAAGCTGAGGGCACAACTAGCCAAATTAAAACTTTCCATTCCCAAGAATATAGCTGACAAAACAATAGGAGAATTAGTAGGTTGCATGAGTTACATTGATTAATTTAGTTTCATTAAATGAATAATTAGGTAGAACTGCCGGTAAACTGGTCTGGAAACAGTACAATACAAATTTTAGATGCAACTAAAATATTAAATGAGAAAAAAAGACAAAACTCTTCCTGTGGAAATGATGATGGTGTGTACTTTTATTTCTGTATTTGTCAAATAATTTTCTGTTAAATGACCTGGTTAGGTTCAACCAGAAATTGCCAAAGCTTTTGCAACTCACTTTCTGTTCTTTTCTTGCATTTTATTTATTTTATTGTCATCACTCATAACTAATATCTATTTTCATACAGTATTGTTCTTCTTGGCACTTGGGTTGAGGTATTTTAATTAGGTAAATAGAAAAAATTAAAGTGTGAATGTTGTAATTGATTTTTTTTAATTTAAAAAATATCAAACTAGCAGTTTTAAAAATGTCTTTAACTGAAGCAGAAACCCAAAAGTATGTGATCAATGAAAAAGAGAAGGAATTTTTAATTATGTTAATACAGGATTCAAAAAGTCACATGACCATTATATGTTCCTGATCTAAGACCAATTGAGAATATATGGAGAGGTACTAACAGTGGTTGGGATGACATAACTTGAAATAACACAAAAACTCAGTCTTTCAGCATCCTGTATTGCATAAAAAAGTGTTCAAATTACTATTGTCTGCAAATTATTTTATTTAAACACAGCTGAATAGAAGTAGAGTGCCAAACTTTGTAACTAATATCTGTCTAATTCGGTTGGGGCTTGCTTAGGATACCTTACAGCTGACAGTAGCAGAAGTGTGTCAGGTGATCGAATATCGCGACCGCGTCGCAAACTGCAGAAGACTGCACGGCCCTCGAGGTCCTTATCCACCCGTCAGAAGGCAATTGCTGATAAGTACAAAACACCGGGACAGAAGATTCCTCCGTCCATTTACGGCACGGTTACACCAAAGGTAACTTCGTCACCGTGACTGTTGGCAATTTGTACGAGTCCTTTCTTTGGGACAGATCAAACCGAACATGCCCCAGGTGATCCTGCGAAGGCCCATACAAGGAGAGGTCGTTCTGTCGATGCAAGGGAGTCCTCTGTTGGCGGGGAGCGTGAGCGTGGACAACATCGCCAACGTCAACGTCCCTCTGGAGGGCGGCCGACTTTTCTCGATCCAACCCCAGAAAGGACTGCGCATGTCGCAGATCCCAGAGCTCGACCCCGAAATCAAGCGCCAACTGGAGACCCTGAGGGACAACCTGAATAAAGTCTGCGCCCTTCCTGGCAAACGCAAATAGATCTTATTTTTTATTATTGTGTAATATTTGAGTGATTTTTTTTTATTATTAAAAATACACGTTACAAACGATCTTTTTATTACAGTTAATTTACAATTCATTGTGTTTTTATTATGGCCTCGATGTGATGCTCGATGTCTTTGATGTATTGTTCTGGGATGTGCTTGTTCCTGTAAAAAACGAATCGATCAGTGTTTCACCCGACTGTCGCTTTACCTCAAATCTTCGATCTTGTTCTTCAGGTGGTCCTTGACGTGGGTATCTTTCTTCTGCTGTTCGAACAGCTGCAAGTTCGCCTCTTCAAACTTCTCCTTCTGTGCCATTATCCTCTCCTTCTCCTTCTCGTTGATTTGTCTGAGTAAGTCTTTGCGGTGCTGCTCCGCCTCTTCCTTCTTCCTCTTCTTCTTCTCCATTTCTTTCTCCCATTCTTGCCTTTGCACCTTGGCCACTCTGTGGAAGTCTTCTTCGTCCCGCGCCAGAGTGATGGCGGCGGCTCTCCTCAAGTCATCGATCTGCTTCTCGCGCTCGACCCTCAGCATCTCTTGTTGCTCTTTCTTCGCCTTCGCCGCCGCCATCTCTTTGTTCCTCCACTGCCTCTCCACCTCTTCCTGTATCCGCAACGCGTTCATCTCGTCCATCGCGGCTTTGATGTCGATCGACCGCTGCTGCTGGTTCCTCATCCGGACGATCTCCTGCTCCTTCGCCGCCTTGGCCAGCGCCAACTCTTGCTCCCTCGCCACCTCGCGCTCCAGTTTCTGCTGCATGAACTTCTGTATCCTCAAGTCAGCGATTCTCTGTTCTTCCTTCTGGACGAGCTTGTACCGCTCCAGGTCGGTGTTGGCCTTCTTCAACTCGTCTCGGATCTTCTGCTGCAGCTCTTTCTTCTCCTTGAGCTTCTGTTCTTCTTCTTGTTGGATGGCGAGGAACGCTTTGTTGATCATTCTGCTCTCTTCCTCGATCCGTTCGGCCTCGATCATGCGCTCGATCTCGTTCATTCGCATCTGGTCGGACAGCGCCGACACGTACTTCTGCCTCTTCTTTTCCTCTTCTTCTCTGCGCTTGTCCTCGCCTTCGATCGCCTGTTGCCGCTGCTGCTCCATCATCAAGTCCAGTCGCCTGTTCTCCTCTTGCAGTTGCTTCTCTATCAACTACCAAACCCCCCTTCATTTCAACCCGACTCCGACACCCCAACTTACTTCTTTTTCCGCGATTTGGGCGTTTCTGATCGCTCGACATTTCGTGGCGAGGATCACGCCGTTGGCCCGCTTCACTCTGTTGTCTTGCTCTTGCATCAGATCGAACGATCGCTTCAGCAAGTACAGAGTGCTCGCTTTAGCCGCGCGCTCCACCTGAAGCAGATTTTTCACAAGGACTCTCGCACGCTACATTTACTTTCTCAACGTACGTCGTTCAGTTTGGTCCCAAGCTTCGCCTTCTGCTTGGCTTGAACGCTCTGTAAAAACTCCTTTCGCTTCTCGCTCTCTTGCTGCAACTTGTTCTTCTTCTGTTCCGCCTCGTCCAGCATCATCATGCGGTCTTTCAGAGTCACGATCTTTGCGTCCAACAAAAACTGAGCACTCAAAAGGACTCAACGACTCTGCTACTTACGTGCGCTTGGTTTTTGAGCCTTTCAAATTCCGATTTTGGTAGGATCCCGGGAATATCGATGGGGTTCCTGTCGGGTACCATCAGCTTCCGCACCCCTTGCACGTCGTAAGCTGTAACATACTCTTTCGGTTTTTTGACAGTTTTGATGCACATTTTCTCGTCCATGACTTGGCGAGGAGCGCTGCAAAACTACCCCCCTCAAAAACAGTTTGCAAATTACGTCTCTGGATAATACTTTGGCCTGTTCGAGGGCTTGGACGGCTTCTTTGTAGACATTTTCACGTTCGATTCTCTAGGAAGGTCGGTATGTCAAATTGATCAAATAAAAATATCGCTATGGCAACCCCGCGAAACGCATTTGTTTAAGCAAGTTTTTATTTTTCGGGTTTAAATCTTTGACAGCTTTGGGGCATTTTGTTATCGATCGAATTTTTTGGGCGCGAGGTACGGTCCAGTTACAACAGATGGCGTGTCGATCGGTGGATCTGCAGCGAATGGGAGAGGGATGTGAATGGGCTTGGGTAAAACTGAAACAGTTTGCAAACAAATATTTATTGTATAAAACGGCGAACCTACATTAGGAGCTGTACAAAAATAAAAATCTAATGTACAAGAATAAATACTAAATGATCTACAATAGAATCGCGATTTGGTGGTGGGAATCTGATTGGTTATTTTGTTGTGAATTTTGGAGAACGGTAGACGGGGGACTTGCACGTTACACTACAGTGATCTAGCAAAGATGGCGCTACTGTGCAAGTGCCCCAGTCCCGATGGCAAAATGGCGGTTCTAGCATGTAAATAGGTCTTACCATGATGCACTAGTCGACAGGACACGCCCACTTGATGTGCCCTGTCTTAAAACCGACTCAATGATAAATCAAAAATAAAAACCATGAAGTACTAGCCATTTCTCGCTGAATCTGAAAAAATAATCACAAGACATGCAAAATACTGAATAATCTAGGGAAGCAAGCAGAACCCAAGTGCTAAATAAAAGATGATGTTGTCTGGACCTGAAACAAGTAATCAGAAGTCAGATTACTCGTTCAAATCATTCATATCAGAAATACCAAAATCGTTAAAATATAGAGCAATAAATTCTAGCATCCATCACACAGATATAGAGAACAGAATAATTATTATCGCCTTACCTATAAAAGCAACAACAAATTTATGGTACAAGATCGCAAAACACACCCGAATTGACAGCCGATTGTCACCAAGCGCGTGCAATTGTCACAATTGGCGCGGCTTAGCGAAACGGCTGTGGTCATCTGTACGGCTGAGGGATTAGTGCAGAAATGACACATTGATTCTGCCTTTGTAAAATTGCCAAAACTGATACCTACCTAAGCTAGTCTTTTCGCAAAATGAATGTGTCACTTCGGCAAAGTGCAACGACTCTTTTTAAACACATTTCAAGTGAGACAAGATGTAAGGCCCCATAATGGCGTAATAACACACCTAGAATAGATATATTCATAATAAAAGTGGCGCAGTCAATGCATGGACATATTAAAAAACACCATCATATAAAAATTGGACCACCAAAAAGAGTATATAACACGGAATCGTTTTTAATTTGACATATACTGTACCTTGGTTGGATTGATCTGAAAATATAACAAAAACAACAGACACAAGTGGTAATAGGTTATGTTTAATCAATGTAAATTAATACAATCGCAGTCTAACTGCAATACATAGTGGGTTACAATATTATCAAAACTAAAAACGAAGTGAATACACATCTCTGGGAAAAAATAACCATCACTTAAACCAATAAGTTGTCAAACGGTTTTGAGATTTTTTTTTTTAATTTGTTTTGGACGAATTACACAAAATTTGTTTACCTGTTGAAACTCAGGACTTACTACAAACACCAGGCTCGGCTCAATAAACAAATTTTGCTGTGGTACACCCGAAGGGAACGTCCTCTTAGCTTAGTTGTTATTGCACTACTGATGGAAGTGTCGGTGCGTTTCCTTCGGGCATATAAGCGGTATAAATTTATTGGATTTTTGATAACAGTGAGCATATACAAGTCGTACATCGGCATTTACAACGTAGCCTTACCACAAGTGTTGCTGCGACCTCCTGGAAAGCCGTCCTCACTTATCCTGACATACCCTATAAATAACAAGCTAACACACAGGTAATTATAACCTATTCGCTACAAAAAATTTTCTTTTATGGTATAGATTGGAAGCTAGACAAGTCACTAATCATAATTTCATAATCAAAACAATCCAAGACATATTTTCCAATCAAAATAAAAACTCGTTTGCTTTGTTTTTTTTTACGAGGAAAAAAATGTACATGATCGTGTATTTCTCAAAATATTCTTATCAAATACTGCGCAATGGCAAAAAAAAATTGGTGGAAAATAAAGAGAATGTATGAAAGTAGTACCGAACAAAAACCTTATTCTACAACAGTTTTATAAATCTAAATTATGCATTTTTCCCGTTGACTTGTTTCTAAGACGGCGGCGGCGGCGGCACGTATGCTCCTGATAAAATTAGTCGCTTATAACTAAGATGAAAAAGGTTCTTAACGACTAAGAAATATGTCTCCCGCAGATGCTTACTTGACCATCAATAGTTATTGGGGACCACATTTAAAATCTGTAAATGATATAAGAAAAACTGATATGTCGCTCCATCACACCACCTGCAATACGACCTGTCCTCTTCACACTCTCTTTCGTTGACACTTCGTGTGAAGAAAACAAGACACAAAAAAAAGTATTTGTATATAAAATGACACTACAATGAAAACAAGTGACCAAACAAATGTTTTAATAATAAATTTTACTTTCCTGCAATACAAACACAAACGACAGAAATGAGCAAATAAAATACGCATGTACATGTACGATGTGTGAGAAAAAAAAAATAGTCAAAGTCGAAATAAAACAAGGAAACACGGAACGACATTGTTTTCAATAGTAGTAAAAAATAAACCAGAACAAAGTGATGAGAGGCACAGTTTAATCGCAGCAGTCGATACTTACACGTAAACGAGTCTTAGTTGTCGGAGCTGTTCGGGGGAGCAGCGGGGGCGGGTGCTCCGTAGCCGTACGCCGGGAAGCCGTAACCGCCTTGCGGGACGTTCCCTGGTACTCCGCCCTGGGGCTGGCCGCCGTAGTAACCTTCGAAAGTGATATCGTTGAAGAGACGACGAAAGAGGGAAATGCGCGAAACGAGGGCGCCACAGTCCCAACCCGATTGGGGTTTTCGCGACGGTGGCGCCACCCGACTGACAGTTATGAGATGGATGACGTACGAGTACAAAAATAATATAGATAAAAATAAAAATAACGCACCACTAGGAGCTTGATATGCACCGTATGCTTGTTGCTGGTAACTACCTGCGGGCGCCTGTCCAGGACCGGTCTGCGACGATCCAGGTCCCCCTTGCATGGTCTGCACGTTCGCTTGGGTCTGTTGCTGGAACAAATCTCGCGTTGAACTAACAGACGAAACATTTTGCAAACAATACTAGAGACCAGTTGGCTACGAAAAATTAAAGTGACTAGTAGGATCGATTGGTACGACTGTAACTGACTGTCAAATTAAGTGTGTCACGTCACGTCCGTCTTAAAATACGTCCGATCAAAATAAATTCAAGGCTGCCATCGTGTTACGCAAAAACAAAATATCATGCTTGTCATCTACTGTGTGACGTTTGGAGTTAATAATTAGTAATTATTACTAATCACCTTTGACTTCATCTGAGCCTCTATGGCCTCCGCCTCTTTGTGTTTCCCTATACTACGATAATACTCCGCCCACTGTGCACTGTAGTCGGGTTGGCCTCCGTTGGAAGCCGCAGCCGTCGGCGTCGCTGCCGGCGCCGCACCCGGACCGCCAGCCGTCGCCGCCGCTTGCGGTTGACCGGGCGCCGTCGACGTTACACCTTTCGACTTTGCCTAACACACAAGATAATCAGAAATTTTTCGACCCCACCAGTCTCGTTCGTCATGATCAGATACCGACCTGTTGTTCGATCATCTCCGCTTCCCTGTGCATCCCCAACGATCTGTAATATTCCGCCCATTGTAACGAATAGTCGGGCTGGCCCGTGCTCGGATTCACTTGCATGGTGTTGGTTTGGGCCGGGGCGTCCGCACCTGGGGTGGGAGTGTTCCACTGCTGCTGGTAGGCTGGCATGCCCCAATTCTGGGGGTTGTAACCTTGGGGCGCCATTCCCGGGTAGGCCTGAATCGACAAATTTTCCCGTACTTTCACGGTTTCTTACGCGAGTGTACACGGCGACTCGTAGTGGAAGCGAACTGACATTTAGTCGGGCGCACAATTGCCAGAGCGGCAGTTTTTCACAAAACTACATTTTTCCTTATATTATTGACAATATAATTCATGGATCACGTGATCACGAATGATCCAATGAAAACGCGTCAACTCCTTAGTTGCATGGCTATCACAGCGATAATAAAAAACAAAAAAATTATTATCTTATTTACTTTCGTCGTTACGATTTTTGATTGAAATAAATTTGTCAGTTTGACAAATAAATGAATAATTTTGTATTTCATTCATTATATTGTCTCATCGAATATAACACGTGGTATGATTAATCATCGATGATATTAAATTCGTGAAATTGAGGCAGGACATTTCACTCGTCCTTCGGGCTCGTGAAATCTCCAGCTCAATTTCACTCATAATATATCATCGATAATAATCATACCACTAGTTATATTATAGCCGATTATGAAACTTTGTTCCAATTTTTTTTCGAGAATGTATTATACGTAATTGCTTATGACAAGCTTACCTCAAATTTTATTTGTTTGAAAAACTATGTATTATGTCAAAAAATTAATAAGTTAAAAAAAAATCCCCAACGAGAATAAAATATCCCACTTTAGACCAAAACATTTCCTTCACTTTACGAAAAGTAATGGATTTCTAATGCTACTTTAATACAGTTTTGGAAACACTCCAAAGTGTTCAATAAATTATATATTAAAAGTATAAACCATTACTGTCTTTTTTTTTTTATAAGAATTAAATAGTCCAAGAAATATACAGCGTGGAATAAAATGATTTACATCTGGTTACCTTTGGAATTTTTGCACACGTAAATTTTCCTGTACCGCTCTACTTTTTTTTAAAGTGCCGAACTATTAGTTCTGTCAATAAATGTCATCAATCGAATTGACAATTGTTACAATTTACTAAATTGAATTAACAAACGTTGGTGGCCACTTTCCACACTAGCTGTGACTTGCTTTTGTTAGTTCCTTTTTAATTTCAATCTCTACTTTGCATTCATATCATCCCTTCGCAATAAATCACATTTGGAATTTTGGAACATTTTGAGGTTAGGCTTTCTTTTTTCTGTAGAGCGGCATTTCGTATTTTTACAAGGGTAATGCAAAGGTAACTAGATGTAAATCATTTTATTCCACACTGTACATGATCAACAAAAGAAGAAAAAATGGACGGCTATGGAAAATAAAACTTCTGAAAGCTTTATTTCTTTTAATTACTTTCATTTATATTTTTTTGAGGGGTAAGATTTGATGAGAAGCAATTAGTGAATGACAAAACTATTGTAAATTGTGTCTTTCTCTTCCCCCTGGATTGATTTTTATTATCCAATTATTTTCAAACGAAAACGAACTCCAATCGCTTCCATTTCAGATACTAATTTAAAAAATATTTCCCATCAGGTCATCTGTTTGCTTTACCCTACATTAAGCCACGATATTTCCTGTTGATGGCTATACCGTATCATTAATCAACCATCTAGCATGTCATTAGTCATTACGAATCTAAATTACATATGTAATGGGTTCTTTTTTACCACAATAAATATAATGACTTAGTCACTATGTTTTAAAACGTTTCCTTTCATTTTCTCGCCGTACAATTATTAAATGAATTTCGTAACTACAAATCAAACAAATACGACGATTTTTGGGTGAAATTAAAAGCTAAAACAATTTTAGCACCGGGGACAATTTGCGTTATCGTAGATTACTTCCACTACCGTTTCCGTACTTTGTACGTTTTGTGACTCACAGTTTGCATGTTGTTCGACATGGCCGGACCGCCGACAGGTACAAAGTTGAGGGGCATTTGGACTTTATCGCTTATGATTCGTTTGGCCGCCTCGATTTGATCGGAATCGCCGCGGATTATGAAGGTTTTCTCGTTCGAGTTCTGATTGTTTTGGGACCGCCTGTCCAACTCACAGTGGGCACCGGACTGCTGGTTGATCTGTTTGATGGTTTCGCCTCCTGCGACAGTACCACTTTTAACCCCGAACCCACGATCCTCCCGACCGTCGTTACCTCTCCCGATAATGACCCCACACTTCGAACTAGGAACGACGAAGGTGACCTCTTGGGGAGGCTGCTGCTGCCTCCGGTCATCCCAGCCGCCGTAGTCCTGTCCGCCGCCGTTCCTGCTGCTGCCTCCGCCGCCACCGCGGCTGTCGTACCGGTCGCCGCCTCTGCCGCGGCCGCCCCCGCGACCCTGGCCCGGACCGTCGCCGCCATCTCTTCTGTGGACGCTGTCGATCAGCTCTTCTATTCGTTGTCTGGCCTGGAGGAAAACGATGTTGAAATTCGTCGCCGTCGCCGAAGCGAGTCGGTTGCATTACCTGTTCGACTTGTTTGGGGTTGCCGGAGAGGTAACACCGCCTCTCTCCCGGGCCTTCCTCTCTGGCTTGCTGGAACTGCACCCGCGCCCCCGTCTCGGCCTGGATTTTCTTGATCATGTCGCCGCCTTTACCGATAACGACACCGACCGCTTGTCTCGGCACTAGAACTTCGGCCTCGTTACCGCCGCCACTACCGTAATCGTTGTACTGCTGTCTGTCGTCCTGTCTGTTACCGCCACCTCGTCTGTTATAGTTCTGCATCTCTTTCTCGGCGATCAGATCGTACACTAACTGTTTGGCGTATTCGACTTTGGCGGGGTCGCCGCTTATCCTGAGGGGTTTCTCTTGCTCCTGGTTGGGACCGTCCTGGATCACGACCATCTTGGCGCCGCTCTTCTCCTGCAGCTGCTTGATGGTCTCGCCGCCCTTGCCGATGATCAGGCCCACCTTCGGGCCCGGGATCATGATCTCGACGAAGTTGCGACCACCGCCGCCGCCGCCTCCGCCTCCTCCTCCGCCACCACCGCCGCCGCCGCCCATGCTCTGGTTCATGTTGTTCATCCCTAGCATAGAGTCTACACATAATTGATTTGACCAAATCACAAACCAACCAAAAATACACATTCTGACCGCCAAAACTGTCGCAAACAATTTTTAACACTTCTCACCAAAGCGCGATAATTTTCGCGATCAGAAATTTTCAAAATCTGCCACAACTACAAGCAAACTAAGTTCAAGGACAACAGTACCACACACCTGGGAGCTAACTGGTCTTTTAATAATTACTGGAAAGGATTAACTGTCTGAGTTGCAAATGTTCAACAAATTAAATGAAAACACTTAAACATTAACATGCATATGTCTAAGAAAATCGTGTTCAACCTGGGTAATTATTGTGCCCCATGTTTGGCCCTAGATCGAGCCCACCCAACCCTTCCGTGCGACCTCTTTGATGAACGATATTCATAATGAGCTCCTTGGCTCTATTGATGGCCTCTTTTGTGCCTGACAGCGAACAGACACGGTCTGGCATTCCCTGCGAGTCAGGTGCCATTTGGATTTTACAACCTGATTCGGACTGGAGTCTCGTGATCTGTTCGCCTCCACGACCAATTACTGCAATACAACATCATTATTCAACACTGGCCAATCGCTGGATTTGATGGACTTAAAATAAAATTAGTTTGGAAAAAGTGAAACCGACAAACTGTTACACGCCTTGAGTCGACCGAACATCGACGTCGAACGGAAATGAAAGTGTGGTTAAGGAGGTGATTGCGGAGGAAATGAGTTGACAGAAAGGCGACCTTTAAAAGGTGACGCTCTCTACGGCTTCGTGGGGGTTGAGGTGAGCGGGGCTGCGCCAATTCGCGGATTTGGAAGGAAATTAACTCACGAGGACGAATCTATTGGAACGGTGTCGAGGGACGAAGAAGAGATCAACAGTACAGTCGAGCATTTCAATTATTTTTCATAATCTATTTATACATTCCTCGACGCAATGTTATGTGTCAATTTTGAACATACTACAAGATTTGCAAAAATTTACGCGAAGGGTTTTTTATTTTTCTTTAATTATGTATTAGAAAACTTTCTCCTTCATTTTATAACAAATAACGAATTCTTGGTGCTGTACTGTACTTTGGTATAGTTTTGGAACTTTGAAAAATGTTTTTAAAATAAATTTAAAAAAACTAGAAACTCTATTAATCATTAAATTACTATTTTACATTAGTAATTTGTTTTTTAGAAGACTTAAGCAGCTCAAGAAATATATTAATTAGCATTAGCGTCATTGTATTATATTTTTAATTAGTAATGCAGCAAAACGATTATTGGCAAAAAATGTTCTTATAAAAGTTGTTTTCTATTATGTTTAAAATGTCAAAATGCTTATCTGAGTTAGAAAATGTTCCGAGTTTTTTCTTCGGGGGAATCGTAAGATTTGATAGGGAAAAGAAAAATAGTCGCGCGACAAACAGTTGCAAAAAGTGATTGAATAATCTCTCCTTTGTACTATGCCGGAAATATTTTTGGAGATTGCGACTTCCTTCAAGATAATTTTTTCTCATTTTCTTCCACTGCCCGAATATATTTAATCATTTCCTTGGACACTTTTCCCACTGTTCTGAGTTTAATTTTAATTTTCAAATGCAATTCAACTGTAATCGCTTCCATCTCAAATATTTATTTAAAAAAAAATTCCTATCAGGTCATCTGCTTTACTCTACATCAAACCACGATACTTCCTGTTAACACAGCATCATTAATCAACCATCTAGTGTGTCATTACGAATTTAAATTACACCGTCCGTAATGTATTATTTTATCAGGATAAAAATGATGACTCGAGATTCGGCTCCATTTTCTCGACAACTCCAAATAAACAAATTTCAAAACTACCAACCAAATAAATCTAGTTCCACGTGTGAGAAATTGAACAGACAAAACACGTGGAGATTTGTTTGTAAAGTTAAAAGCTAAATCAATTTAAGATCTCGCAACGTCGTCCTTGCCACCGAAAGATTAACATATTTACATTAACTTAAAAAAGAGACTAATTGGCCCCTTTTGTTGCGCTGCTGTTGATTATTTGAAGCGTTAAAAATGCGAACATGAAAGTGCCGATTTTATCCTTAACGTATGCAAATAAAAATAATTTTAAAAATCGTAATTAAAACAATTTTCGCGCTACTACACATTCCCATGTGGAGTACTGGTTGGAATTTGCATTATTCATTAAAGTATTGATTAACTATTTTGCAGAACATTTTTTCAACGCTGTCGCCTTATTCGCAACAAGAACATGCAAGACTGTAATTTTAAATTGTAAACTAGCGAAAACAATCGATATAAAAATATTAAATTCATGATTTGGATCTGTGGTTTAAGTTGGTTGTGTCCGGAGGGTTTGAATAGACTTTGAGAAAATTATTGGAAGTGAGGGGACAAAAACAGTGCTTGTTTTGCTAATATTGTGGAATCGAATTTTTGTGGGGCGGGATTTGTTCTGATACTTACTCAGCCCGACCATCTTATCTGGGACTTTGATGTCCTCGTTGAGCTGGGGCCCGCCGCCCATGGCTGGTCCCCCCATGCCGCCCTGGCTGGGCGGCGGTCTGCTCCCTGGTGGTGGAATCTGAGGTGGTGGTCCGCTGCTGCCGGGGCCCTTTTTCGCATCCGGTTCTAGAGCAAAAATTGAAAGTAGAGAAAGCGGCGGTTCACGCGTCGGTCGCCGTACCTGGACCGTCTTCCAGAGCCCTCTTCTGTCTGTTATCGACGGGATTTGTTGAACCTGGATTGATCTTGGCGGCGATCTGCGTAACAAACGTTAATTTGTGTTTGTTGTCGTGCGGCTGTGGTGTGAAGCCGATCTGGGCTTTGTTGTTTACTACAGAGCTACCTACTTGTTTGGCTCGTTGGAGGGCCGCCGCGAAAGCGGAGGACTGATTGAAGTTCTGTTGAGGTGGCGGAGCTACCGCTGAATAATCACTCATTTTTTATCACCATTAACGAAATTTTGACTACATATAAAACATAAAATGGTGTCGCCTAGTCGCCCGCGTACAAACGTGAAACGACAGCGTTGAAACTAGATCTAGGGGTAAACGCGGTGCCAACTCCACAAAAACACAGTCACAACTACTGCCGCCAAATTTAAACAACGAACCAAACCGGTCACGTATATCACAAAAATTATCGAATACGCTCAAAATTTTTAAGTATACGGTCTCCTCATCAAATATTCCTTACCATCAAAACGTCCAAAAACGATCAACTAGTCACAGTGATTTACACTTATTTGTTATTTAACACGTGAAAAAACTAACCTCTGTTCGTCGAATGTTATAACAAGGAACGTTGCTCGCAGACTGACTGTTAAGTAACACTTTTTTCATTTAAATTGGGAAAAAATTTCTCCAAAAGTCGACTAAGCTTTAATAAAAACTGAATTGAACAATCTAATTCAGAACATAGCTCAACTTTTTGTTGCACCACTTCAGCAGATACAGGTAGCACAAGGTGAGAGTGTACTAGTGTTTTTCTTGTCTTTAAAACCGTAACTGATACATCAGAGATAATAAATTTAAACGAAACGGACAACAAAATTTGAAAACGCATTTCCGTTTTTTGAGGAAAGTGACAGTATTCGACGAACATTTTTGATCAAATACCACAAATAATTTACCATTTTGTGAATATGCTGCAGTGATGCACCGATATTTATAGATTGATTCTTGATATTTCTTTTATCAACTGAAAAAGCAAATTGTTCCTTTTCTTTGTGTCCTTATCAGGTTATTAACTCCTGGGTAAATTCAAAGATGGCGAGATTTCACGTGTCAATTTTTGTCAAAATGGCAGCCAACAAATTGTTGAATAGTTTATGACGTTGTGGGTAAGTAATTGCAATAAATCACTCGATTTTTGTATTTATCATTTCCTTTAATTGTTTGCCAACGAAACTGAATCTAACAATGTGAAAAATACGAAAGTGCAATAAGCAACAAGAACATAAACAATATACAAATAATAACGAAAAGCTAGTCAAAACAACAACAATATTGGATACGTTAACATTAATTACGTCTAAATTAATTACTAGTGCATTTACTTTAATCCTTATTTATTGTGTATTTAACATTTCGTCTGTCGGTAATACACATAAAGAATTTACTAACACGAAGAAAAAGGTAACTGAAAACCACCATGGGCATAGTCTAGACTTAAAATAAGCATAAAATAGACTTACTAGTTGCAACATTAATCGAGCATTAACTTTAGTTTATTATATAATTATGGATACTTTAGGTACATTTTATTACACACGCACCCAATCAGATAATGATTGTTATCACATTTACATAACGAAAGAGAGACACGAAACGCGATACTACATATAGAATAACAACAATCACAATAAACATGCTCGGACTAGAAAATTAATCGACGGCCAATTTTTTGAAGCTGCCGTCAATACCAACACCAAGCTCTTCGTTCATTTCGGACACCAGAGGACAAGTCTTCTCGTCGATCTCTATGTACATGTCGTCCAACCCCAGGACCCGTTCGCGTTTTTCCTTCAGGAAGGTTTTGAATTTTGCCAGCATCTCTTCCAGGGGGACTTCTCCGCCGTACTCTTTCGGAAGAATTTTCTTGTCGACTTTCTGGTACATCTCTTCGATGTTTTTGTATATCTGGGAAGCAACAAGTAACAAAAGAAATGACAACCGAGACCGTGACTTACAAAGATTCGATTTCTTAGCTTCTCGTTCAGGAGGGATATAGCGAATTCGATGAGCTTGATGGCGCTGGACGAGATGTTCAAGAAGTGGTTGGCTTTGTGCCTCATGGGTGTGGTATTCTAGAAAAGAACCGTGATCAATTGCCCCCAGATCTACTCAGAACAGTACTTGGATGCATCTGAGGATGTTCCTGACGTCAGTGAGAGACCACAGCGAGATGTGAGCCATCTGGAAGCCACTTTCGTCGTTGATGTAGGTGTAGCCGTTGATCTGGTTGATCTCGTCATCCATCAGAGCCTCGGTGACCAAGCTGTGCACCTTGACCATATGGGCAGAGGTGAATTTGTGCGGATCGAATTTTCCGGCGCAACTGAACAGGACTAGTCTTCCTTGGTCGCGGTCCAGGAGCGGTACCAGATAGCCGGCGTTGAGGATCTCGGCCAAGTCTGGATCCTCGCAGTCCAGATTCCTGAACCATTGAGGGTACAGCTGGCGGATCGTCAGGTAGCGTTCCAGCATCTCGCATGCTAGGGGCACGCTGAACTTGCGCGTTCTAAGGAAGCGCAGCAGGAATGGAGCGTCTGGAAACGATACAGATGTAGTTGGAATTAGGAATTGGTAGAGAAACTGCAAACTAGGCGTAAATAAAAGTTTGGAGAAAAAAGCGGTGACTGGTTCTAAAAAACAACTTCTTGCACCAAGGGTAAAAAGTTTGTTTCAAAACTCGAGAATGCCAAAAAATCAAGACAAATATGATTGGGTTGAAAAAAACATGGTTGAGGAAACGTTGATGGGTTTCAGAACAGCAACGTTTCAATTGTTGATGTGTTTCAGAGTTTAAAATTAAATTCAATCGAATACGTGTTAATTCGTTACAGTTTAACACAATTTGAATTAAAATTAATCAAGGGAAAGTTGGATTAGTCGTTGAATTGTTCAGTTTTTTATTAACGTTAAATTAACGTAGGTACTGATGTGGAAATATAAAAATTGTATTTGTGTATTTAATGATATTAAAAAACATCGAAATGAAGTAATTGTAATTAAATTTAAATTGAAATGACGTTGGTTTGTTCCTGAAATGCAACGTTGCCGTCGTCGTCGATCAAATTCACCAAAGATACATTTGCAGGCATTAAATTACGCAATATGAATGTGTGAAATATTGTCTGTTGATGGTTAATGATGTAAAAAAATTAAAGATAAGAAATGGTTGAAAAAAGGTTGATCGGTTACAGAGACGCGACATATGTGAAAGTGTACAAAACATGCTTTAATGTTTTGTAATGGCGCTAATCGATATTGAAAAAACTCAAATCGAGCGTAGCTGCGTTTAAGAATGAGTTGAAAAAACGTTGATTGAATTTAAAATCACACCGTTTTCATCATCGACGTGTTTTACAGCGAAGTGTGTTAATTCACAACGGAAATGCACAGTCAAGTTTTTAACTTGGTTTAATTTAACACGATTGTAATTAACTGATCAAGGAAAAGTTTTTTTCAACGTTGAATTAACGTATTTGGAAATATAAAAATTGTGTTTTTGTATTAATTTAAATGAAATGTTTAGAGGAGATAACGTTGACCAGTTCCCGAAACACAACGTTACTACTACCGCTCGGTGATACTGTTAACGTTAAATTAACGTATGACAAGTTGTAGTTTTGTGTTTGGGTAATGATGTTAAAAAGATTGAAGAGTAAAATCAATTGACATTAAAAAGTGGTCGAGGAAGCGTTGATTGGTTCCAGGAATCCAACATACGTGTGAAAGTGTAAACCACGTGCTTTGTTTTTTGTAAGAAATCGGATGCCATTAAGATCTGATTGGCTACACAAACTCAGCGTAAATTAACGTATGCGAAAGTGTGAGAAATTGTTTTTATGATTTTATAGCAATCTAAATTAAATGTGATTGAACTTAAAAATTAGTTGAGGAAACGTTGATCGGTTCCTGAGACACAACGCTTCCGACATCGACCGTAATTAATATATGTACATGGAAGTGAAGGAAAAAAACGTATCAAAAACAAAAAATTAATCATATTTTAAGTACGTTGAATTAACGTAAGTATAAGAATAAAAATTGTTAAATTAGCTAATGAAAAAGTGTGCTTTGATTTTAAATTGATTGAGTAGTAAATTTAATAAACCTAAAAAAGTGGTTAAAAAAACGTTGATTGATTCTAGAAATGTAACGAGTGCTAAATCAACGAATACGATTAAAATTAAAAATTTGTTGAGGAAACTGTTCCGTCACAGAGGATAATTAACATACACGGACGTGAAAATAAACCTCCTTTAATACTAATTCGCGTTAAAACAATGTTACATTTAAATTATCGATGACTTGAGAGCTAAGCGTGTTAATTCACTACTAAAATGACCAATGAACTTTTAAATTAAATTAATTCAAGACGGTTATAATTAAATTCGATCAAGAAAAGTCGGTGGGTTATTGAAACGTTATGAATTAACGTAAGTGGAAGTGAGAATTGTTAAATTGTTAGTGTTAAATCAACGTAAGTGAACGTATGACGCTTGATGTTTGGTGATGTTAAATAGATAATATTGATTTAATAAAAATTAAAAAGTGGTTGAGGAAACGTTGATTCGTTCCAGAAATGCAACGTTATCTTTACCGATGTTAAATGAATGTACTGAGTGATAAAAAAAAAATAGAAAATACGGTTTGTGAGTGTAAAAGTATAAAAAATAAATACAGGTTATTATAAATGATTGTAGTCCAAGTAGGCGTAAAAACTGAATGTAAAATTTAGCCGCTCCATATAAAAAACATCAAAATGATGTGAATAGGTAAGTGAGTGCACACAGGAGTTAAATTGGGTGCAAAACAACTGAATATTTTTGGATTCAATCGTTAATTTAAAAAAAAAATTAAATTCTCATCGTTGCAGTTTTCACCTAAAAAATGACAGTGACAGCGACAAAAATTGACAGTTCGCATGAAAGCGGCAAAAATTTCATAACATGGGCACGGCTTGCTTCGACTACAATCATTTGTAATAACGCTGTGTAATTGAAATTCAAAATTGGTTGAGGAAACGTTGATTGGTTACTGAAATACAACGGAACCCTTGCGGCGATATTTAACATAAAAATTTTAAGGCAATTTAATTGAAATCGATCAAGGAAAAATTGGTTATTGAAACGTTACGTGGAAGTAACGTATGTCGAAGAAAAAAATGACATTTTAATAGTTTAAATTACTGAAAAATAAATATAATCAAATTTAAAACTGGGTTAATGTAACGTTGATTCATTCCTGAAATACAACGTTTACCATCGGTGGTATTATTTACCAATGGAAAATTAACGCATGTGAACGTTGTACGTGCAAATTTAATTAAAATTTAAAGGTGGTCGAGTAAACGTTGATCGGTTCCAGAAATGCAACGTTATACGTAGTAGTAGTCACGAGTGCAATGTATACAAAATATAGGGGCCTTCAAATAAATGTATATTTAGAGCAACCTATGGAAATTCAATTGTTTGCAACATTTTCCAGCGTAGAAAATGACACAAGAAACGTCTGATATTTTAACGAAATAAAATTAGGTTAGACAATATTTTTAATTTTTGTAGATATGACATTTGGTGGGGGTGTGCGTAGACGGAAAACAGTCGGACGAGTCCATCTTTCGTAAAATAGGGGTGTTCAACAGATTAAAAATCAGCTGATTGTTACTGTGATCGCTATTCTCTGTTGTGACCGGTTTTGTTACGCCACTGGGATATTTTGTCCGCGCAGATTTCCCCCACCAAATGTCATATCTCAAGCCGGCCTTACTGTAGTGCATTCTCCCTATTCCCCCTCTACGGAATATGACAATATAAAATTGGGAAAAAGCTTACTATGTAACCTGTGTAACTCCGGAGAATAATTGGTTACCTACAAAAATTACTTTACACTGTTAACAGGATTAGAATGTCGCCTACGCCTACTCTAAATATTATAATTATTATAATATTTGAAGGCCCGATAGATATATAAGTAAAAAACGAGTTGAGGAAACGTTGATTGGTTCCTGAACCTCAACGCTACCGTCACTGGCGACAATTGACATACATGCAAGTGAAAAAAATGTTGATTTGAAGTTTAAAACTTGATCGATCAAACCGCAAATTAACGTGAAAGTGTAAATCGTACCTGTCCTGCACTTCTTGATGTTGGGATGCTTGTTGATCCAGTCGCGCATCTGGTCGAGGGACTGCTCCCGAATGTTGTCATCTTCCCTCAGTTCCTGCAGCGCCTTGGTCCTCTCGGGCTCCGGCAACTGGCAGACGTAGTCTTGCACGGACGAGTCTTGGCCTCCTAAACCCATTGCTTCTCCTGGTCTCGCAACAACAAAGCCCGTCAATTTAGCGCTGATTAGCCCGTGCCACTTTTATTATCGCTCCGGATTAGGAGGTCGCCGGCGACGTTTCACACCGTATTAGGCCGAAGAAGTGCTATTGTCTCGCCAGGGGTCTCAATGTTAAGGTTGCGCTTCGTGAAAGTGACGCGGAAATAAAGAAAGTAAACGCTTTCTTCGGCCGCACCGGTGACCCACTTGGCGGCGTTCGAAATCTGCCAGAAACCGCCGTTGCGCAACGGGACTCACCTGTCAGGGGCATCGCTATCTGAATACCAACCGGCGATTAAAATTTTATTGACGGACACGCACGCCGCGCTGATGGCTTTATTTAAGCCACAATGGGCAATTAAAGAATAATTTGTGCGTCATTAGGCCGTTAAAGGCGCGACGAGTCCGCCCGTGCTCCGGACTAATCAGTCCGTGCGTTGAAATCACCGGAGTTGGCCGCGGTGCGCCGCCCCCGACACCTGCCCCAAAGGACCAAGCGGGACTCACCTTTGTCGAAATACACCGCACGCCGCAACTGCCAATGTTAAACTAAATACATTGCACTTGTTTGTTGTAAAAAGTTAACTTTCTCCTAACCTACTTTACGCTCGGAAGAAATTTATAATGAGATTCTGCAAAAATACGCTCCAACGATGACTAACTTTTAATACAGTTTGAACACGCATTTCAGCCCAAGTGACACGCTAGAAAGTAGTGTTGCGTAAAAACAAAACACATTTTTTTCGGCTGGAATGGTCGCGTGTCGCAACGCGGACGCTCTTCGCGGATTCGGTTTCGCCATTTATTTTTGTCTTTGTTTTAGGTGAGAGTGCATAGAACGGACATTGAATGTCGACACTTGTGATTAGCGTGAAACCGCACGAGGTGGATATGCATTTATGCACTTTTCGACGGAGAAAGACCAAGAAGAGAGAATATGGAGAGATAATTGCCGTTAAGGATGCGGCCCACAAACAGTGCGGAACCTTATCCAAATAAATTGTTTGTGTTCTCGTGCTCAAACTTGAACTTTCTCCGAGGCCAAAAAATTGGAGTGACACTTGGTCACGATTGGTCCATAAATATTATTTTATGGCGCTAGAACAACAAAGACGTTTTCGCGTAAATTAGTCGACGTTTCTAGTTGCAAAAATGAAATCTGAACACAATTTGTTGGTGTGAAAAATGTCTTTCCGTGATTGAGTCATTCGCTTTGGAAGAAATGTCAAAAGTGACATTTATAGCTGTTTGGGGTGCAATTATCGCCATTTCGTGTCACTTCTCAAGCACTATAAATTTAAAAGTGTGTACAATGCCCAATAAATAGTAGGTACACTGTGAACACCCAACATTTTTCGTTTTTTTTTTCCTGTTAGAAATGGAAGAATTTACCTTGATAAGAGTTCAAAAGTTCAAGTATTGAATAGCTGGTTTTTCAGATTTATTGATGCGACCTTGATGGTTTCTTTGTGATAAATATTACGCTAGAACACCGCTCATTCATTTCGTGGAATGGAATAATCATTGCTGATTATTTTTATGTGCAATTTAAAAAATAGTATATTATATATTGAGGGAGAGAAATGCATGATTTTTCCTAAGGTGCAGTTTGTAGCCAGAGGGCGAAGCCCGAGGGCTACAAAGCACCGAGGGAAAAATGAGCATTCTCTCCAGAAGTATATATACTATTTTTTTCACGGTAGGGAGTAGAAACAGCACAAAAATCTCAAATTTTAAGAATAAAAAAATGATGACAAATGAGTTGTTATCTTTCGATGAATTTAATGGAATTAGTAGTTGCCTTGACAACACAATTAGATTTTTGTCACAACAGTCAAAAAAAATGAAAACTCCCATTAGATTTTTGTCACAACTGTCAAAAAAATGAAAACTCCCTAGGGAGCAAGTATTTGCAAATATTTGCTCCCTAGGGAGAAAATGCTCTACTTCTGTCACGATGTTGACATCCGAAAAGTTGATTTCTACTCCCGATCGTGAAAAAATACATTTTCCTTGGTAGTTTTGCGTTTTTACAGTGTGACAATTCGACAATTACAATACGGAGTCGAACATATTTTTTTCCCATGAAAAATTAAATAATTACAAACATATTTGTAGAGTACTGCAGTGTCATTTCGGAAAAAAAAATCGGTTCTATCCATCACTTAATGTTTAAGCGGAAATACATATCTCTATTGTTCATTCGCAAGTTTTGAATCACACAAATGATTTCTGTTTCTAATTTGTTTTTAATTCTGCATTATATATTTTTGATTTTGATCTGAAATATTCTTTAAAGATTGCGTTGTTCTTAATTAAGAAATTTTCAAAAAAAATTATAAATTTGTCAAATTGATTTCATCTTATTCATAACTTTTCGTAAGTTCCAAAAATAAAAATTTTCTCGTTTTTTGGGCTCACGTCGGTAACTAATAAAGTGCTTAATTGCTGTAAGAAATGTGATTAACTGATTAATTTGTTCTTAATTTATGAAGTATTATAAATACGTGTTAATCATTAGTAGGTATGTATATTATTCAATGAGCGGATAATGATGGTTATTACTCGTGAGGATGATTTTGTGTCACGAACCGCAGGCGAGTGGCGTAATTCTTGCGAGCGAGTAATAGCCATTATCCGCGAATAGAATACTACACTTTTCAACGACTATGAAGAGAAATTGATAAATAAGTTTCATTATTAGACCAACTGAAACTGACGGTTTAAATTATCAATCTTACTGAATAAAGTAATTATTAGAAAATTTACCCTTTTTGTCTTTCACTGGGTATATAGAGAGAACACCACAAGTTAGTGACAATTTGCTAGTTTTGTCTTTCCCAGTGGAAAGATCTGAAAAAGTCGACTTGAAAAAAAATTAATAAAGATAATAAAAAATTTAATACCTACTTATTAAGTTGAACAACCTTTAGATTTAATAACAGCAGAACAAAGCTTTCACGTTTCATATTTTAAAATAGAAATTCAAATCGATTCGCCTATTAAAAAATAATAATAAATAAATTAAATAATATTATAAACTGAAGCATTCACTATTTCGAGAAGTGAATTATTGTAGTGTTGTCTTCTAATTGATCAAACTGTTTGTATAGTCCCAAATATTTTCTGTTGGATTTAAATCAGTTGGGTTGAAAGGCTAAAGCATAATGTCTATTTCTGGCATTTTAAATATTTATTTTAATTCAAAACACAACATCAACCATTTTTCATTCTTAATAAATCTTAATAGATTTCGTTTAAAGTAATAAAATGAAGTTAATTTTTATTGGGTGAATAGTATTTGTGAATATTTGAACACATCGAATCCTACAGTAAATATTCCAGATTCGAGATCTTGACCATCATTCGAATAAATTTGAATATCCATAAAATTTGCCATGAATAATAAAAAATTAGTACAGGTTAAAAAAAAGATCTGATACCTAATAATAACTGAAGAAGTAGTAACCAGAAAAACAAGTTTACAAAACTAAAGAGCAAAAGATTACAGGTTTAATGAAAAGCACAAGTACATTAAATTAAAATTATGTGCAAAGTAGCGTAATGCAGACAGTCTGCATTTTGTCAGACTCTTATGATAGATTTCAAGATATTTACTAAGTACGACGTCCCATAAGTGTTCAATAGGATTCAAATCGGGCGAAAGTAAGGACCACTTCAGAACTTTGACATCTTGAATTCAAGACATGACTTCACAAAGTGCAGGAGATGTTTTCTTCACGATACTTGTGCAAGAACGTTTTTGTAACCAGTCCATGGTGTGATAAATACAAAACAATGATCCAAGTCCTTGTGCTAGAAATGCTCTCCACGTAAAAACGTTGTCTCCATCGTCCATCATGCTTCAACGTCGGTTGTGCAGCAAACGTTGCACCATATGATTTATAAAAAAAAATATCATGGTTGTGGGAAAAAAACTCAGCGTCTTAGCTTAATTCATACAATTTTTATGTAAACAGCTGTTTTTAGAGAACTGTGATTGATCCATCACAAAATAGGATTCAATCATGAGTTTTTTAGTAGTCTACAACCATCTTGTAACGCACAGTGTTACTGTTTAGTGCTTAATAAAATACTAAATGACGGTTGTGACATTTCAGGTGTGAATTTAGCTAAGACACTGACTTTTGTTTTTCATAAGCACCTTTGATGGCATTATTCACGTAGATACCTACTTTTTACCGTCGTTTCCAAAGTAGCAGAACGTCTACTTCTTCGGGCCATCAGATAACAGTTTTGACAAATATGTAAGTATTCAAAAGTCCAATTTTGGTACCGATTAGCAAACGGGAACTCTTAACTTCAGGTTTTTCCAACGAACCATCGGTTTTTTGGGAGAAAGCGACCATTGAACCCGTAAATATATTCGCGATCTATTTTTCACGAAGTGTCTTGCTCTCCAATTAAAAGAAACGGAAACGGTTTTAGCGTTTTTGGCATTTTTAAAAAGGCTCATTTCCAAAACATTTTCTGGAAACTGTATCTTTATCACGTTTCCACGGTTTGGTGAACCAGTTAGGCCGAAGAAACGGCAATTACCGCAACAAATAAAGAACGGTACCCTAAAAGTGACAAAAACATCAATTTCAAATCGCATAGCTGCACGGGAAGAACTAGTGCAAAAAATTATGTTGATTTATGATTAATTGGAACTTTCCCAAATAATTAAGCGCTCATTAATCGTTTTCCTCGAGAATAATTTTATGTTTGGCCGTACACGCAAAGTCCGTAATTACGTCCGAATTCGCTACGTACAGTTAACCAAACGGGGTAATTACGGTGGTTTTTCAAAAATTGGGAAACCGGAAAGTGGTTGCGTCAAGTGAAACACACCAATTGAAAATGTTCTTTAATTCTATAACAATAATAACTGAAATAATTGTTTCATTCTCCGCGTTAAAAGACAAAGAAATTGAAGTGACGTGATGTTACAATATCGCTACCAACTCATCATGTAATGACACCTAAGAACTCGAATACAAACAAATTATAGTAATCAGACTATGTACAATTACAGGAATATAATTTCTATCATATTTATATTTCTCTTAATTGCACAAATATAAGACTTTTTGGCATGGAAAAATAGTTGCCTCACACTTCTTATTACAATATTTACACGTTCCATTCTTAAAAGTAGTTTGGCTCAAGTTCGGAATCAACCAATTAGAAAATCTCAAAAATACTTAACTATCTCATTTTTCGATTAGCCCACACTCCACGATCCACCACAAATTAGCTAGTCGGCAAAAAAAATTAATCCCAGCCCCACCTCCGATTGTCACGATTAACATAAATTATTGAATTGACATTGGCGCCGGGAGATGGCTCTCTTAACTGAACACCCACACTGTCTACCCAGTGTGACGAACTTATCACAAACTTTGTTAAAGCACTAATTGTAATAACATTCGTGAACAATTATTTCCGCCAATCATGAGTACTAATAAATAAATGAATGGAATGGAAGTTGACTGAAATATCCGTGAGACCCTGTACTAATGTAAATTTGTACAGTCGTGGACCAAAATGAATGGACTATTCTCGTTGGTACAGACTGTCGAACAGTGGGCGCTACGTGTCAGAGTGTTCCTCCAGCGACTTACTGGCCTCGGTTAAGTCCAGTTCAAACAATTGCACTAACTGGTGAAGACGAAAAACTGACCACTCGTGGCGAGTTTGCGATTTTGTCTAGAACCAAAATTTGTACTGGATCGAAGCGACATTTAGCGCCCACGCGAACAATTCCATAACTAACAATAAGGTCAATAAAAATACCCAACATTTATTGCTTCAACAACATACAAACCTTTATGTACAAAAATCTGAATTAATTAATGCTAGACAAGGCTTTCCTTCGTCTCCTGTGTCGTTTACTGTTTTTGATTTCAACGTTGCAAACTTCGTCTTCACTAACGTCGTTATCAATATTCGTCGCATTGGGCAATTTAGAATGACTTACAGCACAAATACCGTTAGGTAAAATATCACTAGAGGCGTCCCCCGGATTATCCTTGCCCGCGCCCTCCTCCGGGAACCCGTTACATTCACTCTGCTCCTCGACCTCCTCCACCTCCATGGGCTCCCCCGAGCAGTACACGTTCTTGTCGACGGTCTCGCCCTTCTCCTGCTTCTTCAGCGGCGGGATGACGAACTGATGGCCCTCTCCCCCGTCGCTGGGCAAGCTCGACTCGCTCTCCGTCCTCTGCAGGCTCTTCTGCCGCACCCGCAACTCAGGCCCGCCGCCGTAAATATTGAAGAAGAAGTTCCAGATGCCCTCCGAGATCTCGGCGCACTCGTTAAGGTCGATCTGGCTCGCGTTCAGCTTCGAGTTGTCGATGGGCCCCGGCGGCTCGCCGGTCCTCTTCTGGACGAACTTGTGCCACTGGCCGTACCAGGAGGTGGAGATGAGGTGGGTCGCCGGCAACTCCTGCGTCTGCGCCTCCCGGTTTAGCTGGACGAACGTCTCCATTTCGAAGAGGAGGCGCTTGTTGAAGGCCAGGCAAGCCGGGCAGATGTTGATGCTGGTGACTGGCGGACACCCGCCGAACTTCTTGTGCAGGTACTCGTACACGGCCAGGGGCAGGGCTACGGCGAGGTGCTCGAACACTATCTCCCGGTCGGGGTGGATCGAACCGTGTTGGCACAGGAAGTCCGAGTTGTCGATGGCGCCGGGCTCGGCGCACGTGTTGAACCTAAAACACACAGAAAATTTACTGGCTCAAGCCTGCACTATGGTATCTTAAATCGATCCGCCTAAAGAAAGTGACATGAATGCTGCACGTCCCGCAGCACTTTTTACACTTTACTATCAAGTCTGATCTCTGACCAGTTTGTAAATTATTACAAGGTCGTCTCGTTCGTAATCTTCACACCATTGACAACCACTCACGTTATCTGAATACACCCAAGAACATTGACTTTTGTGTGGGATTGTCGTCATAAAGAGTTGTTGAGAAGCGAAGGTCGACACGTGCGTAAGCGCCTACTAACACCTGAGGATGCGGAATTTGCTTATATTCTGTAATTTATATTCAAGTTTGCTCAATAAAAACTGGCACGTTTGGCACGACCGCTGGTTCAAAGTGTTACATGGAAAACGTATCAGGGAGTAACTCGATATGAGAAAATAGTTATTTATATAAATGCGGTAGGCTACATTTTACAGCGCGAGGTTTTAACAAAAACCGAGCGATGTAAAATACATACTGCATTAGTAATGTATTAATTATTTTGCAAATTTTTTAATTAATGAAATGGCAGAAAGTCCTCTATTGTACCGATAACTGACATGCTTACGATTTACACCACAAGATGGCGCCACAGAGCTTAGACGAAAACAATTAAATTATGTTCATTTGTGAAAACTCAACGGATCAATGGTACCGGTATCTTGTTTCAGTATAAATGGATTTGTTTATGATAAGCTAATAGTTTTTTTGGAGGTCTCTGAAACCTTAAAATTTTCGTGTTAGTTTATACACTCCGTGCGGTAAAATGACAGATAGTTTGGTTGGTGTGTAAAAATCAAGATACAATAGCTGTTGAAAATGTGTAAACATGTCATTTAGCGTTGAGGAGGCCAAAAATATTTTATCAGAAGATTATTTATATCACTGAAAGTTTACTCTGCAAATGGTTATTTAAATTTGTTCGACCCTTTAATTGCACACTTAAAAATTTATTGCTTGACGAATAACACGAGGATTTAAACAAAAATGCTCATATGTCATTAGATATTTTTTATTAATTGGGAGCTCTACTCAACTCGAATGCGTAGAGGAATGAATTTTTTTTATACCTGAAGTGTCTAAAACCTAATAACATAGTTATTAATTTTTATAGACCGTTTTCTTCGATTATGTTATGCTAATGATTCTTGTTACAACCGCGAAACCAAATTATCAAAGTTTTAATGTTCCTCTTTATAGTTGAAATAAACCAGAACGACTTAATAATTTTTTATTGGACTATCAAATCCCATTATCGTGATAACTATTATTGCAAATCACGAGTCGAAACAGTGTTATTAAAATTTTTAAAACACTGACAAATCCTTTAAGGTTTTAGGTTTATCACGGCGCGTCAAAAACGACACTATTCAAGTTTTCAATCTAGAACTGAAAATAAAAATATTAAAAAACCGTGTCGAGATTGTATTTTTTTGGTGAATATTTCCAATCGATTTCCTTTATCAAAACCGAGATCGCTGCCGTGCCAGATCGCGAGTAAATGGCGTCACAAGAACCCATTACCTGCTTATCCACTGTTTGGACACGTAAGCAACCTCGTGGGGTTCACTGGAATGCACCTTGGACAGTTTGATCGCCTTATTCCTGACTTCGTCCGCCGTATTGGTCACTTTCCTGTAGAAGAGAACGTAGGCCTCGCACGATTGGACTTTCTCGGGTGGTACCCGAGTGACATACTGATCGTCGAACTCGTACCACTGACCCCCGTTCAACGCGTACGAAATGTAGTGTCCTCCGCCTGCCGTACCGTAATGACAGATGACCGAAAACAACTCGTACGTCGTCACTTTCGAAACACAATCGGTGTGGAGATAGGGTCGCATGTCGAGCCCCTTCAGCGGAAAACTGACCGCCGACGAGATCTTGCTGCTGAACATCAACTCGTGCCTGAACCGCTTCAGGTGGATGCAGAGGACTTCAGGGAGCTGCAGGACCTGCACGCAACAAACACAACGCTCACTTCCGTCGCTTTCCGGTGGTGGCTGATTCGTACCTTACTGAACTTGATGCCGTTCCTGAGCTTGTTGCACTTTTCGCAGCTGTACATGTTGTCCCCTTTCAGCTCGTCGGTGCTGAAGAAGGCCGCCAGGCAGTCGTGCAACGTGACCACGGGACCGTAGAACCACGACTTCAGCCAGGCCAGGATCCACGAGATCCAGCCCTCGTTCATCGGGATCACGGCCTCGGAACACGTCGAGCCGGGGCCCGTCGTGCGACCGTGCAGCACCACCAGGTGGTCCCTCGACGGTATCGGAAGCGATAGATCTTGGAATGTTTCGACGCGGCTCGACACCCGGTCGCAAGTCAAGCATTGCACCGACGACAGCAGTTTGCCGTCGAAGATGTCGGAAATTATGGATCGGTACTTCTGCTGTCTCTTGTTTGTACTGGCGGTGCTCGACGAGCTCGTACTCGGCTGAGAGTCTGAAAGGGAAAGATTATTCAACATCAGCCAACTCAAACATATCTTCTAATAAACAACCTTAGCTTAACCGTGCATTATTTCTTCGTTTTTATAACTTCAAGTTCGTTCGTATTTATTTTTTTTTGGTTCGATGGATATTTACGACATACGAGTCGAAACCCACATTTATGCAACACATCAAATAATGAATTACATAATTTACTATTCAAACACGTTATTTACCAATGAATTATGTAGTTTTTGTGTATTGTTTATTTGTAAAATACATATTTAAATAACTGTGCAAGTACGTAACAATTTACAAAAATTACGACCGCCAGATGGCGCCAGTTAAAACGTCAAACATGGCCAACTGTATCACAACCCGTTTTGTTGATTTAGTTGGCCATGCGTCAAAAAATTATAAACAAACTGCGCCCTAACCTCACTTTTCCCTCTTTCAAGCATTTTTACTTCCCAATTGTCTCTACTCATTCCGTTAACAGGCCTAAAAAGACATTTCGGCGTCTCGCGAATGACACTACAAGCGACAGACAAGAGACGTTGACATTTTTCATCTCCAAACCTGAACTAACCTATGACCATGCTGTTGCTTTGCAGTCTCGTCCTTATCCTCCTCCCCGGACTCGACGACCTGCTCAGCCTCCTCTTCGCGCTGCTCGCCGGCCGCTCCGTGTCGTCGCTGAGACTAGATCTTTCGCTGACCCCCGAATCGCAAGTCTCATACTCCCCCTCGCTTGAGTCGTAACTGGAACTGAGCGCGGGTTCGTCCATCGCCAGACTAAAAGTATCGGAATCGCTCATCGAGGTCGTCTCGAGCGGCGCCACTTGTTTCAGCTCTTCGTGCAGCTGATCCATAAAATTCCTGAGGAACTCTTGGGTGTCGTGCTGGTAGTAGCCCCTGAACATGGGATGGACGCTCCTGATCCCGTACAAAATCCCTGCCACGACAGACACCATCAACGCGACTGGCCGAGCGATTTTCGCGTTTTCTTACCCGACGGGGTGACGTAGCCTCCGTTCTTCTTCCACATGTCTCTGACCAGCGTCTGGTAGGTCCTGCTCAGGCCCGGTTTCTTCCCCTCGGACAGGATCTGCACGGTGGTGGCGCACTCCAGGAAGAACCTCGTCAAGGGGACGGCGTTGCTGAGGGCCTGCAGCGCCGCGTTCATGTAACACGTGTTCCCGATGTTCTGCAGGCCGACCAGCCCCACGGGCCTGTCGACGTTGTAGTCCGAGGAATCTTCTCCATCGCTGCCGTCGGAGGCGTCGCCGCTCATGCCTACGTTGAGACCGACGGTTTTCTCGAATGCGAACACGTTCGTGCGTTCGGGGGTGTTCGTTCTCAGGGTGCTGTAGCTTCCGTGGCCTGAATCTCGCGATTTGTAAGTGCAACCTTCGATTTCTTGGTCGCTGTCGTACGAAGGAACTGCGGGGGATGCATCCATGAAGACTTCACATTTACACTCGTAGCACCATATCCGCTTGGTCAGGAGGTTCATGTGGATGCAATGCGTCGGGTTTTTCTGAAAATTTCCGACAATTAGGGAAATTTCTCAATTCAACGACCTCGATGTCCAATCCGGACAATCCCCATCGATAAGTCAGCAATATCACATGGACGACTAGAATACAAAATAAATTCTAGATTATCTGGAGAATGTTTTTCAAAGCGTCACTAAGAAAAATAAAATCGAGTTGATTTATTTCTGCAACAATAAATTCAATCCTTACGCATGTAATTAAAAAAAAAAAACATACTACTGCAACACTGCACGTTATAATTATTGATTTTTATATAATGAACGGGTGCATTTCTACTTCACTTTTTTTAATTACATACTCTATTTATGTAGATCCACTATCTGATTTTTTTTGCTTTATTAGAAATGTAAAAATGACCCCAAAACGTCTCTTATCCGAGGTTCAGACTATGCATAATTCATGTCAAGCAAAACACCATGTCCTGTAACGTTATCCTGATTGTTAATGACGAAATTTTAATACATTTTTGCGTGAATTCGCAGTACAAGTGTTTTTGTTTCATTTTTTCTTCTGTAAAGGGTTAAATACCTTGACTGCAGAAAATACATTTTTAACTTTATGTAATGTGAAATGACTTTAAAAAAATCGAATGATTTGTTTATGTAACTGGTGCAGTTAAAAATAGATGTTTAACAAACGCACGAGAATTGTTGTGGAAAACTAACAGAAATAACAGGTTTTGCTCGATCAAAAGGGATTCACCTCGCTTTGATAACGTCAAATTGTCCAGTGCAAAGATCATCACGATCCCGATTAGTGGCATATTCATCAGATCTGTCGTCAACGGATTATTATTTAACTTGCAGTTTAAAATTTTTAATTAATTAATCTAATTTTTCAATTAGAAAATGCAAATGAAATCCAACAAAAAATGAAATAAAGAGAGTCGGTGTATTTAGAATAAAGCAAAAAAAAAAGAATGACAGATGAATATTCATATAATACAAGTGTCATAATTCTTTGTAGACAATTAGTGCGCTATATTTTTTTTCCATCATAAACATGAAAACGTGATAACGAAAAACACTTGTCCAGGCAAGAAACAAATAATTTATGTAATTGGAACGTCCAACTGAAAAAAAATTGTTAACTTTTTGGTAATCAAAGAACCATGTTGCATTTGATTTGCTTTGTTTAAAAATATCGATTTCATAAAGATTAACTTTGATTAATGTTGATTTTCGAGTAGATAAAATAAAAAAAGATCTTCATGTAAATTGTTCCCAACACATTTTTTCATGAGACCGTTTCTTTGTCAATTTTCTTAGAATAAATACTAGTTGGAAAGCTTTTTTTGGAGAAGTTCTGGAAATATGAAAACTTCTTTTTAAACAAGACTGGAAAGAACTTACCAACAACAGTATCGAAGTCATGAAATGAGATAGACTAACGCTTTTAAGTGACTGTTGTTACTTACTATGACTCTTTCAAAAAATATGGCATAGTTCTATTATCTAACACTTCATAGAACATCCACAAGAACTAATTCTATCCTTTTTCAACTGCCGCGTTCTCTCGTACCCGTCTCGTTTTGTTAAATACCCTCTTACAGTTGGAAATCCAACACCATCTTCACTATCAGTCTTGAAACGATCCAATTATGTCTCACCTACATGAGCATTGTTAATGTTTCGGCGGCCCACACTATCACACACATAAACATTATCAATTATTATCAAAGCACTCGTTTTTTTAATGTAAAAACTCATTAAAATGACTTGTAGATTAGGTATTGAAATACTTCAAGGTCAAGTCAAATGATGGATGATAACGCGTTCGCACGCTCGTCATTGAATCTTAATATACATACTAAATTATGCACGGTGCTGTGATCATTCGACTTTTCGCCACAACCAATCTGGAGACAATTTTTAAACAGGCAAATCCACAAATTTGGTCCAGGACAGCCGCAGTCTGCACACACGGGTCTCTGAAACACGACGAAAATGACTAAATTAGAAACCTGGTGCGGTGGCTGTTACCTCTCTCGAACTGAGTATGGTGGAGATTGGAATGTTGGTGGCAGTTGCTAAATGGCTGCAGCTGTATCGATACATTGTAACTACAAGAAAATTACAGTGTGAGCGGGGAAAATGCAAGGTAGTTGAGAGCGCGGTGGGGTGTTTGTGACGAGGGGCTCGCATGGTGGGAAACGGTGTTTTGAGGAAAATACTGTCGCGGTTTGCAGTTGCGAGGGTGATATAAAAACAAACACGAATTACATAAACTGGGTACGTACTTCCTGATAGTGTGTGAAATCGCACCTTATCCACATTCAGTGTGTTATTATTAATGAAATATCTGGCGAAAACTGCTGATCAATGACACAGAATTAGGTTAGGTTCGATCAGTTGTCTTTGTTATTTGCTTTGCTGAATGCACCCACTTGATTCTAAACAATTTTCGTTAATTTAACTGTTGGCTAAACATAACTATCGTTGGAAATATTGGATGGGGTCTTGGAAAAAATTACCTTTTCTCAAACGCGACACATCCACACTTGTCCACAGCAAAAAAATACCTTTTAACACGGGAAAATAATAAATGACAAATTAAAATTCAATTATTATTACATGATACTTGTGATTTATTGACAGAAATTCTAATATGAATGACACTGACGTTTCACGTTTTTTCTGTCATTTATTTTGTTATTAGAAAATGTCAGAAGTGCGCGCCACCTGGCGCCGAAAACTCAATCAACCCATGCAGCTGAAGTAGTTTTATGGGGCGCAGCCCGACCCCCGAACTATCAACCCCTCCCGTTGTCACTCATCCAAATAAAACACCCCTATTAAATTCGAAAAACTTTATTTATATTCACGTCTGTCAAAATCACAACAAACCCCCCCTCCTCTTGAGATGGTTCCTGACAACCTCTTTGCACTGACTCTCAAAGGACCCATCAGCGAACAAATGCCCCCGACTCTTCGCTTTGGGGGCGTTCTTCCTCGGGACCGGCACCGCTGGGTTGAACGCCATTTCCGACATGTCAAAGTCGTTGTACAGCTGTTCTGCAGTGCTGCAAATAACTTGATGCAGCAAAGTTTCTCTTATGCTAATAACACGTTACCATTTTGCGTATTCGGGGTCAAGACTTCCTTCTCCCGAAGCGGGGACCCCGTGCGCTATATTTTTCGCATATTTAGCGACGACAGGATGGTAGTGCTTTGTCAGTAAAATTAATTCGTACAGCGCTGTGCTCGACGCGTTGCTGTACTCGGGGTCTTCCAGTTCCGGTTGAAATTTGCCGTCGCCGAACGACGTGTCCAGGTCTAGTAAGACGTCCACTGATCTGCTCATCTGCATCGTGGTTTTTATCAAACTTAAGCTGCCCAGAGCGCCGTTGTGTAACAGTTGCAGGCTGAGGGTGGCCAAGCGCTTTACGAAACTGATTGTTCTCTTGTTGGTTATTTTTTTGCGTCTTTTGATCAGGGCGTCGTTAAGGGTTTTCAAGACGATGAGGAAATTTGAATAGTTTTTTGATGCGTGTGTCACCAACAGATTCTTGTATAAAGTGACGTAAAATCTGGTGGGGTCTATGTTTAAAGCTTCACCTTGTCCACTCAAAATGGAGAAGACGGTTTGGACACAATGCAACTGTTCTCTATACCCTAACCACTCCTCTTTCATTAATCTATCTAATATGTTTACAAGATCTAAATAAAATTCTAAGTTTATACAATGGGCGAACCTAAAAGAACACCATTACTAAATCAATCTGTCAAAACATATTCAACTGACTTGGCTAGACCCTCCAAACAAACCCCCAACACTTTAGTATTGGTTGAGCTCTTCAAAATCCTGAAATAGATCCCAAAAACAAATTTAGTTATTTCAGTCAAATTTTGTTGCTTGGTCTGCTTGTTTTCTTCTGCTTTTGTCTCCAACAACTCTTTTTCCAACAACTGCAGTCTTTTCTTCCTCTAGAAAAAACACATTGAATTCAGTTACCACAAATATTACTCAACTACATACTTTTCTTTCTCTTTTGGACATTTGCAAAACCTTTTGTTTGCGCGCCATTAATTTCTTTTGTTTGATATCTTGCTCTTTTTCTTCATCCAAATTGACATCTTTTAAATTCAACACAAGAAGTGTTTCTAAGATGTCTGGATGGACGTTGTGGGCGCGATTTTTCACATAATGATTAATTATCCTCAGTATCTACAAACCTGATCTCAGAGAGTGTTTTTGTACATTGGAAACTCACCTTCAATGTGATTTCTTCCTTTTTGTCTTCTTTGAATACTGTTTTGATTGCATTTTTTGCAATTTCTCTAATGTTTTTCCTGGGATTGTTTAGAAAAGGCACCACAGCTTGAGCAATATTTTGTGAAAAATTGAAATAGGGATGAGTTACAAGCAAGTCACAAAGAGATTGAACTCCCAACTCCCCCAGCTTGATTATTTCCTAAAAAAAATGTCTTAGCAAACAGAAATTGCCACAAATCAATGTCTCACTTCATCAAAAGCCCTATTGTCACCTTTCTTCTTTATCAGAATTGAACTACTCTTTTCCAGTTTTTGTAAAAATTTCTTGTAGTACAGAAGTAAAGTTTCTTCATATTTTTGCAACTTCAAAGTGTCCTTTTTTACTGTAATTACAATATTTAATATCTAGAAAATTGTTTTAATAAAAGAACCAACACTTGACTCCTTCGCTGTCTATTTTTTTAATCTCATAAGATGGTAGAACATCTTTGAAAACTTCTAGAAGAGAAACTGTTGCCAATTTCCTGACAGTAAAATATACTTCAGGGGCATTGTCATCCATGAGTTGAATCAAAGTCCTCAAGTTTGTCACCTTTTCTTCAGGATTTTCCAAAACACCTGCACTTAAGGTACCTATGTGCAATTTCTTCTGCTTCAAAACTTTATTGCGCTCTACTAGCAACTGAGCAGCTGAAATTGGCTTTGAAATATCAATTTTATCATCAACAAAATCATATTGTTCTTCTTGGTTTTCTTCTGCTTCAACTGCTTCATTTTCATCAACTTCTTCCTCTTCTTCAGACTCAGAAGCTTCAGCTAAAATGTTTTTTTAAATAACCGACTAAAACATGCAATGTTGGTAAAATACCAGATTTATCTTCAATTTGCTGTCGCACTATTCCTTGTTTTGTTTTAATTGGCAACAAATTTTTCATAGGCACATCATCAGCTGTTTGATCTTCGTACTCATTTTCTAAATCTGAATCCTCATCGTTTAATTTACGTTTTTTCGGTTTAGGCGCCGAGGTTCTTTGAGTAAGACGACTTGAAATATAAATTTCGAAAGTAAAGAGTTAACTCACCCTGTATATCTCACTTTATTAAAAATGTTATATGACTTGGAGGTTATTGCATTTTTAATAAATTCCAAGTCGTCTTCTTCTATCATTTCAAGCATGTCTTCACCATAGTCGCTGTCATTTTCTTCGCTTTCGCTTTCCGGGTTTGGTAGTTTGCCCATTTTTTATTTTAATTTTTAAATATACACGTTTTCTAACCTCTAAAACTGTTTTGTTGATCACCAAGACCTAATTGTCAATTCGACCACGCGGTACGCGGAGTTGAAGAATTGGAAGTGTTTGTGGCTCCAAAAGTAGCAACTGCCAATATTACACAAGTGTATAGTGGGTTACATTGTTTTTACTTCATAGAAATTGCCTAAGATGAATTTTTCTCAAAATACAGAAAAAATACCGATAATAAAATATGAATTATGGATCTTGTGGTAATCTTGTAGTTTACGTCGCCCAAACTGCATCGCTTCGCGCACCATGCTAAATGTGTACTGCGTTGCCAGACTTATTTATTTGTATCGAATAAGAGAAAATTCACAATTAATATCACGTGACGGTAATTTTAATTATACAATTATAATCTATCCAGGAACCCCTCTACCACACATTGTTTCGAAACAAAGTTAAAAAAAGCACACTAAACCAGGGAAACAGATCAATTAACAAACGTATTGGAGTCGTATAGTGAAATTTTTTTAATAAACAATTGTCAGTGTCAAAATGAAGTAAAAAACCCTACTGTACCACCCTAAAATTAGGACATATGGACCAGCTGTATAACAATTTGACACCAAATCATGGTTAAAGGTTATGTTCAGTTCACTTCCCGTACCTTTCTTCCGTGAATTCATCTTAAAAACAAATTTAATGAGAAATCAGGAGAAACCTTTTCGAATTTGAAATAAACTCTCGCTCGTTAGGGCGCAGGCTCAGTTACATAAAAAAATGTTGACACTCAATGTGACCAATCGTATTATCATGAAAATCACAGTTTGGCTCATACCAACAAGACAACGTTTTGACAATTGTTTATTAAAAAAATTCAACTATACACATCCAACTAAAAGACGCGCTCAATTTTAATTATCATCTGGCAACAATGCAGAGTCTATGGGACTGCGCGTATGAGATGCGCAGTTTGGGCGACGTAAACTACAAGATTACTTGAATTATAAAAAAAATATTTAGCAATACAACATAGACACTAAAGAATAAGTCTTGTGAAATTAAATTACATACTTCGAGACAGTGTCTCCATTTGGAAGAAAATATGTATATTTATTTAACAGCAGTCACAAGTAGCGTCAATTTTTTCTATACATTTTGTACAACTAAACGCGTTCAATTTTTCCAAACAAACTTCCGGATAATAGAGCAGGGAGTAATTGCTTGTACAAATAGCATCGGAGCCTTATTCGCTCGCATCTGATACCTAACACGCGAAAGGAAATCTTTTGATAAATGTTGTAATAAATTATTTGTTTAAACCCAGCTGTGTTCTTTAACAGCTTCGAAATATCAGTCATGCATTATGATTTGTGTGGGTTGGAAATTTTTCAATAACAGTAAAATGAAGTCTGACCTTTGAGGCTTCTACTTCTGTCGCAATTTGCGACGAGTCCCCTCTTCTTCAAAGTATCGGACCTACTGTAATTAAAAAAAAAAGATATTGGAGTTTAATAAACAAAGACGAGTGAAAATTAAATTACCCTTTATTTCCGGCCCACAAGCGGTCCGCGCCGACCCGACCTCCACGTCGCACCCGTCAATGGACGAAACCTAGTCCTGATGGAAAAAAAAAAAAAAAAAAAAACCTCCCAGCGACAATATTGACCAATGAAATTTATTATTTGTCACTGACCAGAAAGCAAATATGTTTATTTGCAACAGCAGTCACAAGTAGCGTCAATTTTTTCTATAAAAACTAAACGCGTTCAATTTTTCCAAACAAACTTCCGGATAATAGAGCAGGGAGTAATTGCTTGTACAAATAGCATCGGAGCCTTATTCGCTCGCATCTGATACCTGACACGGGAAAGGAAATCTTTTGATAAATGTTGTAATAAATTATTTGTTTAAACCCAGCTGTGTTCTTTAACAGCTTCGAAATATCAGTCATGCATTATGATTTGTGTGGGTTGGAAATTTTTCAATAACAGTAAAATGAAGTCTGACCTTTGAGGCTTCTACTTGTGTCGCAATTTGCGACGAGTCCCCTCTTCTTTAAAGTATCGGACCTACTGTAATTAAAAAAAAAGATATTGGAGTTTAATAAACAAAGACGAGTGAAAATTAAATTACCCTTTATTTCCGGCGCCCACAAGCGGTCCGCGCCGACCCGACCTCCACGTCGCACCCGTCAATGGACGAAACCTAGTCCTGATGGAAAAAAAAAAAAAAAACCTCCCAGCGACAATATTGACCAATGAAATTTATTATTTGTCACTGACCAGAAAGCAATTATGTTTATTTGCAACAGCAGTCACAAGTAGCGTCAATTTTTTCTATACATTTTGTAAAACTAAACGCGTTCAATTTTTCCAAACAAACTTCCGGATAATAGAGCAGGGAGTAATTGCTTGTACAAATAGCATCGGAGCCTTATTCGCTCGCATCTGATACCTAACACGCGAAAGGAAATCTTTTGATAAATGTTGTAATAAATTATTTGTTTAAACCCAGCTGTGTTCTTTAACAGCTTCGAAATATCAGTCATGCATTATGATTTGTGTGGGTTGGAAATTTTTCAATAAACGTTGTTTCGTTTTAACAAATATTAACAGTGAAATGAAGTCTGACCTTTGAGGCTTCTACTTCTGTCGCAATTTGCGACGAGTCCCCTCTTCTTCAAAATATCGGACCTACTGTAATTAAAAAAAAAGATATTGGAGTTTAATAAACAAAGACGAGTGAAAATTAAATTACCCTTTATTTCCGGACCACAAGCGGTCCGCGCCGACCCGAAATCCATGTCGCACCCGTCAATGGACGAAACCTAGTTTTGATGAAAAAAAAAAAAAAAAACAAAAAGAGAGCAGGGAGTAATTGCCTGTACAAATAGCATCGGAGCCTTATTCGCTCGCATCTGATACCTAACACGCGAAAGGAAATCTTTTGATAAATGTTGTAATAAATTATTTGTTTAAACCCAGCTGTGTTCTTTAACAGCTTCGAAATATCAGTCATGCATTATGATTTGTGTGGGTTGGAAATTTTTCAATAAACGTTGTTTCGTTTTAACAAATATTAACAGTGAAATGAAGTCTGACCTTTGAGGCTTCTACTTCTGTCGCAATTTGCGACGAGTCCCCTCTTCTTCAAAATATCGGACCTACTGTAATTAAAAAAAAAGATATTGGAGTTTAATAAACAAAGACGAGTGAAAATTAAATTACCCTTTATTTCCGGCCCACAAGCGGTCCGCGCCGACCCGAAATCCATGTCGCACCCGTCAATGGACGAAACCTAGTTTTGATGAAAAAAAAAAAAAAAAACAAAAAGAGAGCAGGGAGTAATTGCCTGTACAAATAGCATCGGAGCCTTATTCGCTCGCATCTGATACCTAACACGCGAAAGGAAATCTTTTGATAAATGTTGTAATAAATTATTTGTTTAAACCCAGCTGTGTTCTTTAACAGCTTCGAAATATCAGTCATGCATTATGATTTGTGTGGGTTGGAAATTTTTCAATAAACGTTGTTTCGTTTTAACAAATATTAACAGTGAAATGAAGTCTGACCTTTGAGGCTTCTACTTCTGTCGCAATTTGCGACGAGTCCCCTCTTCTTCAAAATATCGGACCTACTGTAATTAAAAAAAAAGATATTGGAGTTTAATAAACAAAGACGAGTGAAAATTAAATTACCCTTTATTTCCGGCCCACAAGCGGTCCGCGCCGACCCGAAATCCATGTCGCACCCGTCAATGGACGAAACCTAGTTTTGATGAAAAAAAAAAAAAAAACAAAAAGAGAGCAGGGAGTAATTGCCTGTACAAATAGCATCGGAGCCTTATTCGCTCGCATCTGATACCTAACACGCGAAAGGAAATCTTTTGATAAATGTTGTAATAAATTATTTGTTTAAACCCAGCTGTGTTCTTTAACAGCTTCGAAATATCAGTCATGCATTATGATTTGTGTGGGTTGGAAATTTTTCAATAAACGTTGTTTCGTTTTAACAAATATTAACAGTGAAATGAAGTCTGACCTTTGAGGCTTCTACTTCTGTCGCAATTTGCGACGAGTCCCCTCTTCTTCAAAATATCGGACCTACTGTAATTAAAAAAAAAGATATTGGAGTTTAATAAACAAAGACGAGTGAAAATTAAATTACCCTTTATTTCCGGCCCACAAGCGGTCCGCGCCGACCCGAAATCCATGTCGCACCCGTCAATGGACGAAACCTAGTTTTGATGAAAAAAAAAAAAAAACAAAAAGAGAGCAGGGAGTAATTGCCTGTACAAATAGCATCGGAGCCTTATTCGCTCGCATCTGATACCTAACACGCGAAAGGAAATCTTTTGATAAATGTTGTAATAAATTATTTGTTTAAACCCAGCTGTGTTCTTTAACAGCTTCGAAATATCAGTCATGCATTATGATTTGTGTGGGTTGGAAATTTTTCAATAAACGTTGTTTCGTTTTAACAAATATTAACAGTGAAATGAAGTCTGACCTTTGAGGCTTCTACTTCTGTCGCAATTTGCGACGAGTCCCCTCTTCTTCAAAATATCGGACCTACTGTAATTAAAAAAAAAGATATTGGAGTTTAATAAACAAAGACGAGTGAAAATTAAATTACCCTTTATTTCCGGCCCACAAGCGGTCCGCGCCGACCCGCAATCCATGTCGCACCCGTCAATGGACGAAACCTAGTTTTGATGAAAAAAAAAAAAAAAACAAAAAGAGAGCAGGGAGTAATGGCCTGTACAAATAGCATCGGAGCCTTATTCGCTCGCATCTGATACCTAACACGCGAAAGGAAATCTTTTGATAAATGTTGTAATAAATTATTTGTTTAAACCCAGCTGTGTTCTTTAACAGCTTCGAAATATCAGTCATGCATTATGATTTGTGTGGGTTGGAAATTTTTCAATAAACGTTGTTTCGTTTTAACAAATATTAACAGTGAAATGAAGTCTGACCTTTGAGGCTTCTACTTCTGTCGCAATTTGCGACGAGTCCCCTCTTCTTCAAAATATCGGACCTACTGTAATTAAAAAAAAAGATATTGGAGTTTAATAAACAAAGACGAGTGAAAATTAAATTACCCTTTATTTCCGGCCCACAAGCGGTCCGCGCCGACCCGAAATCCATGTCGCACCCGTCAATGGACGAAACCTAGTTTTGATGAAAAAAAAAAAAAAAACAAAAAGAGAGCAGGGAGTAATTGCCTGTACAAATAGCATCGGAGCCTTATTCGCTCGCATCTGATACCTAACACGCGAAAGGAAATCTTTTGATAAATGTTGTAATAAATTATTTGTTTAAACCCAGCTGTGTTCTTTAACAGCTTCGAAATATCAGTCATGCATTATGATTTGTGTGGGTTGGAAATTTTTCAATAAACGTTGTTTCGTTTTAACAAATATTAACAGTGAAATGAAGTCTGACCTTTGAGGCTTCTACTTCTGTCGCAATTTGCGACGAGTCCCCTCTTCTTCAAAATATCGGACCTACTGTAATTAAAAAAAAAGATATTGGAGTTTAATAAACAAAGACGAGTGAAAATTAAATTACCCTTTATTTCCGGCCCACAAGCGGTCCGCGCCGACCCGAAATCCATGTCGCACCCGTCAATGGACGAAACCTAGTTTTGATGAAAAAAAAAAAAAAAAAACAAAAAGAGAGCAGGGAGTAATTGCCTGTACAAATAGCATCGGAGCCTTATTCGCTCGCATCTGATACCTAACACGCGAAAGGAAATCTTTTGATAAATGTTGTAATAAATTATTTGTTTAAACCCAGCTGTGTTCTTTAACAGCTTCGAAATATCAGTCATGCATTATGATTTGTGTGGGTTGGAAATTTTTCAATAAACGTTGTTTCGTTTTAACAAATATTAACAGTGAAATGAAGTCTGACCTTTGAGGCTTCTACTTCTGTCGCAATTTGCGACGAGTCCCCTCTTCTTCAAAATATCGGACCTACTGTAATTAAAAAAAAAGATATTGGAGTTTAATAAACAAAGACGAGTGAAAATTAAATTACCCTTTATTTCCGGCCCACAAGCGGTCCGCGCCGACCCGAAATCCATGTCGCACCCGTCAATGGACGAAACCTAGTTTTGATGAAAAAAAAAAAAAAAACAAAAAGAGAGCAGGGAGTAATGGCCTGTACAAATAGCATCGGAGCCTTATTCGCTCGCATCTGATACCTAACACGCGAAAGGAAATCTTTTGATAAATGTTGTAATAAATTATTTGTTTAAACCCAGCTGTGTTCTTTAACAGCTTCGAAATATCAGTCATGCATTATGATTTGTGTGGGTTGGAAATTTTTCAATAAACGTTGTTTCGTTTTAACAAATATTAACAGTGAAATGAAGTCTGACCTTTGAGGCTTCTACTTCTGTCGCAATTTGCGACGAGTCCCCTCTTCTTCAAAATATCGGACCTACTGTAATTAAAAAAAAAGATATTGGAGTTTAATAAACAAAGACGAGTGAAAATTAAATTACCCTTTATTTCCGGCCCACAAGCGGTCCGCGCCGACCCGAAATCCATGTCGCACCCGTCAATGGACGAAACCTAGTTTTGATGAAAAAAAAAAAAAAAACAAAAAGAGAGCAGGGAGTAATTGCCTGTACAAATAGCATCGGAGCCTTATTCGCTCGCATCTGATACCTAACACGCGAAAGGAAATCTTTTGATAAATGTTGTAATAAATTATTTGTTTAAACCCAGCTGTGTTCTTTAACAGCTTCGAAATATCAGTCATGCATTATGATTTGTGTGGGTTGGAAATTTTTCAATAAACGTTGTTTCGTTTTAACAAATATTAACAGTGAAATGAAGTCTGACCTTTGAGGCTTCTACTTCTGTCGCAATTTGCGACGAGTCCCCTCTTCTTCAAAATATCGGACCTACTGTAATTAAAAAAAAAGATATTGGAGTTTAATAAACAAAGACGAGTGAAAATTAAATTACCCTTTATTTCCGGCCCACAAGCGGTCCGCGCCGACCCGAAATCCATGTCGCACCCGTCAATGGACGAAACCTAGTTTTGATGAAAAAAAAAAAAAAAACAAAAAGAGAGCAGGGAGTAATTGCCTGTACAAATAGCATCGGAGCCTTATTCGCTCGCATCTGATACCTAACACGCGAAAGGAAATCTTTTGATAAATGTTGTAATAAATTATTTGTTTAAACCCAGCTGTGTTCTTTAACAGCTTCGAAATATCAGTCATGCATTATGATTTGTGTGGGTTGGAAATTTTTCAATAAACGTTGTTTCGTTTTAACAAATATTAACAGTGAAATGAAGTCTGACCTTTGAGGCTTCTACTTCTGTCGCAATTTGCGACGAGTCCCCTCTTCTTCAAAATATCGGACCTACTGTAATTAAAAAAAAAGATATTGGAGTTTAATAAACAAAGACGAGTGAAAATTAAATTACCCTTTATTTCCGGCCCACAAGCGGTCCGCGCCGACCCGAAATCCATGTCGCACCCGTCAATGGACGAAACCTAGTTTTGATGAAAAAAAAAAAAAAAACAAAAAGAGAGCAGGGAGTAATTGCCTGTACAAATAGCATCGGAGCCTTATTCGCTCGCATCTGATACCTAACACGCGAAAGGAAATCTTTTGATAAATGTTGTAATAAATTATTTGTTTAAACCCAGCTGTGTTCTTTAACAGCTTCGAAATATCAGTCATGCATTATGATTTGTGTGGGTTGGAAATTTTTCAATAAACGTTGTTTCGTTTTAACAAATATTAACAGTGAAATGAAGTCTGACCTTTGAGGCTTCTACTTCTGTCGCAATTTGCGACGAGTCCCCTCTTCTTCAAAATATCGGACCTACTGTAATTAAAAAAAAAGATATTGGAGTTTAATAAACAAAGACGAGTGAAAATTAAATTACCCTTTATTTCCGGCCCACAAGCGGTCCGCGCCGACCCGAAATCCATGTCGCACCCGTCAATGGACGAAACCTAGTTTTGATGAAAAAAAAAAAAAAAACAAAAAGAGAGCAGGGAGTAATTGCCTGTACAAATAGCATCGGAGCCTTATTCGCTCGCATCTGATACCTAACACGCGAAAGGAAATCTTTTGATAAATGTTGTAATAAATTATTTGTTTAAACCCAGCTGTGTTCTTTAACAGCTTCGAAATATCAGTCATGCATTATGATTTGTGTGGGTTGGAAATTTTTCAATAAACGTTGTTTCGTTTTAACAAATATTAACAGTGAAATGAAGTCTGACCTTTGAGGCTTCTACTTCTGTCGCAATTTGCGACGAGTCCCCTCTTCTTCAAAATATCGGACCTACTGTAATTAAAAAAAAAGATATTGGAGTTTAATAAACAAAGACGAGTGAAAATTAAATTACCCTTTATTTCCGGCCCACAAGCGGTCCGCGCCGACCCGAAATCCATGTCGCACCCGTCAATGGACGAAACCTAGTTTTGATGAAAAAAAAAAAAAAAACAAAAAGAGAGCAGGGAGTAATTGCCTGTACAAATAGCATCGGAGCCTTATTCGCTCGCATCTGATACCTAACACGCGAAAGGAAATCTTTTGATAAATGTTGTAATAAATTATTTGTTTAAACCCAGCTGTGTTCTTTAACAGCTTCGAAATATCAGTCATGCATTATGATTTGTGTGGGTTGGAAATTTTTCAATAAACGTTGTTTCGTTTTAACAAATATTAACAGTGAAATGAAGTCTGACCTTTGAGGCTTCTACTTCTGTCGCAATTTGCGACGAGTCCCCTCTTCTTCAAAATATCGGACCTACTGTAATTAAAAAAAAAGATATTGGAGTTTAATAAACAAAGACGAGTGAAAATTAAATTACCCTTTATTTCCGGCCCACAAGCGGTCCGCGCCGACCCGAAATCCATGTCGCACCCGTCAATGGACGAAACCTAGTTTTGATGAAAAAAAAAAAAAAACAAAAAGAGAGCAGGGAGTAATTGCCTGTACAAATAGCATCGGAGCCTTATTCGCTCGCATCTGATACCTAACACGCGAAAGGAAATCTTTTGATAAATGTTGTAATAAATTATTTGTTTAAACCCAGCTGTGTTCTTTAACAGCTTCGAAATATCAGTCATGCATTATGATTTGTGTGGGTTGGAAATTTTTCAATAAACGTTGTTTCGTTTTAACAAATATTAACAGTGAAATGAAGTCTGACCTTTGAGGCTTCTACTTCTGTCGCAATTTGCGACGAGTCCCCTCTTCTTCAAAATATCGGACCTACTGTAATTAAAAAAAAAGATATTGGAGTTTAATAAACAAAGACGAGTGAAAATTAAATTACCCTTTATTTCCGGCCCACAAGCGGTCCGCGCCGACCCGAAATCCATGTCGCACCCGTCAATGGACGAAACCTAGTTTTGATGAAAAAAAAAAAAAAAACAAAAAGAGAGCAGGGAGTAATTGCCTGTACAAATAGCATCGGAGCCTTATTCGCTCGCATCTGATACCTAACACGCGAAAGGAAATCTTTTGATAAATGTTGTAATAAATTATTTGTTTAAACCCAGCTGTGTTCTTTAACAGCTTCGAAATATCAGTCATGCATTATGATTTGTGTGGGTTGGAAATTTTTCAATAAACGTTGTTTCGTTTTAACAAATATTAACAGTGAAATGAAGTCTGACCTTTGAGGCTTCTACTTCTGTCGCAATTTGCGACGAGTCCCCTCTTCTTCAAAATATCGGACCTACTGTAATTAAAAAAAAAGATATTGGAGTTTAATAAACAAAGACGAGTGAAAATTAAATTACCCTTTATTTCCGGCCCACAAGCGGTCCGCGCCGACCCGAAATCCATGTCGCACCCGTCAATGGACGAAACCTAGTTTTGATGAAAAAAAAAAAAAAACAAAAAGAGAGCAGGGAGTAATGGCCTGTACAAATAGCATCGGAGCCTTATTCGCTCGCATCTGATACCTAACACGCGAAAGGAAATCTTTTGATAAATGTTGTAATAAATTATTTGTTTAAACCCAGCTGTGTTCTTTAACAGCTTCGAAATATCAGTCATGCATTATGATTTGTGTGGGTTGGAAATTTTTCAATAAACGTTGTTTCGTTTTAACAAATATTAACAGTGAAATGAAGTCTGACCTTTGAGGCTTCTACTTCTGTCGCAATTTGCGACGAGTCCCCTCTTCTTCAAAATATCGGACCTACTGTAATTAAAAAAAAAGATATTGGAGTTTAATAAACAAAGACGAGTGAAAATTAAATTACCCTTTATTTCCGGCCCACAAGCGGTCCGCGCCGACCCGAAATCCATGTCGCACCCGTCAATGGACGAAACCTAGTTTTGATGAAAAAAAAAAAAAAAAACAAAAAGAGAGCAGGGAGTAATTGCCTGTACAAATAGCATCGGAGCCTTATTCGCTCGCATCTGATACCTAACACGCGAAAGGAAATCTTTTGATAAATGTTGTAATAAATTATTTGTTTAAACCCAGCTGTGTTCTTTAACAGCTTCGAAATATCAGTCATGCATTATGATTTGTGTGGGTTGGAAATTTTTCAATAAACGTTGTTTCGTTTTAACAAATATTAACAGTGAAATGAAGTCTGACCTTTGAGGCTTCTACTTCTGTCGCAATTTGGGACGAGTCCCCTCTTCTTCAATATATCGGACCTACTGTAATTTAAAAAAAAGATATTGGAGTTTAATAAACAAAGACGAGTGAAAATTAAATTACCCTTTATTTCCGGACCACAAGCGGTCCGCGCCGACCCGAAATCCATGTCGCACCCGTCAATGGACGAAACCTAGTTTTGATGAAAAAAAAAAAAAAAACAAAAAGAGAGCAGGGAGTAATTGCCTGTACAAATAGCATCGGAGCCTTATTCGCTCGCATCTGATACCTAACACGCGAAAGGAAATCTTTTGATAAATGTTGTAATAAATTATTTGTTTAAACCCAGCTGTGTTCTTTAACAGCTTCGAAATATCAGTCATGCATTATGATTTGTGTGGGTTGGAAATTTTTCAATAAACGTTGTTTCGTTTTAACAAATATTAACAGTGAAATGAAGTCTGACCTTTGAGGCTTCTACTTCTGTCGCAATTTGGGACGAGTCCCCTCTTCTTCAATATATCGGACCTACTGTAATTTAAAAAAAAGATATTGGAGTTTAATAAACAAAGACGAGTGAAAATTAAATTACCCTTTATTTCCGGACCACAAGCGGTCCGCGCCGACCCGAAATCCATGTCGCACCCGTCAATGGACGAAACCTAGTTTTGATGAAAAAAAAAAAAAAAACAAAAAGAGAGCAGGGAGTAATTGCCTGTACAAATAGCATCGGAGCCTTATTCGCTCGCATCTGATACCTAACACGCGAAAGGAAATCTTTTGATAAATGTTGTAATAAATTATTTGTTTAAACCCAGCTGTGTTCTTTAACAGCTTCGAAATATCAGTCATGCATTATGATTTGTGTGGGTTGGAAATTTTTCAATAAACGTTTCGTTTTAACAAATAATAACAGTAAAATGAAGTCTGACCTTTGAGGCTTCTACTTCTGTCGCAATTTGCGACGAGTCCCCTCTTCTTCAAAGTATCGGACCTACTGTAATTAAAAAAAAAAAAGATATTGGAGTTTAATAAACAAAAACGAGTGAAAATTAAATTACCCTTTATTTCCGGCCCACAAGCTGTCCGCGCCGACCCGACCTCCACGTCGCACCCGTCAATGGACGAAACCTAGTCCTGATGAAAAAAAAAAAAAAACAAAAAAACCTCCCAGCGACAATATTGACCAATGAAATTTATTAATTGTCACTGACCAGAAAGCAAATATGTTTATTTGCAACAGCAGTCACAAGTAGCGTCAATTTTTTCTATACATTTTGTAAAATCAATTTTTCCAAACAAACTTCCGGATAATAGAGCAGGGAGTAATTGCTTGTACAAATAGCATCGGAGCCTTATTCGCTCGCATCTGATACCTGACACGCGAAAGGAAATCTTTTGATAAATGTTGTAATAAATTATTTGTTTAAACCCAGCTGTGTTCTTTCACAACTTCGAAATATCAGTCATGCATTATGATTTGTGTGGGTTGGAAATTTTTCAATAACAGTAAAATGAAGTCTGACCTTTGAGGCTTTCTACTTCTGTCGCAATTTGCGACGAGTCCCCTCTTCTTCAAAGTATCGGACCTACTGTAATTAAAAAAAAAAAAAGATATTGGAGTTTAATAAACAAAGACGAGTGAAAATTAAATTACCCTTTATTTCCGGCCCACAAGCGGTCTGCGCCGACCCGACCTCCACGTCGCACCCGTCAATGGACGAAACCTAGTCCTGATGAAAAAAAAAAAAAAAACAAAAAAAAACCTCCCAGCGACAATATTGACCAATGAAATTTATTATTTGTCACTGACCAGAAAGCAAATATGTTTATCTGCAACAGCAGTCACAAGTAGCGTCAATTTTTTCTATACATTTTGTAAAATCAATTTTTCCAAACAAACTTCCGGATAATAGAGCAGGGAGTAATTGCTTGTACAAATAGCATCGGAGCCTTATTCGCTCGCATCTGACACCTGACACGCGAAAGGAAATCTTTTGATAAATGTTGTAATAAATTATTTGTTTAAACCCAGCTGTGTTCTTTAACAGCTTCGAAATATCAGTCATGCATTATGATTTGTGTGGGTTGGAAATTTTTCAATAAACGTTGTTTCGTTTTAACAAATAATAACAGTGAAATGAAGTCTGACCTTTGAGGCTTCTACTTCTGTCGCAATTTGCGACGAGTCCCCTCTTCTTCAAAGTATCGGACCTACTGTAATTAAAAAAAAAAAAGATATTGGAGTTTAATAAACAAAGACGAGTGAAAATTAAATTACCCTTTATTTCCGGCCCACAAGCGGTCCGCGCCGACCCGACCTCCACGTCGCACCCGTCAATGGACGAAACCTAGTCCTGATGCAAAAAAAAAAAAAAAAAAAAAAAAAAAACCTCCCAGCGACAATATTGACCAATGAAATTTATTATTTGTCACTGACCAGAAAGCAAATATGTTTATTTGCAACAGCAGTCACAAGTAGCGTCAATTTTTTCTATACATTTTGTAAAACTAAACGCGTTCAATTTTTCCAAACAAACTTCCGGATAATAGAGCAGACAGTAATTGCTTGTACAAATAGCATCGGAGCCTTATTCGCTCGCATCTGATACCTGACACGCGAAAGGAAATCTTTTGATAAATGTTGTAATAAATTATTTGTTTAAACCCAGCTGTGTTCTTTAACAGCTTCGAAATATCAGTCATGCATTATGATTTGTGTGGGTTGGAAATTTTTCAATAAACGTTGTTTCGTTTTAACAAATAATAACAGTAAAATGAAGTCTGACCTTTGAGGCTTCTACTTCTGTCGCAATTTGCGACGAGTCCCCTCTTCTTCAAAGTATCGGACCTACTGTAATTAAAAAAAAAAGATATTGGAGTTTAATAAACAAAGACGAGTGAAAATTAAATTACCCTTTATTTCCGGCCCACAAGCGGTCCGCGCCGACCCGACCTCCACGTCGCACCCGTCAATGGACGAAACCTAGTCCTGATGAAAAAAAAAAAAAACAAAAAAAAACCTCCCAGCGACAATATTGACCAATGAAATTTATTATTTGTCACTGACCAGAAAGCAAATATGTTTATTTGCAAGCAAACTTCCGGATAATAGAGCAGGGAGTAATTGCTTGTACAAATAGCATCGGAGCCTTATTCGCTCGCATCTGATACCTGACACGCGAAAGGAAATCTTTTGATAAATGTTGTAATAAATTATTTGTTTAAACCCAGCTGTGTTCTTTAACAGCTTCGAAATATCAGTCATCCATTATGATTTGTGTGGGTTGGAAATTTTTCAATAACAGTAAAATGAAGTCTGACCTTTGAGGCTTCTACTTCTGTCGCAATTTGCGACGAGTCCCCTCTTCTTCAAAGTATCGGACCTACTGTAATTAAAAAAAAAGATATTGGAGTTTAATAAACAAAGACGAGTGAAAATTAAATTACCCTTTATTTCCGGCCCACAAGCGGTCCGCGCCGACCCGACCTCCACGTCGCACCCGTCAATGAACGAAACCTAGTCCTGATGAAAAAAAAAACGTAAAATTAGGGTTGCCAGACCTTCTGTTTTTAAGAGGAGATCCCCCTATATGGAGGTCGACTCCTCACTCCTCTTTAATACTAGAAAAAGTAGCAAAATGTCCTATACATATTTTAGTTTTCTAGAAAAATTCAAATTTCCCGTTACCCAGTGCGGTTAAAGGCACTAGATCAACACATCACGTGTATTTATAATAAATTTCAGTGTTAAATGTGATGTGATTTGAACCTGAATCCATGTTTTGGATCAAAATAAACTATTAAGGGGGTAGATTATTATTGTAACAAAATTTGGCACACAATTTGAAATTTTGATTCCTTTGGATAGACCACTCCTCGCTACGCTCGTTGCACCCTAAACCCTCTCGTCGGACAATTGACTATCTTGTACAACTCGTATAACAATATGTACTATTTTTTGATTTTTCAGTTACAAAATCAATCCTAAATAAACGAGCCGTCGACTTGTTCACGTCACACTACCGTCACACTGTCTGGCAGCGCGACTTGCGGCTCAGAACCTATGCAAAACTTCCATACAGTGTGGAAACTACTTATGGAATAAATTCAGTAATTTCAAAACTAATGACATTTGTCGAAAACGCTGAAACAGGTCAATTTTTATTTCTCATAGTGGTTATTTTAAGTTGGTTCACTTGTTCATGACGTCATCCATTTTTGAGTTATAACGTCATCAGCAATTTTTTTAAATGACAATCCCCACTTTTTTCTTCTGTTTTTGATAGACCTTCCTACTACCAAAACGATAGACGAAAAAAATTATTGGCTTACTTGACAATTTTTTTGTGAAAACGACAAATTTTAATTCAAAAACTTAATTTAATTTTTTATGAAAATTTTAATTGACCTCAAACAAAAACAACAAAATATCTGAAGTTAACAATAAAATGTAACGAAAATGTTGAAATTGTCCCCTGCATTTGGCACTCACCGACACTTTGTACACTTCGCTCAATAATGTCACGGCTGATTTGTTCCATTTCAGCGTAAATTCTTTGCCTAAATCTTCTAAATTGTTTGGTCTATTAAAATAAATCTTTTATTTTAAATAAACCCATACAAAAGAATTTTTACATTAAAAATTATACATTAAATTTTTGAAGAAAAATTTGTCATTTAAAAAAAAAAAATTTATACAGGTGTCCCAAAATGAAGCATCGTAATTTTAACCACGAGCTACTGGCTTCATGTAGAACTCGGAAAAAATATTTTAAAAATTCTGTCAAAAAATAAAATGACATTTAATTTTTTAGGTACAATTTTTTTTAATTGCTTTTAGTCTTCTACGTTGTGCTACAACCTCGTAGGTAAAATTTCGGCACATTTCAAAATACACCCTTGTTTTAAAGCATGTTTACTAAGGGTTACTTACTTCTCATTGGCGTACATTTTATAAAATATGTATGTATACAAGGGCGTATTTCTAAAATGTGCCGAAATTTTACCTACAAGGTTGTGGGACAACGTAGAAGTCTAAAAGCAATTAAAAAAAATTGTACCTCAAAAATTAAATGTCATTTTATTTTTTGACAGAACTTTTTAAAATAATTTTTCCGGTTTCTACATGAAGCCAGTAGCTCCTGGTAAAAATTATGCTGGTTTATTCTAGGACACCTGTATAAGGTACCAATTTTTTTAATTCATCGTTTAGCTAGTGCGAAGATCTAGGTATCAGAAAGAGAAGAAAAAAGTGGGGGTTGTCATTTAAAAAAATTGGTAATGACGTCATACCTGGAAAATGGATGACGTCATGAACAAGTGGAGCAACTGAAAATAAGCACTATGAGAAATAAAAATTGACCTGTTTCAGTGTTTTTCGCAAATGTCATTATTTTTGAAATTACTGAATTTATTCCATAAGTAGTTTCCGCACTGTATAATACTTGACGTTCGTTGGTCAACTCAAGGCCGAGTATGATATTAAGGTTCTGCGATGACGAGTCTGACGCGTTTATGTTGGCTGCAACGGCTAGCTGACGTCACCAGGAAAGACAAAATAGTGAATGTTTATAGATATAGCCGAGTCTGACGCGTGAGGCGTGAATGAAAAATGTTCGGAAAAATGCAGATATTATTTTGTTTTGGAAAATCTTGGATTAAAAAATACAATAATAAACATTATGGACCGTATCACGACACCGTTATTAAAATTAAAACTAAAGTAAACATAAAACGATATAGATTTATGCAAGTATAATCTGCCAGAAAGAGATAAATTCGTCACCATCGTAATTAGAGTCATGATTAAATTTAATAAGGGTGTCGTGATACGGCCCATTATTTTTTCAAATTAAGAGCCGGTACTGCAGCTCTGCAGCCCTTATTGAAAAACCGCCACTGCAAGTTTTGCATATTGAATGTAGATACTCGATAATTACTATCTTACTACCTATATTATACTAGTTTCATTTGAATTTGTTGCGAAGATATGTAAAAGTTAAGGATTCAGAGAGAAATTGACAACAATAATCACGAAATATCGATTGATTGTTCATCAGTCCCCCGTTATAAAGGGACATTTCGTCAAGATGTAATAAGAGGAACAAGTTTTCTAACAAATGTTGTATTTAACCGAAATTGAAACCGTCGAACCCATGACAGATTTGTGGTAACGAGCTAATAAGTGCAGAAAAAAATGCCCTCTACGAAATTTATATATCAAAGTGAAGCAAATTACCTGTAGATTCACAATTCACTTGTCACAGACACAATATTTCACAAAATTGGTTCATTTTCCACGAGAGACTATGATGTCAAGGTAAGAGGTAGCGGGAAACTGCAATGTACTAATGTAGGTACAACGCAAGTACCAACCAAATCACACAATGTAACCGTCGCGTAGGTGTTTTTGCTGTTTTCATTAACGTAATTAATAAATGATAGGATTGACACTTTTTCTTGATTTTCTTTGTCCCCTTGTGACTCATATATCTTAAATAAAAAATATGTTTTACGTTGGTTTAATGAAACTGCAAAGTTCTTTAAATTGTTTGAATTATAAACGTCTGCAATATTTAAATTCGACGTAATTTAATACATTTCTGTTTTTATGCTTCTGAGCCGGGCGCGAAATTCAATATTAGGGGGATTTTAATTTAATTTTCATTCGTAAACAAATATTTTGACCAAACACAAAATATAATTTTTAAATATAAAATCATAAACAATGCAACATTTTTCCTATACCAAAGAATCTCCTTGGCAATTCAACGTGGAAATGCTGCAAGTATTTTACGCACTCTTCCTTATGCAACTCCACTTAAAGAAGTGCATTGTTTATGATTTTATATATAAAAATATATACAGAGAGATTTTTTTAACTCTGAACATAGCCCATACTTAGGGAATATGTTCAGTTTTATAAAACGCAGGTTAATGCATGTATCTCACCAGGTAACCAACGTTACGTCAATATAGCTACTTGATAATAAAAAAAGACAAGTTGTTTGAATTATTATTATTGTGATAAAATAAATTAAATTGCACATAATGGCATGCGAATCGGATCATGAGAAATGTGCTTCACGTTTTTTCAGTCACTTATTCCGATAGACCAATTCCATCAGTCGGAACAATTTTTAACATTATTTCAAAATTTAGCAACCATGGATGCGTCGAGTATAAATTGGTTGCATAGCAAATACTCTCAGTTTATTGACCTGCGTTTTTTAAAACTGAACATAGGGCTATGTTCTGAGTTAAAAAAAGGTCTCTGTCTCTCTGTATATTTATTACATTGTAATCAAAAATATACCTTAAATCATTTTTAAATTAGCAGAATTAAATGTTGCTTGCTTGAAATGGTTTAGTAAAACTTCAATTCTAATGATACAATAACAATAAATTTGGTTTTGTCAAATGAATATTTCGGATTCACCGAACGATGCGTTGGATGTTAATTTAAAATTTCCAGGGACAAAAAATTTATGTAGTGTAAAATTTAAACAATAATTATTTTGATACTGCTGTATTTACGGTAATAGAAAAACTACCAAGTAGCTTAATTATTGTTCATTTCCAGTTAGTCAATTTCAAAACCAACAAAGTACAGTTTACATGTTTTGTAAGAATTAAAATAAATTATTATCCATTAATAAAGATAGGTAGGTACATACTTATACTGGGTTATTATAATTGTTTCTAACCTCTAGTTGGCGTAGTGGCGCACTTAAATAAAGCTCACAGCCATCTAAAATGTTAGAAACATTCATAAGAACCCTGTACTATACCTACTATACTTATACGTAGTAATGTGTAAAATAAACATAATATAAATTTTACAGATGGAGTATATCTGGTTGCCTAAGGTTTATTTATTAAATTAATTCGTTTTCTTACAAATCTCTAGTAAAAATGTTCTTCTAGAATACAAACAATGAGTGCCTAATGATGAGTGAGTCATCAGAAAACAACAAATCTTGTTTTACGGGAGAATTTACCAAGTGACAAAGTTTAAAGAATCAAAAATGTTTCATGAAATTTTGTTACATTCTTCGGTTTAATTCAAACTATAATTCCGCAATATTCTTTGAGAAGTATATTTTCAATTTTCAAATGCTTCAGTGAAAAATTATAATTATGTAATAGTTAAATATCTAGTTTTAAATAAAATCAAATAAAAGAAATGGTTGCTAATAGTGACAATGTTAATTTACTACATTAAGGCCCATATTCACCAACGCCATTTAAAGTTAACTGTAAGTTAAAATGCTTCGTTACTTAGATACCTATTGTTGTAACAATGCTTTCATATTATTTAACCTACAGTTAACTTTAACTGGCGTTGGTGAATACGGCCGACAGTGAGTTTTTTATTTTACTGAACATACGCCAATGTTCAGTTCTGAAATGGACAAGTCAATGCACACCATATAGGCAACCAAATTTACACTTAGCCAAAAAAAATAATTCAAGTATTTTATCTATTTTGGTGTATTGTCAACTCTTGAACTCGGCTTGTTGGATGTTACTCTGTGATGTTACTTTTACTGTAACTTGTTACTGTTATTGAGTTAGTATGATAATAATCGCTATAAAGTTTCACAATGGACTTGCAATTCGGCAAATCGACAGATTCTAATAATAAATAAAAAGTTTAAAGTACAGGAACGTTTATTAAAAAAATTACAATGTTCAAAATGATAATGCATGTGTAAGTTTGGTTGCCTATCTCAAATGAATTGACTTGTCCATTTTAGAACTGAACATAACCATTTTACATTGTATGTTATTAGCGAAAGTATGTGAATATGGGGATGGATGTGGCTATAAATTATTATAGAAAAAATATGGGAACACTGCACACAGCGGCGACTGAAGATATCTAACTTTTATGTTAAGATTAAATGAGTGAGTAGTCTGAATGGATGGCAAATTTATGACTTATTTAGGCAAATAAAAGTAGTTAATGTAGTTGAGAAAAACTAAATTAGGTACATCTTTCGTGGCCATCACTTTTATATTTAAATGAAAATTCAACTTCATATTCTTGAGCAATATTTTTAAAAGTGAATTAAAATAAATAGATTTTACTTATTAAAGTGGACCTTTATCCTTGTCGGAGACAAACATTTCAAACGAAACTTTTAAAGAAATATAGATTTATTGTTCGCAAATCCCCTGCTATAGATAGACGGAAATTTCCTCAAAATCTATCATGATGTCATGATGAGCAAGTTTTCTAATAAAAGTTAGTGCAGAAAAAATTATCCTCTACGAAATTTATATGTCAAAGTGTACCACATTACCTCTAGATTAACAATCCAGCGTCGCAGACACAAGATCTTGTTAAAAATTCCCAAAATTGGCACGTTTTCTAAGAAAGATGAGTGATATGATGATGATAAGTTAACTGCGAGCGAGAAACTGAGGTACTAACCACGTAACCATCGCATAAGTTTTTTTTGTTGTACTCTTGACGTAATTAATAAATAATAGAACTGATGCTTTTTCTAGATTTTCTTTTTCTCCTACCTGACTTGTTTACTTTTAATAAAAAAAAAATATATTTTACGTTGCTTTAATGTTTTTTTTTTCAATGTTCTTCAAATTGTGTGAATTATGTACTCGTACGTCAGCAATATTTGCAAACGACATAATTTAAGACTGTTTCTATTACTTTTGTAAGCCAAGAGCGAGATGCTATGTGGGGGATTTCAAATTTTTTAGGGTTGGTGACATTACAATAATTGGTCTTGACCTTCATTTGTAAAAAATATTTTGACCAAACACAAAATATAATTTTTGCCTCCTCAACTCTAAATGACATTTTGAACAGCTACGGTATCTCGATTTTTACACACTAACCAAACTATCTGTCATTTTACCGCACGGAGTGTGTAAAATAACACGAAAATTTTAAGCTTTCAAGACCCTCCAAAAAAACTGTTAGTATAAAATAAATAAAGTCCATGTATAATAATAAAACAAGATATCACTACCATTGATCCATTCATTTTTTAAAAATGAACATAATTTAATTGTTTTCCTCTAAAGTCTGATGGTGCCGTCTTTTGATGTAAATCGTAAGCATGTCAATAATTATGGGTATAATAGACAACTTTCTGCCATTTCATTAATCAAATGTCAGTCTGGCAGGTTTTGCAAAATTATTGGTTACAACAAATTTCAAATTTTAGAAAACGAGTAATAATAAGTCGTCGGCCAAAAAGATTAATACATTACTAATGCGGTAGGCATTTTACATCGCTCGGTTTTTTAAAACACTTCTGCTTCGCGGTCATGTTTCAATCTAAAAACCTCGCGCTGTAAAATGTAGCTTACCACATTTGTAATGTAAATAACTCTATTAGAAAATGTGCCAATCTTTCATTTAATGTTTTAGCGATTTTACTTTTTAAACACTAAACAAAATGTTAAATTAAATCGTTATTCTAAAAATAAAATACTAGAGATCCTTCAACTTGCCAAAAGGTGTATAATAAAATTAATAAACCATTAGAAACGTAAATGCGGAACACCTAAAAGTTTGACTAAAATTTAAACAATAATTATTTTTATACAACTGTATTTACGGTAGTGAAAAACTACTTATTGTGGATTCATGAGCAATATTTTTAAAAGTGAATTAAGATAAAAAGATTTTACTTTTTAAAGTGCACCTTTATCCTTGTCGGAGACAAACAATTCAAACGACATTTTTAAATAAAATTCTTTTAGAATTTATTTAAATTACATACTTTTGAACTGTTTGGTTTCATTAGAAATTGTTGCAAAGATATTTAAATGAGGAGAAGATCTATTTTATTTGCATAACTATGAAATTAAACTAAGCACGCCAAAAATTGTGAAAATAAAAAGATATTAACTGCAATACTCAATGTACCAAGCGAAAAATATACATTTATTGTTCGCAAATCCTCTGCTATATACGGAAATTTCGTCAAAATTTAATAGGATGAGCAAGTTTTCTAATAAATGTTACTGCAGAAAAAAATATCCTCTACGAAATTTATGTCAAAATGTGGCATATTACTTACCTTTAGATTAACAATCCAGCGTCGCAGACACAAGAACTTGTTAAATTTTCACAAAACTGGCACGTTTTCTAAGACAGATAAATGACATGATGTTGTCAAGTTAACTGTGAGCGAGAAACTGCACCAATCACCTGCACACAATGTAACCATCGCATAAGCATTTTTGTTGTACTCATTGACGTAATTAATAAATAATAGAACTGACACTTTTTCTAGATTTTCTTTTTCTCCAACCTGCCTCGTTGCTTTAATGTTTTTGTTCTCCAAATTGTGTGAATTATTATTTATTATACTCGTACTTATGCAATATTTCAGTTTTTCCAGGGTTGGTGACATTATAATTTTTCTTGACCTTCATCCGTAAAAAAATATTTTGACAAAATACAAAATATAATTTTCAAACTCGCGCAATTACATGTTGGTTGAAATAGTTTATTATATCTCCACTTGTAATGATACAATTGTACCAATAAAATGCAAGATACATTTGATTTTGTTGGTCAAATGAATATTTCAGATTCACCGAACGATGCGTTAATTTAAAATTTCCAGGGACAAACAATTTACTCAGAAATTGTGCCAATCTTGCTTTAGCGATTTTAGGTTTCTCATTTCATATTGTGAGTTTAGTGGATGAGTTATCTAACAAAAGGTTGATTTTAGTATAACGGTATAAAGCCACTAAACAAAATGTCAAAGATGAAATTGCTACCAAATGGCAAATCGTGAACAGTTTCTAGGCAAAAAATTGGCTTTTGTAAGCACAAAGCACTCGCGCTATTATCAGTTTATTATTAAATGGATGAAGATCACTAAGACTAAGACTGAATGATCTGAAATGAAGTCTTTACACACGTACAACGATAATACCTAATTAGTTATAAAAATTTCAAATGAAATGTCTAGAACATCAAGTAGCACAAACAACTTTTCGAACAAAAATAAAAATTTGAAAGAAGAGAACCACCTGAAATTGTACTACCCAACACTTCCATTACAGTTCTTTTTTTTTTATTATAGTCCGATGAGCTCAGTCCGAATCAAGAAGTCGACATGACCTGTGTCTGCTTTCTACATTTGACAGCAGTGCAGAGTGCTACCAATATTTGAAAATTTATTTTGGCATCTTGCGACAAATGTTATTATAAATTTCAATTTTCCAGATTTTGAGTTGTGTTCTTTCGTGCTTCCATGATTTTTCTGCAAATTCATTCCTCCGTTTTCATTTTGTTTTTCAAAAAACAGTTCTTTTGAGAACTCTTGATAACTACCTACCTATTTTTTATCAACTAATATGTAGGTAAAATATATTAAAAGTTGTTGAAACCAACACTAAACAACCAGGTTTGGATTGGATTGTCTTTCTTTCTTGCTAGATTTTGTTTTGGCAATGCCACGTAAGGTCAATGCCCTGTAAGGTCAATGCCCTTACACGTTAATAAGAAATTTGTTAATGTATTTTATACGGAAACAAGATAATAATGGTCCGCTTCTGCCAGTGGCTCCTGTTCAAGAAAGAGTTGCGTAACTTTTCCTTGGCATCATACGGCGGAAACTTCAAGCAAAATTAAACAAAATTATCACAAATGTAGTTACGACCTAACCTAAAAATTTGACGTCGCTAATGGAATAAACATACAACTCGCGTCTTGCTCTAATCGCATATGCCAAAGCGAGATGTATAGTGGGACGGACTTAATAAAATACGTACAAGAATCCAATAGCTTGTTTTACATTATGTTGAAAAGAGATAGCAATATAACAGTTGCTCTGCTCCATGGAACTATAGTTAAAAAATGGACTTTAGCTGTCAGATGATAAACGGAAATTTCTGCCTTTCAATTTAGTCTCCACCATAAATACAGGAACTCGAAAAAATTATTTATGTTCTTCAAATTTTACAATAAAAATTATAATTATGCATGTCAGTAAAATAGTGTCAATGTCGACAGTTAAAATGACATTTGTTTAAATCGCGTTTAAATATGTAGGTATAATTTACAAATTTGATTCTTAACCTCACTATTTGCACTGCTATTTATGGTGTACATAGAGATCAGTGACTATTTGTTAATAAAATATGGTGACAAAACTGGAAAATCTAGTTACTTTTTGTGTATTGTACCTTTCACATCTAAAGCACTGGTTACACGTTCATAGCCTACTCTTATGCCAATTTCATTGAAAAAGACTTTCCTCTATGTATTATAAATGTGCATCTAGGAGGCAATGGAAGTATGAATGCACCTTTAGCTTTTTCAACAGAAAAGTTACTAGCTGTTGACAAATGACATTAACGACACGATCCAGGGCGACTGGCCCCCGATTCTAACCTTAAAATGATGCGGTTTTGCTCAAAATTTGTGATTGTTGATAAATTCCACGGAGAATACAAGTTAATTGTTATAACATATTTTCAGACTGGACAACATGGTTGGCAACCATGACAAAACAAAATACTAGATGCGGGTCTTTAGCCAGGGCTGCCAAGCTAAAATCAGTTTTCCATAGCCGCCTTAGACGCACATAATGAACTAAGTATAGGTAGTTTACAACCAATAAAAACATTTAGGTAGGAACAATTTTTAATTGAAAAATAAAATATGTTACATAATATGTAATATATGCCTTAAACGTAGATAAACAATAATTATACAAAAAAATAAAACATTTATTTTTGAAAAACAGAAATTTTGCTTAATTTGGTTTAGAAGTACAGAAAAAACACCAAACCAAAAGCACTTTTTACGCGTGGGACTGCTACCCTCGCTGCGCTCGCGTGCGTAACCTGCCCACTTGTAGAAAAACGCATCTCTCACGCACACGTTGAATCACACCTACCACAACAAGAATTGTCATCACCTGAGACCCACCCTCAACGAATATTCCCTCCACTCCTGTTACTTCCTTCACCGCGTGTGCAATCACATCGATGGCAAATGCCGCCGCTCAATTCGTATTTGGCGCGGTCGCTTCTCGCTTTCAGGCGTCTGCTTTACCCTTCCACCAGGACGTCGACGGCGTCTGGCTGCAGGAGAGATCACGTCGGAATCAGATGCTGAACGGCCGTCGGCGGAAGCGGAAGTGCTCTCTCGAACGTTTCTCTCGCGGCGTGAAACAGCGTGCGGTCGAATTTTCAACACCGACGCTCGCATTTCCCGACGATTTTCCTCGCACAAAGTGAAAATGTGATAGATCAAGGCGCGAGTTGGACTTCCGCGAACTATGGCAAATTCGCGTCGACTTTCAAATTGTCGTTAATTATGCAAATGTAGAGTTGGTTGTGTGGAGAAGTGAACTTTGGTGAATATGTACAAACTGTGGTGTTGGCTGATCCTTGGCGTCGCCTTGAGCCGGGGTAAGGACGATTTATTGTTGTCTGTTATGACGGGACTCCCGACGTATAAATCCCGGAGTTGGTGGTAATTCGACTAATTGCGCGGGATCACCGGAAAGTTTCCCAATCAAAGTGGGAAAAACTCGCGCCAATTACGCATTCAAGTTTGACTTTTGTGTTTTGTTGTAGGTTGTGATCACAAACAAAGATAAATGGACCGTAATTAAATTCGGCCCGTTATTCCGTCTTTTATTTGCCGAATAATTCCCTAAATAAATCCCTTTGGTTCTTTGTTTAGCACCGGCGAACTTTCACCGAAACTCGAATTAACTCCTAACCTTTGGGGGCACGCCATAAACAATCTTCGAAAGCATAACAAGAGCGTGACGCTTTTTTTCACAAATATTTTCACGAACTGGAACTGACTACCAAATGTGTTAAATTTATGCAACTGGACGTTCAAAATCTGGGTGCGAGCACGAGTGGAATTGTCGCTCATTTACTCGCTTATCTCGCTGTATCAGTCGGAATAGTTCGCTCAGGTGACTCTTATGGCTCAGACTAAATCCGGTGCAGGTTGCCAGAAGGCGAGCTTATTTATGGCTCTTGTTGGTAATTTGTTTGCTACTTGCACAGCTCATTTAATAGTAAAAGTTATTTTTATCGTTTTGTTGTCCTCTCGTATGTGAAGAAGAATAATAGTGTCCAAAAGGAAAGACAAGATTCGTTATGCTTTTTTGGGACATTACATTTGTCAAATTTAATCAAAATCATTACCTGGAATAATTAATAAAACGACAACTAAAAAAGTATGGGGGACATGTATTGTTGGTTGCATCACAAATTATGTTACGCTCATTATTACTCGTAATTTACTTTTAAAAAACACAGATCTTCCACTGTTTCTAGCCATAAGAGTCGGTCAACAAAGCTGGACAAATTCCTGGGGGGTTTGATCAAGATACGCTCCCTGACCCTCCATCATTCATGGCACACCTTTATCGCGCAACTCCGATATGTAAATAGATTTTTCCTTTGTCGCGCAGAAATAGAAGCACTTAGCATTTTGATCGGCCATCGCGTCCCTCGACCGCCACTTGATGAAACAATAACAGTTCTGGGGAATTTAGTGTCGCTCTTGGGGGCCGTAAACTGCGATCTTGTATCTCCCCGGATGATTTTTCCGGTTGATAAATTTCCATGTGGCGGTTAAAACCGTATTTGCGTCATGCTAACGTTTCTGTTTGAGTTATCCTGATCGGTGATTATCCGCGCGAAGCCGCCCCCGCTCCTCTTGCGGCTTTAATTAATCCCGCGTGGGGACGGGGGCGCCGATAGATGCGCTGCCATTAGCTGGGCCATTTGAAGTTATTTTTTCAGATGGTCGTGTAAAAGCTCCACGGCGATAAAAAGCTCTGTTTGTTATATTTGACAAAAAGTTTAGCGAGGTTTCCGTCGAACACGACGCAGATAAATCACTTTTATTATTAACTAATGTCTCTCTCCAAAGCAAAGTCATAAAAAAGCCATTTGGGGTGAATGCATAAACCTGAGCTCTTAAACCCCCATGTATAATAAAAGCTGTTTAACCATCGACATTTATGGTACATCGTTTGAATTATTCATCGGCAAGAGGCAAAAGTAAAAATGCGTTTTTCACAATTAAAAGCTCACTTCACAGAAATCCGACGATTTATCGTCTGTCAAAATCTGACTTATCCAGACCTCCCTTTCTCACTTCCTCCACTTTGGCCTTCCACTTACCATTGTCTACCATTTATTTTGTTTTTACAACCCCACGTCCCGGTGACTGATGCTCTCTTTACACCACAATAAATAAAATTCCTTTGAAACGGGAACAAAAATATTTGAAAGAGGAAATTTCCGGTCTGGGGATTAAAACTGTGTTCCTTTAATTACGAATGATTTTTTTTGGAGTGGAAAGCGGATTTGCTCCCGGATTAGAGTTGTGTGGTTCATCGGCCCAGCAACCAAAATTAAAATGATCCAGGATCAAGCGGGAAAATTCAATCCTGATTAATTTAAAGGGAGGATAAATTTACACAAGCTTAATATTTTATAGTGGGGATGATAAATCAAGAGTGGTGAGATTGGGTCGCCTAGAACCAAACTAATTTCGTACGGAGGGTCCTCAGGGCTTCCGTAAATTATATATTTTTAAGTTGATGTAGATTTAGTCGAGCCTAATGTGACGCGACGGAATGATTTAATTTTCGTTTCATGTTAAATTCTGGATGAAATTCAAATCAGATTCCAGGTTTCAAACGCCTGGAGCGTTCCGGTGGCATTTTTATTAAGCCCCAAAATTTTAATTACTCTTAACGAGAGTACAAAGACGAAAAAAGATATTGATGATGGACAAATATACAACAAAGAAAAGACTGAGAACTTGGAATAATATATTTTTTTTAATTTGAATAATATTAAATAATCTTCATCTGCAAACTGACGAAAAAAGCCTTTCGTTCGGAATTTTTCCATCGGGATTTTTCGTCCTCTGGATTAATTAGTGCTTGCGTTATTTGTATTAAATTGGACCAACAAGCATTTGCTGTAAAAAATTCAAAATTTGCTAATTTGAAAACTGGTGTAAAGTTGTATCTATCAGTGCCCTTTTGGAAAGAAAAACATTTTGATTCATGCAGTTAGAAGTGTGCTTTAGGAAGGAAGAAAATTTCAATGCCAATAATGCAGCTAGTCAATTTTGAAGCGTTCAAATATTGTGACAACGTACATCAGAAATAGAGAAACATTAAATAATGAATAATTAAAATTATGATGATGATGAAGAAAAGAATTTTGAAGGACAAAAATGTGTAAAAATTACGCGGATTTTGACAGGAAGGACAAAAAAAAAATGAGAGTTATGAATACATGTTGAAAATGTTTCTTTTTTATTTGATTCACTAATTATAAAATAGAACACTGAAAAATTTGCTAAAAATATTTTCTCTCTTGCAAACAAAGAATTTTTAACGAAATTTGAACAACGCGTCTAATTTAAGGGAAGTTAAGAGGTTTTTGAATATGCATACAGCATTTCTGTATTAATACAGCCCTCCCATTTAATATTTTAGAGCTTTCAAATTTTACATGAGATTCATCCCAAATAAATGAACGTTAATTGAAAGATTTAATTAATTAAAGGCACGCCTTCTAATTTCGAGAGAGTGAAAGGACTGAAAGGTCTTGGGAGACATCAAAGTGTTAATAGTAGTACTTTTATTATTTATTTTTATAAATCTAATAGGTATGTTTAATGTTTTAAACAATTATAAAAATATGCAAATAAATATCGGGTGTTTCAATTTCTCCTCAAAGCTGGCGTTGAAGTGTCGATTGTGAACGCACCATGGATCACAGATCAACTGTTTAAATCTAACCTCACTTTTTGCGTTGTTTGTGTTTTTATTCTGCAGCCTGACGAGTGGTGCGTTCACAATCGACTCTTCAACGCCAACTTTGAACATCCAATTTTGAAGAAGGGTAAAGGAATAAAACATTTTAGGGTTAATGGAAACATAACTCATAAATGAATAAAAGTTAATTAATAATGATCAAACGATAAAGGTCTCTTGTAAGATTCCGTGTTTATGAAAAGGCATTCATTAACACCTAGTCATAATGACGATAAAGTAAAGGAATCTTGAGAGAAAACCAAAGAAGAAATGAAATATTAAATTATAAGGTTATGTTGCTAATAATCAAAACTGCATCAGAATCGTTTTTTAAATATTTTTACTAACAAGTTAATAATATAAAAATTGGATAATAGGTAGTTTAAAAAATTAATTAACATTGATTTATTAGATTTAAGAAAATTATTTTTTATGTTTTTATCACCATTTTGATTCGTTAAATATTTTAAAACGTTTTTATTATCCAAAACAACATTATTTTTACTTTTCCAAAAAATGGAAACAGGTATATGCAACCAAGAATACTTCCATAAATTCCAGAACATTTGCAGACAGACGTCCAAAATCTTAAAATCTTCTTTGATTTAAATAATTGTTGATCACAGGGTATAATTCACTAATCAGTTCACATCTCCAGTAAAAACATCCAAATTGAAGAACTGTCAATAAAAACATTAATAAATCTGATTAAGCCATCAAGATTTTTTTATTAAAGAAGAGCAAAATATTCACTGCACTGCAGCTATTTATTAATTGATAATGATTGATAATGTTATTGAAGTACTGGATAATAAAACTGCATTAGTATTAATTTTATGAAATTATTTTTACTTTACATAATTAATTAAGGGTACAGATATGTATTTTATAATTTCACAAAGCTGCACAAAATTGTCCTGTTAATTTCCAAAAAGCTCTTATCTCCATACACTCGACACGTTTAATTAGATCTTCTAAATTTATAATTTTTGTACTTGTCATTATTTTCTAAAAAATATCGGGCCTTCGAATAAATATATATTTAGAGTGGGGGTAGGCGACACTCTAATTCTGTGTGTAAAATAATTTTTGTAGGTAACGAATTATTCTCCGGAATTACACAGGTTACATAGTAAGCTTTTTCCCAATTTCATATTGTCATATTCCGTGGAGGGGGAATAGGGAGAATGCACTACAAAAATTAAAAATATTTTCTAACCTAATTTTATTTCGTTAAAATGTCAGACGTTTCTTGTGTCATTTTCTACGCTGGAAAAATGTTGCAAACAATTGAATTTCCATAGGTTGCTCTAAATATAAATTTATTTGAAGGCCCGTTATTTACCTAACAACAGTGCACGTTTCTTGCGATCTACATTAATGACACCACATTGAACCAACAGACAATTTCAGTAAAAACTCCAGACTTGCAACTCCAAAAACTGCCGACAAAGAAAATTCAAACTTTACCATTTTCAGCTTAGCAAGAATAAATGAAAGAATAGTGACGCATCCATCACGAAAATTATGCAGAATTTTTAATACAGTTGGCACAATGTGCTCCAGTTCGGTGACGTTTGAAAGTTGTCCTGTGAGGTCGCGCTTTACTTCCTCCAACTCTGAAAATAATTAATTATTAGATAATCCGACGTCGAAGCTACACCCTCATTCGTTGGCGATTCCAGACGCTGGGAGTCTCGTTGTTGATAAATTTCGGATGAAATTTACATTTAAAATCAGTCTGGAGCGATGATACGCTCTCACGATCGGTGACGAAACTAATTTACAATTAAATTAACACGATCACGCCGCTTAATTATGGTCGATTAGTGGAATTATCAGCTCCAGCCGCAACTGCTTCGCACCCTCTGGGGGCGCCTCCACCCTCGTCTGGCCTTTTTCTCGATCATTCCAGATCGATTCAAATCTGCGGTAGTAACTTGGGGGATGTATCGCCCCCAGTGCTTGACATTAATATCCAACCCTATCAGATCGTGGATCGCGTGTGAGCTCAGCCTCCCTTTAATAAATATTTAGTTTGCGCCGCAACCCTTAAGGGTCCGTTTAATTGGAATCTGATAGTGCAATCGAATCTCGTGACGGCGTCGTGGAATTAATCAAGCCAAAAAAGAAAGGCAATTCGGGGGGAGAAAGTGCAAGTTGGCGGCGGAAGCGGGCCCCATTACGGCGGGCGGCGGCGCTCAGCCCGGATCGGGAAATGGCGGAGGTTTTACAGTTGTGTCGCTAATTTGGCCGGAATGCGCCACTACATAAATAACTCCGGTGTATAATGCAGCAATTAAGCGCGAAATGCAATTAGTGGCTTGATATGATTCAGCGGGTTCGGAGTTTAGCCGGCGACACCGAGTGAACTCCGCGAGGGGGTTACGAGGCTATTTATAATGGGACTAAAATTATAATTGTCGACCCCCAGGCGGGGCGCTAAATGCAAAAAGGGAGCTATTTTTTACGGCGCGCGTTGGCCGCCGGGAACTTATCATAAATCAGCTTCTAAGCTCGAAAGCTCACTTAAAATATAAATAGCGCAGATGCACACAGCTCGTTTGTCAATTTTACAAAAAGCCGCCAGCTTAGCCATATCCTTCGGACAGGTTATTGTTACTTTATTAAATGCATTGAGACACCTTATTTTGTTTTGTATTTGTTTAGGTTTGGTTTTATACTTTATTACATTCTTTGTTGTACAATATTGTTTTCCAATAACTGTATTATAAATAAAGGGGACACGGAATCGAGGCCGGATATATTTATAATTAGGGATGTTTTCAGTAAAGATAATTTCTTTGAAACCACTATTTTTTTCTACTATACCTACTCCCACTTTGTATCATTAAACCCGTTGTGGTTTCTGAGCATCAGTTGAATCATAAAACACACAAGAAATTTCCTGACCCTCAAGTGGAGGTCTTGGATTTTCTCATGGGCTATGAGTAATATCTCCGCAAACGACCGGAAACATCGTCTATTTGTAAGTAGTCAACGTTTTCAGTTTTCATTTATAGATTTTACACTGGTTTATCGCTCCGCCTTCGCGCAGATATTTCCAAGGTCACAGCCCATGAGAGAATCCAACACCTCTACCGAGCATCATTCTCGGTACCGAATGGGTTTCGACAATCCCTTGCTACATCTTTCGGTGTGATTTTATCGCGGACGTGGGCCAAATGGATCCAATCTTTTGGAGAACCACCCTCGTACTAATATAATAATGAACAGCCGTCACCTAGCAACGAAAGATTTTCTTTGATTTCATTGGTTAACGTAGACAGACGATTTTCAATTTTCATAGCCTCCGTTGAAAAATGAGAACTCGGATCGTCGCATCGGACAAACAAATTTAATTAATAATTATTATTAGAAAGGGTTTTAACGGATCTAGTAGTGAAAAAATAGCTATTTATGTAACCAGTTAGGAAATGCGTTATTTTGTGTAACGAGTGGAATATTTGCGGGACGAGCGCAGCGAGATCCCGCAAAATCACACGAGTTACACAAAATTGCATTTCCTAAAGTGTTACATACAAGATTTTTTCTAATTTTGACAAAAAAAAAAGTTTCTTCAAACGTTAAACGAAGTAATGAATTTCATTAATAATAAATTATTATTGTGTTAAAATATCAAGTAGGTAAGTAGGCACGGTTATTTTGCTTAAAAACAAAAAATATGACAGTGTCAAATTGATGATACAATACATTTTTCCTAACCAGTTAGGAAAGATTTTACTTTTCGTAACCAGTTACGAAAAGTGTGACGTTTCCCAACGTCAATTAATTTTGAAAAGTGTCACTTTATATGTCAAAATTAGAAAAATAGTATATAAACCACGCTAGAGAAGACAATTTTAAGCCTCGCTTCTTTATTCCCCTCGAAGCTTCGCTTCTTGGGGAATAAACTACCTCGGCTTAAAAAAAATGTCTTCTCTACCTTGGTGTATAATATACTATAATCAGATTCTAGTTTAGAGGATCATAAAAGTGTTTAAATTTATTATTGGAAATGGAAATGCAAGAGGGACAGAAAAAGAGAAAAAAGTCAATGACATTTTAATTTGTGAGATAATCACAATAGGATATTATTGAATTTTCACACGTTGGACTGGATTAAAATTGAATGGAAATTGTTTTTTGCCTTATTAAATTAATCTCACCTCGTTGAATTAATAATCGATAATTTATCGAGTGATCAAAAATAAAACAAATCAAGAGTGCTACCTGATCTTTTGTTTTATCAAAACATTTGTCTTAGATAGCCTGATACGCATATGTACAGGGTGATTCACAAATAGTGTCTGATTTAGCGCCGTCAAATATAATTATGTATTTTGACACATTTTATTAAAAAACATTCTTTTAGATAGTAATTTATGTTGCAGGAATACAGGCGCTAAATCAGACACTATTCGTGAATTACCCTGGGTACTTGCTATATATATGGTCGTTTTATTGGTTGCCTACCTCTCGAAAAATCTATTATTAATTAATTAATTATTAATAATTAAAGTTTTATCTTCAACGGTAAAAGTCATTTTACAACTTATTCTGGGATAATTGTTACTTACAATTACAGTAAACATCCGTAAACTTTGTCGAAATCGAAAACTTCTTTCGAGGTTAACAACAACACCGTTGCTTTAAAATTGACGTTTCTTTGACATTTCGGCGAAAAATCTGCGTACCAGCGTTGTCGCGTTTTGCAATAAAGCTAGTAAATTAGTTTTAGGACGTATATCTTAGTTAAAGGATAACCCGCTCCTGTTATTATTCATATTCCTAACTCGATCAAGCTGAAATAACATTTTTAGTAAAAAGTTTCAAATTGCAACAATATAAAAACTACTTAAAACAACGATTAAGAGCTTTCTTTCTCACTGTAAAAGAAAAAAAAGAGTTTCAAAAAAGGATAAACTGTTTTAGTATTCAGCATGCGGAGTTTCTGGACAGGATTATTACTAAAAGATTCTTTCAGATTGTGTGCACTGTGCATAGTAATTATGAAGTAAAACAGTCCTGCGGGTCATTCAGATATTAAAAACAACAACAATTTGTGATGTTAAATAATTAATAAGCAACATTTTCCTTCATTTTAAATTTTTTGGGCTAAAATGAAATTAAGTTAAATTTCGTATTTACATTGATAATAATGTGCAAGTTCGGAAAATTGTTATTTCAAATTGGTGCACCGTACATTATTGTAAATTTAACGATTTAACGATTTCGACACTCAAATTAGAGCGTTGATTGAAATTGATTTTGCTAAACTATGTAGTTTAAAAATTGTAATTGTTTGTCGAATGGATAGAGCAACAAATATTGACTTTTGTTAAACATTTTGCAATGTTTGATTTGTGGTATTTATATTAAAAAAAAAAATTCGCAATGTTTGGTTTATTGTATCTACGAGAAAAAGTTAGTGCATCTCGAAACAAATTTTTATTTGCTAAAAATGATTCCCTCTTAACTTCTTGCACTTGTCATAAAGTACTTATAGACATTTGCCTTGGTCTGCAAAACAAAAAAAGAAAATAAATGCTGAACCACCCTCGTACTATGGCGAGCATAGAATTTCGGGCAGCAATTTACATGTCATTTAAAAAAACCCAATGTAGTCTAAGCTTTATTGTCATAAATGTCATAATAATTAATTTTGACGGAACTTCAAAATAAACTGTCAGAATTATGCACAATTATTTTACATTTTAGTTATTGATTTCCAAAGTTTAATAAAAAAGACGGTTTAGTTCTCAGAAAATCACATCTAAGCACTTGCAGCTTTTCAGAATTGATGAATGCAATTTGCAAAATGATATGAGACAATAGTTGATATTAAAATTAGGTTATTAATACGTCTAGCACCTAAAGCCTATTTCACATTTTATATCAGTCAAATTTCAAGTCTGCCCGAAATTCCGTGCTCCCAATAGTACTGTAGCTGCTAAAAAAATTAAACAAAAAAGCGCGAGATTTCCTTCTCCCTCCCTAAATGAATTTGTAATAAAATTCGAGTGGCGCATTTCGAAGGGTATTTTAAGGGAGGATAAAACGTCTCTGGGATAGAAAATTTAAATGTTAATGTGGCCACTTAATATTTTCGAGCTTTTGAATACTGCAGCGAAATTCCGTGTAAATGAAGAAACATTAATTAAAAGATTTAATCAGACTGTTTACAATAAGAAGCAGAGAAGCGTAGAGGCTCCTTGCAGTGTTAAAAATATTATTGGAAATTTTGGAAGAAGGAAGGAAAGAGAGGAAAAAGTAAATGAGATTTTAAATTGTGAGATAATGACGCCAGGGGATTATTGAAAATTTAACAAACAATGGTGTGGATATTAAAATAGCAATGGAATTGTTTTTTGTTTTATTCAATGAATCTCACCTCATTGAATCAATTAATAAATCTATAAATTTGCTGCAAATAATAAATCACTTTTCTTTTTAAATGGTTTTGTGTAATCGATTGAAAAAATGTTTGGGTAATAATATGCCAATTACCTAGTTAATTTGAAGGATAATAGGTGTTTTGAAAGAGGACAAAAAGTCTTCAAAAATATTTTAATATAACCATTCCACATTGCAGCGATTTTAAACGAATAAAAGAATAATTATTATAAAATTTAATCAGGTCATGTTGACACTAAATACAAACGAAAGCTTTTCTAAGGGTAATTTGAAATATTAAAGAACAACAAATAAATGTAATTTAATTTTGACATCATGTTTTTTATGTAATTAAAAATTTTGTTGCTGACAAAACTGGTGAAAAAACCATTTGTAATAAAATTCGGGAGAAGGGTAAAACGTTTCAAGAGTGGAAAACGTCAAAGCTAATCCAACAGTTAATATTTTCTAGCTTTTGAATACAGCGATGAGCTTTTTAATAAATAAAGGAAGGTTAATTACAAGATTTAATCAGACTCTGTTTGAAATAATGATAAAGTAGAGAGGCTTAGAGAGTCATCAAAGTGTTAAAATTTATTATTGGAAATATTTCATGGGAAAGGGACAGAAAGAGAGGAAAAAGTAAATGAGATTTTAAATTGTGAGTTAATGACGACGGCGGATTATTCAAACATTATCAAATAATGGTCTGGATATTAAAACAACATCAGAATTGGTTTTTGCTTTATAAAATTATTCTAACTTCATTTAGTTAATTACTTATTATTGTTATTACTGCTATTTAGATAAGGTTGCTTAGATAAGGTCTTACGTCATTAATTTCCGTTAGGTAAAGAAGTTCATTACCATACTAGTGAAGTAATGAACTTATTACGTAACATTTCTTGAAATTCATGATTAATTCTCTTTTTCTTGCGACGATTATAACAAATATTCTCACAATTCACAGCTGATCTATTTGTTTAATATAGATAATTCTTATATAATTTTTTTTTATGATAAATAAAATAGTGAGACTGATCCAGTGCTTTTAAATGGGATCATTATCAAGCAGAGCCAGAGTCCTGAAGGAATCGCATCTTTTTTTTTTTCCTTTGCTGTAGACTGTCTACGTGGCAAAGTCAATCAAAAGCATTTCATCAGCTCCTCCAAAAACTGTTACCACAATTTTTCCTGCTGACGCAGTTGCCTGATTTCGTGATCCCGTGACCCTTCGTGCCTCCTCTCCACACTTCGACGTTTCGAACGTACAATTCATCCGTCAAGAAATCCATCCAGATCCCGCTTAATGATGATGAAATTGCCCCCAGAGGTGCTTCGTCGAACGCTCTCGCGACCTGATTAACATTTTCCCTTTTAGCTCTTCTAATCCCGATTTATTGAACTACTGTCGCACACAAATTCAACGGTGGGAACAAACAAGATCGCTACGAAACACCCCATCAACGCTAATCGGGAATTCATGCCGATTCATGTATTATTTATGGGCGTTGTATTAAAATTTTTCCTCTTGTCGAAATCATTCCGAAATTTAATTTCCAAGTGGAAACATTCATTTCGAGCCGGCAACAGAGCGCTTACAAATTCACTTTTCTTTTTTAATTTTCCCCCAGTGGTGCCAACATTGATTGATGACGTCCATTAGGGGATTTTGTCACCGTTTTTGTAATGGCGGCGAAAAACTGGGATTAAGATTGCCCCAATAATAGACGCACATTTGCAAGTCGAAGGTAATTTACAACGCTTTCCATTCGTAATATCTGCACGATTTTGAGGCGAATCTCGAAGCTAATAGAGTGTTTCGACTTCTATTATATTTAGGGTGGAATAAACGGCTGTTCGCATTTTGTTGCTTCTCCCGTTTATCTCGTCCGTTATTGGCGTGGTCCTTACGGCCCTTCCTTCCCGCCCCGGTTTCTATTATTATGCGGCCGCGTATTTATAGCCCCCTTTTATTATTGTTTCGCCTGAGGCGCGTCCATTCACAAAAATTTGTACACCTATTTATAACGAAACGCAAAGACAACAATGATCCTGCTCTTGTTCGGGGAGCTTTATCGCCGTTTTTATTTTTGTTTGTATTCGTCCTTGTTCGGGACGAGCGTAGCGACCTCCGGATCGATTATGATATTTTCAATTTGTCACGGAGATAAATTAAGTCGGGTTTATCAGCCTCATTGTTCTCCCCGAATTGAAGGCGAGATTTAAGGACCTCTCTGAACAATCCTATCTATGCGAAATCGACCAGACTCACTCCTTCTGCCCGTACGGATGACTTGCTGAAATCTGGAGGAGATAATCAGGAGGCGCGTCTGGGCTGGATCTCAAGACATTTATTACTGTTGCTTGTGTAACCAGAGTTGCGGGTTGGGATTCTAGATCTATCACGCTAAGAATCTAGTTCGTTATACCCTGCAAGAGTAAACTGGTCTACGTTTCGTGATGTTGTGAAATAGAAACAGAAGAAGTTCTTCATTTTTTTCTGCTAGTCGGAACGTTATAAATGTGGATTGGGGACTTGTCGTTAAGTTGGCACTACCAGGAAAAATAACTAGGTAAGTATAGTCCATTTTTTTAAATTATAGCCCGATGAGCTTAGTCCGAATCAAGAAATTGACGTGTCCTGCGTCTGCTTTCGACATTTGACAGCAGTGCATGGTGCTACCAATTTTTGATAACTATTTATCAACCAACACTAAACAATCAGGTTTAGACTGTCTTTCCTTCTTCCTAGATTTTGTTTCAGCAATGCCACGTAAGGTCAATGCCCTTACACGCTAATAAGAAATTTGTTAACGTATTTTACACGGGAAGGAGATAATAATGGTCCGTTTCTGCCAGTGGGTGCTGTTGCGTAGCTTTTCCTTCGCATCATACGGCGGAAATTTGAAACAAAATTTAAAAAAAATTATCACAAATGTACATAGATACGACCTAACCTAAAAATTTGACGCCGCTAATGGAATAAACGTACCTACAATTCGTGTCTTGCTCTAATCGCACATGCCATCGGACTATAATTAAAAAATGGACTTTATTTGGAATTTATGACAGATTTCTCACTAACGTAATCATAAGTTTTAAGCGACCTTGAGTTTGACAATCCACATCTAAAACGTTTTCACAATACCTACCGTTTAGTACAATTAAATATTTATTTCGTCTAATTTCCCCAAGTCCTTCCCTTTTCTTTTCCCAATCGAAACTTCCATTTCACAAGCACCAACTTCGCAACTCACAAAATATTCAGTTTCTGATTACCGCTTATGTTGCGTTTTTTCATCCCCGCTCCTGTCACTTCCATCCCACCATTTAATCCTTATACATTTGCTCCTGTCATCGCTTAACGAATTTCAACAATCTGAAATTTCCTTTTCACGCTTTCTTAAAAAATTGCTTTAATCTTGGTAATTGCTCCAGCAAATCGATGCAACTTCACAAAATATCCACCACTCCTCTTATATAATTTTTTACACAACTTACCCCACCCCATCCAGCTGAGTAAACCAAGCCGTGCTAAATTACCCACGAAGAGGCCACCTGGAACCTGCAGATTTAATTTCCTCTCGTTGCATTACACAACTCGATATTGAAAATAAATCTTTGCAACTCCGGCAACTCCTCTCGAAAGAAACACACCAAGAACTTTCCGCGCTCATTTGCATACTCCACGTTCTGCCAATTCCTGTGTTCTGCATTATTCCCAGCAGGCCTTTGAAAAGCCACTCCAGGATGCGCTCATGTGCCGAAAGTACTTTACGATTACTCGGAATTATTAAAGAGGTTTGAAATTCGCACAAAAAGTTGATGGAAAAGTGCAAAAAATTGCACGAGTGGAGTCGGTGAAGAGGATGAAAAGCGCAACGAGTGCAAGCTCCAATTAGATGAAGAGTTGGTTGCGTTGCTAAGACGATTAAGGACTACACCAGGTCGGTTGTTAATCGGCTTAAGAGGAGAGTCGTCGGCTTCTGGTGCAGTTTTCCACAACAGTATAATTCGGCTTTTGAGCAGTCTTCAGGTGTTGTAAAAAGGGGTGAATCGGGTGGAGGTCAAGGCCACGGCTTTACATCAATACCGCCGCCACATGAGGAGCCTGGCTCAAGATAAGAGCGAAACGAGGATATTATCAGTTCGACAGGGACGACGTCGTAATGGAGTGATAAAGTGCAGTCGAAACGGGAATTTAAAATTGAAATGATCCCGAGCGCCTCCAGGAAACTCCCCGAATTCGAGATGCAACAAGGATAAAATAAACATCAATCCTCGACTCGCTCCACCTGAATTTTTCTTCCGCTCGCAATTTAGCCAAATTAAAAACTCCCCTGTTACATAATCCTGGAGATGACATCCGACTTTCGATACGCGCTTCTCGGCGAAATTGTTTTTTTTTTGGCCTGGATACTGGCTCAGGACCAGGACGCGATTTAAAAGTTGGTAAACGGCGATAAGCGAGGACGGAATCGCTGGTTCGCTCCTTTTTGATTTATTATCCTTATTGTAGTGTAAATTAAGTTTTATTAAAGTTTCGCTGCAGCCAACGAAATTGATTTATCTCGTGTGGAAGGCGTTGCTTTATAGCGACGTATCCTTGCCGAAAGGACCGCTCGAAATACGACTGTTTGCGGTCGTGTTGTTCCTTGCTGACGCTCTAATTGGGTTTTCTTAAGTGATGGCGACTTCTGGGGCGCTCACTGGAGCTGATGGGGAGGCTTGAAAAATTAAAGAGGCACAGGCGGGGTTCTGACACACTGAGTCTATGCAAATACTCTAGATTACATCCGAATGCTGAAGCTGCTTGTGGGAGTTTCTTAGGGGTGAAGGTTAAAAAGACACAGTTCAGCAAGAATACGTGAAAAATTTTATTTCTTCACGTTCTTTTGGTTAAGACGCGAAGAGACCACTAGTGTGAGGAAAAATTTGAAGTGGGAGTTGAGGTTAAAGAGCAAGTTCTTAAAAATACGAACAAAGCGATGTCTTCATTGGTTTTAGATAGTGGTAAAGTCGGAGATGGTTTTGGTAAAATAAAACAAATTACTGGAGGACTCCTTAGAAGAGGGTGTACTTTCCAGGAAACATCTTCTTCGATTATAGACAACCCTCCCAGCGTGAGGTGCATTATAGATTCGATAATCTGTTCAAGACAGATGATACAATTAGTAAATAAATTTAAAATGTCACAAGACAGGTAGGCAACCAAACATACGGCGGATTAATGACCTTCAATACTATCTTGAACCTCCTCCATAAAGAAAAGTAGAAAGTAGCACTTCTGTGGTGTTAAATATGGACATAAAGCTTTCATTTTTCAGTCCCTGCTATAACGTGTTTCAGAAAGGATTGATTTTTCAAACGAAGCGGATAAAATGAAAATGTCTACAGAAAGATTCTTTGTTGAAAATTTGTCTTTGTCAATTTTTGATCCAGCCAGATAAATCAAGCTCCTCAACCATTTTTCTCCATCACAGTCTTCAGGAAGTCATCTTTGAACTCTTTGAATCGTTCTCATCTTCCACCCTGTCGTACCGTTCTTGGTGCAGTTCTGCATAATGCCTCCTTTACTGCGGCAACTCTCTTCCTTGGCCAACTCCCAAACAAAACATCCCGAATAAAACACATAAAATACACTTTACGTCCTTAATATACGTAGATCTTTGACGTAGAATGACAAAATGACTATCCTGGATGGTCTCTTAATTAATTAGATTGAGCAATGACGATGTAAATTGTTAACCAACAATAAATTTGCATGTTATCCTTTTTTCCAAGTTTTTAAATTGCAGCAGCGTTGTTTTCTTGCGCCTTCCCTTGGCACTTTTCATGCTTCAGCACTTCCCCCGCCCAATTATAATTTTTCATGTACTTTGCCTTCCTGCCACGTCGTCCGCTCTGTCTCTCCGAATCTGTGAAATCCCCAAATAAGGAGCAAGTCATCAGCTTTAAGTCTGAAGTTCGTTGTGGTCGTAAAAGTTTCTGCGGGCCGAACGAGGCCAACGTCTGGCTTAATTTCCTCCCCCAAATACGTGATTAAGCGTCGGACAAACCGATGCAACCCCCGAAATCGCCGTATTCATCCGCGACAAGTCCGGTTTCGCGTCAATCTCGGAGCTTGTTGGGTCCGGCGATTCGTCGGCCGTTGCAATAAATAACTTTATCTCCTCTGTCGGCTTTGGGTCTGAAATTTCCCCCAACGGTTATTCTGATAACGTTTTCGTGTTACATTCGCTGTAAAAAGGCCCTGCGGCTGCGGTAATACGCCATGTGTTCCTATTTAGCCCAAACAAGCCGCCCTCTAGCCCTTCCGTTGTACAAACGCGCCGTCATTTATAAAACCGTGTCATTTTCCAGACGTTCTTAATTCAGCCTAACGAGCCAGGATTATCGAGTAATTTGCCGGAAAGCTCCGGGTTAATTATGGTCGTCTTGGGAAGTGTCGTGCCCGCCGACCTATTTTTCCGCGTTCGGACCCACCCCCGCTGATAAATCGTCACGCGTTAATAATCTATTAAACTCGCCACTGATTCCATAAATCTAGCCGTTGACAAGTTCCAATTGTTCAACCGCATTTCGTGTTCCAGTGCTGTCGATGAGGCAGGAGCGGTCGCCCACCCCTAGCACCACCCCCACCCCCGATGACGACGATGATGAATGGGACGAAGATGAGTCCGCCGAAATTGACGACGACGGCAAAATTTATAAGAATCCGAGGAACTCGCCGTCCACGCAGTGTCCAAGGGATGATGCGCAAGCCACGCAATTGGTAATTCGACCCAAAGTTACCCCTTTAAGGTCACCCCGTTTTTATCAAATTTAAATTGCCCTCGTTTAAACAAGAAACAGGTTTGGCTTATTTTTCGTGTTGCAGCAATTTTGATCGTCAATATGATTCACAGAGGACAGTGCTCTAGTGTGAAACGGATATAACCTATAACGTATGACATTAATTGTCATTACGTTCTCCCTGTCAAATTTAATTGCGAAATGAAACAAACGGTATTGGAACAAAATTACTCAATTAATTAAACAATTCTTGTTTTGTTAAAATGTGATACCGGCTGATCAAGAACTCGATCAAGAATGACTGAATCTGTTGGTCACAATGAAAATTTGAATGATTTTGGTACCACTGTAATCTAAACGCATTTTCAGTTGTCAGCTTTGACAAAGTTGACAGGCGAATTTGACCATCAAAACTGTGCATCAAAGGGTTATTTTTGTAATAGCATAAGCATACCCGATATAACCTAATTTTTTTTTAATGTCGTGTCAAGTTAAAACATCCGGTCAGTGCCAATTACGAGAAAAGAAAACACCAATATTTCTCAATTGTTTTATTGCCAACTTAATGTTTCTTGCCATTCTTAATCACCCGGTATTAGGGCCATGAGGTTTCAAAAAACCCATGGCAATATATTATTGACATTTTTTTGACAGTGACATACCTACTCGACCTGGAAAAAAATTTAATTTGTGACTATAACACGAAATTTTAAAATGACATTAATACTCATATCTCGTTATACATTTCTATAGTTATATTTTTTGTTAATTTTAAATTTCCAGAAAATAAGGCAAATTACGATTTGAAAATTCTCGATTTCATTGTGCAGTAAAGTTCATTCACGTTGGATTTTCCTAGTCAAGGTCAAATTATTTAATTTTTTGGCAGCGTGATTTTTACTTCAATAATATTTTAGCTGTGTATGTCGCCAATACGGGCTGATAAAATAACCATGTCATGCGTAGACTGTATAGGTTAGGTCAGGATTGGCATTTTTCAGTTTTTAGCTGTTAATAAAACCTTGCTTTTTCTTTCCGCTATGGTAAAATTAACCAGGAATAACATTTTATGAAAAAATCTGTCTTTATTTCACACGTCTAACATTCAAAATTAAAGACGTCAAATCACTCTAACACGATAATATGACAATGAGTAGGAAAGGAGGCGCAGGTTTGTAACATGGCAACAAATTTGACAGGGAAAATCCAGTGTAAATGAACTATAAAATTTAAATCCACAAAACTCCTGAACTGTCAAAATTAAAATTTGAAAAAAAAAAACGGTT